>NC_047092.1:110719560-111319560 GCF_902459505.1 Geotrypetes seraphini | reverse complement strand
TCCGAGTATTGTCCATTTACCCCCACTCTCTGTTTCCTATGCTCCAGCCAGTTTTTAAATCCACGTGAGTATTTCACTCTTGAGTCCATGGCTCGTAATTTTCTGAAGTAGTCGGTCATGTGGAACCTTGTTGAACGCCTTCTGAAAATCCAGGTATACAATGTCGACTGGGTCGCCCTTGTCTATCTGTCTGTTTACTCCCTCAAAAAAGTGCAGCATGTTCATCAAACAAGATCTGCCTTTACTGAAACCGTGCTGGCTGGTCCTCATCAGACCGTGTCCGTCATGGTGATCAATGATGCAGTCCTTTATCAGCACCTCTACCATCTTTCCCGGTACAGAGGTCAGACTCACCAGTCTGTAGTTTCCCGGATCTCCCCTTGAACTTTTTTTTGAAGATCGGCGTAACATTCGCCACCATCTTTCCTGATTTGATCGACAGATTGGCTATTAGTTGAAGCAGTTCAGCTATAGTCCCTTTCAGTTCCTTGATGACCCTCGGATGGATGCCATCTGGTCCCAGGGATTTATCGCTCTTAAGCCTATCAATCTGCCTCTATACCTCTTCTAGACTGACCGTCAACCCTGTCAGTTTCCTGTCTTCATTTCCAGCATATAGCCTGATGGGTTCCAGTATGCTGTGTATATCCTCTTATGGTAAATACAGATGCAAAAAATGTGTTCAGTTTGTCGGCGATTGCTTTGACCTCCTTTAGCACTCCCTTTATTCTATGGTCATCCAACGGTCCCACTGCTTCCTTCGTGGGTTGTTTCCCCTTAATATATCGAAAGAATGGCTTGAAGTTTTTCGCCTCCTTGGC
This sequence comes from Geotrypetes seraphini, assembly GCF_902459505.1. NCBI lineage: Eukaryota > Metazoa > Chordata > Amphibia > Gymnophiona > Dermophiidae > Geotrypetes > Geotrypetes seraphini. Next base: position 111,318,739 of record NC_047092.1, on the reverse strand, counting down.
TATTTTTTCCTTGTAGTCTCCAAGACAACAGGAGGACATGGATATAGAATTAGTCGAAGACATTGAGAATATCACTTTGCGTGGAGACACAGTATTGTTAGGAGACTTCAATATGCCTGATGTGGATTGGGACAATCTTTCCGCTACGACCAGCGGCAGCTGGAAGCTATTAACCTCTATAAAGGGAGCGAGACTCAGACAAATGGTATTAGAGCCCACTAGAGATCGGGCGACACTAGACCTAATACTCACCAACGGAGAAAGTGTCACAGAGGTCTCGGTAGGCGATACGTTGGCCTCCAGTGACCACAACATGATATGGTTCAACCTCAGGAAAGGTTTCACTAAGTCAAGCACATCAACCAAGGTCCTCAACTTTAAGGGCATAAACTTCGAAAGCATGGGAGATTTCGTCCATTGGACACTGCAAAACCATGCCGAAACAGATAATGTAGAGGTAATGTGGTCAACTCTGAAATCAACCTTACACGAAGCAACCAACCGCTACGTCAAATCAGTAAGTAAACGGCGAAGAAACAATAGACCACAGTGGTTCTCTGCGGAGATCTCAGACCTCATAAAAAAGAAGAAAAGTGCGTTCATCATCTACAAACAATCAGGGAAACGAGAATTCAAGGAAGACTATCTGGCCAAGTCAAAAGCGGTCAAAACGGCAGTCAGGGAGGCCAAACTCCGAATGGAGGAGAACCTTGCGAAGAAAATCAAGAAGGGCGATAAATCCTTCTTCCGGTATATTAGTGACAGAAAAAGAAACACAGATGGGATAGTACGCCTTAGGAAACCCGACGGGAACTATGTAGAATCGGACTCCAACAAAGCCAAACTTTTAAATGAATACTTCTGCTCGGTCTTCACTTGCGAGGCGCCGGGATCCGGCCCTCAGCTGCCGACGAGGGAAAACTCGGAAGACCCATTTCGAAATTTCGAGTTTACGCCCAGCAGTGTCTACGAGGAGCTGTCAAGACTCAAGGTGAACAAAGCTATGCGACAGGATAAACTACACCCCAGGGTGCTCAGGGAGTTGAGTGACGTCCTGGCGGAACCGTTATCCGCGCTCTTCAATCTTTCCCTAAGTACAGGAAGAGTCCCGTTGGATTGGAAAATGGCTAACGTCATTCCACTCCACAAAAAGGGATGCAGGAAGGAGGCTGAGAATTATAGACCGGTGAGTCTCACATCGATAGTGAGTAAACTTATGAAAACACTAATCAAACACCAATTGGATACAATCCTGAAAGAGTAGAATCTACGAGATCCCCATCAATATGGTTTTACGAAGGGAAGGTTCTGCCAATCAAATATGATCAGCTTCTTTGACAGGGTAACAAGAAAGCTGGATATAGGGGAGTCCCTGGACGTCGTGTACTTGGACTTCAGCAAAGCGTTTGATAGCGTCCCACACCGCAGGTTATTAAGCAAGATGGGTTCGATGGGACTGGGTGAAACATTAACCGCATGGGTTAGGGACTGGCTTAGAGGTAGACTTCAGAGGGTAGTGGTAAACGGTACCCTCTCCAATACGACGGGGGTGATCAGCGGAGTGCTGCAGGGCTTGGTCTTGGGCCCGATCCTATTTAACATCTTCGTAAGAGACTTGGCTGAGGGGCTTTGAGGTAAAAGTACATTATTCGCCGATGACGCCAAACCATGCAACATGGTAGGCAACCGCACAACAGATGAAAGCACAGTGCCCGACAAAAGCTCAATGCCTGACAGTATGATGCAGGACCTACTCCTGCTGGAGCATTGGTCAAAGACTTGGCAATTAAGTTTCAATGCTAAAAAATGCAAGGTCATGCACCTTGGCGGCAAAAATCCATGAAGGACTTACACCCTAAATAGTGAGATCCTAGCAAGAACTGTAGCAGAATGTGACTTGGGGGTGATCATTAGCGAAGACATGAAGACTGCCAATCAAGTGGAGAAAGCTTCATCCAGGGCTAGACAAATCATGGGCTGTATCCGTAGAAGTTTCGTCAGCCGTAAGCCCGAGGTCATAATGCCATTGTACAGATCCATGGTGAGACCCCATCTGGAATACTGTGTACAATTCTGGAGGCCGCATTATCAAAAAGATGTGCGGAGAGTTGAGTCGGTTCAGCGAATGGCCACCAGGATGGTCTCAGGACTCAAGGATCTCCCGTATGAGGAACGACTGGGTAAGTTGCAGCTGTACTCACTCGAGGAACGCAGAGAGAGGGGAGACATGATCGAGACGTTCAAATATGTCACAGGCCATATCGAGGTGGAAGAGGATCTCTTTTTCCTTAAAGGACCCACGGCAACAAGAGGGCATCCGTTGAAAATCAGGGGTGGGAAATTTCATGGCGACACCAGAAAATATTTCTTCACCAAAAGGGTGGTTGATCGCTGGAATAATCTTCCACAACAGGTAATTGTGGAAAGCAGCGTGCCAGATTTTAAGAAAAGATGGGATTGGCATGTAGGATCTCTTCATGGAGGTAGTTAGGGGGTGGGCCATTAGTGTGGGCAGACTAGATGGGCCGTGGCCCTTTTCTGCCGTCATCTTCTATGTTTCTATGTTTTCTATGTTTCTTTTGGTAGATATGTCTGGGGATTGGTTAGATCAGTGGTCTCAAACTCAAACCCTTAGTGGGGCTACATTTTGGGTTTGTAGGTACTTGGAGGACCACAGAAAAAATAGTTAATGTCTTATTAAAGAAATGATAACTTTGCATGAGGTAAAACTCTTTATAGTTTATAAATCTTTCCTTTAACAGTTAAAGGAAAGATTTATAAACTATAAAGAGTTTTACCTTATGCAAAATTGTCATTAACTATTTTTTCTGCGGCCCTCCAAGTACCCTATTTTTTCTGCAGCCCTCACATTTAAAGTTCAATATCTTTCCTTTCTCAAAACTGACTCATTTCAATCACTATATTGAAAATAAAATCATTTTCCCTACCTTTGTTGGCTGATGATTTTATTTTTCTGTGCTTTTAACTGTTTCCAGGGCCTTCTTGTCCTTTGACTGTTTTTCTCTCCATCTTCACTTTCTGCCTTGCATCCATCTTTGGCATTAACTTAATATTCAATTTTTCTTCTTTCTTTTCAAAATCTATGTTTCCATGTCTTACCTTCCCTTCTATCTCTCTCTTCCGTCCCTATTTCCATGGTCTGACATCTCTTTCTTTCCTTTCTCTCCCTCCCTCCTTCCTTCCTACCTTTCCCCTGGTCTGGCATCTGACTCCTTCCATCCCCCAACTTTTTATTTCTTTCACCCTGCCCCCTTCTTTCTTTCTCTCTCTCCGTGCCCCCTTTCTTTCTTTTTGTTTTTTCCATGCCCGCCCTTTCTGTCTTTCTCTCTCCATGCCCCTTTCTGTCTGTTTCCCGTCTCCCTTCTTTCTTTCTGTCTCCCTGTCCCCCCCTTTCTTTCTTTATTTCTCCCTGCCCTCCCCCAAGCCACCACCATTGGGGAACAGGCTACCACCGCCGCAATCAGGGAACAGGCAGCGCGGAGGTCTTAGCTCTCCCTGCTTATCTTCCCCAGCGCGGGGCCAACCAATTCTCATCACCCGACATCAATTCTAACATCGAGGAGGAAGTTCCGGGCCAGCCAGGCAGCGATTGGCTGGCCCAGAACTTCCTCCCTGACGTTAGAATTGATGTCGGGTGGCGAGAATTGGTCGGCTTTGAGCTGGGGAAGATAAGCAGGGAGAGCTAAGACCTCAGTGCTGGCCTGTTCCCCGATTGCGGTGGCTTGGGGGAGGGCAGTGAGACGGGAAGGGAAGCAGATTGGGGACCCCTGCTTTAGGCGAGCCGCGATTGTCCTCTCCACAATCGGAAAACTTGTGAAGTGGAGAGGACAGATCGCGGGCCGCAAAATAGTCCCTGGGGGGGCTACATGTGGCCCATGGGCCGCGTGTTTGAGACCGCTGGGTTAGATTAACTGGGGTTATGATTGCAGAGGGATGAAATGGGGTTGTGGAAGTATGTTGAAGAAAACAGCATTGGTAAATTAAGATTGGAAATAATGTAAAAGGCCTGAAGGTTGGGTAGATGTGTGAAGTTGGTAAGAGAGGTTGGAAATGAGACAGTGCAAATAGGGATAAGAGAGAAGGCTGAAGGCAGAATAGCTAGGGCTGAATCCGAGTAAATTAGATGAGGGAGGGAAGAACAAAGATAAGGGAATGGGATGAAAGAACAGCAAGATAGTCTGGGAGTAATCAGAAATTAAAAGCTGGTAGATATGTAGGTATGAGATGGAAAGAAGGGGACAGAGGATCAGAGAGAGAGTGCAAAGGAAGGGAGATTTTGGTTATGAGTGAACAGAGAAGAAAAAAAAAGAAGAGTAAGAATAGGTGTCAGAGACTAATGAAGAATTAGAAGTGAAGAAGGCAGCAGGAGAAAGAAGAAAAGTGGAAAGGAGATCCTGGAAAAAGAGTTAGAAGCAGAAAAGAGAAACCTTCACCAGTAAGATTAGAAAATCAATCACATGGACCATAAAGGTAGAAAAAGGCATTTTATTTTTAGGTTAGAATTGGAATATGTGAATTTTGGGAAATGTGATATAGGAAGTGAGAGTGTAAGCATGTGGAGAGCAATTCTGTAAAGGGGATTCTATATTTAGGTGCCTAGAAGCTGCCTCTTCTATAAAGAAAAGTAAGCACTTACTTTACTTTATACAGTAAACAAAGTAGAATCTAAATTATCCAGCACTCATGGGGATTGGTGGATGCCAGATAACTGTAGTTGTTTTAGAGTTACTGTAAAAATAAGTTTGGTCTCCCTTCCCATCTCATTCTATCATCCCCCCCCACTTGTAGATCCAGCATCTGTTCTTCCCTTCTTTCTCTCACACTTTATTTATTTATTTTAGTACAGTACTCCCCCGATATTCGCAGGGGTTCTGTTCCAAGAACCCCCGCGAATCTTGAAAAACCGCGAATACGGATATATTATTACGAATCAGGAGTTGCGTGTCAAAGCAGCTCCTGATTGGATAAGGCCCGACTTAGTGCAGGAAGAGGCAGTCGGAGCATACAGCGAGTGATTTCCTGTACTCGGCGCTCTGGCTGCTCTCTCCTGCCTCTCCAGCTGTCCTCTCCTTGTTGGCGGTTGGAAAATACCACGAATGACCGGGACCACGAACAGCCGACCGTGAATGACCGGGGGAACACTGTATTTATATACCACTTATAGCCTAAATCAGGGGTGCCCACACTTTTTGGGCTTGTGAGCTACTTTTAAAATGACCAAGTCAAAATGATCTACCAACAATAAAATTTTTAAAACACACAAAGCACACTGTACACATAGAAAATGTTAATTATCATTCCTATTCCAGGGTTTTTCAAAGAGGTCAAAGCAGATGACTCTATGCACTATCACCTCAGTAACAACCATACAAAAATAGACAAATATATCCCCCTCCCTTTTTACTAAACCACGATAGCAGTTTTTAGCGCAGGGAGCTGCGCTGAATGCCCAGCGCTGCTCTCGACGCTCATAGGCTCCCTGCGCTAAAAAAACTCTATTGCGGATTAGTAAAAGGGGACCTTAGTGTAAAATATAGACAGCAGATATAAATTCAGACACATTTTGATCACTAAATTTAAAATAAAATCATTTTTCCTACCTTGTCTGGTGATTTCATGAGTCTCTGGTTGCACTTTCTTCTTCTGACTGTGCATCCAATCTTTCTTCCCTTCTTTTAGCCTGTATGCTTCCTCTCCTCCAGACCTCATTCCCTCCCCCAACTTTTCCTTCCTCTCTCCCTGCCCTTTCTTTCTCTCTGCCTCCCTTTCTTTTTTTTCTGTTTCTCTTCTTTCCTTCTGTCTCCCTGCCTGCCCTTTTTCTTTCTTTCTCCCTGCCCTCCCCCAAGCCACTGCCACTCCATCGGGGACCAGGACCCAAACTGCCATCGGGGACCAAGACCCAAACCGCCACCAATAACAGGCCCGAAAGCCGCCGCCGCCCCAAGCTCTCCCTGCTTCAGCCGACCAGCATCGCAATCGACCTATTGGGGGAAATGCTGCCGGGTCCTGCCTTCGCGGAAACAGAAAGTAGGCAGGACCCGGCAGCAAGAAGAGGAAATGCTTCATTAACCTGTCTCCCGCCTTAGCCCGTAGCGAATGCTTGCTTCAGGGCTCTCAACATGTGCGTGCCGGCTTCCCTTCACCCCCCCTCCCCCAGACATAACTTCCGGTTTCGGAGGGAAAAGAAGAGAAGCTGGCACGCACACGTTAGAGCCCGGAGCATAAGTTCGCTACGGGCTGAAATCTCCAAGCCGAGTTTTTTTTAAATTTTCAGCAGCGACGGCAGCAGCAGATGACAGCTGGGCCCTAGGGAGAATACAGAAGGCTGATCGGCCCGGTAGATCAGGACGGCAACACGAGTCTAGCGATCGACTCATGTTGCCTTCCTGAGCTACTGGTCGATCGCGATCGACGTATTGGGCACCCCTGGCCTAAGTGGTTCACATTCAGGTACTTAAGCATTTTCCCTATCTGTCCCAGTGGGCTCACACTCTATCTAATGTACCTGGGGCAATGGGGGGGGGGGGGTTTAAGTGACTTGCCCAGGGTCAAAAGGAGCAGCTCTTCGCCCTTCTCCCCCCACTCCCTCCGTTCCTGAAGCAGTAGAGTCAGTCTTGACAACCCTCTCCCTCCCTCCATTCCCAAAGAAACAGAGCATCGTGACAACCCCCCTCCCTTCTTCACTCACTCACCCGAAGCTGTAGTGGCAGCTGACAAGCAGAGGAAATGCTGGTAAACAGGCAGTTTCTTGCCAATCCAGGCAGGGCTTTTCCTTTGCCGCATTGGAAGTGAGGCAGCAGAGGAAAGGCCCTGCCAGGGCTGGCTGGAAGCAGCCCATTTACTGGCGCTTCCTCTGCTCGCGGTGAGTGAGGGAGGGAGGAGGGTTTGTCAGGACGCTTTGCTGCTTTGGGAATGGAGGGGTTTGTCAGGACCAGCTCTACTGCTTGGGGAACGGAGGGAGTGCTGTCAGGACCGACTCTATTGCTTCAGGAGCGAAGGGAGGGTTGTCAGGACCGGCTCTACTGCTTCGGGAATGGAGGGAGGGAAATTTGTGGCTGCTGCTGCTGCTTTTGGGAAGAAGAGGGGTTGGTGGGTCAGGAGCACCACTTTGGACATTGTCTGAAGAGCGTGGGAGACTTTATTATTTTTTTTTTTTGCAGACAATTTTTTTGCTGGTTAATTGAATACCAGTTAACTAATATTCCACTGTATTATTGTAACTGGGTAATCAGGCTTGTATATGTTTAGGCACAAGTGCTTATGCAAGCTTAGAACTGTGTATGCTCGCACATGGATTCAACTTTTACCAGTTGATATTTAAAGTGATTAAGTGGGCATGAGAGCAGTGGCGTACCTAGGGTATGTGGCACCCGGGGCCCATCATTTTTTGACACCCCCCCCCCCCCCCATGTAAAAAAATTTTTTTTTTTTTTTTTTGCAATAACCATGAAATGGAATAAATGGTCAGAATAGAAACAGGCAGTGAAAATTTTCTTTTATTGAACCTCATATATGTAACCATTATTCCAAACATAACAAAACATAAATTATGTCTAAATTGTCATGACATTAGAAGTACATATGGAGTAGTTGCAGGCAGTGGCGTACTTAGGGTATGGGCACCCAGGGCCCATCATTTTTTGACACCCCCCCATCTATATGAAAAATATGATTTTTAGTACCAATCTACATATCGCACCACAAGAGTGTACCTAGGAAAAGGCTGCATCTTAAACACTGCAGTGAGCACTAGAACACCAACACATACATTGTAAAACTAAACAAGCCAGATCCCGCACAGTCAATTGGTCCTGTAGTCAATGCCAACTGAAAACTATGTCTTTTTCAGAACACACAGAACAGAGATACACCCTCGCCCAAAATGGAATAATCACAAACTAAAAATAGAAATATGTAGACAAAAGTTAAACTGATCCGCCAAGAAACCAGACCCTGGATACAATGCAACACCACAAAAAACAGTAACACATGTCCTCTAATACAGTGCAAAATATAAAGACAGTAGATGTAAATTTGAAAAAACTGATACATAACAATCACCACTTTATAAATTAACAAATAAAAATAAAACAAATAATGAGATATAAAAAAATACAATTTTATTGGACTAATCCCCGTAAGCTCGGTCCCCATCCCCGCAAACCACCTGATTCCATCCACACAAGCCTTGAATTGTTTATATTAAAGTATAAAAAGAAACAATATTCTGTACAATTGTCAATTTATAAATCAGCGTCTTCTCCCCACTCTCTTCCCCATTTCCCTTCAGCATCCTCAGCCCACTCTCTCTCCACTTTCCTTCAGCGCACGCACATAAAAACAAGCAAGTAATTTTATATCATTTTCATTCTATTCATTCATAGAAATTAAAGTCTAGATAATGCCAGTCACATAACAAAACATGATTTTACAAAAATAATTCCCTGCAGTCAAGCCTGCAAGGATTATTAGATGTCTTTCAGCAGTTCCCCTCCCTCCCTCCCCCTTACCTTTGTGGCCAAGTCAAAATGATCTACCAACAATAAAATTTTAAAAACACAAAGCACGCTGTACGCAGAGAAAATGTTAATTATCATTTATATTCTGCAGGTTTTCAAAGAGGTCAAGGCAGATGACTTTATGCAATGTCACCTCAGTAACAACTATACAAAAATAGACAAATATTCCCCCTCCCTTTTTACTAAACTGCGATAGCGGTTTTTAGCGTAGGGAGCTGCGCTGAATGCCCCACGCTGCTCTCGACGCTCATAGGCTCCCTGCGCTAAAAAACTCTATTGCGGTTTAGTAAAAGGGGGCCATAGTGCAAAATATAGACAGCAGATATAAATTTTCAAAACGGACACATTTTGATCACTAAGTTGAAAATAAAATCATTTTTCCTACTTTTTTGTCTGGTGATTTCATGAGTCTCTGGTCCTTCTTCTGATCCTTCTTCTTTCTCTCTCCCCCTGGCTCCCCTCTTTATTTCTGCCTTTCTTTCTCTCTCCTCCTGGCCCCCCTCTTTCTTTCTGCCTTTCTTTCTCTCCCCCTTGACCCCCCTCTTTATTTCTGCCTTTCTTTCTCTCCCCTTGGTCCCCCTCTTTCTTTCTGCCTTTCTTTCTCTCTCCCCCTGGCCCTCCTCTTTCTTTCTGCCTTTCTTTCTCTCCCCCTTGACCCCCTCTTTATTTCTGCCTTTCTTTCTCTCCCCTTGGTCCCCCTCTTTATTTCTGCCTTTCTTTCTCTCCCCTTGGTCCCCCTCTTTCTTTCTGCCTTTCTTTCTCTCTCCCCCTGGCCCCCCCTCTTTATTTTTTCCTTTCTTTCTCTCTCCCCCTAGCCTGCACAAAGCCATCGTGCCGATTTCTCCACTTCCACGATTCTTTCCCTACCCTCACCCCCAAGCCAGCAGCCGATTTCTCCCTGCTCCTTCCCCGATGTCCTGAACTTCATCGGGCAGCAGCAGCATTCACAATTCACTGATGTTGCCCGCTTCAGGCCTTCCTCTCTGTCGGGTCCTGTCTTCATGAAAACTGGAAGTAGGCAGGACCCGGCAGAGAACAAGGCCTGAAGCCGGCAACAGCAGCGAATTGTAAACGCTGCTGCTGCCCGAAGAAGGTAATGGAGCACCGAGGCAGTCCGCTTCTCCCCCCTCCCAGCCGAACCCCCGCTGACCCTCCTATCTCCCCCCCCCGTGAACCTTTCCGACCTTCCCAGCGAGAGCAGCAAACCTCCTTCGCGGCTTTCTCCTCCCTCTGCCGCGTTACTGATGACGTCATCAGTGATGCGGCAGAGGGAGGATAAAGCCGACGCTACTGGAGGGAGGTTTGCTGCTTTCGCTGGGAGGGTCAGAAAGGTTCATTTGGGGGGGGGAGAGAGATAGGATGGTCAGCGGGGTTTCGGCTGGGAGAGGGGAGAAGCGGTCTGCCTTGGTGCTCCAAGGCCTGGCGCCATTACCTTTTTCGATAATGGCGCCGATGCTGCTTTCGCTGGGAGGGTAGGAGCGCGATAGGGACCGGGCCAGCTGTGCACCCCCCCCTAAGGCGGCACCCGGGATGGACCTCCCCCTCGCCCCCCTTGGTACGCTACTGCCCTGGGGAAACAGCCTGCAACAAGATCGCGCGATCCAAGAGATCTTTGCCTGCTTCGGCTGTTTCCTCCGCCGCGGTCCCGCCCCTCCTCTGACATCAGAGGAGGGGCAGGACCGTGGCGGAGGAAACAGTCGAAGCAGGCAAAGATCTCTGGCATCGCGATCTTGCTGCAGGCTGTTTCCAGACGCGACACCCGGCGCAGGGGGGGGTAACTGGACCGGACCGGGAGCACCCCCTCAGGGCTTGGTACCTGGGGCGGACCGCCCCCCCCGCCCCCCCCTTGGTACGCCACTGCATGAGAGGCTTCTGCTAGCTTAAATTGCTTGGATACAGTTTGCTGATATTCAGTAGAACATAACTGGACAGTGCCACTGAATATCAGCACAAAACAGCCATTTTGGAGGCAGGCCACACAGGCATTATAGGGCCAGAGGTGGGGGAGGAATCAGGAGTTATGTAGGTGCCAGCAATATTCAGTGCATGTAGGACCACATAAAAAGCAGTCCTAAATTCTGGACCTTTGAGGCGGAGGGGGGGGGGAAGGGTCTCGTCAGGGAGACAGGATTCTAGACCTTGCCAGAGGCATGGACTGGTCTGAACCTATTTGGGAAGGGGAATTAGAGCCCTTCCAGAGGGCTAGGAGAGGGGGAGGGGTTGATCTTGATGAGGGGTTGTATATGATGGGGGAGTCTGGACACTGAAGTGTGCCAACAAGTACTGGAAGTTATATGAGTGCCAGCCAGTATTCAGTGTCAGCACCTGAAAACTTAACAGACAAATTTAGGACTGCTATTTGTATGGTTGAAAATTTATCTTTTCTCCTCATAGGGCTAGATTCACTAAGCATACTGATCGTGTACCGATCGGTTTGCGACCTGATTCACTAACCTGTGTCCTGATCACCCTCAAATCCGCGCATGCAAATGAGGGGGAATAGCATTCAAATGATGGCAGGCAGCAATTCACAAACAAAACCCCTGCAACACCGTCTGGGCTGGCCGATCACAAACAAGCGACTGCTGAGGACCAGTCGCTCAGGTCCTTTCCGACTGCCCTGCCTTCTGCCGCCTGTCACAAACTCCTGCTTTCAGCCCCGATATCCTGCCTGCCCCGACTCTCCCACCCTTCCCCACAGTGCAAGCCCATGGTTTTAACCCAAGGCTTAAAGCGAGTTAAAACCACAGGCTTGCAAAAAAAAAAAAAAGTTTCCTACTGAGAGCATGCGCAGACCATCTACAGGCAAGGAAGAAGGTCTGCGCATGCTCAAGGATCGCTCTCTAGCGATCGGTGGGGGGGGGGGGGGGGGGTCAACGATAATTACCATTTGCATGAAGGCTTTTAGTGAATTTTTCGGCCTGCATGCAATCAGGCACAGATCGGACACGGAATCGGGGGTTAATGAATCTAGCCCATAATGACTAATCTCTAGCAAACCTCCTATCTAAATCTGATTGCTAATGTAATAATTGATCCCAATCTTATTGTAAACTACAATGATTCCTTGTAGAAAATTGCAGGCTATAAGAAACTGTATGGTATGGTATGGTTATATAGCTATGCAGGTGCTGACACTGAATATTTGTTAGCACCCATATAACTTCCAGTACTGGGTGGCATACTTTTGGTGTCCAGAAACCCCTCCCCCCTGCCGAGGTATAGACTCCCATCCCAATAGGAACCAGCTTTTTGAAATGATTGTTAGGGTTAAACCCAATGGCAATTATCAGTCTCTGGCACACCTTAGGAACAAGCCCTATCACTACTTCCTCTGAACTGGCTAAATTTTGTCAGGCCAACAAAATTTAACCACTGAGCTTGGGGAGTGGGGATAAGGATTGTCCTTGTTCCTCCCCAAATTACTTGTAAATATTTTGGCCCTCAGTCTCACTGAGTTTCAGATGTCTGAACTGTCATTCATAGTGCATGGCAGAGGAGCATACAGAACTAATGACCAGTTTATGCTTAATAAAACCGTTATGACAAGCTCAAATAAAAAGAAAAACCTCAGTACAGCATTAATTTATTATAAGAAAACTTTCTATAGCTTCCCACATATTTGGATAATAAATCACCTTTAAATCTAGGACTGAATATATAAATTTTATCATGAAAATGTGGCAAACTGAATTACAAAGGACAGCTTGTTTGTCTTAGATTTTGCTGCATCTGTGCAAATATATTTGTAGCAAGATGCCAAATGTGCTTTCATAGCTGCCAATGGTGTTTGTAGAGAGATGCATTTGGGGTAGAACAAAGGGAAGCACACTGTGCATGTAGGGGAACAAGCCAAACTGATATTTTCACACATTAAGCCCAGTCCCACAGCACACTCCCTACTCTCATTTAAACTAGTTAAAAAGGCCTTACAAGAAAAAATTCCAAGGGCCTTCTGTGCAATAAAGAAACCCCTAACTAGTTTGAACCAGCCAGTAAAACTACTATTACAATTATTTAATAGCCTCATTCAGGCAGTTCTACAGTATATGGGAATGAAATGTGCAGGATGGAATAGAACTTCCAGTTCAGAAAATACACACTATCCCCATAATTCTATAATTCTAGTGCCTAAATATTTAAGTGCTGATTGCAGGCAAATAATATAGAACACTAGCACTTACTGTATGTAGATGAATATCACATTCATGTGCATTAGTATTATATGCATGCACAGAGGTATTTTATAATTCGAGTGAATAAATCACATAGGTAGCAATTCTACAGAGTTGCACCAAAATATAGGTACCTGTGGCAGAGTCCAGTCTATGTTTTCTTGGACCCTGTGCCCACTCATTCATAAAGCCTGGACATTCTTGCAGGTATAATAGTTGGTTTTTGTTTTTCTAAATTAAATACAGACCTGAGCCTGTAACCTCACAGGCTCTGATAAGACAAAACCCTTTCCCAGCTCAAGGATAAACAGTTTTTCTTAAGCAAGGTTCAAGGGCTGGCCCCAGCCAGACTCACACATAGTCCACAATCTTCAGTATAATGACGTTGGCTTACCTTGTTCAGCCATGTACCAAAAGTCTCATACTGTCAGCTTTAACAGTTTTTGCCAGATTTCTTGATTTCCCAGGGCTTTTCCTCAGTCCCTGGCTAAGGAAGGGTTCTCTCTCTCTCTCTTTCTCAGTCATAAGAATCCCTCTGCTTCCCAGGGTTCTTTAGTGGAAATCTCTCTCAGGACCTCTCTAAATGATTCCAGTTTGGGGCAGAAGTACTCCTCTTCTCTAATGGATCTCAGTGCTGAGCTGCAACGCTCAGGGCATTCTGGGACAGGTAATTTTCCACATACCAGGAAAAATTCATCTTACATGACAATCAATCGGGCTTTCGTGCAGGCCACAGCACCGAAACCATTATAGCCTCAATGTTCGACCACCTGCACTCACTCTTTAGCCAGGGCTCTAGCGCCCTGATCTTGCAACTTGACCTGAGTACTGCATTCGACCTGGTTGACCACACTATTCTCCTGGACTGCCTGGCAAACATTGGCATCTCGGGCCAGGTTCTCAACTGGTTCCGCGGGTTCCTGGGAAATAGATCATACAGGGTGTTTAAGAATGACTCTTTCTCCTACAGCTGGGACAACTCTTGTGGGGTTCCACAGGGCTCCCCCCTGTCCCCCACCCTGTTTAATATCTATCTCGTCTCCTTGGGAAACCTCCTGCAAAGTTTAAAGCTTAAATTCTTCATCTACGCAGACGATATCACTATAGTCATCCCGCTAACCAGTTTTACACCAGAGTTGCTAAACTCTCTTTCAAGCACGCTAAATCAGATAGAACTCTGGATGATATCTTATAGATTAAAATTAAACTCCGAAAAAACTAAATTCTTCCTAGCAACACCCAACGACAAAATCAAGGTCACCACAATACAAGTGAATGGATCGGATTTTCCCCTAGAACAAACCTTAAAAGTACTGGAAGTCACTTTAGACAAACATCTATCCCTGGAGAAACACACCGATCTTATATTTAAGAAAAACATCTCGGTGCTCTGGAAACTCTGCACCATAAAAAAATACTTTGACGAGACCTCATTTTGTCTGTTAGTACAATCCTCCATTCTCAGCATCCTGGACTACTGCAACATAATTTATATGGGCTCCGTGAAGAAAACCATCAGAAGACTGAAATGGATTAAAAACACCGCCGTCCGCCTCATTTTTGGCCTGAACAAATGGGAACACCTCACCCCCTTCTACCATAAATTGCACTGGTTACCATTTGAATCCAGAGTCCTGTTCAAGTTCTCATGCTTCTGCTACAAAACAGTATTTGGTATGTCACCAAGATACCTCAACCCATACTTCAATTTAAACTACAACAATAAGAGCTCCCGCAGAATTCACCTGTTAAACTAAACTAAACCTTGGGTTTATATACCGCACCATCTCCGTAGACGCAGAGCTCGGCACAGTTTACAGGAAATAGGATGAGAAAGGAACTCCTGTGGAGGGTTTAAGGATTAGGTGTAAAAGGGTGAGGATGGGTGGGAGAGGCCTAAGAGGGGGGGGGGGAAGTGTTACAGTTTTGAGAACAGCCAGGTTTTTAGGTGTTTATGGAAAAGTTGGAGGGAGCTTGAGGTTCAGAGCGGAGAGGTAAGGTTATTCCAGAGCTCAGTGATTCCAAAGGGGAGGGATGACCCAAGTTTGCCTGCATGAGAAATACCTTTTGTGGAAGGGAAAGATAGTTTAAGAGTTTGGGAGGATCTGGAGGAGGTAGGAGTTGGGGTGTTCCAGGATAGAGGGATAACGGCAGGAAGGATGCCATGTAGGATCTTGAAGGCTAGGCATGCACATTTGAAGTGGATCCTGGGATTACTGGGAGCCAATGAAGCTTAGACAGGCGTGGCGAGACGTGATCAAATTTGCTTTTCGCGAAAATAAGCTTAGCCGCGGCGTTCTGAATCCGCTGAAGTCTATGGAGGCTTTTCTTGGTTAGGCTGAGGTAGATAGAATTGCAATAGTCCAATCTGGAAAGGATGATGGATTGTACTAGGACTGCAAATTGTTTTTGATGAAAATAGGGTCTGACTTTCCTTAGCATGTGAAGGCTGAAGAAGCATTTTTTTTTACCAAGGATTGGAGATGGTCGTTGAAGGATAGAGAAGAGTCCAAGGTGACACCCAGAACTTTGCTTAAAAACTCGAGCTGTAGTGAGGAGCCGGAGGCAGTGGCATACCTAGGGTACGTGGCACCCGGGGCCCATCATTTTTTGACACCCCTCCCCCCTATGTAAAAAAATATTTTTTGTAATGACCATGAAACAGAATAAATGGTCAGAATAGAAACAGGCAGTGAAAATTTTCTTATATTCCAAACATAACATAACATAAATTATGTCTGAATTGTCATGACATCAGAAGTACATATGGAGTAGTTGCAGGTGATGCTTGGGACAGTTCTGATTGTGTTAGTTCGGTTTTATGTGTTTTTTGAATAGAAGGGTTTTTATTTCTTTTTGAAGGTTTTGCAGTCTGTGGTCGATGTCAATTGGTTGTAGAGTTGGGGGTCGAGTGTTGCAGCTCGAATGGCTAGGAGGTTGTCGAACAGTTTTTTTCTTTTGACGTTTTTGGTTGGAGGGTGTGTGAATGGTGCGTGAGTTCTCCTATGTCTGTTTGAAGTGGATTGAATTATTTAGCTGAAGAAATTAGTTACCCCCTCATCCCACACACATTAATTCTCTTCCATTTTTGTTCCCATTATAAAAAACACTGATAAGTTCCCAGAAAAAAAATACATTAAAATAAGAAGTGAAAACAAAGGCCCCTACAGATGAGAACATAACATAAGAATAGCCTAACTGGGTCAGACCAATGGTCCATCATGCCCAGTAGCCCATTCTCATGGTAGCCAATCCAGGACACTAATACCTGGTCAAAACCCAAAGAGTAGCAACATTCCATGCTACCGATCCAGGGCAAGCAGACACTTCCCCCATGTCTTAATAACAGATTATGGACTTTTCCTCCAGGAATTTGTCCAAATCTTTCTTAAAACCAGCTACACTATCTGC
The DNA here is from genome assembly GCF_902459505.1 of Geotrypetes seraphini. Classification (NCBI taxonomy): domain Eukaryota; kingdom Metazoa; phylum Chordata; class Amphibia; order Gymnophiona; family Dermophiidae; genus Geotrypetes; species Geotrypetes seraphini. Next base: position 111,302,613 of record NC_047092.1, on the reverse strand, counting down.
TTTTACCATAACTTCTGGCCACTTCATTTTTAAGTTTAGATCTTTCCTTTCAAACAGAGACCTTGCTAGATGTCAAATACAGCACAAGGTAACTTCACATGGACTTAGCTGTGCAGGAAATGTGAATCTCCTCATACACCCACCATATAGTGCAAAAATGTGCAAAGGTCTGTTTTTTTCTTTCGATCACTACATAGCCTAATGCCACACAAGCAGTGCTGTTACAAACATATTCTGTAGGTCAATGCTAAGGATAACAAAGTTTCCTTCCTTGGACCAGAAGGAGATAAACCACTGGAAGAGATCCCAAAACAACACCCAAAGACCCACTCAGTGTGTGAACCAGTTGAGTGGAGTGGACTAACTGGGGGGTGGAAATGGGCCCGGAGTTTGCTCAGCAGAATTTCCCAGACCACCTCTTCCTCTCAACACATTGACACGCTGCCACCATCACCACTAGGAACACCTCACTGGGTAGGCCAGCTATGCTATAAACTTTATAAAACACATTATTATATTTTCTTATAAAGCATATATTTTAATTGAACTCTCTGACAAACTCAGCCTTTCCAGTCACAAAAATAGAAGGAAGAAAAGTTCCCATTTCCTGCTGTCTCATGTCCCCGGCCTATACAATATTTTTTTTCTGCAGACCCTTCAAAAGTCTGACCAAATCCTCGTTTCACTTGCATTATAAAGTACTGAGGATGCCATCTCTCCCCAATCCCAGGTCCTAAAGTCTAAGACAGTAGCGCAAACTAATGCTGCCAGATACAGGAAAAAAAATTTTGATTCGATTCAGCCCTATTGAATTGGTTTTTCAATTCGATTTTCCTGCCCAGTTGGGTGATTTTTTTCAAAACTCCTGGTGGGTTTTATAGCTTTTTCACCCCCTTTGGCTTCTCCTAACCAACTGGCGCTGTGGTGTAAATAAAATAAAGAAACAAAAAGGACTTTTCCTCTCTCTGTTAAATCCTAGCTCACGTTTGCAGTCCAACACCAGCTCTGGCAGGATACACATTTCAAATCTGACATATTATAATCACAAAACAGAAAATAAAATTAATTTTTCTACCTTTTGTTGTCTGGTTATATTTCAAATCTTGTTGGTCCAAGGCTCTGGTTTTCTTCTGATAACTTGCTTGCCAGGGTCTCCTTCTTTCTGCATGCTAACCATCCATCTGCCAACTCTGTCCTCCCTTTCCATTTCCCTTCCCTTCCTAGGAAGTCTGGTATCTTTCCTTTTTTTCATCTCCCTCCACAGATCCTTTTCTTAAATACCCTTTCATCCGGCATCTCTCCCTCCTTCCCCACCATCCCAGAGTCCACCATCTCTCCCTTTCTTTTCCTAATTACCCTCCTATCCAGTATCTCTATCCCTTCTCCACACCATCCCTTGTGTCCAATTTCTCTCCCTTTCTGTTCCTTCCCTCCCTAAATCCCATGGTCCATCATCTCTCTCCCTCTCCTCTATTTTCAGACCCATTATTTCTTCCCCCCCCAAAGTTTGGCATATGCACGTCTCTTTGAACACCCCCTTCCCTCCGTGTACTTCTAAATCATGGTCCCCCCCCCAAAGGCCTGTCCCCCCTTAAAGGTCTGCCTGTCCCCCCTTGAAGGCCTGCACCCCCCTTGAAGGCCTGTCCCATCCCCTTGTGGGCCTGTCCCCCCCTTGAAGGCCTGCCTGCCTTGAAGGTCTGCACCCCCCGAAGGCCTGCACCCCCCGAAGGCCTGTCCCCCACTTGAAGGCCTGTCCCACCCCCTTGTAGCTTCTCCCCCCCCTTGTAGGCCTGTCCCCCCTTGAAGGCCTGCCTGCCTTTCCCCCCCTTGAAGGCCTGTCCCCCCTTGAAGGCCTGCACCCCCTTGAAGGCCTGCACCCCCCCTCGAAGGCCTGCACTCCCTTGAAGGTCTGCACCCCCCCCCCCCGAAGGCCTGTCCCCCACTTGAAGGCCTGTCCCACCCCTTGTAGCTTCTCCCCCCCCCTTGTAGGCCTGTCCCCCCTTGAAGGCCTGCCTGCCTGCCTTTCCCCCCCTTGAAGGCCTGCACCCCCCCCGAAGGCCTGCACTCCCTTGAAGGTCTGCACCCCCCCGAAGGCCTGTCCCACCCACTTGTAGGCCTGTCCCCCCCTTGTAGGCCTGTCCCCCCTTTAAGGCCTGCCTGCCTTTCCCCCCTTGAAGGCCTGGCTCCCCCTTGAAGGCCTGCACCCCCCCCCTTGAAGGCCTGTCCCACCCCCTTGTAGGCCTGTCCCCCCCTTGAAGGCCTGCCTGCCTTTCCCCCCTTGAAGGCCTGTTCCCCCCCTTGAAGGCCTGCACCCCCTTGAAGGTCTGCACCCCCCAAATGCCTACACCCCCCCGAAGGCCTGCACCCCCCCTGAAGGCCTGCCTGCCCCCCTTGAAGGCCTGCACCCCTTGAAGGTCTGCACCCCCCCCGAAGGCCTGTCCCCCCTTGAAGGCCTGCCTGCCTGCCTGTCACCCCCTCCCCCTTGAAAGCCTGCTTGCCTGCCCGCCCGCCCCACCCTGAAGGCCTGATGCCCCGACCCACCCCGAAGGACCGCTCGCCCCCCTGGCCTCCCCGCACCACCTATGAAGCAGCCGCAGCAGGATCGCGAAGTCAGCGTCAGCGATCCCTGCGCTGCTTCCTGCGCCACGGTCCCGCCCCTCCTCTGACGTCAGAGGAGGGGCGGGATCGCGGCGCAGGAAGCAGCGCAGGGATCGCTGACGCTGACTTCGCGATCCTGCTGCGGGCTGCTTCACAGGTGGTGCAGGAAGGTCAGTGGGGCGAGCGGTCCTTCGGGGGTGGCGGGGGACTGAACGGCAAGGCCGGGAACACCCCCTTAGGGCTGGCACCCGGTGCGCACCGCCCCCCCCCCCCCGACCCCCCCTTGGTACGCCACTGGCCGGAGGACAATGGGATGGAGGAGGGTAAATGGTCTAATTTTGGGCCGAGCCAAAGGATTTTTGTTTTGGACTCGTTCAGTTTCATTTGTACTGTGAATGCCCAGGATTGGAGGTTCGTTATGCATGAGGATATGTTCGTAGAGAGGTTAGTGAAGTTCGAGTCGGTCTGAAGGAGGACGAGGATGTCATCAGCGTAAGTGTAAAGAGTTTCAAGGGGGGATAGTTGGAGGAGTTTCAGGGAGGACATGTAAATGTTAAAAAGGATTAGAGAGAGGGGTGAGCCTTGCGGGACACCACAAGTCGGGATCCAGGGGGAGGATGAGGTGCCGCTCATGTTAACCGTGTAAGAGCGGGAGCACAAGAATTTCGAGAACCAATCTAGAACTGTGGAGCTAATGCCTATCTCGGAGAGTTGGAAAATTAGAATGTCGTGGTGGACAACGTCAAAAGCTGCAGAGAGGTCGAATTGTAGAACAGTGAACTTGTTACGAGAATGCAGTTGCTGAACCTTAGAGATTAGTGAGGCCAATAGGGATTCGGTGCAGAAGTTGGGTCTGAAGCCATATTAGTAAGGTAGGAGAATAGAGAATCTTTCTAAGTAGGAAGAAAGCTGGGTAGATATGATAGACTCAAGCAGCTTGGTGAGGAGAGGGATATTTGCTATTGGGCGATAGCTGGATGGTATGGAGGGGGTCTAGGTCTGCTTTTTTCAGTAGTGGGGTCAGTGCGATGTGTCCCATTTCAGTAGAGAATAAGCCCGATAGTAGGGCAGAATTTATGAGTTTGGTAAGAGATGTGATGGCCTGTATGGGAATTTTCTTAAATAGGTAGGAGGGGAATGGGTCCAAGATGCAGTTGCAAGATTTTAATTTAAGGCAGAGTTTAAGGATCTGAGAATCAGATATGAGCTCGAAGGCAGTCCAGGATCTGTCGGCAGGGATGGGATTGAAAGCAGCTAGGGTAGGGTTGGGTTCGGAGGGCCCCAGAGAGTTGTAGGAGACTGCGAGCGGGAAGGAGCGTCTTGAAGAATTTTGCTAGGACCTTGGCTGAAGGAGATGAGGGGAGAAGGGTGGAGTCATTTTTAGTGGTTAAGGAGCACCAAATATTGAACAGTGTGCTATTCTGGTTGTTGGATCTGGAGATCTTGTCTCCATAGAAGTTCTTCCTTGCTTTTTTTAATATTGAGTTGTAGAACTTGATATTGACTCTCCAGGCCTGTCTATCAGAAGGGGATTTGGATTTTTTCCATTTTCGCTCTAAAGCTCGCCTTCCCCTCACTAAAATTATGCCATTTCAAACGGTTCCTTGACAAAACCTTCTCCTTCCAGGCGGCTAAACTGAACCCATGGCTAGCCCAAATTGTGCTCGATGCCCCCGCCTACCTTGACTTCAGAAAACAATTCAAAACACACTTATTCCACAGACTGAACTCTTAATACACTTGACTTCTACTTGTTTCACCACCATCCACTAATGACCATGAATCTCCTCCTATTCCTTTTTATTGTACATTCCTAACCTGTTAATTTCAATGACTTCATTGTTTGTAACTCTGATTAACTGATGTGAACTGCTTAGAACTCCCTGGGTAAGGCAGTATACAAAAATAAAATTATTATTATTATTATTATTATTATTATTAATAAACAAAAATGGAAGCTAGTTAATCATACAAAAGTTCCTACCAAAGAAACTAACTCAAAATATCATGCATGCTACAAATGTTTTTTTGAAAAGGAAACTAAGGATCTCAGATATCCATATAGCAGTTGATTTTTATATGACAGAAAACTTGCTGTAATTCCAGACTTTCATATATCAAAAAAACAACTGCAAGGTAATAATGAGAAAACTACTTAGCTCTGAACTAAAGCAACATCGCAGCTCCTTCATGGAGCTCTGCCAAGGAGAAAAACCGTATTAAGTATAAATTCTGCTAATGCTGTGTTGCTCTAGTTCAGAGCTAAGTAGTTTTCTCATTATTACCTTGCAGTTGTTTTTTTGATATATGAAAGTTTATTGACAGTTTCTAAGCTATATTGTTGCAGAGCATTTTCTAAGGGCATTCTAACTCTGGCAGTTTGTTATTTTGTTTCATTTCTTTGCCTGCTACTGGAATTGCAGCAAGTTTTCTGTCATATAAAAATCAACTGCTAGGGGGGGTGGAGCTTGTCCGACATGGCGATCAGACGTGCAGATTGAGTGCTCTCCGTGACGGCAGGGTATTAACAGAAAATTGTCTCTATCCAGCTTGATAAAACAACGCTATCAACTCCGGAAATATCTGGCGATTCTAATATGTCTCTGTCAAAAAGCTGCAAAGCGGAACAATCACCTACCGCAACTCCCAGTGGAAAGCGGCCTAAACACGAGGCCCCTTCGCCGGAAAAGCAGGCGCCAAAATCTGTCGATTCGCAATTAGAGCTGCTTATAACGGAGGTGCGTGCCTTTAAAACTATAATGACTAAGCAAGTAGAAGAATCACAACTAATCCGTGTGGAAATCGAAGCTCTGAACTCACAATTTACAGACGCGCGCCATAGATTGGACGCGCTTGAAGCGTTTCAGGCGGCACATGTTCAAGATGTCTCCCTAATACCCAAACAGGACATTGCGGCCTTGAAAAACGACCTGGAAGATCTTTCGAACAGAAGTCGTCGGAATAACATTAGAATTCTAGGAATTCCAGAATCGGCTGAAGGAAGCGACACAATTGAGTTTCTAACTAAATTAATTCCTTCCCTGCTGGGTGTAAAATTTGATATGCCGTTTGAACTGGAGAGAGCACATTGCGTTCCTTCTAGAATCAACCAAGCTCAAAAAACACCTCGTCCTATCGTAGCTAAAGTTTTACGCTACCAACAGGCGCTACAGATTCTACTTGCTGGTAAAGAAAAGAAACAAATTTTATATCAAGGTAGAAAAATTCTTCTGGTACCTGATCTTGCGAAGTCGACAGCGAACCGCAGAAAAACTTTCTTACAACAAAGGCAAGATCTGAAAGATATTGGTGCCCGGTTTGGTCTGCTATATCCAGCCAAAATGCTGGTCACACATCAGAATAAAACCATCACCTACTTAGATCCGGCTGAATTGCAGCGCTATATTGACTCTATTAAGATGCAATAAGTTTACTGCACTGCATCATTTCTTTCCTGAAGCAGTTTATGCTATCTGGAGACAGTCCTCATCATCATTGACTTCTCTTCATATGAATCCTGCTGTTCTTGGAGAGCTCCGTGGGTTGCGCTGATCGACCTTAAATAGTCACAAACCCACCCTGATTTACATGTGCTGTTCAAATGTCCTCTCTCTGGCACTGTTTGCCTCATTTGAGAGGGCATTTTTGTTTGTTCATCAGTTCCAAAAGCCTATATATATCTTATGTTTCTTGGCTATGTTATATTTCAATATTGATAATTGGTATACTATCCATGTCTTAAAGTGTATATTATATGATACTATATGACTAATTTACACATTCTTTCCTTTAATGTCAATGGTCTAAACCACTGCATTAAAAGAAAAAAGGTGACTAATTATTTGCGTTCCTTGAGACCAGATATTATCATGTTTCAGGAAACGCACCTTAATCAGTCTGATAGTGCAAAAACGTTAATTCCTGGTTATACTTCACCTTTCTTTTCTCCTGCTCTGAAGAAAAAGAACGGATTATCCACATACTTTAAGCCATCCCTCACATGTTCTGTTGTTACTACCGAATCTGATTCAGAAGGTAGATGGTGTTTGGTATATGTTACCCTATATAATAAACCCATAATATTTCTCAATATATATGCTCCCGTTTCAGATAAACCCGAATTCTTCCGATCCTTACAGAACATTTTGTTAAAATTTCCAAATGCTTCACTCATTATAGGAGGAGATTATAATCAACCATTTGATATTGTTTTAGATAGAACGTCCAAATGCAGAATAACTAAATCTAAAACTCTAGAAGAACTCAAGAGTCTTATCAAAAATTTTGCTCTTATAGACCCTTGGAGGACTTTAAATCCTACTGAACGTGAATATATGCATTTTTCAGCTCCTCACAGTACCTATGCCAGATTAGATTATTTTTTAATTTCCTCCTCTCTTTCATCAAACATTTCAAATGCTGTCAACCACTCTATTATCATTTCAGATCATGCACCAATCTCACTTTTTCTTACAATTCCTATGTCTCCCACCATTAAACAAAATTGGAGGTTAAATAATAGTATTCTTTCAGATGAATCCATTACTTCCCAATTGAGCACTTTTACCACTAACTTTTTCATTACTAATTCTGACCCCTCTCTAACATCAGCCACGATTTGGGAATCTTATAAAGCCACTTTGAGAGGTGAAATTATCAGCCTGATGGCGTGGAAGCGTAAACAATCTAATACAAAATTAAATACCTTAGAATCAGAAATAGCAACACTTGAAACCCAATTTTTTTCTAACCCTACAAACATTATACTGCATTCACAACTGCTTAAAAAAATATGAATGCAATACTATTGCCTCTGCACTGGCTAATAACGATATCTTCATTTTGAAATCTGGACATTATATCAGGGGGAATAAAATGAGTAAAAACTTAGCTCGCTACTTAAAAAAGAAAAATGAGAAACACCATATTTCTTCCATTATAAATTCCAAAAACCAAACTATTACTGACTCAAATGGTATTAGTTCTGAATTTGAACATTTTTATTCTGAATTATTTAAATCAGAATCAGACACATCGCAAGATGAAATAAATAATTATTTAGATACCATTTCACACCCGACCCTGCCTTCCCACTTAAGAACAGAGTTAGAGAGTCCAATTACTATCCAAGAAATTCAATTAGTGATTCAGTCACTTGCTTCGAATAAATCCCCTGGACCAGATGGCATTACCAGTGAATTTTATAAAACTCTGTCGCTTCAATTAAGTCCCCATTTATTACAATATTATAATTTTGTTAATTCCCACCCTGAATTACAACATAATTTCACAGAAGCTAATATAGTCATATTTCCTAAACCTGATAGAGATTCCACAAAAGTAGGGAACTACAGACCAATCTCATTACTCAACTCAGATTATAAAATTTTAGCAAAAATTCTTGCGAATAGAATTAATAAGGTAATCCAGCTGCTGATATCTCCAGATCAAGTGGGATTTGTTAAGCAACGTTTTATTGGAGATAATCTTCAAATTTTTCATAACATCTCTGGATTTGCCAAAACTGTTGAGGAACCTGTGGTGGGACTAGCAATAGATGCCGAAAAGGCCTTTGATCGGGTGGAATGGCGATTCCTGCTATAGGTTCTGAAATTGTATCATTTTGGGGATAATTTTGTAGCATGGATTCGTGCGCTATATTGGAAACCATGCTCACGAATTCTAATAAATGACTCTCTTTCAAAACCAATTTACTTATGTAGGGGAACAAGGCAGGGATGCCCCCTTTCACCTCTTCTCTTTAACCTTTCCTTAGAGCCCTTTTTATCAGCCATTAGACAATCCCCCAATGTACAAGGAATTCACACTTCCTCTCGAGATTTTAAGGTTGCAGCGTATGCTGATGATATTATGCTCTATCTTAAAAACCCTACACAATCTCTATCGGCCCTCATCTCATTAACAAACTTATACTCAACATTTTCAGGTTATAAAGTTAATTGGAATAAATCAGTTATCTTTCCACTCAATAATTACGCTTCATACTCAGATGTCCAAATATTCCCATTTTCATGGTCTACTTCACCTGTAAAATATTTGGGTACTTATGTACATAAAGATCCTGAGACTGTTATGGATTTCAATGTCACTAAATTGAAAGAATTAATAACTCATAATATCTCGAATTGGTCCCCACTTTATATTACATGGTGGGGTCGCATTTCGGCACTTAAAATGACTTTAGCACCTCAAATATTGTTTAAACTCATTATGCTTCCCAGTTTATGTAAAACACAGATATACAAATGGATTGATCGACAACTGTCTTCTTTTATCTGGCGTAATAAATGTCCTAAAATAGCTCTTAGTAAATTAAAAGCTACTAAAAATTACGGAGGGGTTAATCTTCCTGATTTTTACAAATACCACTTAGCATCATTAGCTAAATACGGGTCTTATTGGATTACTTGCGATGAGTCTGATGATACTTCTATCATGCCTTCCTGGTTAAATTTGGAAATCTCGATCAGTAACCCAATCCCTATCCATGTCCTCCCTACTATGCGGATTCCTAAACATCTTAAACAATATCCTCTCTTTCCGGCAACTCTTTCTGCATTACACGCTCTTGATAAAGGGGCTCATAAATCTATCTTTTCCCACAAAAATATGTCGCTTTGGAATAATACTTCCCTGAAAATTAATAAGCGATGTATAAATTGGAAGAAATGGAAAAATGCTGGGGTATGGACTGCCCAATCATTATACAATGGATCGGTACTGCTGTCCTTCTCCGCTTTCTGTGCAAATTTTCCGACATTATTCTCTAAAAAACATCAATGGACAATTCTTTCTTCTCTCCTCTCTCCTCTTCATCTTACTGACACTTCATCTTTCTTGGGCCCAATCTTGTTCAACATCTTCATAAGGGACTTGGCTGAAGGGCTTCAGGGTAAATTAACGTTATTCGCCGATGATGCCAAATTATGCAATATAGTGGACAAGAACACAACAGGACCTGACAACAAATCCAAGACCGATAGTATGGCACACGACCTCCTCCTACTGGAGAATTGGTCCAGGACCTGGCAACTAAACTTCAATGCCAAAAAATGCAAGGTCATGTACCTTGGCAACAAAAATCCATGTAAGACTTACACTCTTAATGGTGAGATCCTAGAGAGAACTGTAGCGGAACGAGACTTAGGGGTAATCATCAGTGAGGACATGAAGACTGCAACTCAGGTGGAGAAAGCTTCATCTAAAGCCAGACAAATCATGGGTTGCATACGAAGGAGTTTCGTTAGCCGTAAGCCCGAAGTCATAATGCTATTATATAGGTCCATGGTGAGACCCCATCTGGAATACTGTGTACAATTCTGGAGGCCACATTACCGCAAAGATGTGCTGAGACTTGAGTCGGTCCAGCAAATGGCCACACGGATGGTCACGGGGCTCAGGGATCTCCCGTATGAGGAACGGCTGAGTAAACTGCATTGCAAATCTATCCTTTGATATTATCATTAAACGTTCTTTACATCCCTGTTTTGAATATTGTATATGTGAAAATAAATTGATTGATATTATGATTTCAGTTGGTATCCAACAGATTCTGCAATACTGGAAATCAGCTTCAAGATTAAACTTTACCTTTTGGTGGCATTCTTTATGCTTATATAAACGATTTGAACAATATGCGGCAGAAAAACTGCCTTTGAGACAGAGACAATCTAATCAAAATCTTTGGTCACCCTTTGAAGAATACCTGCAATCCGTGTAATTATTTAGTTGAATATGATAATATATGCTCTTGTTCTGTTTAACAGATTCCTGTTTTATATGGCTTTTGTGAACTTTCATTATACCTGAATGTAATTTTGTTTTTTGTTCATTATTTCAAAATACAATAAAAAGATTGGAACTAAAAAAAAAAAATCAACTGCTATAGCCTGTATATCTGCTATTGAAGCTGTGTGACTGTTTTGAAAATTCAAATACACTGAAGAGTTAACACAATTTTTAAAATTTAGATATTTAAAATTTTGTACATTTTTATACACGTCACAAACAAGAAATCACTTTTTAAAAAAGTTTTTAAAAATAAATAAAAGGTTTTCTTAGGATCTATGATAGATACCATCATTCAAACATTACCATTTGACACTTATGTGCCATAAGGTATGGATATCTGCGATCCTTAGTAGAAAATGACATGGGGACAAATTTGTTCCTGTCCCTGCAGGAAATCAATTTTCCTGTCCCTGCGAGTTTTGTCACTGTCCCTGTTCCATTCCTGTAAGCTCTGCCTTAACCACACAAGCCTCGAACACATGATTTTAAAGTGTCTGAGGCTTGTGCAGATGAGGACAGAGCTTGCAGGAATGGGGCAGGGGCAGGAAAAGAATTCATGGGGATGGGAAAATGAGTTCCCGTGGGGATGGGGAAAATTTATCCCCGTGTCATTCTCTAATCCTTAATTTCCTTAAAAAAAAAAAACATTTGTAGCATGCATGATATTTTGAGTTAGTTTCTTTGGTAGGAACAGATAATTTTCCCCAATTTGTCTGATGCCCCCTGCTGCTCAGAGGCTAACTGCAGTCTTAGGGAAAACCCCAATCCCTCACAGTGCCACAAAAGGATGCATGTAGCACTAATTCTATAACAGTATTAGGGCATGATAATCCTTTGTAGAATACTAGTGCAAAGTGGCCTTGGTGCACCAATATCTAGGCGTAACTGCTTATGCCATATCATTGGCAAGTGTAAGCTGTCACACTTTAGTGCACCTTTCAGCATGTACAACTCAAGGTATAAATTGTGCATGTTACTATGCAGAACACCCATGACATACTCAGGGTCCACCCACAGGTACAGCTTACAGTTGTGCGCTGACATGCACCCAATATTTATAGAATAGCACCTAGCATATCTGGAATTGCCCTTATAGCATGTAAATGCAAGGAAGCTTGCACAGGGGGAGGTGCATCAGTAGGGCCTCCATTTTAGGCACTCTAAGACCTCATAGTAGGAACCTATTCTATAATGGAACCTAGACGCCAAGGTTCCATTATAGAATACTAGCATAAGCCAGTATCATCACTCCTAAAACACAGGTACTTGATATAAGCTTGATATAAGAGCAGGTGCCTGGATGCAGCAGGGACACACATGTACCTTCAAATATTCTTGTCTATGTTACATTACATTACATTAGTGATTTCTATTCCGCTTGTGCCTTGCGGTTCTAAGCGGATTACAAATTAGAAGATATCTGGACATTACCGAGATAATTATATAACAGTGATTCTTGTACATTACATAATATAGTTGAGAAGTTACATATAAAGATTCAAGTAGTTATAGGATACAGTGGAGAAAAACAATATGTTCGGGTAATAGAAGAAGATTACCTAGCATTGATTTTTTTTTTTTTTTGGGAAGGTGAGGTTCGAGGGAATGACTGATGTGCTATTCGCAGGGGAGAAGGCATGTACGAGTGGGAGGAGATTAGTGAGTGAGGACGTGTTTTTTGAATAGGACTGTTTTGATTTCTTTTCGAAACACTTTGATGTCTGTTGTTTTGATCATCAGTTTGGTGATGGTGGGGTCAATTTTCGCTGCCTGTGTCGCCAGAAGGCTGTCGTAAAGTTTCTTACGTCTGGTACCATTATGAGGGGGGAAGGTGAATAGGTTCTGAGCTCTCCTTGATCTGGGTGAGTGGTAGCGGTGAAGGCGGTTGCTTAAGTAGCTGGGGGCAGTGCCATGGGTTACTTTAAATAGTAGACAATAGAATTTGAATTGAGTTCTGCCCATGTCCACTCCTGTTTATGCCCTGCTTACAAATATGTGCAAGTTAAGCAGATATTTGCAGAATAACACTTGGATGTTTCACTAGTAGTTATATGTATACACATATACAGTTAATGCAAGTACAGTGGTACCTCGGTTTACGAGTGCACCAGTTTGCGAGTGTTTTGCAAGACGAGCAAAACATTCGCAAACTTGGTGCCTCGTAAACCGAGCTTGCCTCGCTGTACGAGCGCCCCCCCCCCCCGCGATCCGGCATCCCCCCCAGCGATCCGGCATTCCCCCCGCTCGCGTTGACCCCCTCCACCGCGATCCTACTTCCCCCCCCCCCCCCCCGAGCAGTCAATGACACTTCCTTTACCCGACTTGGCACCAGTGCCGGTGCCCGAAGATCCTCCCTCTTCTGGCGCGGCCTGGGCTGGGCGGTGCATCGGAGATCCTCCTTCTTCTGGTCTGGGCTGGACTGGCTTTGAGCATTTGCACATGCTCAAAGCCTTCTGGTCTCGCTCTCTCCGAGACTAAGAGCGAGAGGATCTTCAGGCACCAGCACTGGTGCCAAGTTGGGTAAAGGAAGTGTCATTGACTGCTTGAGGGGGGGAAGTAGGATCGTGGTGGAGGGGGGGAGGCAATGCGAGTGGGGGAGGATGCCGGTTCGCAGGATGGGGGAAGCCGGATTGCGGGTAGGGGTTTGGAACAGCGTCAGATTCCTCAAGGGGGGGAGAATGGAGCAGCGCCGATAGCCTCTGGGGGGGGGAGGAGGTGGAACTAATCAAAGCAGTTTCCCTTACTTCCTATGGGGAAACTTGCTTTGATATACGAGCAATTTGGTTTACGAGCATGCTTCTGGAACAAATTATACTCGTAAACCAAGGTTCCACTGTATTCTAAATATATGCAGTACGTGCATAACCCACATGTAACTGTGAGAATCTAGGTTATAGAATTTACCCTATATAGTCTGTGCAGTTTTATAAAAAGTGATTTTTGCACATAAAAGAGTGTTTTACTTTACATAAATAACATAAACCCTTGGGGGGGGAAAAAAAGAGAACCTGTAAAGGAAACCTGCTATACCACAACATTGCTCATTCAGAGAGCTCAGACAGCTATGACCCTACATATGAAAAGGCAATACTGCAAATATTACATCAAGTCCTAGAACACCACTAATACACACTCTATTGGAAATTCTTGTATAATCCCCCTTTATTTCGGGACCAGTGGGTTTTATGCATCCTTAGCAGCCACTGTAGAAAGCTTCAGATGAATAAAGTCTTAACTCCTCCCTCTGCTAGCATATCCTGGAGCATGCCCCTTGGACCCCAGTCAGTCTTGCTTTCTACATGCCAGCCTGTAGGAGCTTGTCTCTTCTGTTCGTGTTTTCTTTTGCTAGTTTTCAGTATTTTTTTTTTCCATATTTGCTTTGTGGTTTTGCCCTCCTGCTGTGGAGGTTCCCTGCAGGGATATCCTTGCAGCAGGAGATCGCAGACTGTTGGAGAACGTCTGCTTCTGGGGGGTTCTCTGTGTGGCAGTAAGCCCCCTGGATAGCCTGCAGGACAGATTGGGTTCCGGGATCAGGAGTTAGCTCACCCCAGGTTCGTCCGCTAGTGGGTGGCTGAGTGGTTCTGTGACGGCACGACCAGGATCGGAGCTGGACTGCGTGTCTCCGCAAGCTGGTTGCTTGACATATTCGAGGGTGGTGGAGGTCACCAGCCTTGGTGGTTGGGCCAGTGGGGCAGTCAGAAGACTTGAAATTCAGCTTTACAGCTTCCTGAGGTTTTAGATCTCCCTACATGCTGTTCCAGCATTGCCTGCATTTTCTCACATTCAGCACAATGGAACAGTGAGTAACAGACTGACAGCCTGTTTTAGCAAATTTTTTTTTGGGGGGTGAGAGGGTTGTCTTAAAAAGGTGTTTTGGGGTGGTTTCCCTACATGCCTTATCCCTCCCCACCTCTAAAATCCCCAAATTGCCATTTTCTGGGGATTCCTGTTCCTTTCCTGGGTGATTTTATTGCAAAATCGGCACCCACAGTAGCCATCTTGGATTTTTCCCGATTTGAATAAAACTATATTTTTTTTATAGTTAGGAGCTTCGTTTTTGCTCCAAACTTCACAGATGGCCTTCCCAGGTTGGGATGGAACGGATTCATGCCTCTTTTGCAGTGGATGGCTGTCAGATGTGCAGTGGCCCGCGAGGGGGGGCTGTTTGCATGGATGCAGCGCCTTTCACCTCAGGGGAGACCCTCCTTAAGCTTTCTGCCCCAATTTTCATGAAAATCACACCTGGGGGTTCTCGGGAGAGCGCTAGTGGTGTTTTGGTGAAATGCAAGCATGATTCCAGAGAAAAGCCTCAAAAGTCTTCCGAATCCAAACACTCTGAGTCTGAGGCACACAGGGCGGTTCTTGCCACGTGAAATCTTTTTCCTCCAGAATGTGTGAAGAAAAAAAAAGGCTTTATCAGGCATACTTAGTTAAGAAGTACATGCCTGTGGTCACTCCACCAACATCTGAGCCATCCGTGGGGTTTCCACCTCTGCTGGACCTGAGTCACTTTGTTCCCTGATGGGGACACTGGAGCGGAAATGAGCAATGCCTGCAATTGCGTCAGGCAGTCTCTCAATCCCTCTGCTTTCGCAGGGAGGTTCAGTGGCTTCCATAGAGGTGGCAAATTTGTCAGAACTCCGTGATCAGGAAACATGTGGGTACCGGAATCTGGCTGACGATCCTGCAGTACGCAGGTTCTCTTATTACAGAATCTCTGCATGAATTAAAACTGCAGCTGGATCAGCTGGTCCAGGTGGAAGGTTCTCTCATGAATGAGGCCACTTACAGCCTCCTTTCCTGATAGCCATGATGTGGTGCATATCCTGTCGGAGATTTGGGATACCCAGAGGGTCCCTTGAAATGCACTCAGGCTTTATCCCCTGGCGGCTTTGCTTCTCCAAAGGTGGATTCAGCTGTGGCTCAGGTTACCAAGCGTACTTCCCTTCCTTCTGATGGAGGGGTGGTCCTGGAAGATATTCAGGACAGACATGTGGATTTTATCCTTAAACGCCATTTTGATTCGGCTGCGACTGGTGTCAAGGCAGCGACAGCCTAGTCCTTCGTTGCTCGAGCAAGCCTCTTCAAACTACGTCATGACTCTGACACTGTGATGTTGCGTGATTTGGACTTTATCTCCGGGGTGGATTATAAGGCTGAGGCCTTCTATGACATATTGTAGGTTTTCGCCCAGCTGGGTGCTTATTCAGTGTCTGCCTGGAGGATGCTGTGGCTCAGGAAGTGGTCTGGGGATTCCTTCTCTAAGGCCTGCTTGAGCAAGTTGCCCTTTACGGGACAGCTTCTGTTCGGCCAGGGTCTGGATAACCTGTGGCAAGTGTACATGACCGCAAACCCAAGGCTTTGCCCAGGAACAGGTCCTATCCCGTCAGGAGTTCGGGGCATTCCAATTTTCATCTGTTTCGACGTCTTCACCAGTACTCCGGTCCTTCCTCCTCAGGGTAGAGGTGCCCTAAGTAACAGTTCTGATGCCAGGCCCCCGGCCACTCACCCACGAATCGGGAGGGGGTGGTGGCTGTCGACCTTCCGGGCAGAATGGGAGACAGTCACATCTGACCGCTGAGTTTTGGAGGTACTCGGGGACAGGCTGAAATTGGAGTTTTTCCGTCCTCTCTCTAGTTTCCCAGTGCTTTCTAGTTTCCCCTGCAGCCACCCTGAGAAGGCGCTTCGGGTGCAGGCCTCGGCCGCACTCTTGGATCTTGTGGCAATCGAGCCCATGCCAGAGGCCAACTTGGCTCCGGGAGGTTCTCAATAAACGTCATTGTTCCAAAGGCTTTGAAGTTTGGAGACCGTTCCTGGTCTCACAGCGGTCCATGCAGCACTGGAGGTGCCCTGTTTCTGCATGGAGACAATATGTTCCGTCATTGGTTCAGCGGTGTCAAGGTAGTTTCTGACCTCTCTGGATCTCATGGAGGCGTATCTTCATATCCCCATTTTTCTGGCGCACAAGAAGTCTCTGCAGTTTCACATCCTGGGCAGCACTTTCAGTTTGTGGCTCTTTCCTTCGGATTGATGGCACCCAGGACCTTTACCAAGGTGATGGTTGTAGTGGCAACGCATCCTGGTCCATCCGTATCTGGACAATTGGCTGATCAGAGTTCCCTTTCGTGCCCAGGGGATCCAGGTGGTTCAGCAGGTGGTTCACTTGCTGCAGCGTCTGGGCTGGGTGATCAACCTTCAGAAGAGTCACTTGGAGCCCGCCCAGGATTTGGAGTTCCTGGGGGTCCGCTTTCTCACAGGGCAGAACAAAGTGTTCCTTCCCATATCCTATCACGAGAAGATTTGGAAAGTCATCAGATACCTTCTGGCCACTCAGATCCCGACAGCCTGGCAGTATCTCCAGGTTCTGGGGCTCATGGTGGCTACAATCAGTGTAGTTCTGTGGGCTAGAGCCAGAATGCATCCATTGCAGGAGGCTCTTTTGCCCCGATGGAATCCGCACTGGGATTGCACTTCTGCCTTGGACTGCGGCGGCACACATCAGCATGGCATGGGGGTTGCGTTTCCTGTCGCTAACCAGGGGCCTACTGCTCTGGATTTCAGATTGGGTGACTCTGTCAATGGACGTGAGCTTCTCCAGCTAGGGGGGGCAGTCTGTATGTCTGTTCCAGCGCAAGGTCAGTTAGCACTCTTGGAGCGTCAGTGGTCGATCAATCGCTTGGAACAGAGGGTGATTCGTCTGGCCCCCTTGCATTTACAGGATCGTCTCTGTCATCAAGCTGTCCAAGTGTTCTCGGACAATGCCATGGCGGTGGCTTACATCAACTGGTAGGGGCATAAGGAGTCCCTCCCTAAGTGTGGACACTCGGTTGCCCTTTTTGCTGGGCGGAAAGACATCTGGTAGTGCTGTTTGCAGTTTGCATGGTGGGCCTGGACAGAATTCAGGCAAACTTTCTCAGTCATTGGACCTAGGAGAGTGGTCTATTTCCCGGGGAGCGTTCAAGTGCATAGTGCACTGACGGGGGGCACAAGTGTTCAACATCATGGCGACCAGGGCAAACAAGAAAGCCGATCGGTTCTCCAGTCGTCGAGAGGATGGCAGCGGTGGCATGGCCACTCTGGTGCAGGCCTGGCCATAGGAGGGTCTTCTTTACACCTTCCCTCCATGGTCAATCATAGGGCATCTATTGCAGCGTATAGCAGAGCATGTGGGGGCCGGTGATCTTTGTTGCTCCCGACTGGCAGAGGTGACCAAGTTATGCCGACCTGATGTAGCTCCGCTGGGGCCGGTGACTGAAGTCACCCTTACCTCTTCACACAGGGGCTGATCACTCTAAAGGAGTCGGACTGCATTGGTCTTATGGCATGACTCTTGAGTGCGCAGCCTTGATGGCCTGGGGCTATTCTACTGCGGTGATAGCTACACTTCTTCACAGCAAACGGAAGTCCACGGAGGCGGCCTATGTGAAAGCTATCAGGCTTGGTGCACCAGCTGTCAAGAGGATCCTTCTTCTCCCTCGGTTCCTTGGGTGCTGCAGTTTCTGTAGGATGGCCTGAAAAAGGGCCTTGCAGTGGCTTTCCTATGGGTTCAGATTGCAGGCCTCTCCTGCCAGGGTGCTATTGCCTTGAGGGGATCTTTGGTGATTCATCTGGATGAAGTCCGTTTTCTACGGTGTGCAGTTCATCTGAGGCCTCCTTTGCGCCTCATAAGAACATAAGAATAGCCTTACTGGGTCAGACTAATGGTCAATCAAGCCCAATAGCCCGTTCTCATGGTGGCCAATTCAGGTCACTAGTACCTGGCCTCCTTTGTCCGACGTGGAGTCTGAATCTGGTTCTTCACTCCCTGGCTTGTCTGTCTTATGAGCCTATGGAGCAGGAATCCTTGATGGATTTCACTTTTAATACGGTTTTCCTGGTGGCTGATACGTTGGCTCGGAGAGTTTCAGAGCTCCAAACTCTTTCTTGGCGGGATCCTTTCTTATGTATTACGGATACTGCGGTGCTCTTGCATACGGTTCTTTTCTTCCTTTATTTCTGTCTTCCATGTGAATCAGGAAGTTTGACTTCTGGCATTTGTTCCTTCTAGTTCAAAGGTCCAGGACCGGGTGCTGCTGTCCCTGGATGTGTGCAAGCTTTTGCGGCGGTATTTGGAGATCACCAATGAGTTTCTTGTCTCGGACCACCTGTTTGTCCTGGTGGGTCCTGCCTGCAAGGGCAAGCCTGCCTCTAAGGCTACCATTTTGAGATGGACTCGAGCAGCTGTTTCTACAGCTTATATAGCAGCAGGAAAGAAGCCCCCTCTTGGAGAGTGCGGGCTCATTCTACCAGAGGGGTTTCCTCCTCCTGGGCAGCAGGATTTAAGTTTCGGACTAGCCTTTATAACAGTGCCATTTCACTGGATCTAGCACTAAATTTGGGGAAGGGTCCCTGGTTTGCGCCCCCTTCTGACAGTGCAGGCTGAGTCTCCCCATAGCACTGCTTTCCCATTCAGGTTTCTAATGTTTCAGAACCTGTTTTCTAGTTTTGATTGTTGCTGTTTTGCATATGTTAATATGAGTATTGATTTGTTTAGCAGGGAGTTCCTTGTTTTCCTCTCTCTCTGTCTCTCTCGTTTATTATTTTCTGTAGATGTTCCTGGCTGCTTAAAGAGTGACTGGGGTCCAAGCGGCATGCTTCAGGATATGCTAGCATAGGGAAGAGTTAAGACTTCAATCATCTGAAGCTTTCTACAGTGCCTGGTGGCTAAGGATGCATAAAACCCACTGGTCTCAGAATAAAGGGAGGATTTATAAGAAAGATTAGCAAAGGTAAGAACCTAATCTTTCGGACATATCCAATAAAATTCCTATATAAAAAAACAAAGTTTTGTAAAATGCTTTGTATCCTTGTCATACACAGTGCACAAATCAGCCCTAACCTAATACAGAATAAGAGATCACAAATTAGAAGCACATGCAGGCAAACATGCATTTCTGCCTAATCAGTGCAAAATATAGATTTAAGGAATGCACATCCCCCATAGCCTGCATAATCCAATAAATAAACCGAAATGAAAAACATTTTTTATCTAATCAATTTAGACTGCTTTCTTTTACATTTTCGATTTGTTGATCTTCTAGGTTCTCATTTCAATTTCTTCTCTCCTATGTTTTCAGTCCTTACCTCTGTCTCTGACATAGATCTTTCCCTTTTATATTTTTTCTTAATTTCTCCCTTTTGCCTTTCTATTCACTCTGATTTCACCTATCCTCATATTCCCTCTTACACTTCAGTCCTCAGTCTCTCTATTTTCAACTCTCACTTACCTACCTTTTCATCTCCTCCTCATCTGCTCCACAGTCTTAACATTCTCTGAGTATTTATCTTTCTCTTCTTTTCATTCCCTCACCAGCCTCAGATCCATCCTGGCCTCCAGCCACTTTCTTCTGTCTCTTGCTTCCTAACTAGCCTCCAATGTTCCCTCTTTGACCTCTTCAACAGTTTTACCATTTCCACTCCCCCCCCAATCTCCTTTCCCTTTCCATTACATATCAAACCCTCCAGGACCTTCTTACCATCTTTACCCCTTGGCATTTCTCGTTCCTCTTCTCTCCCTTCCCTGGTCTTCCTTCTCCCTCTTTCCCTCTCTCTCCCAAATTGGGTGGAACAGCAGCACTTCTCTTCCTTCTCCTTCTCTCTCCCCAATTGGGTGCAGCAGCATTTCTTTCCACCCCTTCTTCCCTGGTCTTCCTTCTCCCTCTTTCCCTCTCTCTCCTCAATTGGGTGCAGCAGCAGCATTTCTCTCCCCCCTTTCTGGGTCTTCCTTCTCCCTCTTTTCCTCTCTCTCCCCAATTGGGTGCTGCAGCAGCATTCCCCCCGCGGTCTCACACAGCCATCGGTAGCATTTCTCTCCTTCTCTCCCCCACCGGTCTCACACAGCCGTCGGCAGCATTTCTCTCCTCCTCCAACCCCTCCCCCCGGGTCTCACACAGCCGTCGGCAGCGCAGCATTCACAACTCGCTGCTCCTGCTTGCTTCAGGCCTTCCTTGCTGCTGGGTCTCATCTTATTTCTGTTTCAACAAAGGCAGGACCTGGCAGACCGAAGCAAGCAGGAGCAGCAAGTTGAACGCCTCCCTCCCTGCCCTATCTTCTGCCGTACAGCACCAGACATCCTGTACTCATGCGTATGATTTTTGTTACCAACATGCATCACCTTGCACTTATCCATGTTGAACCTCATTTGCCATTTCGCGGCCCATTCCTCGAGTGCGTTTATGTCTCGTTGTAGGTCTTCGTAATCCTTCTGTGTCATCAGAACTCTGAATAGCTTTGTATTGTCTTCAAATTTAATCTAAACTAAACTAAACTAAACCTTAAGTTTATATACCGCATCATCTCCACGGAAGTGGAGCTCGACATGGTTTACAAAACTTAAAAATATAGGAAGAGAGAGGAGAAAGATTTACATGGGCATATAAAAAGAGGGGATGTAACAGGAGTAGAGATGTTATATGTTAGAGAAAAGTCAGGTTTTCAGTTGTTTTCGGACTAGTTGGAGGGAGCCCAGGTTCCGCAGCGGGATAGTGAGATCGTTCCAAAGGCCCGTGATTTTGGAGAGGAGGGATCTTCCCAGTTTACCTGCGTGGAGGATGCCGTGTAGAGAGGGGAAGGATAGTTTATGTCTGTGGGCTGATCTGGTGGTAGCAGGCGTCAGGGTGAGGAAGGATAGAGGGATTAGGGGCGGAAGGATGCCATGAATGATCTTGAAAGCGAGGCAGGAGCATTTGAAATGAATTCTGGAAAGTACTGGGAGCCAGTGAAGGTTGGTAAGTAGTGGGGAGACGTGATCAAATTTGCGTTTAGCAAAAATCAGTTTGGCTGCAGTATTCTGGATCAGCTGGAGTCTGCGAAGACTTTTTTTGTTAGGCATAAATAAATGGCATTACAGTAATCGAGTTTGGATAGGATAATGGATTGTACAAGGACAGTGAAATGTTTTTGGTGAAAATAGGATCTAACTTTCCTCAGCATATGGAGGCTGAAAAAACATGATTTTGCCAAGAAATTCAGGTGATCGCTGAGGGAGAGGGAGGAATCGATTGTGATGCCGAGGACCTTGCTTGAGAACTCAAGGTGCAGAGCAGGGCCTGTGGGTAGTGTGAAGAGGGTGGGCAGGTGTACTAATTTTGGGCCGAGCCAGAGTAATTTTGTTTTTGATTCATTTAATTTCATCTGTACAGAGAGGGACCAGGCGTGAAGTCTCATTATGCATGAAGTGATGTTCTCTTGGAGGTTTGTAAGGTTCTGATCTGTTTCGAGGAGGATAAGAATATCGTCTGCATATGTGTAAATTGTTTCAAGGGGGGATAATTTGAGGAGCTTCAGGGAGGTCATATACAAGTTGAAGAGAATAGGGGATAGGGGAGAACCCTGTGGGACACCGCAGGATGGTGTCTACGAAGCGGAATTGGAGCCGTTTGCGTTGACAATGTAGGAACGAGCGCGAAGGAAGTTTGAGAACCACTTTAGGACAAAGGAGTCTATTCCTATCTCAGAGAGTTGGTAGATTAGTATGTCATGGTGCACGACGTCGAAAGCCGCGGAGAGATCGAACTGTAGAAGAACGGCAAATTTGTTTCGAGCGTGTAGTTGTTGCACCTTTGAAATTAAGGAAACTAGGAGGGACTCGGTGCTGAAATTGGGCCTAAATCCGTATTGGTAGTGTTGGAGAATGGAGAATCTCTCTAGGTAAGAGGAGAGCTGAGTAGCGACTATGGTCTCTAGAAGTTTTGTTAAAAGAGGGATGTTAGCTATGGGGCGGTAGTTCGATGGTAAGGAGGGGTCTAGATCGGGTTTTTTCAGAAGAGGGGATAAGGCAATGTGTCCCATTTCTGTGGAGAACAGGCCCGATAGTAAAGCTTTATTTATAAGATTAGTAAGGGAAGAGATGGCCTGCGCAGGGATGTTTTCGTAAAGGTAGGATGGGTAAGGATCTAGGATGCACTTGCAGGATTTAAGTTTGAGGCAAAGTTTAGAGATCTGGGGCTCGGATACGAGTTCGAAAGTAGTCCATGATCTGTCAGCAGGTATAGGGTCAGAGTCTTTCGGAGGAAGAGAGTTGTAAGAGATAAGTGGGGGGAACGAGCTCTTTATGGTAGTGATCTTCTCGTTGAACAATTTGGCTAGGTCATTTGGAGAGGGGAGGGGGGGAGGGGGAGGTGTCGTTTTTAGAAGTTAGGTTTCGCCAGATGTGGAATAGTGTACTGTTTTGATTTTTTGACCTGGAGATTTTATCTCCATATAAATTCTTCCTAGCTTTTTTTAGTACGGAGTTGTAGAATTTGATTTTTTTCTCTCCAGGATTGCCTATCTGAGGGGGATTTTGATTTTTTCCATTTCCGCTCCAGGGCCCGACATTTCTGTTTTAATTCCCTGTGGTATGGGAGATACCAGGGAGCCTTATTAGAGTAGGAGATGGGTTTAGTGGCTAGAGGGGCAAGAGCACGGTATGTGGTTTCGGAAAGAGTCACCCAGTTGTGCCAGAGTGAGTCTGGGTCCGTGTGGTTGGGAAGAGGAGGGAGTTTGTTAAGAAACTGGGACCAGAATAATTCACTTGTGATTTTTTTACGGTAGGTGATGGAGTGTGTGGCTCGGGTTGGGGTACCAAGGTCTGACATGAAGACAGGGAGGCAGAAAGAGCCTAGGAGGTGATCGGACCAGGGGACATGTTCCCAACGGGTCTCATCAGTGGAAGTTTTGTGCTCGGTCAGGTCAAGAAAGCTGATGAGGTCAATGGAGTGTCCCTTTTCGTGGGTAGGGGTGGGAGGTGGAGCAGTGAAGCCTAAGGAAACGAGGAAGTCTTTGAAATCAGTTGTGTCCTTGTTGGTGTTGTCATCTAGATGAAGGTTTATGTCACCAATGATCAGTAGTCTTTGGAATTTTAGATAGGCCCTTGTTATGGTCTCAAGAACAAGGTCAGAGGATTTATTCCAGGGGGTGGGGGGGCGGTAGAGTAGCAGGATGCCTAATGGGTGGGGATGAAGTTCGTCATTGATTGAAGCTAGCATGAATTCTAAGGAAGGATGGCTGCCCTTTTCGAGGAGCTCAACATTAAAGAATGATTTGTAGAGAAGGGCTAGACCTCCTCCTTTCCGGTTTATTCTGGGAGATTTGTGCCTCAGATATGTGTATTTAAAAATATTAATAAAGATGATTGAACTTAAAAAAAAAAAATTCTGGGAGAGAAAAGACCATGGTAGCCCGGGGGACAGAGTTCATTTTGAGTGAGTAAGTCGTCTTTTTCGATCCATGACCTCGCTTGTTGTACCAATTGCTCGGTTGTTTATAAATATGTTGAAGAGCACGGGCCCGAGCACCGAACCCTGCGGCACTCTACTCATAATGCTTTTCCAGTCCGAGTATTGTCCATTTACCCCCACTCTCTGTTTCCTATCCATCAACCGTTTTTAATCCACATGAGTATTTCACCCTCGATTCCAGAATATTAAGATTCTGACATCATCTTTAGTTTTGCTGCTTGGAATGATAGGGAGGATAAGGCCATAGCAAAGAGACTGAATGAATTATTTACTTCGGTCTTTACAGAAGATGTAAGAAATCTTCCTGAAGTGGAAATGGTTTTCAAGGGTGATGAGGTAGAAGAATTGAAAGAAATCTTGGTGAACCTGGAAGATATACTAAGCCAAATTGACAAGTTAAAGAGTGATAAATCACCTGGACTGGATGGTATACATCCCAGGGTACTGAAAGAACTCAAACATTAAATTAGTGACCTGTCGCTAAAATAATCTATAGTACCTGAAGATTGGAGGGTAGCCAATGTTATGCCAATTCTTAAAAAGGGTTCCAGGAGAGAACCGGAAAAATACAGACCAGTAAGCCTGACCTTGGTGCCGGGCAAAATAGTAGAACTAATTATAAAAAATAAAATTGTGGAACGTGTAGATGAACATGATTTAATGAGACAAGAGTCAGCATGGGTTCAGCCGATGGAGGTCTTGCCTCACCAATTTGCTTGACTTCTGGATAAAGGCAAGCTCAATATTTTGAAATTAAAATCATCAATTTAAGAAAGCATTTAAAGCAAAACAGTAATGAAAAAATTATTGAATTTATATAAATCAAGATAAGGAGGGAACAAGGGCTAATATGTGCTGGAATCAGTTTAATTCCCCCGATTGGGCAACTTTTTGCAAATTATTTTCTAAGTATGCCAAAACAAATTGTCAACTTGATGATTGCCCTTCAAAGTTAATGAGAAATGCACCGCTTTCTTTAAAATCAAAATTTGCTTTCAAGGACAAGTACAAACAGCTTTTCATGTCAGGAATTAACAAGGAAAAGAAGTTCTGGAAATGGTTTTTAGCAAATCTAGCATCTGGTGGAGCAGCAGGAGCAACATCTTTATGTTTTGTATATCCTCTAGACTTTGCAAGAACTAGATTAGCTGCTGACATCAGGAAAGGTCCAGCGGAACGACAATTCAGTGGCTTGGGTGACTGTATTATTAAAATTGCCAAGTTGGATGGGCTCTGTGGTTTATATCAGGGATTTGGTGTTTCAGTGCAAAGAATCATTATGTATCGAGCTTCTTACTTTGGCTGTTACGACACCATAAAGGGAATGCTTCCCAGTGCAAAGAATATCCCAATTATTATTTCCTTTTTCATTGCTCAATTTGTGACTATATTCTCTGGGATACTGTCCTATCCCTTTGATACTGTGAAAAGACGCATGATGATGCAGAGTGGTGAGGCAAAACGCCAATACAGTGGAACCATTGACTGCTTTGTGAAGATCTTCCAGCAAGAGGGATTAAAGGCTTTCTTCCATGGAGCCTTCTCCAATGTCCTTCGTGGAACCGGAGGTGCTCTAGTGCTGGTTTTCTACGACAAGATACAGGAGTTGCTTGACCTTGGCCTTCCAAGTGGCTCAGGCTCTGATTGCGAAAGTGACTTAGCTGTCAGATTTGTTTTTTATTTATCTTTTTGATTATATTATGGTCCATGTTCTAGTTAAAGTGCTAGTCAAAAGCTAATGTTTTTTATTGATTAAAATGCTGTGAATCATTATATTGTACTTACAGATAAAGCTACAAAAAGTACTACAAATATTTTCTGCCATATAATGCCCATAATAGTGTTTCCTTAGTCATGCATAACTTGTATTTCATATGATGAAAAAAATAAACAAATGCAACACTGAAATGAATTATCTTAAAAAAAAAAAAAAAATCAAAATTGTTTGAGTGGATAATGTCATTATTAGAAACAGTGATGTTTCCAAGGGAAATAGGTAAGATTTTAATTACTCCAATTGTAAAAGATTCTAAAGAATCTATTACTAATATAGCTAATTTTAGACCAGTTGCCTCTATTCCATTATTTACATAAGTGATTGAAGGTTTAGTCAATACACAACTTGTGGATTATTTAGATAAATTTGAAATTTTACAAAATTATCAGTCTGGTTTTTAATCAGGATTTAGTATGGAGATAGTACTGGCCTCATTAATTGATCACATTCATACCTTGTTTAAAGCGGGCTCAAGTGCAATAATCTTACAACTGGACTTGAGCAGTGCTTTCGACTTGGTAGACCATGACATTTTATTATCATGTTTGGATTCTATTGGAATCTCAGGAAAGGTATGGAATTGGTTCCAAGGTTTCCTAAAAAATGGGTCTTTAACAGGTTGTTAGTGCTGGTCAGTTGTCCGCTTGATGGATAAACGAAAGTGGGGTTCCTCAGGGATCACCACTTTCGTCAACTCTATTTAATATTTACTTAGCACCACTGGGTCATTTTCTTTATAGTTTACAAGTAAAATTTTTCATTTACGCAAATTAAATTTTCAATATTGATCCCTTTAACTGCATTTACACCAGAAATTTTAAATCAGATTTCTTTCATTCTTACACAAGTGAAATTCTGAACTTCTAGTTTCAAATTGAAATTGAATCCAGATAAATCAAAGTTTTTTCTGGCTAGCCCTAATGATAAGCTTACTGAAATGATGTTGACGGTAAATGGTCAAACTTATTCAATAGTCCCTACTTTAAAAATATTAGGAGTTACATTAGATTGTACTTTATAATTTAAGGCTCATACAGATTTACATTACATTACATTACAGATTTCTATTCCGCCATTACCTTTCGGTTCAAAGCGAATTACAAAAAGAGTTATGGAAGAAGGGTTACAAAGTTAGATCAGAGATCGTTTCCAAGAGAGGGATACGTAGGATCAGGGGTTAGGGAGGGGATGGTAAGAAGGGGGTATTCATGGTATTAAGCTTTATTAAGGGATTTCTTGAAGAGTATAGTTTTTATTTCATTTCTGAACATCTTGTAGTCTGGGGTTGTTATCAATAGGTTGGAGATTTGGTTATCTATTTTTGCTGCTTGAGTGGCTAGTAGCCTTCATATAGTTTTTCTGTTTTACTTCTTTGATTGGGGGGTAAGTGAATGGGGGGGTGTTTTTCTATGCCTGGTAGAGGTGGTTTGGATGAGTTCGGTGTAGTGCGTGTCATTGAGAGCTCTGATTGGTCGAAAGGAATGAGGATGGTGATGTCATCAGCATAGCTATAAGAGGTTAGGTCTTATTTGTTCAGGTAAATGGCAAGAGAGGCCGTATATAGGTTGAAGAGAGTAGGGGATAGTGGAGAACCTTGTGGTACACCACAGGGGTTGGACCAAGGTTTGGATTTTTCTTTGTCTGATTTTACTTTGTATGTTCTGGATTTTAAGAAACCTTCAAACCATGAGTAGACTTTATCTGAGATGCCTATTGAGTCCAAGATTTGCAGTAGGATGTTATGGTCTACCAAGTCAAATGCTGCCGTCAGGTCCAGCTGTATGAGCAGCATTTTTTTTCCAATGCTGAGGTGTTGTCTTGCTGTGTCGATAAGGGAGCCTAGTAGTGCCTCTGTGCTGAAGTTAGTACTGATGCCGGATTGTATGGGATGGAGTAAGTTATGGTCCTCGAGATAGTTGGTGAGCAGTTTGGCTACTAATCCTTTATTTATTGATCAAAAGATGTTTTATTACTCTTTGGAAGTTGCATACCATTAGAAAATATTTTGATTTTATATCATTTAAAATACTGGTTCAATCGTCAATTCTTTCAATATTAGATTATTGTAATGCTATTTATTTGGGTGCTCATAAAAAAACAACTAGTCGATTAAGATTAATTCAAAACACAGCTATTCGTTTGATTTTTAATTTAAAAAAACATGATCACATCAGCTCATATTATCAAAAACTTCACTGGTTGCCGTTCGAGGCTAGAGTGTTGTTTAAATTTGGATGTATTTGCTATAAAGTTTTATTTGGGTTAGCTCCATCTTATCTTGTTGCTCATTTTAGATTTTTTTAAATGTAAAAAAATATACGTAGAACCGGTTAGTTTTATTTTTCTTCAGCGAAAGCGTGCCGTTTTAAGAAATTTTTAGATAGGACACTGGCTTTTCAATTGGATGAATTCATGTTTGAATGCTATTACTCTAGCCCTCACTTACCATCAATTTCGGAAGGATTTTAAAATTTATCTATTTAAACAATACAATATTTAATAGATTTCAAAATTATTATGATAGGCAGATTTTTTATTATTTTTATGGAGTAAGGTTTAAAGTTGCTTATCTATTTTAGTATAAATAATCTGTATTGTGCATATTTTATTTTGAATAAGTTAGGGCTGTACTTTGTTAGTTAGTATCTTTTATTGAATTGTGTTATTTCCATTTATAAGACATTGTTATTTGGATCTGTATTTTAATTACTTGATGTAATTACTATTGTGTAAACTGCCAAGAACTGATGGTTTGGCGGTATATAAAAATAAACTATTATTATTATTATTAGTGTATCTAGATTTCCAGAAAGCTTTTCATAAAGTTCCTCATGAGAGGCTCCTGAGAAAATTAAGGAGTCATGGGATAGGAGGCAATGTTCAATTGTGAATTAAAAACTGGTTATCGGATCGGGGGCGCTGGTGAGCACCGTCTATGATGGACTCATGGTAAGAGAGCTCCTGCACCAATTTAAAATAAATCGAGAAAAACATCCTACTTTAAGGTTTATTCCTCCCTCTTTGGAGCATTACTTCTTTTGCTATTATGTCTACTGCAAAACCTGGAAAGTGCAAAAGCACAGAGCCCTCTTCTCCACAGAAAAATGTGGATGGAAAATCAGATGAGGCCTCGTCAGCATCCATCATGGAAGAACTTAGATCAATTTGTGATCTCATTTTAGACACGAAGCAAGATATCTCCGATATGAGAGAAGACCTAGCTAATTTACAGGAGGAGTTTAGCAATGTTAAGAAGCGCACCATTACTTTGGAAATGAAAGTGCAAGCATCAGAGGATTCAATTAAACTTCTGCAAAAACAAACCTCCCACATTATCCATCTCGAGCTAGCCCTCGAAGAGGCTAATAACAAGGCTAAATGTAATAGTTTTCGTCTTCTCGGCTTACCGGAGGGGAGAGAAGCATGTGATATCAGGATTTCGTAGCGGCCCTCTTGCCTGAGCTGCTTTCCTGCCGAAACTAAAATCGAGTTTGATACAGCATACAGAGTGCCGCAACACATGGCATCACAAACAGCAAAAAAGGAACAATAATAGTTATTAATACAGTTTCAAAAATGGCGTTTAGAATCCAAAAGTAGAGTAAAATAACTCAGCATAGGGAAAAACCCTTTTATAAACTTTCATAGAATCAATCATTGCACCATCTTGTTAGAATAAATGATTTTTAAATAACTTCATAGATTCATAATGTGAAAATAAAGTCCAAAGTCCAAAGTTTTGTGAAAAGCTAATATAAGTAAACAGATTTAGTTTCAATGTCTCTGCAGCGGTGACCCAGCGGGGTTCTGACGCGTTTCGCCGTCCTGGCTTCCTCAGAGAACCCGCTAATGCTGTGTGTGACCTTAAAAAATAAATCCTCCTTTAATAAGAAACAACAAGAAAGATACATAGTAACATTTTACAAAGAGAACTTTTAACAAAGAAAACTTTTAACCAAACACTCACAGACTTGTCAGTTGGGTACCTAATTCAAAAGGGAAAGAAACTTCCTCGTGTTCTATGACATGAACTTACCTCCTTCAGCAAACTCAATCTCCTGCAGAAGCCCGCATGGTGTGCACACTTCCTCACTCATACAAAGCGTTTAGGATTAAAAAAATCATCAAATCTCATTGGCATATCCTCCAGGTTCATAAAAGTCTCGCCCAACCCCCTATGTTTGCTTTTTCTAGAGGCAGAAATCTACGTGACCATCTCACCACTTCCCAATATATTAGTCATCACACTAGCACTCCCCAACATCTTAAAGGCCATTTTATGTGTGGAAACTGCACTATTTGCTCCCATGCGTTAGTTACAACATGCATCAATCACCCTATTTTGCCTAAAAAGCATATCCTCCAACAACATACAGACTGCAATACACAGAAAGTGGTGTATATGATTATATGCCCATGTAATTTACTTTACATTGGCCACACCACTAGAAGTATCAAAGTTCGAATTACGGAACATTTGAGCAAAATTAGGAGGAACGATTTAAAGGCTCCATTAGTGCAGCATTGGCTTTCTGATCTTCAGTTCATAGTACTAGAAGTGGCTCAGCTAAAGAGAGGAGGAAATGTCCAAGCTTGGTTGTGGAAAAGAGAGCAGAGATGGATTTACCATTGGAAGACAGTCACCCCTGCTGGGTTAAACCATGAAGTAGAATGGTGGGCGTTTCTTCACAGATGACAGACAGCCTCACACTTCATAAGTACAGGGTGCTCAGCAGAGCATTCATGTCATAGAACACGAGGAAGTTTCTTTCCCTTTTGAATTAGGTACCCAACTGACAAGTCTGTGAGTGTTTGGTTAAAAGTTTTCTTTGTTAAAAGTTCTCTTTGTAAAATGTTACTATGTATCTTTCTTGTTGTTTCTTATTAAAGGAGGATTTATTTTTTAAGGTCACACACAGCATTAGCGGGTTCTCTGAGGAAGCCAGGACGGCGAAACGCGTCAGAACCCCGCTGGGTCACCGCTGCAGAGACATTGAAACTAAATCTGTTTACTTATATTAGCTTTTCACAAAACTTTGGACTTTGGACTTTATTTTCACATTATGGAGATTTAAGAATTACTTCATGAATCTATGAAGTTATTTAAAAATCATTTATTCTAACAAGATGGTGCAATGATTGATTCTATGAAAGTTTATAAAAGGGTTTTTCCCTATGCTGAGTTATTTTACTCTACTTTTGGATTCTAAACGCCATTTTTGAAACTGTATTAATAACTATTATTGTTCCTTTTTTGCTGTTTGTGCTACAATTTCCTTTGGAACAATATTTAATTTATTCAATTACCCAGTTGTATTATATTGGGCAACACATGGCATGCCACAACAAATTCCCGAGGCTGATCGTGGTAACTCTTCTTCGCCAATCTCAAGTTCAGATTCTCCTGCAGAAAGCAAAAACCTTCTCACCGATCATCTTTGAAGGCAGTAAGTTACTACTGGTGCCAGACCTATCAAGGGAATCTGCGAAGAAGAGGAAGCAACTGCTTGCCTTCAGGCCTAAACTAGAGAGTTGCGCGGGGACAGAAATCCCACCCGTCCCCGTGAGGAATCCCTCCATCCCCACCCGTCCCCGCGGGGAATCCCCTCCGTCCCCGCCCGTCCCCGTGAGGAATCCCCTCCGTCCCCGCCCGTCCCTATAAACTTCAGAAATAGTTATTTCATTTAATTATGCTACTGAATTAAAGGCTCTGGTAGAAACCCATTTACAAATAAGCAAAAAGACTTTATTAATTTGGAAATATTAATTGGGAAGAATACATACTTTGTAAACGGGTTTCTACCAGAGCCTCTTTTGTTTATAAATTTTTATCAACACAACTAATATACTACTTTATCCTGAAGCAAAATAAAAAAAAAAAGAAAAGAAATAGAATTCTTTTCCTACCTTTGTTGCCTGGTTTCTGCTTTCCTCATGTTCTCATTCAGTTCCTTCCATCCACTGTATCTCTTCCTTCTGCGTCTTCCATTTGCTCTGTTACTGTGCCTCTCCCTTTCTCCCCCTTCCAAATTGGTCTGGCCCATCTTTTTCCCTCCGCTCCCCACATAGTCTGGCATCTCTGTCTTCTTCCCTGCCAGCGTCTTCTCCCCACTCTCTCTTCCCCATTTCCTTTCAGCGTTCTTCTCCCCCCCCATCTTCCCCATGTCCTGTCAGCATCCTTCTCCCCCTCTGTCTTCCACATGTGCTTTCAGTGTCCTTCTTCCCCCTCTGTCTTCCCCATGTCCTTTCAGTGTCCTTCTCCCCCCTCTGTCTTCCCCATGTCCTTTCAGCATCCTTCTCCCTCTCTGTCTTCCCCATGGCCTTTCAGCGTCCTTCTCCACCCACCCCCCCGTCTTCCCCATGCCCTGTCAGCGTCCTTCTCCCCCTTCTGTCTTCCACAAGTGCTTTCAGTGTCTTTCCCCTCCCCCCCCGTCTTCCCCATGGCCTTTCAGCGTCCTTCTCCACCCCTTTGTCTTCCCCAGTGCTTTCAGCGTCCTTCTTCCCCCTCCTTCTCTCCCGCCCCGGATGCAGCACAGCCGGCCAGGTCCCCTTATTTTTGTGGCGCTTCCCCGACCGACCGACCGACAACAGCCCCGGTCTGACAAACCTCCCTGCCTTTAAACTAGAAGGTGGGGGTGGTGTATGTACGAAGGACAATTATAGAGACCACCCCCGGCAAAAGAAAAGATGTGATAGTAGTAAAGGCTGCAACATAAGCAATATCAGCAACTCATTTCTTAGTATTGCAACGGAAAGTGAAACGACACAAAAATCCATACGAAAAAGGAGATTATCGCTGAAAAATAGCTGGAAAGCGATGACCACAAATGCTCGCAGTCTAAGCAACAAAGTTCATGATCTGCAAGCCCTGATATTAGAGGCAGATCTAGATATTGTTGCTATCACAGAGACATGGTTCAGTGAATCACATGGATGGGATGCAAACATACCGGGATATAATCTTTTTAGGAAGGACAGAGATGGTCATAAAGGTGGAGGAGTAGCTCTCTATGTAAAGATCAATATCCAAGCGACCGAAATGCAAGGGACCTGGGGAGAGGAAGAAGCGATATGGATTGCTCTGAAAAGAGAAGATGGAACTTCTATCTACGTGGGTGTAGTCTACAGACCTCCGACTCAATCGCAGCAAATTGATAAGGATCTGATTGTGGATATCCAAAAGTTTGGAAGGAAAGAGGAGGTTCTG
This sequence comes from Geotrypetes seraphini, assembly GCF_902459505.1. Classification (NCBI taxonomy): domain Eukaryota; kingdom Metazoa; phylum Chordata; class Amphibia; order Gymnophiona; family Dermophiidae; genus Geotrypetes; species Geotrypetes seraphini. The sequence continues at coordinate 111,269,960 of NC_047092.1, read as the reverse complement.
CTGTTGGGAGATTTCAACCTGCCGGATGCGGACTGGAATGTTCCGTCTGCGGAATCGGAAAGAAGTAGGGAGATTGTGGATGCCTTTCAAGAGGCTCTGCTCAGACAAATGGTGACGGAACCCACAAGGGAAAAAGCGATATTGGATCTGGTCCTCACAAATGGAGAGAGTATTTCTAATGTTCGAGTGGGTGCTCACCTGGGTAGTAGCGATCATCAAACGGTTTGGTTTGATATAACGGCTAAAGTGGAGAGTGGCCGCACGATACTTAAAGTCCTAGATTTCAAACGTACGGACTTTAATGCAATGGGAAAGTACCTGAAGAAAGAGCTGTTAGGATGGGAGGATATAAGAGAAGTGGAAAGACAGTGGTCTAAGCTGAAAGGAGCGATAAAAATGGCTACAGACCTTTATGTGAAGAAAATCAATAAAAACAAGAGAAAAAGGAAGCCGATATGGTTCTCCAACCTAGTGGCTGAGAAAATAAAGGCGAAAGAGTTGGCGTTCATGAAATATAAAAAAACCCAAGAAGAGGAGAGCAGAAAGGACTACAGGGTGAAACTGAAAGAAGCCAAGAGAGAGATACGTTTGGCGAAGGCACAGGCGGAAGAACAAATGGCTAAAAATGTAAAACAGGGAGATAAAAATTTTTTCAGATATATTAGTGAAAGGAGGAAGATAAAAAATGGAATTGCTAGGCTGAAAGATGCTGGGAACAAATATGTGGAGAGTGATGAGGAGAAAGCAAATGTGCTAAACAAATACTTCTGTTCTGTGTTCACAGAAGAAAATCCTGGAGAAGGACCGAGATTGTCTGGCAAAGTTACACGAGAAAATGAAGTAGATTCTGCGCCGTTCACGGAGGAGGGTGTTTATGAGCAACTTGAAAAACTGAAGGTGGACAAAGCGATGGGACCAGACGGGATCCATCCCAGGATACTAAGGGAGCTCAGAGAGGTTCTGGCGAGTCCTATTAAAGACTTGTTCAACAAATCTCTGGAGACGGGAGTGATTCCTGGGGATTGGAGGAGAGCGGATGTGGTCCCTATTCATAAAAGTGGTCACAGGGATGAAGCAGGAAACTACAGGCCGGTGAGCCTCACTTCAGTTGATGGAAAAATAATGGAAGTGTTGCTGAAAGAAAGGATAGTGTATTTCCTTGAATCTAATGGGTTACAGGATCCAAGGCAACATGGCTTTACAAAAGGTAAATCGTGCCAAACGAACCTGATTGAATTTTTTGATTGGGTGACCAGAGAGCTGGATCGAGGACATATGCTAGATGTAATTTACTTGGATTTCAGCAAAGCCTTTGATACAGTTCCTCATAAGAGGCTGTTGAACAAACTTGAAGGGCTGAAGTTAGGACCCAAAGTGGTGAACTGGGTCAGAAACTGGTTGTCGGACAGACGCCAGAGGGTGGTGGTTAATGGAAGTCGCTCGAAGGAAGGAAAGGTGACTAGTGGAGTCCCTCAGGGTTCGGTGCTGGGGCCAATCCTGTTCAATATGTATGTAAGTGACATTGCTGAAGGGTTAGAAGGAAAAGTGTGCCTTTTTGCAGATGATACCAAGATTTGTAACAGAGTAGACACCGAAGAGGGAGTGGAAAATATGAAAAAGGATCTGCAAAAGTTAGAGGAATGGTCTAATGCCTGGCAACTAAAATTCAATGCAAAGAAATGCAGAGTAATGCATTTGGGGATTAATAATAGGAAGGAACCGTATATGCTGGGAGGAGAGAAGCTGATATGCACGGACGGGGAGAGGGACCTTGGGGTGATAGTGTCCGAATATCTAAAGGCGAAAAAACAGTGTGACAAGGCAGTGGCTGCTGCCAGAAAGATTCTGGGCTGTATAAAGAGAGGCGTAGTCAGTAGAAGGAAGAAGGTGTTGATGCCCCTGTACAGGTCATTGGTGAGGCCCCACTTGGAGTATTGTGTTCAGTTTTGGAGACCGTATCTGGCGAAAGACGTAAGAAGACTTGAGGCGGTCCAGAGGAGGGCGACGAAAATGATAGGAGGCTTGCGCCAGAAGACGTATGAGGAGAGACTGGAAGCCCTGAATATGTATACCCTAGAGGAAAGGAGAGACAGGGGAGATATGATTCAGACGTTCAAATACTTAAAGGGTATTAACGTAGAACAAAATCTTTTCCAGAGAAAGGAAAATGGTAAAACCAGAGGACATAATTTGAGGTCGAGGGGTGGTAGATTCAGGGGCAATGTTAGGAAATTCTACTTTACGGAGAGGGTGGTGGATGCCTGGAATGCGCTCCCGAGAGAGGTGGTGGAGAGTAAAACTGTGACTGAGTTCAAAGAAGCGTGGGATGAACACAGAAGATTTAGAATCAGAAAATAATATTAAAGATTGAACTAGGCCAGTTACTGGGCAGACTTGTACGGTCTGTGTCTGTGCATGGCCGTTTGGAGGAGGATGGGCAGGGGAGGACTTCAATGGCTGGGAGGGTGTAGATGGGCTGGAGTAAGTCTTAACAGAGATTTCGGCAGTTGGAACCCAAAGCACAGTATCGGGTAAAGCTTTGGATTCTCGCCCAGAAATAGCTAAGAAGAAAAAAAAAATAAAATAATAATTTAAATTGAATCAGGTTGGGCAGACTGGATGGACCATTCGGGTCTTTATCTGCCGTCATCTACTATGTTACTATGTTACTATGTTTAACCGCGAATCTAAATTTCCTTCTTACAGCTGCTGTAAGAAGGTAATTTAGATTTGCGGTTAAGGGCAGGGAGGTTTGTCGGACCGGGGCTGTTGTCGGTCGGTCGGGGAAGCGCCACAAAAGTAAGGGGACCTGGCCGGCTGTGCTGCACCAGGGCGGACCGCCCCCTCCCTTGGTAGCCACTTGAGACGCGAGGCTACTCTACTCTCCTTCTCCTTACCTGCCCTGCCTGCAGCACAGAGCCGAACGGAAGTCTTCCCGACATCAGCGCTGATGTCAGAGGGAGGGAGGGCTTTGTTTAAGCCCTCCCTCCCCTCCGACGTCAGCGCTGATGTCGGGAAGACTTCCGTTCGGCTCTGTGCTGCAAGCAGAGCAGGTAGGGAGAAAAGCCGCGCGACTTAGTACATCCAGCCCCGCAGGAACCCCGCGACCCTCGGAGGCGTCCCTACGGGATCCCCGCAACCATAGGGGGCATCCCCACGGGATTCTCGCAACCCTAGGGGGTGTCCCCACGGGATCCCCGTGACCCGAAGGGGGAACCCGCGGGATGCCCGAGGGTCCCGCGGGATTCCCGTCGTCCCCGTTCCACTCTCTAGCCTAAACTCGCAGCGATTGGCGCCAAGCATGGCATGCTTTATCCAGCACGTATGCGAGTCACTTTTAATAATTCAACCAAAGACAACACTAACCCGGCGGACTTGGCTGATTTTATAGAATCGATTCACCCTACTACAATCGACAAAACTTGATCAGGACATTGGTTTACTGGGCTGATTTATATATAGCTTCAGGCATAATCTCTTCTCATTGTGCTCAGTTTGTAGTCTAACAGTATAAAGTTAACACTCTGTATCTTACTGTGATACCCTATTTTGTATTACATACCGTTTCTTCTGAAACCAATGTTTTTCCTATAAATACATTGTTCTGCTGGTTTCCCTCTGCCATAAGTTCCGTCTTCCCTGCTCGCCAACCCATGGAGAATAGCTACTGTTTTATTCCTGTTAACATTCTCTTTTTTGCAGGTTTTCTGGTATATTCCTGGTATTCTAATACGTGTCCTTTATCTTTCTTGCTACCTATATTAATCTTGGCTTCTCTACATCATGCACTCTATACGAGTTTCAATCTGCCTTACATGATTATTATTTTTCTGTCACGTTCTATATTTCCTTTTTCCTTACAGAGTAATGGCGTCACCATGTGCGAGTGCTGCCCTAACATTGCCCTAATTTTTACAATTACTTTTCACTCGAAGGGCATTTATCTACTGTTTTCGTTCCCTGTGATTCTTTCCTCTCTTACTAATACATCTCATCTCTTTGGCTGTACATATCCTCCTTATCCTTTGTGTCTTTATGCTGACCATCGACTTTTATGGACTGTAGATAGGACTTCTCTCCTTAAACGATGGATCTCCACCCAACTTTCTCTCTCCACTATTTACAAGTACACCACCTCCTCTGCAATTTCTACGATATCTGTCTCTATTTATCACAGCATACTGTCAACTGTCTATGGTCCTGTTCTAATACTAATTGTTTACTATAATACTTACTTATGATCTTTGTTCACTCAATATGTATTCCTTTTATTTTTTCCTTGTTCAATTGGTTCGCTGATACCTATTACCATTTATGTTCCAGGTATTTGTTGTTATTAATTTTGACAGAATTGTCTGTAATCCATTCAAGGTTTTTGCTCACAACCTTTGTCAGAAACTTTAGGTTCCTATATTTATCCCTCCTTACATTTACAACTAAGTTCGATGCAATTTATTTCTGTTTAGTACTTCCTTATATTCCACATTACAGTGCATATTCCATTGTACTACTGAATACCAATATATCTTTTTATATAGCTACAGATTCCATATGTTCACTAAATGAAAATAAGATATTACTTCACCATTGCAAACTTCCATCTGTAATAATAAGCACCTGGGTACTTCACAATAAGCTCTCTTATTTCATCTCCTTCATGATCATGGAAGCTATACCAGATTGGATCTACATATACTCATCTGTTTTCTGGTGCACCCGAGTACATCAGATTATGCTCAATAAATCTGACTCCTTTTTAATGGAGGACAACAGCTACGTCCTGAAATATCTGATCCCAACTGTGTCATGGAGCACCTGGGTGCATCACAATATACCTAATTACTCTTCCATATTATGGTTTAAGAATGCTTTGCCTCTTAGATGCTTTTACAACCCAACTGTATTGTTAAGCACCTGGGTACATCACATGCCAGAAAGAACATGACACTTTCCTGCTTCTCATTGAATGTTAAAGGTTTTAACAATCCAATCAAAAGGACTAAAATATTAAATCACACTAACCAATATCACCTGGATATTGTATTTTATCAAGAAACACATCTGACGGTCTCAGAATCCTTAAAAATACATCCTAATTGGGCTCACCCACCTCTTTTTTCTCCAGCTGCTGGAAAGAAAAATGGGGTCCTCACACTAATAATAAGAAGATCTGATATACAGATACTTTATCATACCACCAATATGATGGGTAGGTGGATCAAAGTGGATCTATTCATTGGCACCTCCAAGATTACAGTTATAAACATATATTCACCAAATATAGATGATCCTATATTCTTTCATATATTGGCAGATATGTTAACATCGGTGCCTGATGTCCCATGTATATTAGGAGGCGACTTTAACCAAATTTTAGACGCAAAGTTGGATAGGAAATCTCAAGCATCATATAAGCAATCTAAAGCTTGGACTAGTAAACAAGATCTCCTATCCCAGACGAAATTGATAAGACATCTGGAGACTTACACCCACGTGAGAGTTCTTTCACCGTCTACTCTCTTCCCCACTCCTCGTACTCCATAATAGACTATTTTCTCACTAGCTACTCTTTGACATCTAATGTGGAACACGCTGACATCCATCCAATAACCGTATCAGATCACGCTTCTATCCTACTCACCTTCAAAGACCTAGGCAAATTTAGCACTAAAGTTCTATGGCGTTTTAATTCATCTTTATGCTCAGATACAACTTTTATAGAATATACTACCAAGCATATTGAAGAATTCTTCAACTTGAACAATGTATCCGATACTTCCTGGCATACCACATGGGACGCCTTTAAGACCTATATCAGAGGCACTACAATTGCATATGTGGCTAAAACTAATAGAGATGCACAAACGGAAATAAAGCAACTGGAACACAAAATCCAGGAAACTGAGTGTCTTCATATATCTGACTTAACTAATCCAGAACTACAATCTGCTTTTCACAAACTGAGATATGAATATAACCTTGCTCTAAGCACCAAAGCAGCCAAAGAAATATTCATGAAATCTGCATGTTATTATTCCACCATGAACAAATGTGGTCACCAGCTTGCCAACTACTTGAAACTTCGATCTGAAAAAACTATGATTCCAGCTATAAAAGATCATATGGGTCAAATAGCAGTAGACCCTGCAGATATTTGCTCGCAGTTTCACACATTCTACAAAGAACTATATTCTTCTGAAAACCCAAATCAGGATCTCTGTGAAGCCTTTTTGCAACATTTACCATGTCCTGTTCTTGATGAAACGGATTCTGTTAATCTAATCTAATCTAATCCTTAGGTTTGTATACCGCATCATCTCCACGTTCGTAGAGCTCGGCGCGGTTTACAGTAGAAGAAATAGGAACTACAACAGAGGGTTAGAGATAGAAGTGTGAAGAAAATTTAGAGGATTTGGGATGCCAAGATATAAGAGTTTCCTTGTTTCCTAAATTAGAGGGAGACTTACATTTTTGAGAAAAGCCAGGTTTTCTGATGTTTGCAGAAAACTTGGAGAGAGCTCAAGTTCCGAAGAGGGGAGGTAAGGTTGTTCCAGAGCTCAGTGATTTTGAAGTGGAGGGAGGTCCCTAGCTTTCCTATATGGGAAATGCCTTTTAGTGAGGGGAAGGATAGTTTTAATTTGTGGGAGGATCTGGTGGTATTAGGGTTTGAGGAATTCCAAGAAAGAGGGAATGGAACCAATACTACCTTCAAATGTAGAATCGGCAATTCTCTCCATGTCTAAACACAAATCACCAGGTCCTGACGGATTGACTGTTGAGTTTTACATCACTTTCATGGCTGTCTTTCTACCCATTTTATCTCAATACTTTTCTCATTTAATTGAAACGGGGGTGGCTTATGGATCATTCACAGAAGCCCTGACAATCGTACTACTCAGACCAGATTAAGATCCTTTACAAGTTCAAAATTACAGGCCACTTTCATTGATTAATGTAGATGCCAAGATATTTGCAAAAATATTAGCAACTAGACTGAATACAGTTCTTCCACAGCTCATTCATACGGACCAAAATTGATTCATGAAGGGTAGATTATCCAATGACAATTCTAGACTTTTTACACATGTTATTACCCAAGCTCAAGAATTACAGAATCCACTTCTAGCAATAGCCTTAGATGCAGAAAAGGCTTTTGACTGTGTAGTGTAGGGACGCCATTCTACCATTCTTAAACAGGGCGAAATCGGCACACTGATTTCACCGCCCCTGTGAAAGAATTATGAGCCCCTGGGTAAGAATTATGAATTATCCTCATTCCCTTTCCCTTCTTGCCATGCAGCCATTCTAAGTAAAGAATAGCATCTTGTCACAAGACCTGTCACATATTAACCCGACACAGGTTTACCCTCCCTTATTCCTAATAAGGACAGCTCAAATAAGATAAGCATGTGACAGTCCAAAGGTTATAATGCATACTCCTAAAGCTACTAAGCTCAGGGCCTGCATGAAGGCTGAGTCTGATTGCTGCCCATATAAGGAATAAAGGTAAACCTGTGTCAGGTTAATATGTGACAGGTCTTGTGACAAGATGCTATTCTTTACTTAGAATGGCTGCATGGCAAGAAGGGAAAGGGAATGGGGATAATTCATAATTCTTACCCAGGGGCTCATAATTCTTTCATAGGGGCGGTGAAATCAGTGTGCCAATTTCGCCCTGTTTCAGAATGGTAGAATGGCGTCCCTACAGTGTAGAATGGTCTTTTCTCTTCAGAGTGATGAGTTGGTTTGACATCCCAGATGGCTTCATTAAGATGATCAAAGTATTATATTCCAACCCTACTACTAAACTTCGCATCAATTGCATGTTTTTCGCTTCTTTTAGACCATCAAGAGGAACAAGACAAAGCTGTCCACTATCACCTCTACTATTTAATATAGCACTTGAACCTCTCCTAATAGCCATATGCTCCAATCCTGATATAATTGGGTTACAATTTGAAGATTTGTCTATTAAATTATCAGCTTATGCAGACAATGTCCTACTCTATTCAACTATGGATTCTATACCACATATCTTAAATACCATACAAAGATATTCTCCTATATCTGGATACAAACTCAACAACACAAAAACTGAGGTCATGCCTTTGAATAGTATTCTATGTGGAGATCTCATATCCCGATTGAGTCTCAGATACACACCAAATAAATTGAAGTGCTTAGGAATCTTTTTCACCCACACCATAGAAAAAACAAGAACATATGCTGTAGATCACATTTTCAAAATAATAAAAACGACCACGACACAATGGTCCCCATTAAAACTCTCTTGGTGGGGCTGTTGGCTCCTAAAATCACCTATATTTTATCGATGCTACCTTTTCTGCTACCATTAGGGTCATATGCCAAGATGGAAGCATTAATGAATATTACCTATGGAACCACAAAGTCCCTAGAATAGCATTGAAAAAAATTAAAGTGTTCCAAGAATAATGGTGGTGTGAACTTTCCTAGTCTGTATGACTACCATAGCATTCCTATGCAGACAGGGATCCCAATGGATATAGGCTCCTAAATCTTAGCTCACTCCAACTTGGTTGAAACTCGAACACAAAATTCATAACAAAGAATTTTTACAGCTCTTGCCCTTTATTCCATCTTCAGTAAAAAAGCAAAATAACCCTGTATTGCTGTCAACAGCATCAGCTATTAAAGATTTGGATGCTCTTCTGGACGTCAAGTGGAACTCGACCACATTATCCTCCATTTGGCTTAACCCACAAGTGAACATTCAGGGTCGATACATTGAATGGAAGTCCTGGATTAAATCTGGTATATGGTCTATCTCTCAATTATACCATGATAACGTCTTGATCACCTTTGCGGACTTAACTGCTAAATATCACATTCCACCTACCCAATTTTACAGATGGATTCAGTTACGTCACTCCCTCCAAACATTTATCAGTAAATTCTCCATCTCACACGAGATTCCATCATTATTAACCTGGTGTAAAACATTCAGATTAAAGAACGGTGAGACGTCTGCCTGGTACAAACTGCTCAAAAAATATAAATTTGTACCTTCCACAGCATTACATGCAGTCTGGGCCCAAGATATGTCCTCTGCATTTCCTCTTATGAGAAAATATCTGGCTCAACTCATTTAGCTCATTACAATCAGCAACGAATAAACAATTAGTCCTCTTTCTAGATCATAGATCATATTGGACCCCATATAAACTATCCAAAACTTCCACAAGCAACTCCAACCTATGCTGGTCTTGTTCTGCGCAGATTGGTACCTTAGATCAATCATATGCTTTTCAACTACAACTTATTACAACATTACTGGTCTAAAATATGGTCTACCATCTGTAATATACTACCTATTACGGTGCTCATTACTTATTCCATTGTTATCTTTGTGCTGTCACAGACACTAACCAAATATGATGATAAATTGTTACGGTGTTTATTACTGATTGCTATCAAAATAATTCTATCTCATTGGAAAGATTTTAAAGCATTGAATTATAAAGAGTGGTAGAATACTGTTTGTCTTTATGCAAAATATGAAAAAACTATAGCTATCAATATGAATAACCTTTCTACTATCAGTAAGACATGGCAGAGAGTGCTGGATTATTGTACCAATTCTCACAACTGACTTGTATTCTTTATCAGTTGTAACTAAAGATAGTCACCTATTACGTATCTTACTTTATTATATGTCTCTGAATACCATTAAGAATTCTGATATTACTGCAAGAATGAGAATGTTTTTCTTGTTCCTTATCGTTTGATTTTCTGTATTATGTTTATTGAAAATACTAATAAACATTATTGAAATTAAAAAACAATTGGTTATCAGACAGAAAACAAAGGGTAGGGTTAAATAGCCATTTTTCTCAACGGAGGAGGGTAAATAGTGGTGTGCTGTAGTAATCTGTACTGGGACCAGTGCTATTTAACTTATTTATAAATGATCTGGAAACTGGAACTACAAGTGAGGTGATTAAATTTGCAGATGACACTAAACTGTTCAAAGCTGTTAAAATGCACACAGACTGTGAAAAACTGCAGGAAGTCCTTAAGAAATTGGAAGACTGGGTGTTCAAATGGAAGAAAAAATTTAGTGTGGACAAATGCAAACTGATGCACATTGGGAAGAATAATCCAAATCATAGTTACTGGATGCTAGGGTCCACCTTTGAGATCAGTGCTCAAGAAAAAGATCTGGGTGTCATCATGGACAATACGCTGAAACCTTCCGCCCAATGTGTGGCAGCGGTCAAAAAAGCAAACAGGATTTAAGAATTATTAAAAAGTGATAGTTAGAGACTTCCGGTGACATCACCAACCTGAATGGCGGGATAGAGCCGGAGCTCTGATCCCAGTGTGCAGTTGCTCCCGTCCCGGAGCGTGCAAGTGATGATGGTGTGTAGTGCAAAGGTGCGGATGATTGTGGGAAGGTGCAGGCGAGTGAATCATGCCCTCCAAAAAGAAAGGTGATGAGGGGTGATCGCATGAGAAGGCGTTGGAAAAAAGCAGCCTCCACCAGCGTGAGTCGGAGAGTGGGTCGGAAGCCAAGTCGGAGAGAGGTGCTTCTCCGAGGCTGCAGCGCATGGACTCTTCCTTGGCTGCATGACAAAAGCAGACCTCCAACAGTGGGTGTGTGACATCAAGCAGGAGATAGTCAAGGTGAAAGGGAAAATTAAAGATGCAGTTAAAGAGAGAGCTGGCGGATCTCATGGGGAGAGTGGAGTGGAGAAGACGGAGAGGCGTAGGAGATGGTTCAAGACCTGAGCAGGGCATTTGAGGTGGCCCAAAAGGACTGGCAGGACTGCTACAAACGAGTGGAGGACCTGGTAAACAGGTCCCGCCAGAATAATGTCAGCATCCGTGGGGTGCCTGAATCAGCAGATTATTCAGATGCGGTGAAGGTGGTGCAGGAGATTTACAGCTCTATCTTTTCCTCAGATGAGGTTGGGTGCGCTAACACCTCTGTGCTGAAAGTGGACAGGGCTCATCGCACATTGAGGCCTAAGCGAGATATCCCAGGGACATTATTGCGTGTCTCCATAATTATGCAGATAAGGACCAGATGGTGTTCAAAGCCAGGGACTTGGGCACCTTTGAGTGGAAGACGCATAAGGTTGAGATGTTTCAGGACCTCTCTGCAATCACTCTGCAGCGGAGGAGAGAGTTTTGACCGATAGTGATGGTCCTGAAGCAGAAAAGCATTTCCCTTTGGGCTCCTTATCACTATCAATGGAGCCCACAAGAAAGTGACCACAGTAACAGAGGCGGGAAAATTGCTGCGGAAGGAAGGGCTCATCATTGCAGAGGATCTTACTCCAGGAAAGCAGGTGTCGCAGAAGTAGAAATTCCGCTGGAGAGCGTGCCCCGGTCTCGGAGGCAGGGTTCTGGGAGCTGGGATATAATGGAACCTACTGGGAGCAGAGGAGACAGTCCAACTACCTGATGAGATAGCGTGTAAGCGGTGGCGGATTCCTGATTGACTGATTTAGGCCAACCTGGTACATAACATTACTGTGGACATATTGACATGCATTTGGAGTGTGTATGGGGTTGGATGAGAGGAGACATTGATACAGAGAGGAGAGTGAGTGGGGGCTGATGTATGGTTGGAGGAAGGGAGAAAGGGGCAATGGGATTTGGGGTCACACAAAGTCATGGAAGGGTTAAGGAGGAGGGTGTGGGTATGGAGGGGAGGTGGGTGGGGTTAGGGGAGGAGGGGGTTGGGGAAGGGGAGCGAAAGGGAGTGATGGAGAACAGCAGGAATTTTGGGGGGGTTTGGATGAGGGGGATTTGGGGATGCAGGTGTGGGTTGGATGGTAATAGATATGGGGGTGATAAGTTGAGGGTAGGTAGTTTCAATGTTAATTGTCTTAATATGCCTCGTAAACAACAACTGTTATTGAAAGAGTTACAGAGGCTTCGATTTTGATGTTAGTTTTGTTCAAGAGACACATTTTGTGAAAGTGGGGGAGAAACTGATACAATATAGTGATTATCCCTATAGAGTGTGGGCTTCCAATAAGATGGAGCGGAAAAAAGCTGGGGTGGGTATTCTGTTTGCTAAACATTTAAAGATAGTTCCCAAGCAGGAATGGAGGGATGAGGAGGGGCAGTGGGTCATTTGGGTGGGACATATTAATGGAGAGGTGGTTACCCTGGTTAATTTGTATGCCCCTAATTCTAGGCAGGAACAGTATCTGGATGAGGTTTTGGCTAAAGTACTGCAGGTGAAGAAAGGTTCTGTGTTAGTAGGTGGAGATTTTAATTTGGTTGCTGATCCTCGATGGGACTCCATGTACTCTGGGGGAGATAGATTGAAAGTGGATAGGCAGCGGCTGCGGCATTTTGTGGAAGTCCTCAATATATCCTCGGATGGATGGGTGGAGGTTAAAGTATTTGCAGGGAAAGGACTATACCTATTATTCCCCAGTCCATGGAGTGTATACTATGATTGATATGCTATATCTGGATAAGGGATGGGGGAGGCTGCTGGCTGCACATATTGAGGATATTGGGTGGTTGGACCACACTCCCATTTGGATGGATATGAAGTGGGGAGTCCCACAGGTGGGGGATCATTATTGGAGATTAAATGATAGGTTGCTCAGAGACCCTTTGGTGGTGCGCAAGGTTGAGCAGATTATCTTAGATTTCTTAGAACATAACAATGTGAATCAGTACTCCCCGACGACAATCTGGGAGAGTTTGAAAACTGTACTTTGAGGTGAACTTATCTCGGCCACCCATAAGAAATGGACTAAATTGCAGAAGGAGCAAAATTTGAGAGGGGACCCTCAGAAAGTTAGTGAAGCAACATAAACGAGGGCAAGGGGGAGACTGTATTCAGTTGTGGATCCGGGAGGTTCAGGCGGAATTGGGGAAATTAGAGGATGAGGAGATTAAATTTAACTTGGAGAGACTGCGTCTTCGGTTCTTTGAATCAGGGAATAGGGCAGGGAAATTGTTAGCGCACCACCTTAAATTTAAACAAACGCAATCTAATATTATGGGAGAAAAGATCGACTGGGGAAGATGTTGACGGCTGAGGAAGCTATTCAGCAGAGGTTTAAAGAATTTTATCAAGAACTCTATACACCTGAGAATCAGGGGTCTGAGGATGACATTTGGCATTATCTTAATGACTTGGGCTTGGTATCCTTGACGGAGTCTGAGGTTCAGGGGTTGGATACTGATATCACAATAGAGGAGGTACAAGGGGTGATACATCAGCTTAAACCAGGGAAATCTGTGTTGGATGGGTTTACGGGTTTATTCTACATGAAGCTATCGATGTTGATGGCTCCGCTATTGGTAAGGGTGTCTAATGACCTTAGGGAAGGAACACAATTGCCTTTTTTCATGCAGTTGGCGGGGATAACAATTTTACCTAAACCGGGGAAGGAAAGTACTCAGTGTGTGAGTTATCAGCCAATTTGTCTCTTGAGGATTGATACTAAAATATTGGCATAGGTGTTGGCAAATAGACTATCTGCTCATATGCTGGCACTCATCCATCCCGATCAGGTGTGGTTTATAGGGGGTAGGCAGGCGGCTGATGGGATCCTTAGGTCTTGAATCTAGTGTGGCCCAGCGGAGTGGAGAATCTTGGGTGGAAGTAGCGGTGGATGCCGAAAAGGCTTTCGACTGCGTGGACTGGAAGTTTATGGCAGTGGTCCTGGGTCAGATGGGGTTGGGGCCCCGGTATATAGCTTGGATCTTGTCTTTGTATAATACGCCGATGGCCTGTGTTAAAATAAATGGGGTTTATTCTTCTCCCTTTGAACTTCAGAGGGGGACGAGGCAGGACTGTCCGCTGTCGCCTCTGCTGTTTGCTTTGGTAACAGAACCTCTTGCACAACTTCAGGAAGGGGAGAAGGGCCACAGACTTATCGTAATTGAGAGAAAGACCAGAATGGAACCCATATTCAGAAATCAAGTCTAACATCGTGGGCAGAGATTCTGTGGTGTTAGTAAGGACCAAAAACAAATTGTCTGCAAACACTAGAGTTTGAACTTCCACTCCTCGCACACACAAACCGCTCACCTGATCAAAAAGCCGTAAAGTACAAAGTAGTGGTTCGAGAGCTAATAAAAATAATAAAGGGGATAAGGGGCAGCCCTGTCAGGTGCCTCGTAAAATTAGGAAGGAGTCAGAGCAAGTCCCATTAATCAGCAAAGAAACTCTTGGATGGGCATATAGAGCATGTATCGCATCAGAATAGAAGCCTCCAAGGTCGATGTAATCCAACGTCTGGAAAAGAAAGGACCAATTGACACTATCAAAGGCCTTGGAGGCATCCATATTAACAAAAAGTGCAGGTACCCAGTGTTGGCGACAATGGGCCATAACAAATAGCAATTTACATAAAAACCTTGAGTAAACGACAGAGAAATAGTAGACCCCAGTGGTTCTCCACAGAGATCTCGGAACTAAAGCAAAAGAAAAAGCATTTGTATCCTACAAACAATCACAACCTATCTGATAAAATCTAGAACTGTTAAAAGAGCAGTCAGGGATGTCAAACTCCGGATGGAAGAAAATATTGCTAGGCAGGTTAAAAAAGGAGATAAATCCTTTTTCAAGTATGTTAGCAACAGAAGAAAGAACATAGATGGGATTGTGTGCCTAAGGAAACCTGACGATAACTTTGTAGACTCGGACTCAGATAAAGCCGAACTACTCAATAGCTACTTCTGCTCAGTCTTTAACTGTGAGGAGCCGGGATCCAGACCACAGCTACAGACAAGGGGGTGCTCGGAGGACCCGTTCCGGGATTTTGAATTTACCGTGAGCAACATCTACCATGAGCTATCGAAGCTAAAAGTGAACAAAGCCATGGGACCGGATAATCTACATCCCAGAGTACTTCGGGAATTGAAAGATGTCCTGGCGGAGCCGTTAGCCGCACTTTTCAATCTTTCTCTAAGCAAGGGAAAAGTTCCCTTGGACTGGAAAACTGCTAATGCCATTCTGCTCCACAAAAAGGGATGCAGGTCAGAGGCTGAAAATTACAGACCAGTGAGTCTCACATCAATAGTATGTAAACTTATGGAAACGTTGATTAAAAACAGATTGGATATGATTCTGGATGACAAACGACTGAGGGATCCCCACCAGCATAGGTATACGAAGGGAAGGTCTTGTCAATCCAATCTGATAAGCTTCTTTGACTGGGTAACGAAACAACTGGATGAGGGAGAGTCCCTGGATATCGTGTATTTAGACTTCAGTAATGCTTTTGATAGTGTCCCACACCGTAGGTTATTAAACAAGATGAATACGATGGGACTAGGAGGAACATTGACTACATGGGTTAAAGATTAGCTTGGTGGTAGACTTCAAAGGGTGGTGGTAAATGGTACTCCCTCAGAAACGTCAGAAGTGACCAGTGGAGTGCCGCAGGGCTCGGTCTTGGGTCCGATACTATTTAATATCTTTGTAAGGGATCTGCCTCAGGGACTTCGAGGTAAAATTACATTATTTGCCGATGACACTAAGCTATGCAACGTTGTGTGCAGCGCAACCGAGCCCAACACTATGAGGCAGGACCTACTTTTACTGGAACAATGGTCTAATACTTGGCAACTGAATTTTAATGCCAAAAAGTGTAAGGTTATGCACCTTAGTAGTGGTAACTCCTGCAGAACATACACCCTGAATGGTGAAAACTTAACAAGAACTGTCGCAGAACGGGACCTGAGTGTAATCATTGGTGAAGATATGAAAATTGCCAATCAGGTGGAGAAAGCTTCAGCCAAGGCTAGACAAATGCTGAGTTGCATCCGAAGAAGTTTTATCAGCCGAAAGCCTGAAGTTATAATGCCGTTGTACAGGTCCATGGTGAGACCTCATCTGGAGTACTGTGTTCAGTTTTGGAGGCCACATTATCAAAAGGATGTGAAGAAAATGGAGTCGGTTCAGCGAATGGCCACTAAGATGGTCTCGGGACTTAAGGATCTCCCATATGAAGAACGTCTAAGCAGGCTGCAGTTATATTCTCTCGAAAAACGCAGAGAGAGGGGTGACATGATAGAAACATTCAAATATCTTACGGGCCGTACTGAGGTGGATGAAGATATCTTTTTCCTTACGGGTCCCATGGCAACAAGAGGGCATACGCTCAAACTCAAGGGTGGGAGATTTCATGGTGACATCAGGAAATACTTCTTCACCGAGAGGGTGGTTGATCGATGGAAAGGTCTTCCACGTCAGGTAGTTGAAGCCAGTAACGTGCTCGACTTCAAGGGACGATGGGATAAACATGTGGGTTCGCTCCGGGGAAATGCTTAGAAGGAGGGTTCTTGTTGAGGGAGGGTTCTTTGAGTGGGCAGACTTGTTGGGCCAACGATCCTTTTCTGCCGTCATACTCTATGTTTCTATATACTGATTGCCGGCCACGGACAAACCCAACTTGGTCCTCATGGATCAAGGAAGGTAAGTATTGGGCAAGCTGGTCTGCCAAGATGCGAAAGAAAAGCTTAAGATCCACGTTGATCAGAGAGATCGGCCGGTAGGAACCAGGGTTGTCTCCCAGCTTACCTGGCTTCAGAATTAAAGAGATAAGAGCTTCATTGGTGAAGCGAGGAAAAGAGACATGTCGAATATCCTCATTAAAGTATGAGAGTAAAGGTCCACAAATTTGAGGAGACAGCATTCTATAAATCTCACCCAAGAACCCATCGGGGCAAGGGGCCTTTCCCGACTTCTGGGCCTTAATAGCGTTCTGTAATTTGGTAGCACGAAAAGGTTGATTCAACGAATGAACAGCCTCCATGGGTAGATGTGGCATCTCAGATGACTGTAAGTAATTTTAATCAGATCAGAAAAGAAGGCTGGCGGTGAGTCATATAATTTAGAGAAAAAAATCGTGAAAAATTTTTGCCACCGCAGTCGTCTGGGACCCCACCCCCCCCAGAGTACGGAGCGATAGAATGGGCCTCTCCCCGGTGTGAGAATCAATCGGGCCAACAAACGGCCTGGTTTGTTACCAAATCTTTAGCAATGGTATTTATAATAGGTGGCCCACTTCTGAGTATGAGCATGTAAAAGGGAATTGAGGGATGCCTGAGATGTCAAGTATTGTTCACAGGTCACAGCAGAGGGACAAGAGAGATATTCCCGCTTAGCTTTGTGCAATGCCCTTTCCAAGGTAATTATGCCCTTGTTCTGGTGACGGGTCCTAGCACAAGTGTAAGATAAAATATGACCCCCGTAGCACAGATTTAGCTGTTTCCCAAAATAAAATGGGATCTTCCTGATGTTGGGAATTGTGTTGTAAAAAAATCTTCCCATTGTTCATTCAAAAACTTCTGAAACTTCTGGTCTTGGGCTAAATATTGAGGGAAGCGCTAAGAAGGCAATCTAGTATAAGAAACATCAAGATTTATGTCCAGCCAAACAGGTGCATGATCCGAGACATTCAAGGGGCCAATCTGTGCTTGTATCACATGAGGGAAACGTTCCTAAGACAGAAACATATAGTCAGTCCGAGACCATGTCTGATGCGCACGGGATAGGTGTGTGTAATTGCGAACCTCTGGGTGGAGCAAGCGCCAAGGATCTATCACCTGCAAAGATGTACAGAAATCAGAAAGTAAATGGCCCTTCCCTCCCAAAGGAGTAGCAGGGTGGGCGGATTTATCAATATCAGGGTCAATGACCAAATTAAAATCACCCACCGAAAGTAGTCAATCAGTAGGATAACATGAGCGAAGACTCAGCAAGCATTGAAGAAAAGAATACTCTGTTGTGTTAGTGCCATAAATGGTAAGTAGCAAATAAGATTTATCCCCCAAAGTCACCTTCAACAGCAGATGTCCAACATCAGGGGCTGCCTCCAATACCTGAACCCCTAATGGGGAGGCCTTGCGAATCAAAACTGCAATGCCATTACGCCTACCCAGGGATGAAATAGAATACACCTCACCCACCCATGATTGGTACAGCTTAAGGTGTTCTATGGCTGAGAGCCGGGTCTCCTGCAAATAGGCTATATCAATTTTGTACCATTGTAAGGCTGCCAAAATTTTGGTTCGTTTGATGGGTGAGTTGATGCCCTCCACGTTCCAGGTAGTTATTCTAAAAGGAGTAGTCATGGGAGAAGAACATAAGAAAGACATCCAAACACACAGGCAAAGAGCAGCATTGGAAAAAGCTCCGGGAGCCCAGCCTCCCCCAGACCACCACAGTCACCAATAGAAAAGAAGTAAGCAGTAATATGAAAGAAAACATCAATCAGAGAACCCCTCCTGAAGATAAGTGCAAACAAATTGATAATACAAAACAATGAAGAGCCACCCCCCTCCCTACCCCCCAAAAACAGAACCCTCTTCAACACCCAAAATCCCATCATGTACAACAGAGCAAAATTATTCCCAACCCCCACCCCAACAAAAAAAACCCCCATCCAACCCCTATACAAAAACCAGAAAACTATGCGGTGCCCCGAAAGGCCTACCGCACAGAGGTACACTAAGGATGTGTGCAGCTCCCCAACAGCACCCACATAATATAAAACTGTGCAAGTAGAGCCCTAGGTAGGAAGAAGGATTAAAGGGGAGTCAAACAGGCCAAAAGCAACCAGGCCGCAGCTTTCCAGGTAACGCAGCTACCCCTCAGAACATGAAAGGATCAAAATGCCAAGTCAAGGGATTAGATCTTCATTTTTCAAGGTGTTAATGAAGTCCTGTGCCAAAGTTAGAGAGAGATGATTATGCCACTGATCTTTATGGTATACCCGCAAAATAGCAGTTTAAATAAGCATGAAGCGAAGATTCCGGTCTTGAAGTTTAGAGCAAAGAGGAGCAAACTTCCTGCGGGTGTCGGTTAAAGCCTACGAAAAATCTTGAAAGATGCGCACTAGGTGGTCTTCATTTTTCAAAGAATCCCTCTTCGCCCGATATTGCCTCAGCAATTCGATCTTGTGAACATAATTATGAAGCTTAACAATTATCACTCTGGGTCTAGTCACATCAAGTCCATGTCTGCCCAAGTGATGCGCTCTCTCCAACCTGATGGGTCCCATCACAGGAGGTGCAGAGAATTCCTTATTGAGGCAAGTCTCCATGGTTGCGAGCAAGGAGGAATTGGGCACAGACTCGGGGATCCGCAATTCTTTAAGTCCTCGATTTTGTTAGCTTGTATTTGCATGAGGCCCCGCAGCTCCACCAGCTCCATGGTTGCGGCCGACGAGGAATCCTCCACCGTCATGACATGTTCCAGCTCTCCTGTCCAGTGTGTGGTGTCTGATAATAAGGCTTCCATATTGGTAAGTTGATTGGATAAATGCACAAGCCGTGGATCCAGAGCCACCACCGCTGCCTTCAGATCGTCAAGTTGCGCCGCCGAGAGATGTAATAATAATAATTTATTTTCTTGTATACCGCCCTGCCAGTAGTTCTGGGCAGTTCACAGCAAGAGAAACAGGCATTTCAGTGAAAAAATACAATACAGAAAACATATTACTTTAAATATAACATGAGTAAAAAACAATTCAATTAAAATACAAATTCCTAGATAAAATAGACCATCGTTGGTATGCTATTAAAAAAGTTAACATTTTTGCTTATCAAATAGGTAAGTTTTCAATAATTTCCTAAATTTAAGGTAAGAGTGGGATTGGGCAATCAGAGGGCACATCCAGGAATTCATCTTCCCCGCTTGATATTCTAGTCTCCAGTCCAAAAAGGTTTTATAACACCAGGCCTTTAGAGCAGGGAAGATGAACATACCGGAATTTCTGGTGCTTTTATTTGACTTGAATAATTTCAGGTAAGGTAACAGATAAGCAGTGGCATACCTAGGGTATGTGGCACCCGGGGCCCATCATTTTTTGACACCCCCCCCCCCCCCCCCCCCATGTAAAAAAATTTTTTTTTTTTTTTTTTGCAATAACCATGAAATGGAATAAATGGTCAGAATAGAAACAGGCAGTGAAAATTTTCTTTTATTGAACCTCATATATGTAACCATTATTCCAAACATAACATAACATAAATTATGTCTAAATTGTCATGACATTAGAAGTACATATGGAGTAGTTGCAGGTGATGCTTGGGACAGTTCTGATTGTGTTAGTTCGGTTTTATGTGTTTTTTGAATAGAAGGGTTTTTATTTCTTTTTGAAGGTTTTGCAGTCTGTGGTTGATATCAATTGGTTGTAGAGTTGGGGGTCGAGTGTTGCAGCTCGAATGGCTAGGAGGTTGTCGAACAGTTTTTTTCTTTTGACGTTTTTGGTTGGAGGGTGTGTGAATGGTGCACAAGTTCTCCTATGTCTGTTTGAAGTGGATTGAATTATTTAGCTGAAGAAATTAGTTACCCCCCATTCCACACACATTAATTCTCTTCCATTTTTGTTCCCATTATAAAAAACACTGATAAGTTCCCAGAAAAAAAATACATTAAAATAAGAAGTGAAAACAAAGGCCCCTACAGATGAGAACATAACATAAGAATAGCCTAACTGGGTCAGACCAATGGTCCATCATGCCCAGTAGCCCATTCTCATGGTAGCCAATCCAGGACACTAATACCTGGTCAAAACCCAAAGAGTAGCAACATTCCATGCTACCGATCCAGGGCAAGCAGACACTTCCCCCATGTCTTAATAACAGATTATGGACTTTTCCTCCAGGAATTTGTCCAAATCTTTCTTAAAACCAGCTACACTATCTGCTTTTACCATAACTTCTGGCCACTTCATTTTTAAGTTTAGATCTTTCCTTTCAAACAGAGACCTTGCTAGATGTCAAATACAGCACAAGGTAACTTCACATGGACTTAGCTGTGCAGGAAATGTGAATCTCCTCATACACCCACCATATAGTGCAAAAATGTGCAAAGGTCTGTTTTTTTCTTTCGATCACTACATAGCCTAATGCCACACAAGCAGCGCTGTTACAAACATATTCTGTAGGTCAATGCTAAGGATAACAAAGTTTCCTTCCTTGGACCAGAAGGAGATAAACCACTGGAAGAGATCCCAAAACAACACCCAAAGACCCACTCAGTGTGTGAATCAGTTGAGTGGAGTGGACTAACTGGGGGGTGGAAATGGGCCCGGAGTTTGCTCAGCAGAATTTCCCAGACCACCTCTTCCTCTCAACACATTGACACGCTGCCACCATCACCACTAGGAACACCTCACTGGGTAGGCCAGCTATGCTATAAACTTTATAAAACACATTATTATATTTTCTTATAAAGCACATATTTTAACTGACCTCTCTGACATCCTCAGCCTTTCCATTCACAAAAATAGAAGGAAGAAAAGTTCCCATTTCCTGCTGTCTCATGTCCCCGGCCTATACAATATTTTTTTTCTGCAGACCCTTCAAAAGTCTGACCAAATCCTCGTTTCACTTGCATTATAAAGTACTGAGGATGCCATCTCTCCCCAATCCCAGGTCCTAAAGTCTAAGACAGTAGCACAAACTAATGCTGCCAGATACAGGAAAAAAAAATTTTGATTCGATTCAGCCCTATTGAATTGGTTTTTCAATTCGATTTTCCTGCCCAGTTGGGTGATTTTTTTCAAAACTCCTGGTGGGTTTTATAGCTTTTTCACCCCCTTTGGCTTCTCCTAACCACACTGGCGCTGTGGTGTAAATAAAATAAAGAAACAAAAAGGACTTTTCCTCTTTCTGTTAAATCCTAGCTCACGTTTGCAGTCCAACACCAGCTCTGGCAGGATACACATTTCAAATCTGACATGTTATAATCACAAAACAGAAAATAAAATTAATTTTTCTACCTTTTGTTGTCTGGTTATATTTCAAATCTTGTTGGTCCAAGGCTCTGGTTTTCTTCTGATAACTTGCTTGCCAGGGTCTCCTTCTTTCTGCATGCTAACCATCCATCTGCCAACTCTGTCCTCCCTTTCCATTTCCCTTCCCTTCCCAGGAAGTCTGGTATCTTTCCTTTTTTTCATCTCCCTCCACAGATCCACCTTTTCTTAAATACCCTTTCATCCGGCATCTCTCCCTCCTTCCCCACCATCCCAGAGTCCACCATCTCTCCGTTTCTTTTCCTAATTACCCTCCTATCCAGTATCTCTATCCCTCCTCCACACCATCCCTTGTGTCCAATTTCTCTCCCTTTCTGTTCCTTCCCTCCCTAAATCCCATGGTCCATCATCTCTCTCCCTCTCCTCTATTTTCAGACCCATTATTTCTTCCCCCCCCCAAAGTTTGGCATATGCATGTCTCTTTGAACACCCCCTTCCCTCCGTGTACTTCTAAATCATGGTCCCCCCCCAAAGGCCTGTCCCCCCTTAAAGGTCTGCCTGTCCCACCTTGAAGGCCTGCACCCCCCTTGAAGGCCTGTCCCTTCCCCTTGTAGGCCTGTCCCCCCCTTGAAGGCCTGCGTGCCTGTCCCCCCCCTTGAAGGCCTGCACCACCCCCCTCGAAGGCCTGCACTCCCTTGAAGGTCTGCACCCCCCCCGAAGGCCTGTCCCCCACTTGAAGGCTTGTACCACCCCCTTGTAGCTTCTCCCCCCCTTGTAGGCCTGTCCCCCCTTGAAGGCCTGCCTGCCTGCCTTTCCCCCCCTTGAAGGCCTGCACCCCCTTGAAGGACTGCACCCCCCCCCCGAAGGCCTGCACTCCCTTGAAGGTCTGCACCCCCCCGAAGGCCTGTCCCCCCCCTTGAAGGCCTGTCCCACCCCCTTGTAGGCCTGTCCCCCCCTTGTAGGCCTGTCCCCCCTTTAAGGCCTGCCTGCCTGCCTTTCCCCCCCTTGAAGGCCTGTCTCCCCCTTGAAGGCCTGCACCCCCCTTGAAGGCCTGCACCCCCCCTTGAAGGCCTGTCCCCCCCCCTTGTAGGCCTGTCCCCCCCTTGTAGGCCTGTCCCCCCCCTTGTAGGCCTGTCCCCCCCTTGAAGGCCTGCCTGCCTTTCCCCCCTTGAAGGCCTGTTCCCCCCCTTGAAGGCCTGCACCCCCTTGAAGGTCTGCACCCCCCCAAAGGCCTACACCCCCCCCCCCCGAAGGCCTGCACCCCCTGAAGGCCTGCCTGCCCCCCTTGAAGGCCTGCACCCCTTGAAGGTCTGCACCCCCCCCCGAAGGCCTGTCCCCCCTTGAAGGCCTGCCTGCCTGTCACCCCCTCCCCCTTGAAAGCCTGCTTGCCTGCCTGCCCGCCCGCCCCACCCTGAAGGCCTGATGCCCCGACCCACCCCGAAGGACCGCTCGCCCCCCTGGCCTCCCCGCACCACCTATGAAGCAGCCGCAGCAGGATCGCGAAGTCAGCGTCAGCGATCCCTGCGCTGCTTCCTGCGCCACGGTCCCGCCCCTCCTCTGACGTCAGAGGAGGGGCGGGATCGCGGTGCAGGAAGCAGCGCAGGGATGCTGACGCTGACTTCGCGATCCTGCTGCGGGCTGCTTCACAGGTGGTGCAGGAAGGTCAGTGGGGCGAGCGGTCCTTCGGGGGTGGCGGGGGACTGAACGGCAAGGCCGGGAACACCCCCTTAGGGCTGGTACCCGGGGCGGCCCGCCCCCCCCCCCGCCCCCCCCTAGGTACGCCACTGCAGATAAGAAGGCAGTAAACCAAAAACTGCCTTGCACTCTGGCTTCGAATGGGAGCCAATGCAATCTAGTATAAAAAGAACTTACTTGGTCATATTTCTTAAGACCAAAAATCAAACGGACTGTAACATTCTGAACTAATCGAAGTCTTAATAAAGTCTTTATTCCAGTACAAGCAGGTAGCCTATTCTCACATATGGGTGATGTCACCGACGGAGCCCGGATGCGGAAGCCTTGTAAGCAGACATGCTTGTAGAAACTAGAAGTTTCAAGTCAGCCGCACTTCGCATGCGCGAGTGTCTTTACGCCCAACGCAGGGCGCGTCTCCTCAGTTCTCAGTTTTCCGCGGAGCCAAGAAGTCCTTCTTTGACTCTCTGCGTTTAACTTAAGAACATAAGAACATAAGCAATGCCTCCGCTGGGTCAGACCTGAGGTCAATCGTGCCCAGCAGCCCGCCATCGCGGCGGCCCAACAGGTTCAGGATCTGCACAGTAATCCTCTATTTATACCCTTCTATCCCCTTTTCCAGAAGGAAATTGTCCAATCCTTTCTTGAACCCCAGTACCGTACTCTGCCCTATTATGTCCTCTGGAAGCGCATTCCAGGTGTCCACCACACATTGGATAAAGAAGAACTTCCTAGCATTTGTTTTGAATCTGTCCCCTTTCAGCTTTTCCGAATGCCCTCTTGTTCTTTTATTATTTGAAAGTTTGAAGAATATGTCCCTCTCTACTCTCTCTATGCCCTTCATGATCTTGTAAGTCTCTATCATATCCCCTCTAAGTCTCTTCTTCCCCAGGGAAAAGAGACCCAGTTTCTCCAATCTCTCAGCGTATGAAAGGTTTTCCATCCCTTTTATCAGACGTGTCGCTCTCCTCTGAACCCTCTCGAGTAACGCCATGTCTTAAGGTACAGAGACCAATATTGGACACAGTACTCCAGATGCGGGCGCACTAGCGCCCGATACAACGGCAGGATAACTTCTTTTGTTCTGGTAGTAATACCCTTCTTGATTATACCTAGCATTCTATTCGCTCTCTTAGCGGCCGCTGCGCACTGCGCCGTCGGTTTCATTGTCATGTCCACCATTACCCCCAAGTCCCTTTCCTGGGTACTCTCTTTCAATAAGGTCCCCCCGTTGTATAGTTGTACCTCAGGTTTCTGCTTCCCACATGCAATACTTTACATTTCTCAACGTTGAACTTCATCTGCCATCTTGTCGCCCATTCCCCTAGTTTGTTCAAGTCCCTTTGCAATTTTTCACAGTCTTTCTTAGTCCGAGCTCCACTAAATAGTTTGGTGTTCTCTGCAAATTTTATTATCGCGCACTTCGTCCCTGTTTCTAGATCATTTATGAATATATTAAACAGTAGCGGCCCGAGCACCGAGCCCTGCGGAATACCACTCGTGACCCTCCTCCAGTCCGAGTAGTGGCCCTTCACCCCTACCCTCTGTTTCCTACCCGCCAACCAGTTTCTGATCCATCTATGTATGTCTATGTCCACCCCATGGTTCTTCAGTTTCTGGAGTAGACGTTCATGAGGCACCTTGTCAAAGGCTTTTTGGAAACCTAGGTATATGATATCTATGGAGTCTCCTCTGTCCGTCCGTTTGTTAATTCCTTCGAAGAAGTGCAATAGTTAGGCACGATCTCCCCCTGCAGAAACCATGTTGGCTGGTTATCAGAAGTTTGTTTCTTTCAAAATGTTCATCGATGTTTTCTTTTATCATTGCTTCCGCCATTTTCCCCGGAACCGAGGTCAGACTCACCGGTCTGTAGTTTCCCGGGTCACCTCTTGATCCCTTTTTAAAGATGGACTATCTTCCAATCCTCCGGGATCACGCCTGTTTTCAGCGATAGGTTGCAGATTTGCTGCAGTAGTTCCGCTATCTCCTCTTTTAATTCCTTCAGAATCCTTGGATGGATTCCGTCCGGATCCGGGGATTTGTTAGTTTTTAGCTTTTCTATCTGCCTGCGCACATCTTCAAGGCTCACTTCCATGGATGTTAATTTTTCTGCTTGATTTCCATTAAAGAACTGCTCAGGTTCCGGTATGTTGGTTGTATCTTCGTTTGTAAATATGGACGAAAAGAACATGTTAAGTCTTTCCGCGACCTCTTTCTCATCCTTCACCACTCCCTTCCTGTCACCGTCGTCTAGCGGTCCCATCTCCTCCCTAGCCGGCTGCTTCCCTTTAACATATCTAAAGAACGGTTTGAAATTTTGTGCTTCCCTGGCTAGCCTCTCCTCATACTCTCTTTTGGCTTTTCGAACCACACAGTGACATTCTGTTTGATACTTCCTGTGCTCTTTCCAGTTCCCCTCAGTTTTGTCTTTTTTCCATTTTCTGAATGAATTTTTCTTATTGCCTATCGCTTCCTTCACTATATTAGTTATTCATGCCGGGTCTTTTGTTCGACTCTTTTTGCATCCCTTTCTGAATCTGGGCTTTCTGAAAAGACTAGGCTTGTTCTACAGTTTGCCATTTTTTGGAAATGTTCCTGAGTTTCTTCCTTACTATTCCCCTCATTGCTTCGTAGTTTCCTTTCCTGAAGTTAAAAGTTGTCGCTATGGTTCTCTTTCCTTTCGGTATTCCTACCTCAACCTTGAACTTGATCGTGTTATGGTCACTGTTTCCCAACGGACCCCCTACTTCCACTTCCTTTGCAGGTCCCCTTAACCCATTTAGGATTAGATCAAGAGTGGCATTTCCTCTCGTCGGTTCTCTAACAAGCTGCTCCAAGAAGCAATCTTGTTTAGCCTCCAGGAATTCTGTCTCTCTAGCTCTTCTTGAGCCTCCAAGGTTCCAGTCTATCCCGGGGTAGTTGAAGTCTCCCATAATAACCGTGTTACCACTTTTACATTCTCGTTTCATTTCGGCTTCCATTTCTTCATCAATATCTCCGGTTTGCCTGGGAGGACGATAGTATAGGCCCATCTTTATTTCAGTCCCTTTCCTTCCTGGTATTTTAACCCATAGTGATTCCAGCTTGTTGGTCCTCTCTGCTGTGTCCATTCTTGTCGATTGTAAGCTTTCTTTTATGTATAGTGCTATTCCACCTCCTTTCTGTCCTGACCTATCCTAGCGATAGAGCTTGTACCCTGGCAGTGCCGTATCCCATTTGCTTTCCTCATTCTACCATGTTTCAGAGATTCCAATGATGTCTATGTCCTTTGCATTGGCCATGGCTTCTAATTCCCCCATTTTGTTTCTTAGGCTCCTTGCATTAGTATATATGCAATTTAGATCCTTGTATTTTGTTGTCTTCATTTCCTTTCCCTGTGCATTGGTCTTTAGAGTCCTCTCGTTTGCTACAATTCTTCTAATCTCCTCTTCTGGGGTGGTTGATTCCTGTAATTTGTCTCTTGTTTCTTCCCAGCCTTGTTTTCCCTTAGTATCTTCACGGGATACCTTCTTCTGAATCGTTGACGCTTGGTCAACTGTCGGCTTTCCCCTTCCTCTTAGTTTAAAGCCTGTTCTATTCCTCTCTTGACATTGTTTGCTAGAAGTCTAGTGCCTGCCATGCTCAGGTGCAGTCCATCTTTCATGTAGAGCTTGCTCTTGCCCCAGAATGTCGTCCAGCTCCTCACGAATTGGAATCATTCTTCCTCACACCATTTCCACATCCACGCATTTATTGATTGTAGTTCCTCTTGCCTTTTCACATCTGCCCTCGGTACCGGTAGGATCTCTGAGAAAGCTATCTTCTGGGTCCTCATCTTCAGCTTCCTTCCCAAAATCTTGAACTGCTCTATCAGTGTGCTCCTTCTGTAGTCTCTCCTTCTGACATCATTCGTCCTGATGTGGATCATTACTGCGGTCTCTTCTGTCTCCGCTCCTTCCAGGATCTTTCCAATTTTGTCCACGATGTCCTTGGTCCTCGCTCCTGGGAGGCAGGTCACCAGTCGATCCTCTCTCCCTCCTGCTACGTGGCTGTCCACATGCCTCAGGATCGAGTCTCCCACTAGGATCGCTGACTTTCCCTTCTTCAATGTTCGCTTTGGTCTCAGGTCAATGTCCTTGGTGTGCTGCGCTCTTTCCTCTTCTGGGCATCGACTAGCCAATTCCTCCCCCTCATGTGGTATTCCTCTGTGGGTGTCCTCTTTGCGGTCATCTGCTTCTTGTTCTCCCTTCCATGTTGGTGTTGATATAATTTCATCTTCCATCTGAAGTTCGTTCTCTTCCACCCTCCTCCTGTATGCTTCTTCAATGAATTTCTCGAGTTCCCTGTTACTTTGTGCCTTCTCTTTCCACGGTTTGTGTTTATTTTCTTCATGAATCGTTGTTTTCTTTTATTTGTAGTTAAAAAAAATTAAAAAATTTATTTCTTCCGTTTGACTGCCGGGGCAGGCCGCTTGGCCACAGCACGTGGGCTTTGACTTTGCGGCGGCTATTTTTCCTCCTGTGTCCCGGCCAGCAATGGGCTTCAAGAAGTGTAGCCAGTGCCAGCATGCGATTTCCCTCATGGACCCATACCGTTAGTGCTTCAAATGCCTTGGGCCGGACCATCAACCGAAGTCATGCAAGCGCTGTGCTACTCTTCAACCTTGAGCCCTTTAAGAGCGTCAGATTTTAGTGGAGAAGCTTTTCGGGATGGATTCTTCGACTACTTCTTCGACTTCGAAAGAGGCCTCTGTCCCACCTTCAACTGAGGGCCCTTCTGCCTCCACTACTCCGACCTCGAGCCTCATCAAACTTTCTTCGTTTGCAGAGGCTCTTACCTCGACTACACCTGCTGTATCTTCCCCTGCATCCTCAGGTCAGATAGCTCAGCAGAAAGTTCCAGCGGTGGTAATCAAGGTGGCCAAGACTTCCAAGTCGAAGCACATTTCCACTGCCCCTGTGGAACCTCCAGCCAAAGCAGGTGGTCCAGTTTCAGACGCGGATCCATCCTTGCCGGCTTCTTTCTAGACCATGTTAGAGAAGCAATTCATTCAGTTACTCACTAATATGGGACCGAAGCTTGCTTCTCTAATCCAGCCTGGGTATTCTGCAGACTCCCGCGAGGTCAAGCCTCTTCCTATGCCTCCGGCTGAGATCTTTACAGGGAGCAGAGTCTCTGCGAGTGTCTGGTATCTATGCATGCGAAGCAAGGAGCAGATTCTTTGCAAGTGCCTCGACAGGAATCCTCACACTCCATAAAAGGAGCAGAGTCTTTGGGAGTGCCTCGAAGTTCCTCCATCAAGCCTTCTGAGCTTCGATCCACAGCTTCTAGCCCTATCCATTCATTGGTAGCAACGTCTGCTTCCATCTCCGGGGCGAAGTCTCCTCGATCTTCGATATCTGCTTCCAAGCACCACTCTCACCGACGATCGAGGCCTTCCTTGAGGCATACTTCCAGGCATACCTCTTCTTCCAAAGAGCGTCCTTCTTCCACTAAGCTTTGATCTATGCCTTCCAGCTCTACTAGACCACCGACTCCTCGATCGAGGTCCCCGCTTCCAGACCTCGAGGACTCAGCGGTTTCTATTGCTTCGTTCAAGTCTCCTTTTTCTTTTGATGCCTGTTTTCCTGCCGAAGCTTCATCTTCGACCCAGGCTGCCTCGACATCCTTGAGTCCTTCTCAAGGCAAGGGCATTAGCGGATCAACTATCTTTCTCTTCTTTTCTTCGTCAGATGGCTGATGACCTGGACCTTCAATTGGATGCTGGTTCTAAATACTCTAAGGAGTATCTCAAAGTCATGCATCTTCCTCAACCTCCTGCAGAGTCACTTAAGCTTCCTCTTCACAAGCTTTTGTCTCACACTTTTACAGGATGCTTGGAGACTCCTTATGCAATTCCTGCTGTTCCAGGCAAGTTGGACTCCAGGCATAAAACTCTACATTGCAAAGGATTTGAGAATTCACAGTTGTCTCAA
This sequence comes from Geotrypetes seraphini, assembly GCF_902459505.1. NCBI lineage: Eukaryota > Metazoa > Chordata > Amphibia > Gymnophiona > Dermophiidae > Geotrypetes > Geotrypetes seraphini. The sequence continues at coordinate 111,240,583 of NC_047092.1, read as the reverse complement.
CAATACTTACTTGTGGAGTCCTCCTTGAATAGGTCCCATCCTTCCAAGGTTTATGCTACTGTTCCTCCTGGAAGGGAAGGGAAAACTATGGACAAGTTTGGACATCGCCTCTACCAAAATGCCATGATGTCCTCTAAAGTCCTCAATTACAATTTCCATTTTGTCACTTATTTCAAGTTCCTCATTGATCTTCCTAAATTTCTCAGTTATCTAGATACTAAAAAACACTTTGAATTTCAAGAAGTCATAGCTACTCTGTCACAACATCTACTTCAGTCTTCTTATGATGCCTTTGAGTTGTCCACCAGGGCGACTGCTTGTTCTGTAGCAATGCGCCGCCTAGCCTGGCTTTGCACCATTGACATGGACCCTAATCTTCAGCACCGCTTGGCTAATGTTCCTTGTGAATCTATCGAGGCAGCCACCAAGAAATTGTTTGAACATGAAAAATCCTTTGCTTCTATTGTCAGACCAAAGCCCAAGCCAGCTCCTGCCAAGCCTGCACCCCCTCCTCCAATTTTCAAGAGGCATTTTGCTCCGAGATCGGTTCCTTACACTCGCCCTCCTCTCAAGAAACAGCAGAATCAGAAGCAACAGAAATCTCAACCTTCTGCTGCACCTAAGGCTACGCAGCCTTTTTGACTGTTTAACACAGAGCATAACTTCCACCGTTCTGTCTCTGACCTCTCTTCCCCCTATTGGAGGTTGTCTCCATCATTTTTACCACCGATGGGAGACCATCACTTCCAACCTCTGGGTGCTGTCAATCATCAGGGAAGGATACTCTCTTCGTTTCACTCAGGTTCCACCAGACCTTCCTCCAAGAGAGTATCCTTCCAGTCCATCCCAGACCGCCCTTCTTCTTCAGGCAGCTCAAGCTCTGCTTTGTCTCCATGCCATCAAACCAGTTCCTTTGGAACAACAGAACAGGGGGTTTTAATCCTATTACTTCCTTGTTCCGAAGAAGACGGGCGATTGCTGCTTCATTCATATTCAGATTTTTAATCACCAGTTTGTCGTACGCTTGTATCTAACTAGAGTTACCCAGAATCATATGAAAAACAGGCACTTAATACTGCACTATCATGTTCTGATATCCATTCCACTACGGTCCCATAAACATCACCCCCTAATGGCCACGAGCCACTACTCCTCACATCTCTCTTCCTTATCTTCTGTTTTAGATTACTTTTTCCACTTATCCATCTCTGGCCTCAAGTCTACATTGATTCGAGTCCATCTCAGTGCAATTGCTGCTTTCCATCAGCCTATTGAAGGGAAACCCCTCTCTGCTCATCCGGTGGTTTCTAGATTCATGAAAGGATTTTTCAATGTCAAACCTATTCTCAAACCGCCTCCAGTGATTTGGGACCTCAATGTTGTTGATGAAGCCTCCATTTGAACCAATGTCTACGGCTCATCTGAAGTATCTCACTTGGAAAGTGGTGTTTCTCATTGCCCTCACTTCTGCTCGAAGAGTCAGTGAGCTGCAAGCTTTAGTTGCTGATCCACCTTTCACTGTGTTCCATCATGACAAGGTGTTCCTCCGTACTCATCCTAAATTCCTCCCTAAAGTGGTTTCAGAATTACAGCTCAACCAATCCATTGTTCTTCCAGTGTTCTTTCCAAAGCCTCATTCTCATCCTGGAGAATCAGCTCTTCATACTCTGGACTGTAAATGTGCTTTGGCCTTCTATTTGGAATGCACCAAACCACATAGAACTGCTCTTCAACTTTTTGTCTCCTTCGATCCAAACAAGTTGGGACATCCAATCTCTAAGTGTACCATCTCCAACTGGATGGCTGCTTATATCTCATTCTGCTATGCCCAGGCTGGATTACACCTACAGAGTAGAGTCACAGCCCATAAAGTCAGAGCAATGGCAGCTTCAGTAGCTTTCCTCAGATCTACACCTATTGAGGAAATTTGCAAAGCTGCTACTTGGTCCTCGGTTCATACTTTCACTTCTCACTATTGTCTGGATGTTTTCTCCAGACGGGATGGCCATTTTGGCCAGAGAGTATTACAAAATTTATTCTCCTAATTTGCCAACGCTCCCACCATCCCATTCTGGTTAGCTTGCAGGTCACCCATATGTGAGAATAGGCTGCCTGCTTGTCCTGGGATAAAGCACAGTTACTTACCATAACGGGTGTTATCCAGAAACAGAAGGCAACTATTCTCACAACCTACCCACCTCCCCTGGTTGGATTCTCTGCTAGCTATCTGAACTGAGGAGACACGCCCTGCGCTGGGCAGGAAGGTACTCGTGAATGCGTGGTGCAGCTGACTCGAAACTTCTATTTTCTACAAGCAAGTCTGCCTGTGAGGCTTCACATCTGGGCTCCGTCGGTGACTTCACCCATATGTGAGAATAACTGCCTATTGTCCCTGGATAACACCCGTTACGGTAAGTAACTGTGCTTTTTTGTCAATCCTAGATAAACAATGTTACAATAATCCAAGGTAGACAGTACAGTAGACTGGACTAACAGCCGGAAGGACCCTGTGTCAAAATATTTCTTAATGGTCCTCAATTTCCATAATATTGCATAGCATTTTTTAGTTAACATATCTGTATGCTTCCTAAAAGTTATACTCTAAAGTTATTCCTAGAATTTTCAGATTAGGTACTATCTCAAACCATTGACTTTTCAATTGGATAGTTTCCTGGATTTTATCGTTAGAGCTAGCTAAAAAAATCTTAATTTTTTCAGGATTAAGTTTCAGCTTGAACTGCAGCATGCACAGTTCTACTTTTCCAAGACATTTGAAATCTGAGTAATCAATTCATTTGAGAGAGCTTTAAAAGGTAATAATATGGGGATATCTGCACATATGTAAAACATCACATTTAGACTTTGGAGCAATTGCATCAAAGAAACTAAATATATATTAAACAATGTTGGAGACAAAGGAGAGCCCTGCGGAACTCTACATGAGTTCATCCATGAAAAAGAGTATTTACCTTCAGTAAATACTTCATATGTTCTACTTTTTAAAAAGCCACAAAACCAATTTTTTACATTACCCCTGATACCAATTGAATCCAAGCAGCTCAAGGGTGTTGGTATCCGGCGGGGCCTCTGCCATCTTGGATTTCCCCTGCTTACCCCCAGTGGCGTACCTAGCATATGTGACACCCGGGGCCCATCATTTTTTGACCCCACCCCATCTGTATGAAAACATGATTTTTAGTAACAATCCACACGTCACACATGAGTACATAGGAAAAGGCAGCATCTTGCATACTGCAATGAGCAGTACAACATCAATACACCCATTGTAAAACTAAACAAGCCAGACTAGTACAGATCAATCCTGCAGTCAATCCTAACAAAAAACCATGTCTTTCGAACACACACAACACACCTTCGCCTAGTATGTAATCACAAACTAATCCCTCCCTCTTTTACAAAACTGTAGTGTGGATTTTAGCTACGGAGGTAACAGCTCTGATGCTCACAGAATTCTGAGCATCAGAGCTGCTACCACCACGACTGGTGCTAAAAAATGCTTCACAGTTTTGTAAAAGGGGGGATAAAATAGAAATACATAGACAAAGGTTAAATTGAACCAGCAAGAAGCTGGACTCTGCATACAATGTTTCACAGAAACAGTGACACATGTCTCCTAAAGCAATAAATAAATAGAAAAATTTTTTAAACCTTTGTTTTCTGTGGTTTCTGCTTTCCTCATCTTCTTGTAACTCTCTTCCTTCCATCCACTGTCTGCCGTCTGAGCAAGGGAATTTGGACGTGCACTCATTAAGCTCAAGGTGTGTAAATAACAACAACAAAAAAAGAAATGTGACACCAATGCGAGGCTCTATACAATTTTATTGTTGCTATTGTGCTATCATGGACATCCCAAGGCCAGTTGCATTAGTGGGAGGTCGTTATAGTTGCCAAAATGCTGGCCTTCTGATAACAAGCTCAGCTTAAGATCTCAAGACACTCTATTAATATACTTTTGGCTCAGTGTGACATCATCAGTTTGACAGCCAATAAAATAACATGGGTGGTCTTAAGAGTTAGACAAAGAAAAAAGTTTCAGAAAATTACATTTGTTTGCTTACATTCATTTCTGAATATACATTTACATTTTATAACATTTCCAATATTCAAGAGAATCTACAGTTATTAACAGGGTGCTGAAAATTAGTCAGCCTGCTTGTCAGCTAAGTTTCATCTACACACAGTGCTGAAAATTGGTCAGCCTGTTTGTCATTACAATAAAGGAGAAGGAGGACGAGAAGGAGGGGCTGTTCCCCCTAAGCTGACAGTTTCAAATTTCATGGATCTGCACACAGAAGCCTTAGCCTGGAGGAGGAGGGGCTGGTTTCCCCCTCTCTATGCTAGAGACTGTTAATTATTTCCAGATGTTTTAGGATTTCTTTAGGTTGCAAATATATATAATTTGTTTTTTCAAAACCCATTCTTTTGATCAATACAGTCACACAATACACATAATCACACACTTTTGGGCCCTTCATAACTTGATTCATTCATATTTAATACCTGTTATATCTTAGTTTGGGATATTTCTCTCTAGCTAGCCTAAGGCACATCTGGTATCAATTAACACTACATGGCTTAGCAGCGGGAAAACTAAACAAAGAAAAGCAGAGAGAATAAAGAAGACAGAAATAGTCACTGACACAAAATGGTGTCCAAAGACACAGCAGATATAGCAAAACAAAGAACCCAAAATGGAGTCCATGTGATTTCCTTCATGATCTAGCCTAATAGCAAAGTACATAAAAATAATATTATTATGCTTTCCCTTATATTAATCTCTAGTGTGTTTTTCTGGCTTTAGCTTCATTCATATTCAGATTTTTATTCACCAGTTTGTCGTACACTTCTATTGGGCGTGGCCTTAACTGATGCATATGCTTGTATCTAACTAGAGTTACCCAGAATCATACGAAAAACAGGCACTTAATACTGCACTATCATGTTCTGATATCCATTCCACTACCGTCCCATAAACATCACCCCCTAATGGCCACGAGCCACTACTCCTCACATCTCTCTTCCCCTATATGGCATCTTCTCTCCTTCTATGCCCCTTCCAGAAACTGTATGCCTCCCCCTTCCATCTCTCCTTTCACCCCCATTGGTCTGGCATCTCTCTCCTCTCCTTCCCTCTCCCACACCTCTCCTCTGCAATCCCTTTCCCTTTTTTCCCTCATTTCCCTTTTCAATTTATTTTCTGCATCTGTCTAGATTATGTTCTTACTACCCTCTCATCAATGTCCTTTTTTACTGTCTACCTAAAGCTTGCCACCTCTTTCCCTCACCCCTCCAGTGTTTCCCTAACTCAATCCTTTTCTCCCCATCATGTGTCCTCCTTTTATTTATCCCCTCCTTCCATCATGTACCCTCCTTTTCCAACCCTTCCATCTAGCACCTTCTCCTCTCTCTGTCTACTTCCATCCAGCATCTGCTCCCCTCTTTCTCTCCTCCCATTTCCTTCTGGCATTTGCTCCCTTATCTCTCCCATCTGCACTTCCATCCAGCATAGGCTCCCCACTACCATCCAATGTCTGCCCTTTCTCCCTCCATCCACCCCTCTTCAATCAGCATCTTCCCCCTTTCTTTCCCTCCAATATCCTTCCCCCTTATGTCTCTCCCCTTTCTCTGTACATCATTTCCATCAGCACCACCCTTCCATACCACCTGCCCCCTTTTTTCCCTCCACCACTCAGTCCTGCTCCTTTCTCTCCCTTCATGCAGCAAGGTCCTGCGATGACTGTAGCTGCCTGCTGCCAGTCCACCCCACTCCGACGTACTTGCTCTAGAGCGGACTCAGCAGCCGCATGCTGGAAGGTCCCGCGATGACTAGTCTGCTGGCTCTGCTCTGGAAGAAGTAAGGAGGCACTGGGGGCACTAAGGACATGGGAAGGAGGGAGGGAGGGAATAGAAAGGGACAATTGTTGGGCCTGAGTACAGAAAGAAATAAAAGATACACAGTCAATTAATAGATGTCCCCTTTTGATGAAAAAAATAAATGGTCACGTTACCACTGACGTACTTTCTCTTCAGCAGAGTCGGCAGCCGCGCTGAGGTGCAGGAAGGTCCCACAATGACTCGTCTGCTTGCTCTGCTCCGGAAGAAGTAAGTTACGTTGGAGGGGGTGAACCCGGCAGACGCAGTCATTGCGGGACTTTGCCGCAACTCCCTGCGTCTACCGGGTTCACCCCCTCCAACGTAACTTACTTCTTCCGGAGCAGAGCCAGCAGACGAGTCATTGTGGGACCTTCCTGCACCTCAGCGCGGCTGCCGACTCTGCTGAAGAGAAAGTACGTCAGTGGTAACGTGACCATTTATTTTTTTCATCAAAAGGGGACATCTATTAATTGACTGTGTATCTTTTATTTCTTTCTGTACTCAGGCCCAACAATTGTCCCTTTCTATTCCCTCCCTCCCTCCTTCCCATGTCCTTAGTGCCCCCAGTGCCTCCTTCCCGTGTCCATAGTGCCCCCAGTGTCTCCTTCCTGTGTCCATAGTGCCCCCAGTGTCACCTTCCTGTGTCCTTAGTGCCCCCAGTGCCTCCTTCTTATGTCCCACCACTGCCTTCCAGATTTTGCCCACCCCCAAAGCCAGCCAGCTCTGCCATCTCTCCATTTTTTTCTCTCTGTCACCACCCTATCCCCTATGCTCTGGCATCTCTCTCTTCTCCTTTCTTTCCTTCGCACCCCATAGTCTGGTATCTTCCCTTCACTGATTCTCTAGCATCTCTCTCCTTTCCTTTTCTTCCATCTTCCCCTCCCCCTCCATGCTCTCACATCTCCCCCTTCCTTTTCCCTTAGTCTGGCATACCTTCCTCCTTCCCTCCAAGCACTGGCATCTCCTTTCATTCCCTCCCTCATCTTCCTTCTCCCTCTAGCTGGGTACAGCAACACTCTCCCCTGCAGCTCTGGACTTCCCCACACCTGCTCCCCCCAAATTGCCATGCTTCGGTTCCTCTTCTTCCTTCCTCCCTCCCTCCCGCGGGACCCTGCGGCACCATCAACTCTTACTCCCCTCTAACACCAGCCCTGCAGCTCCGGACTTCCCCCCCCCTTCCCCCCCCCCGGATCGCTATTATTTTAAATGTTATAGCCGCGGTGCTGTATCCATCAGTGGAGATGTCTAACCTAGGCATGCCCCGGAACTCCTACTGCAGCAGCCGCCCGTCTAGGCAGGAACAGGAAGTCACTGTTGCAGTAAGAGTTCCGGGACAGGCCGAGGTTAGATGTCTCCACTGATGGATACAGCGCCGCGGCTATAACATTTAAAATAATAGCGATCCGGGGGGAAGGGGCAGGTGTGGGGAAGTCTGGAGCTGCAGGGCCCGCGTTACACGCAATGAGAACAGGACAGCTAAGCGTCCGACGTCGCCTTCAAAACCGGGCCGGCTGTGCACCCCCCCAAGGCATGCACCTGGGGCGGACCGCCCCCCCTTAGTACGCCACTGCTTACCCCGATCTTTGTCTTTTTTTCTGTGCTTTAGTGCTCATGGGGCCTGGTGACTTCATGATATATTTGTCCGTACACTGTTCCCAAAGTGATAGAGGTACTGAGGTAGCAAACATGCTCAAGAAAAAAGGCTGATATATGATCAGGTAGCATCAGGGAGCAGCGAGCAATGCAGGAACACATCCGCTACCACTCAGCACATTACATGAACCCCATACTTTTAAAACCAATAGGAGGAAATATTTTTTCACTCAGAAAACAGTTAAACTCTGGAATGCGTTGCCAGAGAATGTGATAAGAGCGGTTAATGTAGCTGGTTTTAGAAAAGGTTTTGACAAGTTCCTGGAGGAAAAGTCCATAGTCTGCTGTTGAGACAGACATGAGAGAAGCCACTGCTTGCCTTGGATCGGTGGCATGGATCAGTTTTTACCAGGTACTTATGACTTGGATTGGCCTCCTTGAAGATGTGATATTGGGCTGGATGGACCATTGGTCTGACCCAGTAAGGCTATTCTTATGTTGCAACTTTTTTAGCCTTTTTCTTTTTTTAGTTGAGGGGTAAGAAAAAGGATTCATGATTCTCCAAGGCATTTTTGCTTCTTTCAGTGTGAGTCTATTGTTCAAATAAATTGGGGCATAGCTCTGTAGTTCTTTAAACAGGCAACAGAATTGGAAGAAGGCCTTTCACTGGGAGCCAGTATGTTTTTAGGTAGGCTGGTATTATGTGGTCAAATTTGTTAATGGAAAAGATTAATCTTAGTGCTGTAGTTTGTATAATTTACAATTGTTTATCATTGATGCTAGATATGCTAGGTACAAGTTGTTGCAATAATCCAGAATTCCCAAGATTAGTGATTGTACTAGGACAGGGGTGGGCAATTCCGGTCCTCGAGAGCCAGAGCCAGGTCAGGTTTTCAGGATATCCACAATAAATATGCATGAGACAGATTTGCATCTCAAGGAAGCAGTGCATGCAAATCCATCTCATACATATTCATTGTGGATATCCTGAAAACCTGACCTGGCTCCGGCTCTCGAGGACCGGAATTGCCTACCCCTGTACTAGGAGATGAAATTGTGTTTCTTCAAAAAATTTGCAAATGTGTCTTGGGTTGCACATCTTTATGAATTATTTTTGGATATTTGTTGATCTGTAATTGAAGAGAGCTGCATCTATCTATACAATGAATATGTATGAGATAGATTTGCATGCACTGCCTCCTTGAGATGTAAATCTATCTCATGCATATTTATTATGGATGTCCTGAAATCCTGACCTGACTCCGGCTCTCGAGAACCAGAATTGCCTACCCCTGTACTCAGGGCAGGATTAATTAATCGAGGGCCCCTAGGCACACAAGTACATTAGGCCCCCTGCCCCGCCCCACCCCACCATGCGCCCAGGCGGAAACAGGAAGCTGCGTCAGAGGGAAGCTTTGGGCAAGCAGCACCGCTTGCACAATTACAGTTCCCGTTGCCTTTCTTACCTGCATTGCTTGCTTGTCTTACTTTCTCTCAATGGGGGGGCCGCATTGCCGATCAGGGGGGGGGGGCCTGCGTTGCCGATTGATGCTGGAGGGGCCCATCGCTGTTTGGAAAAAACAATATTGATGCCTTCCTTCATCGGGCCCCCCTGACCATTTCGGGCCCTAGGCATGTGCCTACTTGGCCTATTGGTTAATCCTGCCCTGCCTGTACTAGGTATCATTCTGCATTAATAGGAGCCACATCTTTTCTGTGTTTAGTTTTAGTCTATGATCCTTTTAGTCTATTGGTTGTTAATTTGTGAGTAAATAAGGACTTAGGTCTAGATTCTTTTTTTATTTTTATTTATTTATAATTTTCAACAACAAATACAAGAAAATATAACTTCTTGTAGAGATATACAGCAGTAATTAAATTTACAAATTATCATTTTAAACAAAAAAAATGAAAAGTAGAATAGTTGTATATACTTCCTTAGACCACAGTTAACAAGGGGGAGTTAAGGCCAGACTATACGAGAAGAAATTTCTTAATCATTGAGGCAAAATATTAAAGAAAAGGCTTAACACAGGTTTGCTTCTTATAATTCACTTCGTCAACTTCAGGCTATCTTTTTCAGCTCCAGAAAAGATTTTAAGTGGTCAGGAAGAAAAAATACATACTTAATTTGGCAATACTTCCCTATACACTTGCAAGGATATGCTAATAAAAAAGGATGCTCCCAGGGATATTACTTCATGTCTTAAAGAAAGAAATTGTTTCCTTCTTTCTTGGGTCATCTTTGTTACATCTAAGTATGCCCATATTATCTTGCCTTAATACAAATTTTTAGAAAACTTAAAGTATAATTTCATAAATGAGTCCAAGTCCTGTTGAAATACGAAGGATATTAGTAATGTTGTTCTCAGTGTTAAATCAGAAATAGATTCCTCTAGGATAGCGGATATATTTTTAACATCAATTTGTGAAGATTGCATATTCTTTCCTTCCAAGGCCTCCTGGGACTTTTTAGCGGATAATGGAAGGTAGTAAATCTTATTTAGTGGAGGAATAAATTCTGAAGAATATTTCAAAACTTCCTGCAAATATTTTTTAAACATTTCATAGGGAGAAATCCCTGGAGACTTAGGAAATTCAAAACTCTCACATTCAACCTTCGGTTGTGATTTTCAATGTTCTCTATTCTCCGGTGTAACAATTTGCTATCCTTTATTGCAGGCTTGTATTGATTGGACCTCATTTTGCAATTTCCCAATTATATTTTTAGTTTCAGTATTTGACTGTTCAAACATTTTAGTTAAATTATCCAATTTGGCTCCAAGAGCCTTTACCTCTTTGGTTACATAGTAACATAGTAGATGACGGCAGATAAAGACCCGAATGGTCCATCCAGTCTGCCCAACCTGATTCAATTTAAATTTTTTTTTTTTTAATTTTTTAATTTTTCTTCTTAGCTATTTCTGGGCAAGAATCCAAAGCTTTACCCGGTGCTGTGCTTGGGTTCCAACTGCCGAAATCTCTGTTAAGACTTACTCCAGCCCATCTACACCCTCCCAGCCATTGAAGCCCTCCCCTGCCCATCCTCCACCAAACGGCCATACACAGACACAGACCATGCAAGTCTGCCCAGTAACTGGCCTAGTTCAATATTTAATATTATTTTCTGATTCTAAATCTTCTGTGTTCATCCCACGCTTCTTTGAACTCAGTCACAGTTTTACTCTCCACCACCTCTCTCGAGAGCTCATTCCAGGCATCCACTACCCTCTCCGTAAAGTAGAATTTCCTAACATTGCCCCTGAATCTACCACCCCTCAATCTCAAATTATGTCCTCTGGTTTTACCATTTTCCTTTCTCTGGAAAATATTTTGTTCTACGTTAATACCCTTCAAGTATTTGAACGTCTGAATCATATCTCCCCTGTCTCTCCTTTCCTCTAGGGCAGGGGTGTCGAAGTCGGTCCTCAAGGGCCGCAATCCAGTCGGGTTTTCAAGATTTCCCCAATGAATATGCATGAGATCTATGTGCACGCACTGCTTTCAATGCATAGTCATTGGGGAAATCCTGAAAACCCGACCGGATTGCGGCCCTCGAGGACCGACTTCGACACCTGTGCTCTAGGGTATACATATTCAGGGCTTCCAGTCTCTCCTCATACGTCTTCTGGCGCAAGCCTCCTATCATTTTCGTCGCCCTCCTCTGGACCGCCTCAAGTCTTCTTACGTCTTTCGCCAGATACAGTCTCCAAAACTGAACACAATACTCCAAGTGGGGCCTCACCAATGACCTGTACAGGGGCATCAACACCTTCTTCCTTCTACTGACTACGCCTCTCTTTATACAGCCCAGCATCCTTCTGGCAGCAGCCACTGCCTTGTCACACTGTTTTTTCGTCTTTAGATCTTCGGACACTATAACCCCAAGGTCCCTCTCCCCCGTCCGTGCATATCAGCTTCTCTCCTCCAAGCATATACGGTTCCTTCCTATTATTAATCCCCAAATGCATTACTCTGCATTTCTTTACATTGAATTTTAGTTGCCAGGCATTAGACCATTCCTCTAACTTTTGCAGATCCTTTTTCATATTTTCCACTCCCTCTTCGGTGTCTACTCTGTTACAAATCTTGGTATCATCTGCAAAAAGGCACATTTTTCCTTCTAACCCTTCAGCAATGTCACTCACAAACATATTGAATAGGATTGGCCCCAGCACCGAACCCTGAGGGACTCCACTAGTCGCCTTTCGTCTTCGTCGTGGCAATGTCCAATTTCTGGAGCATCTTAAAGATTGCAGCTAAAGTGTCCTCTCTGACAAGGGAAAACTCCCCAATGCTGGTCTGCATCGACAGAAGCTCATCTGCAGTGAAGCCTTCCTCTGTGGTTGGATCGGGTGCACTCTTGGCTCCTCTTCCTTCCACTTCCAGGGCAGCTGCCTCGGCCGGACAAGGAGGCGGGACATCCGGTGCAGGTGAGAACGAGGTCTCCTGTCCCAGCGAGAATGAGCCTTCTCTACTCATTTTTGCAGCGGGAGTCAAATCGCCCGTTCCAGAGCAAACCACTGGCAGGTAATGCTCTAAAGTACGCTGTAAGAGGGCAGACGAGGGGGTTGAGGAGGTAGGCGCCCTCACACTACCTTTCCTTTTCGTATGTGGCATATTGTAAAAGGAAATTTTTCCCCGTTGTCTCAGTCGGGCAGTGCACACCTCTATAGCTACCTGAGCGTTCTCAATATTGCCAGACTAGCGCTGCCATCTTGGCCACTCTCCCTCCTTAGGCCTAGATTCTTAAGAAAAAAAAAATGCATTCAAAAAATGATGGGTTGCTATCACAGCTGTTCTGGTAGCGAATTAAAAAAGCAAGTCTTTCTCCTAAAAACGCTCATATAAATGAGGTTGGCGGAGAGTAGCGAAGACTCGCTAAATTTGCATGTGCCCATCTCTGGTGATAGCGATGGGCACATGCGCAGAAAAAAAATGCAAAAAGATAAAAAACATGACAACGGGAGAGATACCCATTCTCTTCCACTGCCACAGAATACTCCCCCTTCCCCTCCCTGCAGCGAGAGAGGTGCCCATTCTCTTCCGCTTGCACACAACACTATCCCCCTGCAGTGGGAGAGATGCCTACTCTCTCCTGCTGCATCATAACACCACCTGCTGCCTCCGACCCCTCTCCTTGTACCTTTGGATACCTATTCCTTCTGGCCATTCTCTTCCAAAATGGGCCTTCCCCTCCCCGATGCATTCTGGGATGCACCGGGGGAGAGGCCTGAGGCTCTAATTGGCTTAGGTTAAGGCCCCTCCCATAGGAGGGGCCTTAAACAACCTGGGCCAATTAGAGCCTCAGACCCCTCCCCAGTGCATCCCAGGATGCACCGGAGAGGGGAAGGTCCATTTTGGAAGACATGGGCCAGCTGGGTGGAGGGAATCTGCATCCCTCAGGTCAGACATCTACATGGAGGTAAGGGAGGGCATTGGAGGCAGGGGTTGTTGTACAGCAGTGGGAGAGAGTGGGAATCTCTCCTGCTGCAGTGGGAATAGGGTGGGTGGTGGTTTCGCTTAGCAGCGGGAGGGGGCATCTCTCCCACTGCAGGGGTGGGGCCATGCGTGGCCAGGCAGCGGCAGTGGTTTCGCTTGGCAGTGGGAGAGAGTGGGCATCTCTCCTGCTGCAGGGGGGAGGGTTGTTTGCGGCAGGAGAGAATCGGCATCTCTCCTGCTGCAAGGGTGGGGGGGTTACAGTCACTGCAGGGGGTATTGTGATGCAAAGGGAAAGAAAGAGCTTCTTTCCTGCGGCATCACAACACGGCTTTTTAGCAGTCTCTGTACTATTTTAAACCCCAGCATGGCAGTGTCAGTCACTGTATCGGCACCCCTGGACCAATCGCTTATTTTTGTAGCTAAAAGCCGACGCTGCTTTTAGAAAATTGCTTGGCAATTTTTAAGAATCCACCGGAGGGCTCATTTCAATGTTGAAGAGTCCATTTGCATGTCATTATCAGAGACTGCCAGAAACCTCGCTAAAGACAGAGATAATGCGTTTTGATAATCCGCCATTAAAATGCGTGCAGGCTAAACCATTGGAAAACAATTTAGCGATAGCGTTAAAGTTTTGAGAATCTGGGTCTCAATTCTTTGATCTCTACTATGGGTAAACTGTAGAAAATGATGGATTTACATTAATAGATGTGTGTTAAGTGGCGATATGTGTTAACTGATAATTATGTGTTAAGTGGTGAGAGTGCTTGCCAATGCTGTAAGGCGTTCCTTCATTTTTCTCTCTTCTTTTTTAGGCTGACATAACAAAGTGTGTTGTGAACCCAGATCCCAGCCTTCATTCTCACTGGCTCATCTCTGCTGTCTGTAGCGTTGGCCACTTCCTCAAGGCTATTGTCTTCTTCCTGTTACGAGAGAGGTGAACATCTGCCTGCCAGTCCAACCTCATTATTCTTCCGTTCCTGTAATCTACCCCAGGAGGGGCAGAGCCCTCTGGCCTAGCATGTAGTGCCTGTAAAGAGTCTTATTTTGATGACCAATTTCAATTTGGAAATAGTGTTCATCATTGCTGGTTCTATTTTCATCATATAAATATTGCCAAGGTGCTTTATTTTGATTGGTGATATAACAACTGAAAAAGGCAAAAGCATGCAAGAAACTAAATGGACTAAAATAAACCAAAGTATGAATCCCTGTGAGTTTCTTTTGCACAAAAAGTGAAGATGGTACTCTGCAGAGAGAAAATGATATGTCCTCTTCTCCTCTATGTACTTTTAAACTCTCAGTTTATTGCTTTTATAAACTTGTTCAAAATAAAAGTTGTATCATTTCTAAAAAATATAGAGAGTGATCATAAAATTTCCATCAGCTCCTTCTATTTTCTAGACCATAGGTTTTTGAAAAAGAAAATACAATGTGATACCACATTGCATAGTGGATTGAAGCTTAATAAATCTGCTTCAACTTACATATGAATGTCACCTTTAGGAAGCTGTTCATTTCTTGTCCTGTGATATCCTTCAGCTGTGGAATTCTGTTTATCTTAAATTATCTCAAATAGATAGATTCTTATTGCTGCTACCTTTAATCCTTCACAAGCCACTGAACATTGGTTCCTTCTGAATGACCATAACTTCAACTCACCTCTATTATTTAACCTAGGGTTACCACTCCAGAACTGAAAGCAATGGAAGTAAACCCTGGATGTCTAAATCCATCCTACTTTTAATGGAGACATTTGGTAACCCTAATTTAACCATATTTGGGATTGTTTTAATTTCTTCTTTAAATGTTGCACTTCTAAATGGTAAAAGCTAATAAAAATCTTGCATTATCATTTGTCGATGTTCAAGAATTATTCTCCTAAACTTCTACAAAACAAGGTCAGCTAAAAATCCCAAGTGCAAAGGAAAAGTGTCAATTTAAGATAATATAATAAAAAGATATCTGTGATCATTAAATAATATGAAGCTGTTTTTAGGTTTTTGTCTGATAACTGTATCTAATACACATCCCACTCATTCATGATGCAGTTATTAGCTCATGAATAATAGTGGCTTATCAAGAAAAGGACATGAATAACTGTGAGAGCTGTTTATAGTCCTGTTTTGATTAGGGCTTTTATTCTCTTTTAAAAGTAGAACCCTTCCAGCCTATTTCCAAACCTCCTTCCATAGATGGTATGTGCTTCTAGGGTTACCAGACATCTGGATTACCCCGGACATGACCTTCTTTTAGGGGGTCCGGATGGCTTTTCAAAACCCAGCACTTTGTCCAGGTTTTGAAAAGATTATAGCAATAAGTGATGTACAGTGACATCATTGCGTCACACCAGCGCATGCGCAGATGCCATCCTGATGAGCAAACAGGTTGAGGGGACGGGGCTGGGGGGGAACGGGGCGAGCCAGGGGGCAGGGCCATGTTCCAGATTTTTGTTTCCGAAAATATGGTAACTTTATGCACTTCAGATGTCAAGAATGGAGGGTACACAAATGGTTGATAAGACACTTGAAATGGAGGCTCTTAATGAGGCAGCGGGTTATATGGTATAGTAGTGGGACTTCTAAACCTTGAAAATATGGATAGGAAACCTAGATGCCTTTTATTACTACTCTTCACTGCTCTCTCTCTTTCGCTGGACAGTTTACACCAGTATGGTCAACTATGCAAACATATTTGGCTTTCAGAATAACTAAACCAAGAACATTAATCTAATTCTTGGATCAAATGTAGATATATATGGCCATAGATTCCCATTCTGTAAAATTACACCATACTCTTCTTTGAAGGTGGTGTCAAGTAAAAGGTTGTAAAATAAGGGTGTGGCAACAATGGCACTACTTTTTCAGAAAGAAATCTTCCTCTTCATGTGATATGTTGACGAGGAAGCAAGGCTGTTTATTCTGTCATTTCCTTATTTCCAGCTGAGATATTTTGCAAGTAGGCTGGTAAATCAGAGGAATATAATGCATGAGCCCAGCTACTTGGACGTCTGTTATCTTTAGAGTCAAATATATGTTCAAATATATTTTATTGAGCTCAAGAAAACAGCAAACAGGAAACCAATCGAATACAAACAAGCTCAGCTTTTTAGAATACAGAAAAAAAAAAAAAACAACACATCCCAACACAACCCACCCCAAAATAAATACCCCCCCAGGGTCCTCCTTCCAAATACATCACAACCAGAGAAAAGTATACAAAAAGCAATTTAAATAGGCAGAACAATAGATAACAAGATACAAAAATTCAACAGTTCAGCAAGCGGCTTCGGGCCAACGGGGTCATCGTTGCCCAGAAGGGTTCTCAAGTGTGTTGAAAGACCCGGCCAAGGAGAGAAGAAAGGTCCAACACATCTCTCCGTTCCCACATCAAGAGGGTAATCATTCGACAGCGCCAAAGGGAGTAATCAGGAGCCGTATCCTCAAGCCAGTTCAGCAAGATACATTTCAAAGCTACCAAGACAGTCCATTTAAGGAAAGCTGCAGCACCCCGCACATGAGGGAAATAGTGAGGAACAATTCCAAACAATAATAAAGGGGAGCGACGAATGGTAATTTTCCAGATACGCTCCACAAAGGCAAATACTGCATTCCAAAAAACTTGAATAGCTGGGCAAGTCCAAAACATGTGTCCCAAGCTCGCTTCTGGAGTTTGGCATCTAAGACAAGCAGCGGTGTCACGAAGGTGGGATAAGTATGCCCTCTTCGGAGAGATGTATAGGCAAAAAAACAATTTATAATGTTGTTCCCAAAACGTGGTATATTTTCGAAAGGCTGGCAACCTACGGACTGCCTGCGAGAATACATCATCCGGTAGGGCCACAGCAAGGTCACGAGCCCAGGCGTCCCGTAATTTGGTATGATCAAACAAGGGGGACTCATCCTTCAAGTGGCGATGATGGACTGGAAGTTGAGAATCAATGGTGAAAGCTGTGGAGAGCAACTCATGACAAGAAGCAGTCAGAGAATTGGAAGGTAAAGATGAAATATAATGATGAATTTGCATATAAGCAAAATAATCAGTAGGGGGGAGATCAAACTCCTCTCGCAATTGTGCAAAAGGCTTTATTTTGCCATCATCATCAGCCAACTGAAAAACGTAGTGAATCCCCCTTGTTTCCCACCGAGCAAAACTCGGCCCATCAATCCCCGGCATGAAGGAGTTATTGTAGCGGATAGGCAAAAAGGGAGTCACAGAAGCTGAAAAAGCGTGGAATTTACAGACCCAGTGCCAAACCTTCCTCAAGGGACGGTGAAGCACTTTTGCAGAGAGAGGTCAGGCACAAGAGAAGGAAGAGAATGAAGATAAGCACTAAAGTGAATAGAGCGAAAACATAAAAGTTCTAGAAAAATATTAGTGAACACCGAAGTGCCCCTAAAAAAGTCATTAATGTGGTGCATGCCACAACCAACTGTCAAGTAACGGAGATTCAATAAACCCAATCCACCCCTATACCACGGAACCGCGACCCTCTTGTAAGGCATGCGAGGCCGTTTCCCAGACCAAAGGAATCTCTGAACCAAGCGTTCTAACCGTTTCTCATCTCGAGAAGACAAGTAAAGAGGAAGTACCTGAAAAACATATAGCCAACAGGGGACAATAAGCATGTTGTAAAGATGTACCCGACCCAAGAGCGAAAAAGGAAGAGATCCCCATAACTGCAATTTGTTTTGAAGGGCCTGAAACAGCGGTTCTACATTTAAATGATACAATTGAGATAAGTCCAGAGGAATGAAGACCCCCAAGTATTTCAAGTGAGAGTCCGCCCAACGAAGAGGAAATGTACCCCTCCATTGGGGGGGGGGGGGGAATGGCAAGGCCAAGGACTTATCCAAATTAAGAGACAGGCCAGAATAAAAGCCAAATTCGGAAATGAGATCCAATGCAGTCGGTAAAGAATCCTCAGGTCTAGTGAGAATCAAGAACATATCATCCGCAAATGCCAACGTCTTCAGTTCAATCCCATCAACACAAAGACCCCTCACTTCCGCAAATCCCCGAAGAGTACACAGCAAGGGTTCTAAAGAAAGCAGAAACAGCAAGGGGGAAAGAGGGCAGCCCTGCCGAGTACCACGGAGAACAGGGAAAGAATCTGTCTGGGTCCCATTAACTAAAAGGGAAGCCCGCGGGTTAGAGTAAAGAGAACGTATAGCATCAAGGTAAAACCCCACAAGCCAACATGTTCTAGAGTGCAAAACAAGAAAGACCAATGGATACTATCAAACGCCTTAGATGCATCAAGGCTGACAAACAGAGCCGGAATCTGAGAAGAATAACAGTGGGCAAGGGCAAAAAGAACCTTGCGGACATTACAGACAGATTGACGCCCCCGGACAAACCCAACTTGGTCCTCATGAATAAGTGCAGGAAGATGTGGAGCAAGATGATCGGCCAACATGTGGGCAAAAAGCTTGAGATCTACGTTGATCAAAGAGATGGGACGGTAGGATCCCGGGGAATCAGCCTCCTTGCCAGGCTTCAGCAAGAGAGAGATAAGTGCCTCATTGGCTTAACATGGAAAAGAGCCCTGAGCAATAGCAGTGTTAAAGTATGCCAACAAAGGGCCACAAAGATGAGAAGAGAGAAGTCGGTAAAAGTCACCCGAAAAACCATCCGGTCCGGGAGCCTTGTCAGAATGGAGAGTTCTAATAGCAGATTCCAATTCAGCCGCCCTGAAGGGGTCATTAAGAGAAGAAACTACATCATCAGGTAGGCGAGGAAGGCCAGAGGACTGAATATAATCCGTCAATAAGTCTGAAGAGACTTCATCGGGAGCAGCATATAACTGGCTGAAAAAGTCAAAGAGCACTCTGGAAACATCAGCCGTTTTAGTCACCATCCCCCCACTCGGGGTCCGAAGAGACAAGATCGGTTTTCTAGGAGCCTCAATTTTGACCATGCGGGCCATGAAACGCCCAGGTTTATTGCCAAATCACTGGAAGCGGTGTTTATAAAATGCCTGCCACCGTTGGGAATGAGAATGAAGTAACGAGTTCAAAGCCTCCTGGGTAGACAAGTAGCATTCTCGAGTCTCCTGTGAGGGAGTCAAATAAAAAGACCGCTTAGCCACCCGTAGAGCCCGCTCTAAATTAATAATTCCTTTATTGATACACCTATTACAAGCACTCAGAAAATAAATAATTTGTCCCCAAATCACAGTCTTACCCGCCTCCCAAAACAATATAGGTTCATTCAAGTGGGAAGCATTGTGAGCGGAATAGTCCTCCCATTGAGCCTGCAGAAAGGTATGAAATTCCTTGTCCTTAGCAAGGTAGGCGGGAAAGCACCAAAAGGGAGTCCGAATATACTCGGAATCCAGAGAGATATCAACCCAAATAGGAGTATGGTCCGAAATATTCAGGGGGCCGATCTCAGCCGATTGGACATATTGTAACAATGTCGAGGACAGAAAAATATGATCAATCCGGGACCATGTCCCGTGGGCCCGAGATAGATGCATATAGTCTCGAACTTCAGGATGTAAGAGACGCAAAGGGTCTATCACAGAAAGAGAATCACAAAAGTCAGAAAGAAGACGACCCTTAGCCCCCAATGAAGCAACAGAGGTATCAGACTTGTCCAGGTCCAGTTGCAGTACCAAATTGAAGTCACCCAAGATAAGAAGCTGGTCCCCAGAAAAACGAGAGCAGAGTTGAAACAAACGCTGTAAAAAAGTGGGTTCCCCCGAGTTAGGACCATAAACCACAAGTAAGAGATAAGAACGAGCACCCAAAGTAAGGCGCAGAAGCAAAGATCTCCCATCAGGGGCCTCATCCAAAACCTGTACCCCAAGAGGCGAGGATTTGCGGACCAACACTGCAACCCCACCATGGCGGCCCTGGGAGGAAGCATAATAAACCTCCCCCACCCAAGAGCGGGCTAATTTAAGGTGCTCTACATCAATAAGGCGAGTTTCCTGTAAACAAGCAATATCTGAGCGATAGCACTTCAAAGCAGTCAAAATTTTGGACCGCTTAATTGGAGAGGAAATACCCCCAACATTCCAAGAGGTTAGTCTAAAAGAGGTACTCAAGTCAGGAGGAGAAGATAGAAACAGCTCTGAAAAGGCAAAGAAAAAGAGAAATATTCTACTCCAAGGGCCCAGCCACCCCCCAGAGCAGTATTACCAATTGTACAGCAAAACCTAAAAGGAAAAACGTAATAAGTTGAAGTCATTAGAGTTCTATCAGACATATCGAAGGAGGACCCCCCACCCCCATATTCACATCCCATCCCAACCCAAAACCCACCCCTTCCCATCCACCCCGAATCCCCCTGAAATCCCAAAAACCCCACCACAAACACCCACCCCAACCCGCTGACCCGGAATGGGGAAGAAGCCACGTAAAGATGTAACAAGGGCTCCCAGTCCCCCCCACCCCACCCACCCCCTGAAACCTAGCAAAACTAATGTCCCTCACACACATACCGAAGAGTCCAGTCACTCACCTTCCACCTCTTACTCCCCCCTCAAACTCCCCGCACAAGGGCAGTTACTGTAAGGCAAAGGTTGCACACTGCCCTAGAAACAGCAAACCTTACAGCCCATCCAGAGATATTTACTAAAAGTCGCACACAGCCGCTCATCAAAGGTCCACACACACAACAACCAAACCAACCATCCCAGCCCAAAACAATGTCTAAAAGCAGAAAGAAAATGGAGAACCCCACGCACACTAAAATCCAGAATTCCCCACAAGTAATGCAGTCCCCATCTATCAATCCAAACAAACAAACAACCCCCACCGCAAGCAAAACTCCCCTAACATTTTACATATTCCCCTGACAGAATCTTCCCAAATCAAACAATGGCAAGAGGGCAAATGAAGGCAGCAGTAAGTCCCAGGCCTCCTGGAAGCAGGCCCTCCCGGCTGAGCAGTAAAAGATGTCCATGAACATTGGAGCATTGCTGTGCCACCCCAGACAGTGGGGGAGAGAGAAGACTCAACTGAGAGGCCAAAGGCCATAACACAGTAACTCCAGATTGAGATCTCCCCCAAGAAACCAACACTCAAGAATCCACCGAAAGGGGACTGTTAGAAAATAAAAACAGTAAATCTCCCGGGAGGCTAGCCAGGTGGGCCCACACATCTCCAGCCAGTCCAGCGTTGCCAGTTGGGTCCAACCCTGGCATAAGATGGGGGGAGGGGGAACCCCTACAATGGGGCCAGAAAGCAAAACTCGAGTCTTTAACAACAAGTAGCCCCCCCCCCTCAGAGGGGAAACAACGAGCCAGGATGGAAGAACCACATTAAGAAGAGAAGTGCTGCAATGAAGACAAAATCCTTATGAAGCCGAGGACGGGCCAGCCTCTCCCGGAAGGGTATCCAAGTATGCCTGTGCGTCCTCCGCCGAAGTTTAGCTCCTCTATCCGGTAGCCGTCCAGATCCTCAATAGAGCAGGGTAGTTGAGCTGAAAGCGCTGTTTGCGCTCAAATAAGGCAGAGCAAACTCTGGAAAACTGACACCGTCGGCAGGGGAATAGTCCTGGAACAAGCGTACCGGGGCCCCTTCATAGGTTAGCGTGTTGCGATTCTTTCTATAAGTACGCATCAATTCCGCCTTATGTGCTGAGTTAAGGACTTTGAAAATAGTAATCCGCACACGGGTATGGTCCTCAGGTCGCCTGCCAAGACGGTGGGCGTGCTCCAGTCGTAAGGGCCCCATTCCAGCAGGGAGCGGTAATTCTGCCTGAAGCCAGGACTCCAGAGCAGTGAGCAAGCAAGCTTCTGAAACTGCCTCAGGTAGCCCAATTAGACGCAGATTATCACGTCTCGAGTGGTTTTTCAGGTCTTCTATTTTATCCTCCTGGCGCCGAAGCTGAGCCTTGAGGGAGGCAAGGTCTGCCACAGAAACTGAGTGGGCCTCCTCCACGTGGTTGATTCGGGTCTCCAATTCCCCGGTGCGGCGGGTAGTATCCGTGAGAAGGGATTCCACGGAGGAGAGCTGGGTGGAAAGCTGGTCAAAGCAAGCATCCAGAGCTCGCACCACCGAGGCAGACAATGCCTCTATGTGAGCCACCGATAAGGGAAGTGCGGAACCCGCTTCGGCTGCCACCGCCATCTTTGAGTAAGCCCGCGAGGCTCTCACCTCTCGATCCTTTGCAGCACGGCTCCCTTTTCCACTCATGACTGGGCTACTCGATTGAAGAAAGCGTTCCATGCAGTGCTAATACAAGATACCAAAATTAAGAGTAGATTCGCAGGTAAGCTAGGTGCAGGGGGCCCCGGAGCATGAGCAATGCACGTCTTGCTCGGCTCAGCACATCACGTGACCTCTTAGAGTCAAATATATAAGAAATGACATTGCCCAACCACTCTATGCCCTAGTACTCTCCCGCTTGGATTACTGCAATGTGCTATTCAATGGTCTCATGAGAAAGAATGTATGACAGCTCCAATGTGTTCAAAATGCGGCAATCAGGCTTCTAAAAAACCTCCATGCCTGTGATCCTGTCTCCCAGGCTCTAGCATCTGCTCACTGGCTGCCTGTAGCTAAACGTTGTGTCTTCAAGGGCCTGATGCTAGCATTCAAATCCTTGCATGATGGCACCGGGCTATGTGATGGCTAAACTTCCTTCGTATGTGCCAAACCGGTTCCTCCGCTCCCAGGATGGAATACGCCTTAAAACGTTCCCTGGTCATGCCCTTCAACTACAAACTGTCAAACAACAGTCCTACTCCCACTCGATACCGAGCCACTGGAATTGACTGCCATTGCACATCAGATCTCTTGAAGGTCTCCTCAACTTCAGAAAAGCAATTAAAACATACCTCTTTATCTGACCCTCTACCCTTGATTCATGGACAATAAAGAATTGTATATTGGTAACCGAACCAGTCTGTGTGACGTAAGGATAACTACACCTAATATGTGTCAACTAGGAGGAAAACTTGCATTGTAATCTTGTACTGATATTATGTAAGTTTAACCTGTAACCTGTTCTGCGTTCTTTGGGGACAATGGGATAGAAAACGAATTAAATAAATAAATAAATAATTGCACTATTGTAATGATTTATAATTTGCTAATAGAAACAAATGGATGTAACAAATACTTGCAAGAGAAGCTTGAAATAGGTGTTGAAACTGCCTCTACTGCAAAAGCAGCAGTGATATACATAAATATACTAGTGCATGCTCCTTTTTCGATTATTGGGAGATAAGTTCAGTTCAAGATAATTTGTAAGATGTATTTCATACCCCCTAAAATCTCAAAGATGGATAACAGAAACTCATCTAATTGCTGGAGAGGATGTGAGGTAGAAGGCATAATGTGAATGAAGTGTGAATAAAAAGGGGAATATCTCGGAGGGGGGGGAGGGTCTGGCAGGAGGGATTGGGCATCCCTCCTGCTGGGGGATTTATTAGGGTGGTAGTGGCAGTAGGAATTTGGCACGCCTCCTGCCACAGACATTCGGGGGGAGGGGTTGGCTTCGGAAGTTCTGGCAGACAAATGGGTTCTCTGTAGTGGCCGCTAAACTGATTGCAGCAGGGTAATTCCCTTGCTGTGATCAGCTCAGCGGCCGCTTCTATTTGAAATGTAGACCAGCATTTTGCTGGCCTACATTTCAGGTGCCTATCGTGGCCCTAGGGAGACACTTAGGGCTGCTTAAGCTCACCTAAGGCCACTTCCGGGTGAAACCATGCCCATGCCTAGCCTTGGGCAAACTTAGGCAGCCCTACGCACCTCTCTAGGTTTGCGAAGATGATTACAATGTAGGCAGCCTCCCTCAGGGTGTTGTTTTTTTTAAACATGCATCTCGATTGACTGGTTAGACAGTGGTAGGGTTAAACAGTCATTTTTCTAAATGGAGGAGAGTAAGGAGTGGAGTGCCGCAGGGATCTATACTGGAACTGGTGCTATTTAACTTATTTATTCTTAATTGTTTTATTAATTTTCAAATGACATACCAAGTAATCACTTGTACAGAAAGTTAGTTAGTATAGATATGACCTATGTCCAATATAAATCATATTCAATCTAAATAAAAAGAGAAAAATACAGGAAATTCTTTCAACCAACTCAACTCAAGTCCTCAAAATATGGATCCAAGAATTCATTAAAGCGAACAAAGGAAATTATTATTAGAAGATAAGATACAGACACAACTGAGAGATAGGTAAATATATGATTATGGAACTGTTGATTTCTCTTTATCCAGTCGGGACATAGCCAGGAAAGCTGTTAATTGTTGTGGCTCAAAGAAAACATATTTAAGTGAACAGTAGCAAACAATACACTTGCAAGGATGTCTCAAGTAAAACGTTGCTCCCAGTGAAGTGACTCCAGATTTCAACAGCAAAAATTCTCTACGTCGCTTTTGAGTTTTTCTAGAGAGATCAGGAAACATTTGTATTTTGCAACCAAGAAACTCTGTCTATTTTTAAAGAAAAGTCTCAATAACCATGTTTTATCCATGGCGAGAGCTACAGTCAAAATCATTGTAGAAGGTACAACTGTTTCTCTATTTGAAGCTTCTAACCATTCAGAAACATTAAGTAATGCTTGATCCGTTGCTTGATCCGATATTTTAACTTGCGTTGGGGCCCCTTCTTTATTTGGCAAATAGTACACTTGAACAAATGGTGGTAAAGTTTCTTCTGAAACTTGCAAAATTTCTATCAAATATCTCCTAAGCATTTCCCTAGGAGTAACCGAAGTCAATCTAGGGAAATTAATTAATCTCAAATTGTTATTCCGGGAATTATTTTCAAGTGTCTCCAATTTCTTCCTTAAGTTAATATTGTCTTTAATTAGGGACCCCTGTACTTGTTTGGTCAAAGAAATTTCTTGATCAAGCTTTTGAATTGTATCATTTGAAACAGTCACTTCCGCAGACAAATCTTTCAGCTCTCTAGAATGTTGAATCAATTTCCCCCTCAATATATTGGAAATTGGGACTAATATTCCTAGTAAAATTTGCAATCGAATCCCATAGTGAATCTAAAGTCACTTGCGCTGGTTTCTCCAAAATTGGAAGACTTTGCTGAGTGTAAAAATGCTCACCATCAGAAGAAGAAAAGTTCCTCTGGTTAGGTTCTGGCTGGAATCCTGCACCTCCGGTTGCTTATCCCAGCCCAGCTTCTCCTGCAACTACTCCCCGGTCAGAGAGTATTGCCTCCTCAGTTTCCCATGATGACCCTGCTGCCTCGAGGGAAGTACTTCCCCCATCTCCGGAGTTTCCTCCACCCTGGGGAACTGGCTGACCGGGGACCCGGAGGTGGTGCTCTCAAGTCGGGGCTCAAGGTAGTTTCTAGCCCTGGAGAGACAACCCCGGTCTCGCCCATCTCCGGTGCTCTCAACGGGCTTGCTCCCGACACAGGAAGGACTGCCTCCTGCAACCGCCACAACATCTCGTCGACTCTGCCGAAGGAGGGCACCTCAGAGCGCTGCGAGGCGCCAGCTGCGCTCCGACCCCTTCTCTTCGGCATCTGAAGCAGGTAACCAGCAAGCTGACTAACAGGGAAAAGGAAAAGACGAGTGGAGCGGTCAGAAGCGTCGCTCTTAGAGCGTCTGCACCGCGGCCATCTTGGATCTATTTAACTTATTTATAAATGATCTGTAAATTGGAACGAAGAAAGAGGTGACAAACACGCTTGAGAAATGGGCCGCGACATGGCAAATGAGGTTCAACGTGGATATGTGTAAGGTGATGCATGTTGGTAATAAAAATCTTATACATGAATACAGGATATCCAGGGCATTACTTGGAGAGACCCCCCCAGGAAAGAGAATTGGGAGTGCTGGTCAACAGTTTGATGAAGCCATCTGCGCAATGTGTGACAGTGGCGGCGAAAAGGGCAACTAGGATGCTAGGAATGATTAAGAAAGGGATCACGAACAGATCGGAGAAGGTTATCATGCCGCTGAAATGGGCCATGGTACGCCCTCACCTGGAATACTGCATCCAGCACTGGTCACCGTACATGAAAAAGGACACGATACTACTCGAAAGGGTCCAGAGAAGAGCAACTAAAATGGTTAAGGGGCTGGAGGAGTTGCCGTACAGTGAGGGATTAGAGAAACTGGGCCTCTTCTCCCTTGAAAAGAGAAGACTGAGAGTGGACATTATCGAAACATTCAAGATACTGAAGGGAATAGACTTAGTAGATAAAGGCAGGTTATTCACCCTCTCAAAAGGTAGGGAGAATGAGAGTGCACTCTGAAGTTAAAAGGGGATAGATTCCGTACAAACGTAAGGAAGTTTTTCTTCACCCAGAGAGTGGTGGAAAACTGGAACACTCTTCCAGAGGCTGTTATAGATGAAAACACCCTCCAGTTGTTCAAGACAAAGTTAGACAAGTTCCTGCTGAACCGGAACGTACGCAGGTAGGGCTAGTCTCAGTTAGGGCACTGGTCTTTGATATAGGGGCCGCCGCGGAGGCAGACTGCTGGGCACGTTGGCCACTGGCCTGACCCAGTAGTGGCAATTCTTATGTTCTTATTAAATTTGCAGATGGCATTAAACTGTTCAAAGTTGTTAAAACACATGCAGATTGTGAAAAATTGCAGGCAGACCTTGGGAAATTGGAAGACTGGGTGTTCAAGTGGCAGATGAAATTTAATGTGAACAGATGCAAAGTGATGCACATTAGGAAGAATAATCCAAATCACAATTACCAGATGTTAAGGTCACCTTGGGGGTTAGTACCTAAGAAAAGGATCTGGGTGTCATCATAGACAATACAAGTAAACCTTTCACCCAATGTACGGCAGTGGCCAAGAAAGCAAACAGGATGCTAGGAATTATTAAAAAAGGAATGATTAACAGAACTAAGAATGTTATAATGCCCCTGTAGCGCCACATGGAGTATTGCGTTCAATTTTGGTCTCCTTATTTCAAGAAAGTTATAGCGGCACTAGAAAAGGTTCAAAGAAGAGCGACCAAGATGATAAAGAGGATGGAACTCCTATTTTATGAGGAAAGACTAAAAAGGTTAGGGCTCTTTAGCTTGGAAAAGAGATGGCTAAGGGGAGATATAATTGAAGTCTACAAAATCCTGAATGGAGTGGAACGGGTACAAATGGATCGATTTTTCACTCCATCAAAAATTACAAAGACTAGGGGACACAATGAAATTACAGGAAAATACTTTTAAAACCAATAGGAGGAAATATTTTTTCACTCAGAGAATAGTTAAGCTCTGGAACGCATTCCCAGAGGTTGTGGTAAGAGCGGATAGCGTAGCTGGTTTTAAGAAATCTGCCTGAATGCCACTGACAGTGCCACTAGGTGTCTTTCAACCCACAGGAAGAGAAGCAGAATCTCCATGCTCAGGGAGGCATTCCTGATGCCCCCTGTCGGTTGTCATCAGCCACTGCCATGGCATTGTCTGAGAAGACTCAGATGGCTCGATGACAGAGAAGACTTTCGAAGTGGAGGATAACCAGTCGAATTGCCAGAAGTTCCAGGTGATTGATTGACTACTTGTGCTTTGAAGGAGTCCACAGGCCTTGATCAGGGACAGTCATACACACCAACCCCCAGCCTTTGAGACTGGAATCTGTAGTCATAATCACCCATTCCAAAATCCTGCTGGAGTTTCTCCTGACGGGACACAGGCAGGAACACTTTGTTCTGGCACACGTGAAAGTGAACTCCCAGGTACTCTAAATCCTGTGTTGGCTTGAGGTGACTCTTCCTGAAGTTGATCACCCAGTCAGGTGCTGCAGCAACTGCACAAGAAGTTTCAAGTTTCAAGTTTATTAGAGTTTTAATATACCGACTATCAAGCAAATATCTAGCCGGTTTACATAAAATTTAAAAAATTTTTTCTAAAAAGAGGTACAAGTAATTATAAAATAAAATATTAAATAAATTAAAATATGTAGTGAACATTAATGACTTTAACATGACAAACTGGATAGTGAGGGCAAAAGGGGAAAGGGTGGGTAAAGTTACATTGTAGAGAGAAAAATGGAGATAGAAGGGTTGGGGTTATAACAAATAGGGTGGGGAAAAATGTATGTGATGTAGAGCCTGATGAACAGCCCGATGCTCCTCAGACTCTGATCAACCAGTCATCCAGATACAGGTGAACCAGGATACACAGGGTGCAAAGATGGGCTGCCACCACCACCATCACTTTGGTGAAGGTCCTGGGCGCTGTTGCCTACCCATAGGGCAGTGCCGCAAACTAGAAATGCTGCTCCAGGACATGGAACCTGATACTTCTGGTAGTCTGGAAAAATGGGAATGTGGAGATACACCTCCATCAGACCCAGTGAGGCTAGAAACTTCCCTGGAGCCACCAAGGTGATCACAGAGCTCACTGTCTCCATAGAGAAGCAAGCACTCGCAACTCCATATTGATTGCTTTGAGGTCCAGAATTGGTCTCCAATCTCCAAAGCCTCTCTTTGGAATGATGAAGTATATCATGTATCTCACAGAGTCCGTCTTTCTCTGGGATGCAATATCCAGCAATCTGTGGACTGTGGTCTTTACCCAAGCTGCCTTCTTGAGGTGGCCCACCAGTGAATCCAGGAAATACTCGGTCAGAGGACAGACAAACTCTAGTTTGTAGCAGTCCTGGAGGACCTCCAAGACCCAACGGTCGGAGGTAATGGCCTGCTACTCAGCCAGAAAGGCCGACAACCACCCCCCTGTGTATGGGAGGGGAGGCACTGGCCTGGTATCAGAATTGTTTCTTCGCAGGCACCGCCAACAACTCCCCATGGTCAGCTGGTGCTGAGAACTGCCAAACTGCGGTCTGGCAGAAGAGGAGGGCTGCTGGCTAGCTGGGGGACCCGAGTAAGGACAAGAATACCTGAAGGGATGAAAATGAGAGCACCCGAAACCAGGACAGGATTAATTCTTTGAGGGCCCCTAGGCACACATGTACACTGGGCCCCCCTGGCCCTGCTCACCCCCCACCCCCATTCATTTACCTGTTTTCTTATTCACTTCTTTATTTCCACTTGTATTTCTTTTTTTCTTTTATTTTAAAATTTAAAACAAACAAAGATTACCATACCAGTGCCAGTGTAGTTTTAGTTTAATGCAAGCCCCAAACATCTCTTAACAAATCCCCCTTTCCTTCCCTTCCCACTTACTTGCCCAGGACTTTAACTCTGAACCCTTTCCATATGTATATAAAAGTGTTCAAATGCATTGTACAGCAGTAATACTATCTGAAACATAAGACTATAATAATAACCAAGTTTGCAACTCCTCTCAAATGCCTCACTTTGTCATCCAACTTTAATCCATATGTATGTATAAACAACCAAATCTGTAACTCCAAATGGAAAATAAGATACCATTTTATTGGACTAATACATTTTTAAATTAGCTTTCAGAGGTCAAACCCTCTTTCCTTAGGTCGGTAAAGTATACTACTGTTACAGTATCCTGTCCTGACCTGAGGAAAGAGAATTTGGTCTCTGAAAGTTAGTCAAAAATATATTAAAATGATCACCGTACTTCCATTTTCTATTTCTAAACATTTATCAACACAGCTATAATACTACTTTATCACCTGCAAAAAAAAAAAAAAAATCGAATTTTTTTCTACCTCTTGTCATGTGGTTTCTGCTTTCCTCATCTTCCATCCACTGTCGGCCCTTCTAGACACTGTCTGTCTCCCCCTGCCATCTCTCCTCTTGATCCCCCCCTTTGGTCTGGCATCCATCATTTTCCTTCTGTTCCCTCATGGTCTGGCATCTTTCTCCTTTTATTTCTCTTTCCCTTCCCCCTGTGGTTTTTAGCATCTCTCTCGTCTCATTTCCTCTGCTCAGATCTGATAGCTCTGTCTCTTTCCCCGTTCTCTGGCATCTCTCTCTTCCCTTTCTTCTCTGGTCTTCCTTCTCTATTTTCTGCCTCCATCTAAATTAAATTCTTTCTTACTATTCAGTCCTCAGTTTCCCTCTTTTCACTGTGTCTACCCACAGCATGCCACATCTTTCCTTCACCCCTCCACTATCTCACTAACTCTATCTTCTTCCCCATCCAGCATATGTCCTTTTTCTTTATCCCTCCTTCCATCCAGTATGTGTTCTCTTTGTCCACTTCCATTCAGCATTTGCTCTCCCTTCTCCCCACTTCCATCATCTGCCCTCTTCTCTCTCCCCTTCTCCCCACTTCCATCATCTGCCTTCTTCTCTCTCTCCTTCTCCCCACTTTCATCATCTGCCCTCTTCTTTCTCCCCTTCTCCCCACTTTCATCATCTGCCCCCTTCTCTCCATCCACTACAGTGATGGCACTCAAGATCAGCAACAAGCCCCCCGCGATGACATTCAAGATCGGCAACGGGCCCCCGCCAGCATCAACAGTCCAAAGCTCCCTCTGACTTGAACTGCTTAGACGGAAACAGGAAGCTGCGTCAGAGGTGAAGCTTTGGGCTGAGCACCGCGTTGCCGATCTGAAGTGCTGTTGATGCCGGGGGGAGAAAGAGGCCCATTGCCGATCTTGAGTGCCCTCACAGGAGGGGGGAGGCCCGTTGCCGATCTTGAGTGCCGGGGGGGGCCCGATGCTGCCCATCGCCATTGCAAAAAAAAAAAAATTGGCTCTCTCTTTGTCCTCCTTCAGCGGGCCCCCTAATAATTTCGGGCCCTAGACACGTGCCTACTGGGCCTATCCTTTAATATGGCCCTGCCCGAAACCCCTGGAGGGGCAGAACCTGTTCACAGGCAAAGACTTAGGTCTGCGATCCTGCACACTGGCCATAAGGCCATCTAACCCCTGGCCAAACTAAAGATGGCCCTTGGAGAGCAACCAGCTCAAGGTCACCTTAGAGGATGAATCACTGGACCACTGATGGATTCATAGCATCTTGCGAGCTGAGATAGCTTAGAGAAAACCTTCAACATGTCATACAGGGCATCAGCCATATAGTCCACACCCAAGACCAGGAAATCCAGGTTCCAGAACACAATAGTGTCAGGATCATAGCGGAGCTTGGAATGGCATGCTCTGGTCACGAAGGAAGAAGCTGCCGCTGCAGAGTCAAACAGGTGTTTAAGGATGAAATCCACACATCGGTCCTGGATATCCTTTAGGACTACTCCCATCCCCCGTCACTGGGAAGAAAAGTGTGTTTGGTGACTTGTGCCACTGAGAAATCCACCTTTGGGGAAGCAAAATGTTCATTAAAAGCATCCACCATGGGATAAAACCTAGATATGGCACGAGCACATTTCAAGGGACCCTCAGGTGCCTCCCAAATTTCTGTAAGAATCTTAACTATGTCAGGATGATCAGAAAAAGAGGCAGATTGCAGCCTCTGGTCACTCATGAGGGAACATTCCACAATGACAGACAGCCCAGCCTGCAGTTTCAATTCCTAGAGAGATTCAGAGATCAAATCCACCAGAGGCGTGGGCTTGAAAAATCTGTGCACATTGGGATCCTCCACCAGATCCAGGGCTCCACTCAGATCATCCTGGAGATCTGCCAAGGCTGTCACATCTCCAGCAGTCGTGCCCACCTGCATAAGCAGTGGCAGTGTAAGGGCATCGGGAGCAACTGCGGGCACGACCAGCATACTGACCAGGACCCCAGAAGGGAGGCAAGAGACAAGACCCTGGTCCAGATGAGGAGTGGTCCCTGTGGTCAGCAAGGATGCCTGCGGAAGGGTGACAGGCAGAGATTTCTTAGCCAAATAAGCCTGATACATCATGTTATTAAAGTTTGGGGAAAACCCATCCTGTGGACCATTTTTGGAACTTCTGAAGAATCTGTGAGATTTCTCCCCTGAAGTGCGCTTGCATTTGAGTTTCACCTGCGCATTCACCGGAGCCTACGACACTGTTTTCGCGGGCACCTGGGTAGTAATAACAGGAAGACCCCCTTCAGAGGTCGAAGGCAAAGGGTCTGGGCAAATTTTGCCCCCCCTCATTGGCTGCAGTGCATGTGGAACGTGGCTGTGTACCCAACAGCTATCCACCTCAAATAAGGCATGAATCCACCAAATCCTGCCCTGGGGTGTCCATCTGAGTGATTTTCTTACAAAACCGAAGCTTGCAAGTGCTAAAAATAACTTATATTCTATATTGAGAAAATCCAAGATGACTGCCATGGGTGCCGATTCTGCACTAAAATAGCCCGGGAAAAATACATGAAGCCCTCAAAACTGGCGATTATAGGATTTTAGGGGTGGGGGTAGGACATGTAGGGAAACCTCCCAAAACTAATAACTCACTCCACAATCATAAACACAAAGGGACTGTAATAAAAAAACTCGGGGTCATGTGATGGCTGGAACCTGAGCAGATGCCCGGGCGCAGAGCTCCGCTCCAACTTTCCTAACTTACCCTCTTTTTTCTGATCCCAGCCTATGTTTGTCTTCCCTAATTGTGGGGATCTCCGTTGCCGCGGCAGACTTCATTGAATCCTTTTAGAGCTCTTCTGGATCGCGGTAAGGGGGGGATGCTGCCGAAAACTACCAGAGTGCTTAAGAGTCCTGCACTGCACTCTAACAAGATGACGGGGACGCAGACGGAGCTGATCGCGGTCCGCATAGCTGACGATGTGATTCAGGTGTCCATGTGGAACCTCTCCCAGCTTCTGGATGATAAATTGGCCAAGTTGCACACCTCGATGGAGGAGCTGAAGGATGTTCCTGCCTGGCATGCTACTCAGATTCGGCAGGCGGAGGAGCGTATATCAGCGCAGAAAGACCGCATGGTGACTTTGGATGCCCGGGTCGACACCTTGGAGGTTCGAGTGAGTTAGCTGTTGGATCGGGTCGACAACCAGGAGAACAGAGCCCGGCGGAAAAATCTTCATATTATTGGGCTTCCAGAGGCGGTTCCTGACTCTGACCTGGTGCAGTTCGTGGAACGTTTGCTGCCGAAGGCCCTGAATTTACCTGATCAGATGGGGCCTGTAGTGGTGGAAAGGGCTCATCAAATAGGGTCCCGCAGAGCTGGAGATGTTGGTGGCCGACCGCGACTGGTGTTGGTTCGCTTTCATAATTATGCTGTGAAGGCGCTGCTTCTTGAGCTGTTCAAGCGCCATCGTCAGCTGGAATATGAGGGGGTCCAGATTATGATCTTCCAGGACTTCTCCGCCAAGGTAGCTGAGCAACGCCGCGCCTTCACACCTTATTGCTCCCAGCTGGTGACTCGTGGTATATGTTTCGCCTTTCTGTATCCCGCCAAGGTGCGCCTTACTCTTGAGAACAAGACTGGAAGATCTTTGAAAATTCATGGAACAGTTGCTGGGCCAGTAGTGGAGTCGGGCTGAGTTGCGGTGAGATCTGAAGCACACTGGAGGCTGATGGAACTGCTTATCCTCTTTTCTTTTCCTTCCTAGCGGGTGTGGAGGATGTGCCCGCTGGGGGGGTAGTGGTGATGGACCGTAGAGTTCAAGTTCAAGTTCAAGTTTAAGTTCAAGTTCACGTTTATTTGATAAATCGCCTATATAAGACATTCTAAGCGATGTACAATTAAAACAGATTATGGGGAGACTAAACAATCTTATTAATAAGTTAAAAACAAAAAACAAAAATTGTTAACAACTTATATAAAACAAAAAACAAATTAAAAAAGAACACATAACTCATTAGCAGCAAATAAGAAGCAAAAATAGTTAGAAATTTGGTGATTTTCTCTGTACATATAGTTTAATGACAAACATGACAAAGAGGAAAGGAGGGAAAAGTTACAAATATTTCTCATAGTAGGAGAGAAAAAACATATATATATAGAGGGTTTTTTTGGCTGGTCCGGCACTTTTGTGACTGGTGGAGTAGCCCGCGGTGCTGCGGAACCCCCACTCTTCATCTGCTTCATCTGTTTGGCGAGCCCCTTTGACTGGTCCAGTTGATATAGGCTTGAGTGCAGTTGGGACCTTGGGACTGGTTGCTGTGGCATAGCTTTTGGCTGTTTCGGCCCTGGTGGTCGCCGGTCTCTTCACCCTGCCAGCTCTCCAAGTTCCACTATTTCCTTTCCTCTGGGGTCTGAGACTTTGATGATCTCTCTGCTCTGTTGGTTTCCTTTTTGTTGGTGGCCATGTTGGTCCTGGGGAATGTACTCCTGTTTTCTTGTTTTTCTCATTTCTTTGTTCTGGCTCCTGGGTTGGGGCTTTGTGGGTGCTGGAGTTTGTGTATCTCCTTATGTTTGCTTTTTATTTTTGGAACATGGGATGTGAACTGTTTCATGGTACTGTTTTATAGAGGGTGTGTGGGGAGGGATGTAGTTGGGGAGTGGAATGTGAGTGTCTGTGTGTATGTTTTCTGGATGGTGGGGTTTGTGGGTTTTCGGTCATGCCCGAGTGTGGAGTGGTTGGGATTGGGGTTGGATGGGACTTCTGGGGAGGGAGCGGTGAGGGAAGTGTACGGGGGGGTGGGGGTGGGAGGGGAATGCGTCCTGGGATTCTGATGAGGCCTCTTCTGATCTGAGTGGGTGGTGTGCTGGCTCGGCTGGGAGGCTGGTGTCACTGCCCAGTACAGGTTTTCACTTTTTGCCTTTGCACTGGATGTATCATATCCTTATGGGTGAGGTGAAAATTGCTAGCTTTAACATAGATGGCTTGCACTCTCCTGTTAAACGCAGTAAAATGCTCCAGTATTGTAAGAAATTGCACCTTGACGTTTTGCTTCTGCAGGAAACTCACCTTAGTGTAGTTGAGCATGCCAAACTGAAAAGAGACTGGGTTGGTGAACTGGCTTTTGCCTCCTATTATAGCAGACAGCGGGGTGCTGCAATTCTTTTTCACAAAAATCATACATGTACCTTACACAAGCTGGTTCAAGATGTTGAGGGTCGTTATGTGATTTGGGCTGGGGAACTCTTGGGGAGGAAATATGTCTTTTGCTCTATTTATGCCCCCAATGTTTACTCTCATAGATTTTTTTCTGTTTTGGTAGCAGCCCTTGCTCCGTTTTCAGAGTATCAGCTGGTCTTAGGTGGAGACTTCAATATTACAGCTGACCCACTTATTGATTGCAAGCCTCCCAAACCCAGGCTGAAAGGGGGCGCACATAAAGGGGTCAATTTTGTGGGGTCTTAGCTAGGCCTCGTGGACATGTGGCGGATGCTCCATCCAGATGAAGTCGACTTCAGCTATTATTCTAATGTACATAAAGTTCATAGTCACTTAGACTACTTATTAGTAGGCCCTTCTTTGCTGCCTGGAGTAAAGACAGTGGTGATTGAAGATGATGTGATGTCGGATCATCACTTGGCCTGGATGGAACTGGTCAACTCCCCCATGTCTCTCAACGGCCACTGGCCAGTTGGCGTATGAACCCTACGCTATGTGAAGACGAGGACTTTGATGAGGCTCTTTTAAACCTGGGAGTGGCAGCCTATTAAAAATGGACAGCTATGTGGTAGAATGGGCAAGCATGAAAAATAAAATAGCCATTATATTTTCCTTCCATTGCTCTGGATTTACCAGTCAGGGTTTGTTTATAAGATAAGGACCTATCCAAGGGCAAAGGAGGAGGGTTTAAATGGCTAGATAAAATTACAATTGGAGAAGCCAGAAAACAACCAGATAAAACAAACAGGGGATAATATATTGACCTAAATATGTGTTTTTGTGCTGAGGTCACTGGAAACAAGAGTAGGCCTTCTCTCATGTCACTAGAATTAATATAAGCTCTGTTGAAGACCAGAGAAGATACACACAGGCTGTAGCTTAGTTTTATAAAGTCCCATTGTTTCAATGTGTGTCCAGTCTCCAGAGACCTGCAGAACAGATAAGGTTTGGCTTTTGACCTGGTTGCTATAGAGATGGACTTTTCTTCTTACTACAGAGATTACATTCCAGGGGAGGGGGGTTTCCCTCTCCTTTTTTGCAGGGTAAAGTTAGAAATGCTAATTGGATATGCAAAATGATGACTTAAATTTTAGTAAACTAATAACATAGGGACTTTCATATTTAAGGGTTCAGATTGAAATATAATTACCTCTAACAATTGTACTGGAGGAGTCATATAGGAAAATGTGGGAGAGGATTGGCCACTCCCCTTTTCTTTCACTGAGACACGGGATTTTCAGTGCATGCTCTTAAATGACTCAGTAATATGGGAGAAGTAGTTTAACTCTTAAAGAGAAATAATTTAAAGCTGTGTGAATGGATAATTTTTCCTCTGTAAGTATATTATATTGTAATACTTTTTCCTGGTTTCTTCTGTACTTTTCCTTTATTAGATAAGCTAGTATTAAAATGTAACTTTTAAGAATTCTTGTGTGAGGGGGACGGACACTGCCCCAATATGCATACAAGCGCCTTATATGGTATCAAGTATTCATGACCAATTAGATGCAGGCAGTAAAATGTCGTCATGTATTAGGTATATTTAAGTGAACCTAGCAAAACAGATTTTTGAGGATGTTATGTCAGGGAAGTTGCATTTACACTCTCTGACTTGTAATGTTCCTCCATTATACAATGA
Organism: Geotrypetes seraphini; assembly: GCF_902459505.1. Taxonomy (NCBI): domain Eukaryota; kingdom Metazoa; phylum Chordata; class Amphibia; order Gymnophiona; family Dermophiidae; genus Geotrypetes; species Geotrypetes seraphini. The sequence goes on along the minus strand of NC_047092.1, from coordinate 111,204,286 downwards.
ATGCCTTTAAACAGGACTGTCTGTTGAATTTTAATAAAACAAGATTTTATCTGGAATATTTGTACAATTATCACATTTCAGTGCACCTATGGGCAGGGTAGAACCAAAATTCTGCTCATTTGGCACCCACACAGGGACATGTCACTAGACGGCAGTCCTTTATAGACCATGTTTACCCTCATGGAGAGAGAAAATTCTTGGATGACAAATCTTAAGGCTTTTGTCAGTCAAATCTGACAACGTTCATCCCATGGAAGTGGCTGCATGACGGAAGTTGTAAGTATGTTAGTTGCATGATGAACGTAGCTATTGCATATATAATTTTATACTGCGAACTGTAAGTATAAATTTTTTAAATAAGCATGCTTTATTTTATTAAATGATATTTATTTACTACCTGTAAAATTATATACAGAATAATATTATCTAATGATAGTATGATCTGTTTTTGTATGATGCCTGTATATATGTGAGTTATTGCCACACCAAATGATATTCATAAACTTATACTGTCAGAAACTAAGTGCTATGAACTTTTCAGTCTGTGAAAACGGTAAAGACCTCAGTGTTTCTCAGGATAAAACCTGTGAAACTAACTATGCCAATAATAATACTGACATAGAGAAATACATCCTTGGTCTTATATTCTACCGTTATACATTCTCTTATTTATCCTTTTAACTTTTTACTGTCATTTACTTTTTAACTTTTTACTGGCTTTTAAGATTTTATGAAAAAGTAAGCACTTATCTTGTTTCCTTCTGACAGTGCAAAACCACCGCAGCTGCAGTTTTAGCGATATCAATATGCGCCTCTTAAACAATTTCAAATCAGATTAATCCATTTAGAAATATTTAGGGATATTTCTAAATGGATTAATCTGATTTGAAATTGTTAACAGCGGTATTTATCTATGTCAATATTATTATTGGCATAGTTGGTTTCACAGGTTTTATCCTGAGAAACACTGAAGTCTTTACCGTTTTCACAGACTGAAAAGTTCATAGCACTTAGTTTCTGACAGTATAAGTTTATGAATATCATTTGGTGTGGCTATAAATTTTAAAGATATTCAGCTTGTATCGTGAATATTATATGTGAGTTATAACATTACAGCATTAGAGCACGTGCCATTGTGTATATGTATGTAAATGTAACAAGAAAAAAATTGGGATTTGGGCAAAGGGACAGATTATTTTTGTCCTGGGTCTAATCGTAGAATAAATGCAAGGAGAGGGCAGGAGGTTCACTCCAGTTTTGTTGAACAGGAAGGGGCTGATGTGCGATTTTTCCAAACTACATTAGCCAGTTGAGGGATTTTAAAATATAATCTATAACGACAGATAGAGAAATTACAATTAAATTAAGATACTGAAGAGTTAATTTATAGATCATTATCGGCTCTAGAGGGGTATGGAGTACACAGCTTAGCCCCAAATTATTAAACCATAAGGGCCGGTATTTTTTTGAACATCCCAGCAGAGTGTAGGTTTAGTCATAATTAAGATAATATAATAGTTGAATAAATAATTAGGATATCTTTTCTATGACCTGACAAATTGGCTTTCCTGTACTAAAAAGTTCAAGTAGTTTGTACACTTTTGAAAAAACAAAGAAAAAGTGTGGAGAGTAACAGGAACCAATAAAACCAAATTGTTTCATTTCAGGTATATTTTTTTATTAAGCTGCCTGTCAAAGGGACATACTAATAGATTTACTCCTATCCTTTCAGGCATTTAATATGGTGTAGAGATCTTTGCAATTCAATGCTTTAATGAGTGATATTGAGCTCAAAAAAATCAGAAGCAAGATTTCAATGGGGTTTTTGTGTGTGTGACAGTCAGTGCAAGTTCTATTTACTTGCCTATGTCATAAATTCTTAGGAGTCTTATCTTGCTTCTCACTTAAACATATAGAATGTGAGAGAGAGAGAGAGAAATAAACAAACAAAAAAAAAAGAAGGGCTCATTCATTCCTTAGTATTTAATTTATATGCTTCTAGGATAAGATTTTAGAATCAGCTTATTGCTTGTTTTTTCTGCATTTACTATAAATGCTGCAGACTGTTAATTATAATAGTTCATGTATTTACTCTTGAAACAAACTAAATGACTTGGTTACGCAGATCCTTTTCTAGCTAACCTCTGTAAAGTTAAACAGAAATGTTGTTTGTGGTATGCAAATAGTTACCCTATTTAGATAACATAGGTAGATTTTAAGAGTTTGTTTTTAACTAGTTCGTTGCAAGTGCTGGCATGGAGCAATATATCTAATCTGTGCTTTGTTGATTGCTTCTAAGGAGTTTTTGCTTTCTTTAAATAGTTTTTCTTTTTGAAGTCTGTCGGTTTTCTAAGTATTTAAGAACTTTTAGAGTATTATTGACCAATGTTGCCGATGGAGGCTATGTTAACGGCAGGGTATACATTAGCGGTAGAGGATGTTAAGCCAGATGTGGATTTTTGCATTGCATTTTGCGCAGTTTTTAGGCAAACTGCACACGAGGGTTCACATTTCATTCAGTTGGACCTACGATTTGGCAAGCGATGCGCTTCTTATCCCCTGATCATAAATATATGAACAGGGTAATTGCACACAATTTAAAGTAGGAATGGATATTTCTGGCTTTATAACACATTTGCAAAAAATTGGGAGAAAGGACAGGTGAGACCAGTGTTTGCACAGGGATGATAGCAGTTTGCTTTTCAGATGCTGAAAAACTACTCTGCCTAAAAATGTACAAAATAGATTAGATGCAGTTGTTGTTTAGAAAATCATGCATGGGCTGAGATTGTATCCCATATCATTCATTATTGCAGATTAGCCGAAGATGAGCACAATAAACAGGAGAAAGAGTTATTGCAGATGCAGAAGTTTATGAAAATGCAAATTAAAGAGAAGCAGGCAAAGAAAGGGAACGCGATCGGAAAGACACAGTGACGGAGTCAGCTACCAATAAATGGGGCTGGGAAACTAGATAGGTCACAAGTCCAATGTTGGAATTTTGGACAGTTTGGGCATTTTCATCTTGAATGCAGAACCGACTAGTAAGTCGAGAAAGGGTTAGAGTAGGTAGTCAAATGAGAGGACAAGGAAGAAGAAATTTTGGGGGTGCGAAAGGTCAAGGCAGACAAAGGTGGTGGATGGCAGCCCTGGACATCATGGCAGCCAACAATTTTGGGAACCTGAGCCTGTGCCCAGAAGGGGAATTTGAAAGTCAGGACATTTCAAAGAGTAAAAGGGGGGATCCTAGCCTTCCAAATTATTTCAAGGTATGGAATTCCTTATGAGAGAATACTGGCAAGTTGTAGAAAAGAAATATAGCATGTAGTTTAAGGAGAGAGAAAGAGGTAATAGATTGAATACTGGGAAATTAAGGTCCTAATATGATAGGTGACTAGATCTAGGACTACCGAAAAAGCTTGTATTAAGACTTTGATTGGTTCAAAATACTGCCGTTCGCTTAATTTTTGGTCTTAAAACATATGATCATGTAAGTCCCTTTTTATGCCAAATTATACTGGCTGCCTTTGAGGCCAGAGTATTTTTTTAAATTCAGGTGTGTTTGTTATAAAACCCTTTTATGGACTACTACCCTCTTATTTGGTATCATATCTGAAATTGTTTAAGTAAAAAAAAAAAAGCATACCAGGAAATTCGGGCATGTTTATTTTCCCCCACCCCTAGGGGTTGTCACTATAAAACATATATCAGAAATACCGTAATAGTAGTTTATTCTCGTAAATGGAAAGTTTACTTTTCTCCTTTAGAAATTAATGAATTTGCAATTTAAAAGTTGTGGTATTTCACATCTTTAATTTTGAATGCAAAGTTTATTACAGAAACAAGTGGGTAAGTGATTACAATATCACTGAACTGTCCCCAGATTTGGAATGTCTTCTGAGATGACTACAGATACAGTAAGCTATTTTTGAATCATGTTATTACAAGAATTAATATATTCCTCATTTAGTGAGCACAAATTAAAATTTGAATATTACTTATATTTTGGTAATTTGATGGAAGCACAAATTACTGATTCATAAAGAAAAATACTGGCTTCGTATTAACATTATGCCATTGGAGTCTGAGTATCAGACAGCAATATGTGCCAGATGTATTACCTAGAATTACTATGACTCCATTTTAAAAGTACCCCTGGAAAATGGATGCCCCTTGCCTTTTGGTCATTTGGAAATTGTATTTATGTGGTTTTGTCTCTGATTATATTGTAGATGGTAGAAGCTGAGGATTGCAGCTTGCAAGAGGCGGACAGGGGACCTATCCAGACTGCATACATGAAATCTGTGGACAGTCATATTTCTCTGACCTTTTATGACTCCAATCTAAAGGACACATACCTGCTTTTAAAGCTTCATAAGACAGCAAGATAATAACTGTAGCTAACTACTGATTTTGATCGTGTTCATTCCTATGGTTGAGAATTTGGGAAGCAGAAAGACTGTTGCGAATCTACTGTCAGAAAAGTTTGCACAAGTTACCAGCCAGTCCACACCTTCCTTTACATTTTTATTGTTTTTATATTGTCACTTGTTTTCATATGTTATATGATGCTTTATTGTTCAGAGGTTTTACTTTGTTTAGCTATGTAATTTATCTGGATTTTCACATTTTTCTCTTAGGTGTGCAACTGTTGTGTTTTTACTTTTTTTTTTTATTTAACAAACCTGTACTATGGTTTAGAAACACTTGGGTTATGATCACCTTTCTACTAAAAAATACACCTACACCATGCAAGATAGTTATAGTAGCACTGCAAATCTTAAAAGGATCCTCTATACATTTATTGCCATTATACCTTAATTTACCTTCTTTAAATTATACTTCTGACATATAATTATGCTTTATTGCATAATCTAATAGGCCCATTATGATATCTTGTTAGTTTTGTTCTCTGAAAAGAACTATTTGTTTATCTCTATTTTTCTGTACTGTGACACTTGTAGTAGGTTATAGGCCTGTCCATGGGGCAGTGCTTTACATTCTTATTATTTTGTTGACACATCACAAGTTCTTTTAACGATTCAATTTTAGTTTGAGAACTTGGTTCTTGCACCACACTCAGAGAAGACAAAATCTGTCCTGTGTGTCTTTATTGTTTGTATCACCTTCACATGAGTTTACTGTACATATTATGCATATATTTGAGTTTTTTAGGGTTTACACTGGGCATTTCTCTTCATCGTAATGCATTTAATTATAGGTTACTATGCCCTGCACTTCTGGGTATAGGGAAAGTAATCTTGAGGTTCTCTTATTTTAGGGACATTTAGGGATTTTGCTGATATGCCTCACATACCTACTAGGGAACGCTAATTAATCCCAGACCACTCAGTATGGCTTAGGAAGATATAGGGACTCACATTTTTTGATTATAATATATGTACCTTATTAGCAATTATTGCATATATGATAGATATGTGTATGGCGTGTTTGGGGCCCCAGACTGTGTGTGAGAATGTGTTTGATTATGTGTGTGAATTGTGGGTGTGTCTTTACATATGAAATGTGCATATTGTGACAGGGATCCGGCTAGGCCTAATAAAGCCAAGGGAAAAGCTCCTGTAAGTATCACTAAAGTTCCAGTGACTAAGTGGAAGAAACATCCTGGGTATAGTGGAAATCCTGTGCACAATGTCAAGAGTGAGCCTGCCCCTTTAAAAGTTCACAGAGCTCAGGCAGGAACTAGAAGGACAGGGCTCTTTAAGAATTTAGCTGACTCTGCTGTTAGGGGGCGTGGTTGCTGCCCGAGTCTCCCTTTTTCTGAGCTTCCCTTGTCAGAAGGAGAGGAGAGGCAGCTGGGGAAAAGCTGAGAAGGAAGTCAGCTGGAGCAGCTAACTTATGGCCAGCACAGGAAGGTTCTCACAAGGATTGGGAAATGGAAAATCCTGAAGTACAGTCTGAGGTTTGTGATATGGACTGGCTGGAGAACAATGTTATGCCTCAGGGGGAAGAGCACCCCATGGAATGGGAGTAGGTTTGGGAAAGCCTGAATTTTCTTTTCCTTTGTGAAGGGTTTTGGTTTTTTTTGGGGAGTTTTGTGTTTTGAAAGTATTTTTGTACACTGTTTTGAACCTGTGCTTGGAGCTACAGAATTTACCTTGATCTTCTTTGATTGGAAAGAGTGGCAACACCTGTAGGAGAACCGGCCTCTCTGCTCCTACTAAGGGGAATTGCTGTTCAAGGTTACCACAAACATAATTAGTGCCAATACTGTTAAAACCTTATATCCTAAACCATTACCAGAGGCATGAACTGTTCTGTCTTACCTTGAAGGTGGCATATAGGATGAATTGGGTTTTGTATTATTATTGTTTTGAACTTATTTCTGAAAGCACAGCCGGTGCTGGGATTAGAACTTGCATGTATGAGAAAAGAAGCAGCAGAGAAAACTGGAATGTTTGGGTTTTTATTGATGCCAAATTTTGACCTTTTGTTTGGAACTTTCATTGATGTTCAATAAAAGTGTAATATTTGAACAAACCAGGCCATTTTGGTGTGCAATTTATGGGAGACACCAGGCAAGCTGTGTTCCACCACCTTTATGCTCGCGTCAAGACTAGGATTCTGCGGAGCTACTAGGCCTCCCCAGGATCCCGGTCCCACAATATAAAAAAAAACCAAAAAACGAAACATTACTACCAACACTTTTGGTTTTGACAACTCTAGAGGCACTATATGGACATGGTTAAGTTAGCGCTAGGGACCTGTTACAATGGGTTTTTTCCCCCTCTCAGAATCCTTGCTGAATTACCTCTTACCCGATTAAAAAGAAACATTCCCCTTATTTCTGAATAGTTCAGTATAAGACAATTATCCATTCTTATTGAAATTATGGGTAATGAAATACCAGCAGTTACTCCATCTCTTTCATTAAAGTTACAACACACACGTATTGTAGCCCTTCAAAATGGGATGGCACTTGACTATCTCCTTGCAACCCAAGGGGGGGTACATGTGCCCTCATTGAACATGTGTTGTCCTTATATTCCTGCTTCTTTCTTTGACCAGCAAGCACATATAACATCTTTGGTTAAGGCATTGCAGACCTGGGAACTATTTCAGGTTGAGAATATTTGGCTGGGTTTAATTGGTTAACTGCATGGATGCCTAATATATCATGGGTACAAGGCCTATTGGGTATTTTACTAGGCCTGGCATTTGTTTTTCTGGTTGTGTGTTGTAGTTTGTCCTGTTTAATTGGCATTGGCAGAACATGTTTGCAGAGACTGACTCCCAACCTTACGCTGATCCATAAGATAGGGTATGCCCACTGCAACCCCAGAGTGGATCACGGTAAGATCACTGAAGCCCCAGGTGTAAATCCTGCTTTGAGAAGTCAAATCAGGATCCAAAGGGGGGACTGATGAGGTTCTTTTGAACCTGGGAGTGGCAGCCTATTAAAAATGGACAGCTATGTGGTAGAATGGGCAAGCATGAAAAATAAAATAGCCATTATATTTTCCTTCCATTGCTCTGGATTTACTAGTCAGGGTTTGTTTATAAGATAAGGACCTATCCAAGGGCAAAGGAGGAGGGTTTAAATGGCTAGATAAAATTACAATTGGAGAAGCCAGAACACAAACCAGATAAAACAAACAGGGGATAATATATTGACCTAAATATGTGTTTTTGTGCTGAGGTCACTGGAAACAGGAGTAGGCCTTCTCTCATGTCACTAGAATCAATAATAATAAAATGTTAAGCGCGCATGCGCATTCGCGCCACGTGTTCCCTGTTCCGTCGCGACGGCACGAGTGCGCATGCGCGCTTATACGTCACAGTCTCCTTTTTTTCCAGCCCGACTCGCTGAGAGGGAGAGCGGCGCTGCCACCGGGGAGGGGTGGGAGACGCCAGTTCAGCTCGGCCGCTCCGTCTCTGCCAACTCAGCAGCCCCCGAAGCTCCTCAGCAGCCTGTCCCGCTCCCTCGAGAAGGGGCTCCCGATGGCGGCACTGCTGCTGGTGGCGCTGCTCCTGCTGCTGTGCACGAGCGATGCGCCAGAGCTGGACCCCGCCTGTCGGCAGCGGATTGACCACATGGTGAACGGCAGACAGAGGTGAGGATGGATTGATGGGAGATGCTGGACTGTTGGGGGGATAGACAGAAGGGAGATTCTGCTCTGGGGGGGGTTGGGGAAAGGAAGGGAGGCCTACTGCTGCACAAGGGGAGCAGGAAGACGTGCTGATGGATAGGGGGGGGAAGGAAGGAAGGCCTACTGCTGGACAGGGGAATCAGGAAGAGGAGCTGATGGACAGGGGGTGGGGGGAAGGAAGGAAGGGAGGCCTACTGCTGGACAGGGGGAGTAGGGGGAGCAGGAAGAGGTGCTAATGGACAGGGGGGAAAGGAAGAGAGGCCTACTGCTGGACAGGGGGAGCAGGAAGAGGTGCTGATGGATAGGGGAAAAAAGAAAAGGAGGCCTACTGCTGGACAGGGGGAGCAGGAAGAGGTGCTGATGGACAGGGGGGAGGTAAAACAAGGGAGAAGGGCTGCTGCTGGATAAGGGGAGGTAAAAGTGTAGGGTCATGAAATGGTTAACTGTTGTTTAAAATATTGCTCTGGTCTACATAGCTGAAGAAAGTTTACAATCTATTGACTTCATCTGCCTAAAATGTATGTCCCTACCTTACCACATTGTAAGCTGAATAGATAAGAGTTTGAGCCATGATGTGCCCTGCCCTTCTGTACATGTAACATTTAGACCTGTAAGATTTAGATAAGCAGAGAAATGAGCTAGTTTCCTATAGGACTATAAGCTGTACCCCTGAACCTATCATAAGTGCTGGCTTAGGACCAATAATAATTGTAGAAAGTTATAGAAGTAACAAATGAAAATTGTAGTTTTTGCATATATTAGTTTACAAAAACAGATAAGTGGTTTTGCATTTGAAGTTTTTGGCTATGTTATAAAATTTTTATGTATATTCAGAAATGCATGTAAACAAAAAATATGATTTCTGGAAATTATATTCCATGCTAAAAAGAAGTTCTTTGTCTAAATTTAGAAGTTATTTGTCTAATTTAAAAATTCTGAAAAGGACTACATCTGTAATTTGATCTCTTTGATCTTTAAGCAACTCTCTCTCCTTTGTGAAATTCTGTAGGAAGAGGGAGTAAGTCTCTACTGAGACCCATGTTGATTGTAAAAATAAAAAAAAAAGAAAAAAATGAACAATGTTTAAACTTGTGAGTACAGTAAAACTTTGGTTTGGGAGCATAATTTGTTCCAGAAGCATGCTTGTAGTCCAGGGCACTCGTGTACAAACATATACATACTTGTATTGCAAGCCCTTGCTCGTTTGGAACAGTCACTGCATTCCTGCAGCGTCATATAGAGAGGAAACATTGGCTCAGTTGTGAAAATGTGATGCTTCTATACTGTATGTATGTGTATTGCAAGACGTTATTGGTATAGCAAGTTAAAATTTAATCATTGCTTGTCTTATAGAACACTTGCAAACCAAGTTATTTGCAATCCAAAGTTTTACTGTATATTCCAATCTTTATTTTGTATTTCTGTTTATAAATCATGTAAGTTTAGGTATAACAATGTAATTTTTAGGAATGCTTTTGTATTGAAGTAAATATTTTTGCCAGTCAGCTGATAGTGAAGGGACTGCTGCTTTAGAGAGCGCTTGTGTCAGACTACCCTGCATAGTGGGTGGATCCAGAACTGCATTTAGCTTAATTTTATAAGTCAGCTCTTTGGGGTAGGAACCTGATATAGAATAGGGATTGAGAACAATTCTTATGTGTTAGTAGACATCTTAAGTTCAATTATTTTGTACCTTCTCTAATCTTTTGTAAACCACATAGCACTTCACGGTATTGCGGTATATAAACTGTTATTATTATTATTTATCTGAGTCTTTCAGATAGTGGGTCTGCCTTTTCAATTTTCCTGTGGCCATATTTCCACTGATTCCAAGTATGCCTTCCTTGTGTCACCTACCTTGGCTTTCAAATCTCCCAGGGTACCAGGTCCCTTCCTACACCCGTGTCCAGGCTGTCTGTAGTCTCCCTGACCCTGATAACTGCAAGGCTCTGAGCACCTTTCTCAGTATTGCAGGATACTGTCCCATCTGGATCCCTGATTTCTCTCCTATTGCCCACCCTCTGTATGATGCCCCCAAAACTTCTGACTCAGGCCCCTGCCCTCTGGCACTTCCGCCCAAGAAGCTGAGCTGTATGCCCTCACTTCTGCCCTGCGCCACTCTGCCTCTCAGTCTTGCAATATATATACTGACTCCAAATATGCTTTCCTTAACTTGCATTCCCATAGGGCCATCTGGAAATATCGAGGTTTCATTACAGCCTCCGGCCGCCTGATCCATCATGCTCCCCTCATTCTTGACCTTCTTGAGGTCGTACAACTACCCTCACGTGTTTCTGTTATGCACTGCCATGCTTACAGACACGTGACGGACCTTGTCTCTCGTGGCAATGCCCTTGCCGACCGCACAGCCCGAACTGCCAGTCTCTGCCCCCTCTTTCGGCCCCTCTGTATACAATCATTCCTTTTCTGGATTCCCTTACACCCCAGTACACTTCTCAGGAACAGACTTGGGCATGCACTATTTTGGGCCAGTCTGTCCTGAAAGGGGGGTGGATACAAAATACGCCAATTCAAGTGCCAATCCAGACCCACACACTGATACTTCAAACACAAGCACAGCACCCTCATAGTTATTCCTCAACACCTGGCCCTCACGATTGTCAAAAGATGCCATGATTTGGCACACTCTAGAGAACCCGCTATGAAAATTGACTCTCAAGAGACATTTCTTTATCAATCACCTTGATCAGCTAGTCCGGAATACGGTCCGACAGTGTGTTGTCTGTTCTAGAATAAAATTCCTAATCAGATGACTGCCACCTCTTGGACACCAACCCATTGGAACATATCCGATGCAGGTTCTATCTGTAGACTTTACCCACATGCCCATTTCCCGTTCCCTCAGTCACTTCCTAGTCTTCACAGACACCCTGACTAGATGGGTCAAAGCCTTCCTTACTTGCACTGAACGAGCCAGAGACGTAACCAAACACCTCCTGAATAATTCTGTGCTTTGGTCTCCCTGTTTCTATAAGCAGTGACAATGGCCCTGCTTTCATTGCCGATGTTGTTCAACAAATTGCTCAGGCCCTCCAAATTGAATAGAAATTATATGCTGCTTACTATCCTGAGAGCTCTGGTCAGGTCGAAAGAATAAACAGAACTCTTAAGACCCTTCTCACAAAATGAATTGAAGAAACTAATCTGTCCTGGCCTGTCCTGCTGTCTTCTGTTCTTTTTCAGATTAGATGCATCCCATCTAAGCCCCATTTGAGCTCATGTTCGGCCGGCAACCACCCATTGTGAACCCAGATCCTGGTTCCTTTGCTACTCTGGGATCAGATATCCTCCAGAGTCAGGTCCAATCTTTAGCTAAAGCCCTTCAAGAGCTCCACAAATGGGTCCTGGAAAGGGCCCCACTACCGATAGCTACACAAGTCCATGGGTATGTCCCTGGAAATACAGTATGGCTAAAACTTGAAGTCAGACCCCCTGAAACCTAGGTGGATAGGTCCTTTTACTGTCCTAATTTCTTCTCTTACAGTTGTCAAGGTGTCCGGACATGAAACTTGGTTCCACTACAACACGGATCTTCAGCTGAAGCTTTCTAGGACCTCAAAAGTTCTGAATATTTACCACTGTACTTAGCAGGTGTTCTGAATATAATTCTTTATAAGTGTTTGAGTTTAATTGACTGCCTGTAGTTCACCACTGCCTTTAGCAAGTGTCTTGAGTATAACTGTTTGAAGTTTTCTAAGTTGTGCCTGAAAGAAAAATGAGCTTCCTATGTTAGTATATATATATATATATCTGATATTTGTGTTGCCCTTACTTATGCTTCTTTCTTCTGTATTTCTTTCTTATTGTACTTAACAAGTGCAGCCCCTTTTGCCTGATGTTTGTTTGCATGAAGGAGTTAAGTACAGAAAGTGTCAAACATTTGAGGGTATTTTCTGTTTCCAACCTACTGGTGATGAAGTTTAAAAGTGGACGGAAATCTGCATTTATAATGTTGAGGGTCCACTTATCAATTAGACTCATTGTAGATCCCACTCACCTGGTGTCTTTGTATTGTGATACATGTGTGCTATTTGATGTTTCTCAAAGTCATGGTACTACCCCTAATACAGTTTTGTGTGGCTCCCTAGATTAACTGTGTTATTATATCAAATGTGCTAAGTATATATGTCTGTATAACCTGATGCCTTTAAGAACTGCCCCTATGAGGAAACCTTCACTAATGGTGGAGCCTGTCCTTTATGAGAAAGTGTCTTGTGGGCCACCTACAATAATCCACACAAATATCCCCTAATACCCCGTCTGCCTCCCTTACTATAAGTCCTAACTCTAGCCCCTTGTGTACTACAGGCTACTGTAATCCCATGGTTTTCACTATCACAGACCCATATAACTGGAATGCCAATGCCCAAGTCCAGAAGGCCAGAGACCGCATGGCATTGTATATTGATGGTAAAAGGTGAGACCCAGGTACTGTTGTATATGTCCGAATTGTATCCCACTCATGTGCTTCTGTCCATCACTCTGTGGTGTTTCCCCAGTTTTATGAAATTATGAAAGTAGATACTAATATCCTGTAATCACTAGAAATCTGTTTATACAGTTTGCTGAAACTATAGGTCAGACTCTTAATGTTAGCAATTGTTTTGTATGAGGAGGGACTGGTATGGGAGAACAGTGGCTATGGGAGGCAATGCAGGTGGACATGTTAAACCTGACTTCACAGACCCTCACTTTTACGTCAGGTCCACGACCTTCACGATGGGCCTTGTGAACCTCCATTGTTGCTTCCCACTATCTTCAGCGCCCTTTAGACACTGCTTAATGAAACTTCCTATGAATGATGGTCAGCTCCTGATAGTTGATACTGGCTCTGTGATCTGTTTGCCTACTCTTGGTTGCCTGCTAACTGGACTGGTACATGTGTACTTTGCATGATCCGCCCCAGCTTCTTCCTGTTACCGCTAGCCGATGGTGAACACCTGGGAGCCCCTGTATTCAACACCAGGGGTCACCAAAAGCGGTCTACTTCCGCCAATTCCCTTAAAATAGGTGAATGGGGTAATGACTGTCCTGCAGAATAGATCATTGCTGCTTATGGACCTGCCACATGGACTGAGGATGACACCTGGGGCTATCGGACCCATATCTATATGCTGAACTGCCTTATTTGTCTACAAACTGTATTCAAACTGATAACTAATGAGACCACCTGAGCTCTGAGTATCATTGTCAGAGCGAATGCTAAAATGTACACTGCTATCAGAACTGCCTAGCTCTAGACAGAAGGTGGTGTCTGTGGTAAATTCAACCTCTCCAACTGCTGCCTTGAACTTGAGTAAAATGATTGAGGACGATCTGGATCGTATCACCAAACTGGCTCATGTTCCTGACCAGACCTGGCATGACCTTACTGCAGACTGGATCTCTGGTACCTTCGGCTCCTGGTTGCCCTCTGGTTCAGCACTGAAGATCATCTTGCTGGTTGCCGCCCTGTCTTCTCTGCTCCTTTGCTGCCTGCCCTGTGTGGTCCCCATAGCCATAAAGCTGCTCCACTGAACTATGGACTCTGCTGTCAACTGTTCCACTGCTGCATTGGCCCTTGCCCTCTCCCAGTATTGTCCCTTACCCACTGGGGACCCCGACTTTCTTGACCCCTAACTTTATTTTGTCAGGCTTGGCTCCTTAGGTACGCCAGCCTGAAAGGGGGGAATATAGGGTCATGAAATGGTTTAACTGTTGTTTAAAATATTGCTCTGGTCTACATAGCTGAAGAAAGTTTACAATCTATTGACTTCATCTGCCTAAAATGTATGTCCCTACCTTACCACATTGTAAGCTGAATAGATAAGAGTTTGAGCCATGATGTGCCCTGCCCATGATGTAGCATTTAGACCTGTAAGATTTAGATAAGCAGAGAAATGAGCTAGTTTCCTATAGGACTATAAGTTGTACCCCTGAACCTATCATAAGTGCTGGCTTAGGACCAATAATAATTGTAGAAAGTTATAGAAGTAACAAATGAAAATTGTAGTTTTTGCATATATTAGTTTGCAAAAAGGGCATAAAAATCCGTGTATTTCCTGTTTCTGACACTCCAGTAGGCAGGCTATTAACTGCACTAGAGTCCCGGCATGCTGTGAATAAAATTTTTTGTACTTTCTTCACGCCTCTGACATTGTGTGTCCAAGTGACCTTTCAAAAGAAAGGGAGAATGGACAGGGGGAGCACGCAAGGGGTGGTGATGGACAGCCAAAACCAAGAAAGACAGAAATACAGAAAGTGGCTAAGGAGACAGAGAGAGAAAAAAATAAAGACAAACACACACATATATTCTAGCACCCGTTAATGTAACGGGCTATAAAGCTAGTTAATATATAAGCTCTGTTGAAGACCAGAGAAGATACACACAGGCTGTAGATTAGTTTTATAAAGTCCCATTGTTTCAATGTGTGTCCAGTCTCCAGAGACCTGCAGAACAGATAAGGTTTGGCTTTTGACCTGGTTGCTATAGAGATGGACTTTTCTTCTTACTACAGAGATTACATTCCAGGGGAGGGGGTTTCCCTCTCATTTTTTGCAGGGTAAAGTTAGAAATGCTAATTGGATATGCAAAATGATGAATTAAATTTTAGTAAACTAATAACATAGGGACTTTCATATTTAAGGGTTCAGATTGAAATATAATTACCTCTAACAATTGTACTGGAGGAGTCATATAGGAAAATGTAAGGTCTGTGGGAGTGGATTGGCCACTCTCCTTTTCTTTCACTGAGACACGGGATTTTCAGTGCATGCTCTTAAATGACTCAGTAATATGGGAGAAGTAGTTTAACTCTTAAAGAGAAATAATTTAAAGCTGTGTGAATGGATAATTTTCCTCTAAGTATATTATATTGTAACTAGTCTTATAGCCCGTTATATTAACGGGTGCTAGAATATGTGTGTATGTCTGTCTTTATTTTTTTTTTCTCTCTCCTTAGCCGCTTTCTGTATTTGTGTCTGTCTTTTTTTTTTTTTTTTCCCTTGGCTGTCCACTACCACCCCTTGCCTGCTCCCCCTGTCCATTCTCCCTTCCTTTTACCTCCCCTGTGTCCTCCACCACCTCATCACTGCTCACCTTATCCAGCAGAAGCTCTTCTCCCTTTGTTTTACTCCCCCTGTCCATCATCTGTCCAGCAGTAGGCCTGTCTTCATTTTCTCTGCCCCCCTCCCTGTTCATCAGCCTCCTCTTCCCTGTCCATCAACCCTTTTCTGGCCCCTCTGTATTCCGAATGTTGCAGCATTTCCCACCCACCCCACTTCCCCACTGCTAAAAATATCTATTTGGGTGAGACAGTCCTGACAGAAAGAAAATTCCAATTCTGTTACACTCCCCTACAGTCTGTACCAAGGTACAGGCTCAGCCTCATACCTCCGAGTGGTATCATAGCAACTTAAACAACCTATCTTCCAAAAGCTGCATCTGCGATTGCTCATTGTGTCCATTCTGTAGTGTTCTATGAATATATGAACAAAATTCTACAAACAGATTTCTGCTACAGAAGCTCAAGTCTTATCCCAAAGGAAGGAAACACTGGTTCGGGAGCCGCCGCGGCTGACATCCGACTCGGCCGCCGCGGTCGACATCCGCCTGGGGGGGGGGAGGAAGAGAGAGAGCGGGAGAGAGTACTGTAAGGGGCATGCGCAGTCCTACCTGCAGGTCCCTACATTGCGGCGACGTCAATAGCAATAAACGCAGGCGGGGATCGTGAGAGTAGCCACTGCTCACCGCTTCAGACTGTAAGCCGAGCATGCGCACTTCCTATGTGTCAGCTCACGGAAAACCGGCGCACACATAGGAAGTGCGCATGCGTGGCCTAGCATTTTATTATATTAGATACTTTTTCCTGGTTTTTTCTGTACTTTTCCTTTATTAGATAAGCTAGTATTAAAATGTAACTTTTAAGAATTCTTGTGTGAGGGGGACGGACACTCCTCCAATATGCATACAAAGCGCCTTAATATGGGTATCAAGTATTCATGACCAATTAGATGCAGGCAGTAAAATGTCATCATGTATTAGGTATATTTAAGTGAACCTAGCAGAACAGATTTTTGAGGATGCTATGTCAGGGAAGTTGCATTTACACTCTCTGACTTGTAATGTTCCTCCATTGTACAAATGAATGCCTTGAAAACAGGACTGTCTGTTGAATTTAATAAAACAGATTTTATCTGGAATATTTGTACAATTATCATCATTTCAGTGCACCTATGGGCAGAGTAGAACCAAAATTCTGCTCAACTTCCGTCTCTTTTTGGCGCAGCACTGGGATGATTATGTTTTGGAAAATTCCTCTCCTGAGGTTTCTGATGTGGTATTTTGGGAAGCCAGTAAAGCCAATCTGAGGGGGAAAATTATGGAATACAATGCTCGCAAGTGGCGGGCCCATGACCAGGCTCTTGTGGGCTTGGTCTTCCCGCTTAGGTGTGGTGCGGGGAGATCTGTCTAAGGCAAGATTCCACTGCGGCCAGGACCATGTATGTGGACCTAGCGTCGCCAAATTAATGATTTGCTAGCTCAGAGAGCTCTCCGAGATATACAAATGTGCAAATATTGCCTACATTGCTGGGGGAATAAAGCTGGGAAGCTGCTGGCCTCCCTGGTCAACCAGAAAGCACGTAGGCAACTTATTTCTCAGATACAGGCCCCGGATGGGACTGCGCTGATGGGGCTCCAGATATCCAATGGAGCTTTGTGGATTTTACCAGACTCTCTACGATCGGGGGGACTGTGACACAGTGCAGAGGGCCTGCGTTTTTAAAGACCTGCAGCTTCCGTGTTTGGACCAGGGGCAGCGATATATATTGAACACGGATGTGCAGGGGGTGGAAATTCAGAGGGCTATTAGGGCACTGAAACTTGCTAAGATGCCAGGACCCAATGGGCTTGGCCCTGAATATTACAAGCTCTTAGAAACTTGGGTGGTGGGGCCCTTTACAGGCCTTGTGTAGGGCCCTATTTGGGGGGCAACTAACCCCTCATCACCTGACTCCAGCTCATATTGTTGTCCTCCTGAAACCGGGTAGGCTGGAAGATCAACTGGGCTCTTATCGGCCCATTTCCCTGTTTAATCAGGATGTCAAACTTTTCGCAGCTATTCTGGCTGTGCGTTTGGGTAAGGTGTTGCCTCCTTAGTTCACCCTGACCAGGCAGGCTTTGTGCCTGGACACTATTCATCTGCCGATGTCTTATGCGCCCTCTCGGTGTTGCAGATCCCAGCCTGTTGGGGGCGCACCCGGGCCAGGAGAATGCCCTTATTGTAAGTCTGGATGCTGAAAAAGCGTTTGACAAAGTTTTGTGGAATTACCTGTTTTGGGTCTTACCTCATTTGGCCATCATGGGGGGTTCCTGGCTGGGGTTCGCTCCTTGTACGATCGTCCCTCTGCATAAATCTTGGTTAATGGCGAGCTCACTCCTTCCTTTACTTTGGCGCAGGGCACAAGGCAGGGCTACCCTGTTGTTGTTGCCTATGTTATTTGTTTCTAGCTCTGGAGCCCTTGGCGGCTTACATTCATCAACAGTCCTCTTTGCATGGTAATCCGGATGGGGAACCAGGAATTTTAAATTAATTTTATTTGCAGATGACATGCTTATTTTTCTGGGTGACGCGATGCGGGGGTTCCTCAGCTTGTGGACCTTATTAATCACTTTGGTTCATTCTCTGGATTGCGGATTAACTTTGCCAAGTCTGAGACACTGCCATTTGCCCGGCTTGTACAGCGTGTGGGGACCCCACCTTCCCTCTGCATTGGTCTACGGGTACGCTCATGTATTTGGGGATTATTTGCACGCTGACCCCAAGGTGGTTTATCGGAAGAATGTGGTGGATAAGTTGGCTGCTATTAGAACACTATGTCACCGTTGGATGGAATTTCCTATTTCTTTCCTTGGTCGCATTGTTCTTATTAAAATGGTTCTTCTGCCCAAGTTGCTCTACCCCCTTCAGATGGTGCCTCTCTGGGTTACACAATCTGATGTGCAAGTTTATCGGCGTATTGTGTTTTCTTTCATTTGGCGCTCTCGGAGGGCGAGAATTGGTTATCATAAGCTGGTCAGAGACCAAGCCAGTGGGTGGCGCGAAATCTTCCAGATTTGCGACTTTATAACATGGCGGCTCTCTTGCGCTGGATCCATGAGACATATACTGGGGCGTCTAAGTTTGCTCCAGTGGGGTTTGGCCTCTGTTGGCTGCTCTGCTTTCTATCTTTAATGTGTTATGTAGAGTGCTGGCCCATGTGCTTCTTTATTGCGACCTGTGCGAGCTGCCGTGGAGCTGGTGGCGGGACACTCTGGGGAGCGCAACGGGTCATTCGCCTTTTTTTGGAATTTGTGGGCAATCGGGATTCCCGGCTGGCACTATGGATGCTTTTTTCTGTGTGCTCAGCGGCTGGGCTGCGGTTTGTTGGCCAAGTTTATTGAGCTGGGTTCTGGGTCTATCCCTTCTTTCTCCGCTTGTATGGATGCTTGGCATTGGCCTGCAGGATCCGAATTTGCGTACATTCAGTTGCGTAGTTATTGTGCCTCATTGCGTTTGGTGGACAGCCCACTGCCTGTTTTTCTACCTTGGATCGGACTTTATGGAGGTATCTGACCTCAACACGTTGTCGGGATGGTAATCGGATAGGGAAGACCTGGAAGCCCACCCGGTTTTGGATTTGCTGGCTGCGGAATGGGGTACTGCTTTGAGCGAAAGGGTCACTGTGGATGAATTGGCCCTGAGTTTTGTGGAATGTGCTCGGGCTTCCCCTAATGTGGGCTTGCAGGATGTACATCTTAATATTCTTCATAAGGCCTATGTCACGCGCTGTCAGGGACATCGGATGGGGTTGTGGCCTGCCGATTTTTGCCCTCGTTGCCCTGCCCTACAGGGCACGTTGGTGCACCACTTCTTGGAATGCTCTCGCTTTGGGTGCAGGTGCTTCAGGTGGTGGAGGGTGTCCTTGGTCATTTCTTTGGACTGGTCCTATAAGACTCTGATGCTGGGTGTCACAAGTCCCTTGATCTAGGCTTGGTGTTCCGGAGCCCAGTCGGCGTTTTGTGCTGGTGGCCTCGGGTCTAGTTAAGAAGCTTATTCTGGTCAGTTTCGGGTGCTCCATAGGGCGTTCTTCACGAGTGTTCAGCTGTACCGCTCTGGTTTGGCAGATTCTGATCAATGTGAGAAATGTACAGCTGCCCCTGTCCTTTTTTCATGCCTTTTGGAGCTGTCCAGTAATTAAGTCCTTCTAGAGGCGGGTGGTCCGATATTTGGAAGCCCTGTTAGGCTGTTCAATCCCGCTTACTCCGGTGGGATTTCTTTTAGCCAAATTTGAGGCTTTTCGTTTGCTGCCCGGTATAGGCAGTCTACTCTTGCGGATTGGTGGCTAAAAAGGTTATATTGACCGAGTGGGTGTCGGCTGAACCTCCTGCGTATTGGGCATGGTGCAATCAGCTGCATGCCTTGATGTTACTTGAGAGGGGTCAGGTGTGTGCTTCCTTTCGTCAGTCTAAGTTTTTTCTGTGGTTTGGGGGCCCTATATCTATTCTGTCTCCAAGAATTCGGAGCTCGAATCTTAATATACTGCGACTTTGAGCTGTTCTGATAGGTGAGGGGGGGGGGCTCGGGATTGCCTCTTCCCGGCTAGTGGATCTCCTCTGTTTTTCTTGTGGTTTCTTCTCTTTCTTTTGGTTGCTTGTTTTTCGTTAATGGTGCTGTGTTTTTGTTGCTCTTCGTTTTTTGTTTTTTTGGGGGGGAGGCCTTGCCTTTTCTTCTCAGGGCTCATCAGAGTACAGGGCTCTGTTTGCAAGGTGTTTTGGACTATATCGTCTGGGCCTCTCCAATGATGCAGGGTTGATCTTCTGCCTGTGGCTGGGTTTTCATCCTGTTGTTCCTTACTATTGATGGCTGCATTTGGATGGGGAGGGGGAGGGGATTGGGAGTGGGGGGGAGTTGGGGCAGTTGTTGTATATTCTTGGCTAGACCTGTACCTTTTGCTGTGTTTTATTTCTCTGTTCAATAAAAATTGATTTCACTAGAAGCTTATTCTGCATCACTGGGTGGGGAAGAAGTGTCCTACAGTGCAACAGTGGATGGCTAGTATGTCCCAAATGGCAATATGGGAACGTCTGCACCAGAAGGGTGTAACTGGCTGGCCTGTTGGAGTTCTTTCTAGAGTGGCCTGACTCCCAGAATGCGGGGGGGGGGGGGGGGGAGGGTTGGGTGGGGTGGGGTTATATCTTATAATGGAAATTCCCCGGAGGCTTCTTCTACCAGTTTTCGTTGTCTCCTGTGGTTTGGTTGTTTTGTTTACTGTAACTTGTCTGACCTGGCAGATGAGCTTCAATGTGGAGAAATGTAAGGTCTTGCACATGGGGAAAGGGAACCCCATGTACAGCTATACGATGGGAGGAAGGGTGATGTGGAAAGGCACCCCTAGAAAAAGACCTGGGGGTATTGGTGGATACAACAATGAAGCCAGCGGCGCAATGTGCAGCGGCCTTAAAGAAAGCGAACAGAATGCTGGGCATTATCAAAAAAGGTATCACTACCAGAACGAAGGAGGTTATCCTGCCATTGTATCGAGCAATGGTGCGACCACATCTGGAATACTGTGTCCAATACTGGTCACCGTACCTTAAGAAAGACATGGCGATACTTGAGAGGGTCCAGAGGAGAACAACTAGGATGATAAAAGGAATGGAGAACCTTTCATATGCCGAAAGGTTAGACAAACTGGGGCTCTTTACCCTGGAAAAGCGGAGACTGAGAGGAGACATGATACAGACATATAAAATCATGAAAGGCATAGAGAGGGTGGAGAGGGACAGATTCTTCAGACTAGCGGGGACAACAAAAACAAGAGGTCACTCAGAAAAACTGAGAGGGGGACAGATTCAAAACGAATGCAAGGAAGTTTTTCTTCACTCAGATGGGTGGTGGACATTTGGAACACGCTTCCAAAGGAGGTAATAGGACAGAGTACAATACTGGGTTACAAAAAGGGACTGGATGACTTCCTGGAAGCGAAGGGGATTGCAGGGTATAGATAGAAGGTTACTCTACAGGACAAAAGCGAAAAGCATATGTGAGTTTTAGGGTAGGAGCACTATCAGGTCCTGGACCTGAGGGGGCCGCCGCGTGAGCAGCGGCCGGGCACGATGGACCTCCGGTCTGACCCGACAGAGGCAAGTCTTATGTTTCTTATGTTCTTTCTGTATTTGCTTCTGTGCATTGTTCTTTAATAAACATATTTTCAAAAAAAATAAAAAAACTCAAATACCCTTAATGCAAAATCCTGTACTCAAAAAAAGAGATTTCACTTTTACTCCTTTACAATTGCATGATTTTAAAACCTCTTCCTAAGGCTCAACAATGCACTGTGGACTTAAAACTCAAAAGCTACTACTATGCTTCAGGAATCTTGTAAAAGGGGAGAAAAAGCCTCAGACTCCTGCCTGCTGCTAATTTTATAAGCATTCAGGCTACTATTAGAGTTACCTCAGCGGCATAAAAAAACCCCTCCTCCAAGTATTCCTATCTTCAGTAATAAATATTTTTTTCAATAATAAATACTTTTCAAATATTTCAATAAATTTCCATCCACATGTGCTGGGAGCCCTATTCTAAACTCCTAAAGAACAGCTGTGTCGGGAGCGACCATAAAATTGCTTCCCGCTAATATAATTGGACTGCATCCAGATTGTGTGCCAGTACATAATGTTATTAATACTGTTGATAAACACTTATCTTTCCCAGCACTGTGCTGGATCAAGTCCACATGTCTTTCATAACATACTGCTGTTGTTGTGGTAAGTCTGCTCAGCCAAAGCTGACGATGGCTAGCCAGCGTTTCACTAAGCTGCATCAGGGCTTCCTGGGCTGTGCTAAAAAATGATATAAGCAGACATATTCTTAGTTCTCAAACAATGCAAATGAAAACATACAATCTTTTAAAGCCTCCTGTCTTCAGAACAGATACCAATACCCACATCGGCACTTAATCTCTGTGCTCACAAGCATGCAAACATGACTCCCAAAACTCCCTTTTTTAGACCTCCCAAAATCGCTGAATCAGGTTGTTAGCCTGTACTCACTGTGCCATGTACTGACTGGAAAAACACTGCTGAGAGAGCTGAAAAAGCTTACAGGGAGATCTTCTGCCTTAGGAAGAAGGCAAACTGGACTCCAAATCTTCAGATTGCCCCACTGGCCAGACTTCCATGGCTGGGTACCTCTGCCACCCTCGGATATGCCATGCAAACGCCTGACAGAGGAACGCAGTTGTCAGCATAGTTATTGCTAGCATTCAGCATTTTTAGTTGGCATAACTTATGTCAGCGAAGGCCTATGGGAAATTATATCAATCTGACTCTGGCATGTGAATGCAGATAGACCCTGAGGGCAGGGAGACTGTTTTAAGTAGCCCTGATTAAATCATGATTAGCTAAAAAGGTGTTAATGTGTTAATGTCTGATTAAGAGGGTGCTTAGGACAATGGGTCCAGGTGCACAGATAACTAAAGTTAATTAGAAACTATTGTCAGAGACAGACTGGAAATTACATATGACTACAGCCTATTTTTATCCTGTCTACGAAGGAGGGGGGAGATTTAACTTCTATTGAAGCTCAATAGATTCTGGTTTTTAGAATAAGTTTCCAAACTATAAAAGGCCCCCTCGCAGCATCAACCCCCTCTCTTTTTTTTTTAAATATTTTTATTTATCAAATTTTTAAATTTTACAATTCAAGTGTCCACTTGTACAGAAAGTTGAAGGAAAAGCAAACAAATAATACTCAAGAATTAAAGTACATAATAATCAAATAAGATAAATATTTAGCTTAACTTCAGCTTAAGTCCTCCATTTAGATCCAAGACAAAGTAGGTGAACATATAACAAATATTAACAGAATATTTGAATCAAATATAAAAGAAAACAAGGTCCCTTTAGCTAAGAGAGGATACCATTAAATTCAAACTGCACTTCACTTTATTTCCCTTCGTCCAATCGAGCTCCTGCCAGAAAGGCTGTCAACTGGAAGGGCTCAAAGAAAACATATTTTTTCATACGATATTGTATTACACATTTACAAGGATGTCGTAGAAAATAAGTCCCTCCAAGAGATATAACCCCTGGCTTCATCATAAGAAATTCTCACCTTCTTTTTTGAGTATCCCGTGCCAAATCTGGGAACATTAAAATTTTATATCCAAGAAATTCTTTCATTTTATTTTTAAAGAAAAGTCTAAGCAACCAGTTTTTTATCTGGTGCAAGAGCTACAGTACGAAGCAATGTTGCCAGCAGATGCGGTCTCTCTGTCCGAAAGTTCCAGCATTGCTGAGACAATTAAGTGGTTGATTATCTTCCTGTAATTTAGATGGTGGTTCAATACCTTTCATGGGCAAATAGTAAACTTGAGTAAGTGGTGGTAATGTATCCTCTGAAATTCCTAAAATCTCCAACATATAACGTTTCAACATATCCCTAGGTGTCACAGCAGCTATCCTGGGAAAATTAATCAGTCGAATGGTTGTTATTACGGGAAAAGTTCTCCAGAGTTTCCACTTTTCTGCGTAAATTTGTATTATCTTTTACTAATGCTTCACTAAGCTGTTTGATACTTTTAGTTCTTGTTGTATATTCACAATAGAGTTCTTGGATTCATCAATTTCAACCTTCATATTCTTTATATCAGTTTCTTGAAGTATAATTTACTTTCCAGCTGCAAAAAGCTGGGGCTTTATAGACTTAGCCAGATCAGCAACAAGGTCCCAAATAGAATCCAGTGTTACCTCCCTGGGTTTTTCTATAGCATAGGAAACATTTATAACTTGAATAGTCTCACCAGTTGTAAGCTGTTCCTGGCATTCCTTCTCCTGGACTAGGGTAGTCCTAGATGTTATCAAGTCCTCAATGCTTCCTGGGCTCTCCTGAAAACTCAGGGAGTCCATCTCCTTGCTCCTCTCCGTGTTCTTCCTGGCCTCCAAGGGGAGGTGCATGCCTTCTGCCGTTAGCTCCTCCACTCGCGGGGAGCTAGTAATCTGAGGAGGTGGGGGAGGTGCCCTTGCGTCGGGGCTCAACGTAGTTTCTAATCCCAAGGAGATCGCCTCAATCTTACCCCTCCGAGGCGTCTCCAGAGGGGGTGCCGACGCTGCCGGGATATATCCTGCATTCGACGAAGGAGTTCTTCGATGTTTCCGAGAGAGGACACCGCGGGGCGCCGCGAGGCTCCGGCGGCGCTGCGACCTCTCCTCTTCGGCATGTTCGTGTAAATAACTTCCCCTATGAAAAAGTTTTTTAAACAATCTCTTCCGGCGTGTAGCTCAGCTTAGGAGACCGTCAGCCATCTTGGATCCTTATCAACTCCCTCTCTTGGCTCTTGGCACTCTGGTCCTCTCTTGTTTCTCTTGAGCTCTTTCTTTCTCTGTTTATCCTTCTCTTTATCTATGGAACACGAAGCTTGGACCATCACCCCATCACCCTTTTCTCTCTCTCTGCCTTTCCCTGGAACTTCAAGCTTCTATGTCTCTCTTTTCCTCTGAATTCTGTAAGGCAGGGAAACTGCGTTGCTCTCTCATTAATTGTAATGCTTAATTATAATGCTTATAAATATTGCTTTTCTGTAAGCCTATTTCTATAATATATTCTTTATGAAATCACCTCTGGCTGTGCCTTTTTGATTCTACTTCCTGGTGAATCTTCAGTGAGGGAACTGAACCTGGGACCTGGCGTGTGTAAGGGCGCCTCTCAACCATACATTGTGGGGGCCACTGACAAACCTTACAGCAGTCTGGCCCCAATCCCGGGTGCACTTCAATGGAGCCATGCATCCTGCGCTCGACCCACTAGCAGATGAACCTGTGAGCCAGCTCTCAAAGGGAAAAATCCCCGGAGACCTGATTTGTACTGCAGGCTGTCCAGATACTGAAAAGAGGCCAACCCCCTGGAAGTAGACTTTCTCATCAAAGATCTGAAATCTCCCGCAGTCATAGTTGTCCCCGCAGGGAACCACTGCAGAACGAGGGTGAAACCCGCAAAACGAAAAGACTAAATTTGAAAGAAAATAAACACGAGCAAAGAAGCAGAGTTAATTACCATAACAGGTGTTATCCAGGGACAGCAGACAGCTATTCTCACATATGGGTGATGTCATTGACGGAGTCCGGATGCAGAAGCCTCGCAAGCAAACTTGCTTGCAGAAAATAGAAGTTTCGAGTCAGCCGCACCGCGCATGCGCGAGTGCCTTCCTGCTCAGCGCAGGGGCGCGTCTCCTCAGTTCAGATAGCTAGCAGAGAAGCCAACCAATGGAGGTGGGTGGGTTGTGAGAATAGCTGCCTGCTGTCCCTGGATAACACCTGTTACGGTAAGTAACTGTGCTTTATCCCAGGACAAGCAGGCAGCCTATTCTCACATATGGGTGACCTCCAAGCTAACCAGAATGGGATGGTGGGAGCGTTAGCAAATTAGGAGAATAAATTTTGTAATACTCTCTGGCCAAAAATGGCCATCCCGTCTGGAGAAAACATCCAGACAATAGTGAGAAGTGAAAGTATGAACCGAGGACCAAGTAGCAGCTTTGCAAATTTTCTCAATAGGTGTAGATCTGAGGAAAGCTACTGAAACTGCCATTGCTCTGACTTTATGGGCTGTGACTCTACTCTGTAGGTGTAATCCAGCCTGGGCATAGCAGAATGAGATACAAGCATCCATCCAGTTGGAGATGGTACGCTTAGGGATTGGATGTCCCAACTTGTTTGGATCGAAGGAGACAAAAAGTTGAAGAGCAGTTCTATGTGGTTTGGTGCATTCCAAATAGAAGGCCAAAGCACATTACAGTCCAGAGTATGAAGAGCTGATTCTCCAGGATGAGAATGAGGCTTTGGAAAGAACAATGGATTGGTTGAGATGAAATTCTGAAACCACTTTAGGAAGGAATTTAGGTTTAGTACGGAGGACCACCTTGTCATGATGGAACACAGTGAAAGGTGGATCAGCAACTAAAGCTTGCAGCTCACTGACTCTTCGAGCAGAAGTGAGGACAATGAGAAACACCACTTTCCAAGTGAGATACTTTAGATGAGCCGTAGACATTAGTTCAAATGGAGGTTTCATCAGTTGAGCAAGAACATTGAGGTCCCAAACTACTGGAGGTTTGACATTGAAAAATTCTTTCATGAATCTGGAAACCACCGGATGAGCAGAGAGGGGTTTCCCTTCAATAGGCTGAAGGAAAGCAGCAATTGCACTGAGATGGACTTGGATCGATGTAGACTTGAGGCCAGAGGCGGATAAGTGCAAAAGGTAATCTAAAACAGAAGGTAAGGAGGAATGTTGATGCTCCTTACTGTGAGAAAAACACCACGTAGAAAATCTT
The DNA here is from genome assembly GCF_902459505.1 of Geotrypetes seraphini. Lineage (NCBI taxonomy): Eukaryota > Metazoa > Chordata > Amphibia > Gymnophiona > Dermophiidae > Geotrypetes > Geotrypetes seraphini. The sequence goes on along the minus strand of NC_047092.1, from coordinate 111,177,800 downwards.
GTCCATTTTTGGTGATAGCATTGTCTAGTGGTAGGCTTCCTAGAAGCCTCTAAAACGTCTCTTACAGGTTGAGAAAACTGAAGAGGAGTTATGTTGAGAGATACCAAGCTGTCAGGTGTAGCAACTACAGGATGGGATGAAGCAGAGATCCCTGACTCTGTGTAAGCAGAGATGGAAAAACTCGTAGAAGAAATGGCTCCCTGCTGCTGAGTTGAAGTAGAAGGGAGTACCACGGTTGTCTCGGCCACCGAGGAGCAATCAGAATCATGGTGGCATGATCGTTCTTCAACTTGACAAGAGTCTTGAGAATGAGAGGGAATGGAGGTAATGTGTACAGGAAGAGATTCGTCCATTCCAGAAGAAATGCATCTGCCTCGAGGCGATGAGAATATATTCTGGAGCAGAACTGAAGCAGTTTGTGGTTGTGGGGAGCTGCAAAGAGATCTATCTGAGGCGTTCCCCACTGTGAAAAAATGTGATGGAGAGGCGAGGAAATGGAGTGTCCATTCGTGAGGTTGCAGAAGACGACTCAAGTTGTCCGGCCAGCAATTTTTCGCCCCTTGGATGTAGACAGCTTTGAGGAAGGTGTTGTGGCAAATTGCCCAGTCCCAAACCTTCAGAGCTTCTTGACAAAGGGAGGAAGATCCCGTCCCTCCCTGTTTGTTGACATAGTACATGGCAACTTGGTTGTCCGTCCGATATGAGGACTACCTGGTCATGAAGAAGAATGTTGAAAAAGCTTTGAGAGCCTTGAAGATTGCTCTGAGTTCCAAGATTGATGTGACACTGACGATCCGTACTGGTCCAGTGGCCTTGAGTACAGAGTCCATCGAGATGAGCGCCCCATACGTAGGTCGAGGAATCTGTTGTGAGGACCTTCTGATGGGGGGGCGTTTGAAACAGCAAGCCTCTGGAGAGATTGGAAGAGAGCATCCATCAATGGAGAGACTGTCTCAATGAAGGAGTGACTGCAATGTGTCAAGAAAGTGGGTCGCAAACCTGCGTCCACTGAGATGCCAGGATCCACTAAGGGAATTCTGAGGTGAAGTCTGGCAAAAGGAGTCACGTGTACTATCGAGGCCATGTGACGCAGTAAGCACCATCATGTGTCTCACTGAAATGAAAGAGCGGGAAGACACTGTATGACAGAGTTGAAGGAGAGCTTCCACACGTGGTTGCGGAAGGAATGCTCTGAGTTGGATAGTGTCCAGAACAGTTCCTATGAATTGTAGATTCTGAGAGGGTTGAAGCTGTGATTTGGGAAAGTTGATTTCGAATCCCAAACTTTGTAGGAACCACGTAGTCCGTTGGGTCGCTACAATAACCCCCTGAGATGTTGAATCTTTGATGAGCCAGTCGTCTAGGTAGGGAAATACCTGCAGACCATAGTTCTATAGAGCTGCTGCTACCACTACCAGGCACTTGGTGAATACTCTGGGAGAGGAAGCCAGGCCAAAGGGCAGCACTCTGTATTGATAATGCAGATTCCCCACCCGAAATCTGAGATATTGCCAGGAGGACGTATGAATGGGAATATGAGTATAGGCCTCCTTCAGATCCAGAGAGCATAACCAGTCATTCTCATCGAGAAGGGGATAAAGGAATGCCAGGGACGACATTCAAAATTTTTCCTTGACTAAAAATTTGTTGAGAGCCCTGAGATCCAGAATGGGTCACAGATCGCCTGTCTTATTCGGAACAAGGAAGTAACGGGAGTAAAACTCCTTGTTCTGTTCCAAAGGAACTGGTTCGATGGCATGGAGATAAAGCAGAGCTTGAGCTTCCAGAAGAAGAAGGGCGGTCTGGGATGGACTGTAAGGATACTCTCTTGCAGGAAGGTCTGGTGGAACCTGAGTGAAATGAAGAGAGTATCCTTCCCTGATGATTGACAGCACCTAGAGGTCAGAAGTGATGCTCTCCCATCGGTGGTAAAAATGATGGAGACAACCTCCAATAAGGGGAAGATAGGTCAGAGACAGAACGGTGGATCTTATGCTCTGTTTTAAATAGTCAAAAAGGCTGCGTAGCCTTAGGTGCAGCAGAAAGCTGAGATTTCTGTTGCTTCTGATTCTGCTGCTTCTTGAGAGGAGGGTGAATGTAAGGAGCCGCTCTTGGAGCAAAACGCCTCTGGAAAATTGGAGGAGAGCGTGCAGGCTTGGGCTTTGGTCTGACAATAGAAGCAAAGGATTTTTCATGTTCAGACAATTTCTTGGTGGCTGCCTCGATAGATTCACAAGGAACATTAGCCAAGCGGTCCTGAAGATTAGGGTCCTTGTCCATGGTACGAAGCTTAATTAACGATTACTATTAAATTTTTTTCCTTTTTTTATTCCCCCAATATCTACCCTACCTGTTGTTTTTTACCATTTATGTTCTCTTTTATACATACGATTGTAGTTCTACCCTTTCTTCCCCCATGTATCTGTTAGTTTGTATGACATTATTTATTATTTTGTATGATAGTGTGTCAAACCTATGTATTCTTTCATAATTAATCTGATGTATTTACCTTTTTTTTATCTGTAAATAGCTTAGCAAATTAAATTAAGCGATTCAATAAGTCAAAAATAAACTTGAAATTTGAAACTAGGCAGCGCATTGCTACAGAACAAGCAGTGCATTGCTACAGAACAAGCAGTCACCCTGGCGGACAACTCAAAGGCATCATAAGAAGACTGAAGTAGATGTAATTTGAGTTGTGACAGAGTAGCTATGACCTCTTGAAATTCGAAATGCTTTTGAGTATCTAGATAACTGAGAAATTTAGGAAGATCAATGAGGAACTTGAAATAAGTGACAAAATGGAAATTGTAATTGAGGACTTTAGAGGACATCATGGCATTTTGGCGACGTCCAAACTTATCCATAGTTTTTCCTTCCCTTCCAGGAGGAACGGTAGCATAAACCTTGGAAGGATGGGACCTATTCAAGGAGGACTCCACAAGTAAGGATTGGTGAGACAACTGCGAATTCTCAAATCCTTTGCAATGTAGATTTTATACCTGGAGTCCAACTTGCCTGGAACAGCAGGAATTGCATAAGGAGTCTCCAGGCATCGTGTAAAAGTGTGAGACAAAAGCTTGTGAAGAGGAAACTTAAGTGACTCTGCAGGAGGTTGAAGAAGATGCATGACTTCGAGGTACTCCTTAGAGTATTTAGAACCAGCATCTAATTGAAGGTCCAGGTCATCAGCCATCTGACGAAGAAAAGAAGAGAAAGATAGCCGATACGTTAATGCCTTGCCTCGAGAAGGACTTGAGGACGTCAAGGCAGCCTGGGTCAAAGATGAAGTTTCAGCAGGAAAATAGGCATCAAAAGAGAAAGGAGACTTGGACGAAGCAATAGAAACCGCTGAGTCCTCGAGGTCTGGAAGCAGGGACCTCGATCGAGGAGTCGGTGGTCTAGTAGAGCTGGAAGGTATAGATCGAAGCTTAGTGGAAGGACGCTCTTTGGAAGAAGAGGTATGCCTGGAAGTATGCCTCGAGAAAGGCCTCGATCGTCGGTGAGAGTGGTGCTTGGAAGCAGATCTCGAAGATTGAGGAGACTTCGCCCCAGAGATGGAAGCAGACGTTGCTAACAATGAATGGATGGGGCTAGAAGCTGTGGATCGAAGCTCAGAAGACTTGATGGAGGAACCTCGAGGAACTCCAAAACAATCTGCTCCTTGTATGGAGTATGAGGATTCCTGTCGAGGCACTTGCAAAGAATCTGCTCCTTGCTTCGCATGCATAGATGCCAGACCAGACACTCGCAGAGACTCTGCTCCCTGCATAGATTGTGTAGTCTCAGCCGGAGGCATAGGAAGAGGCTTGACCTCGCGGGAGTCTGCTGAATGCCTAGGCTGGATTAGAGTAGCAAGTCTCGGAGAGGGTGAGATCCAGAAGGCCTTGAGCATGCGCAGATGCTCAAGGCTCAGCAGCAGACCGGTGGCAGGCACTTTTATCACCGGCAGTGCAGGGGTAAAGACAGGGCCAGTCGGGGAGGGGGGGGAAGAGGCGATAGAAGCACCGGTGGCCTCGGGGGGAGCAATACTGTTGGTTCCCGCGGTCGGGTCGGGTGGGGGCTCGCAAATCGAGTCAATGCTTGGTTTACAAGTCAAAAGTTTGCTGAGTGTTTTGCTCGTCTTGCAAAACACTCGCAAACCGGGTTACTCGTAAACCGAGGTTTGACTGTACACTGTTTAACATCTGACGCACCCTAACCTCTAAAAACGATTCCACCATTCCCCCCTCCACCCCATCAGCAGACGACTTAGCAGAATTCTTCAAAGAAAAGATCACTACCATAAGGAGCTCCTTCCCACCAGCAGTCTCCTACAATTCTTTGGCTCCAAGCGATTCTAACCCTATCCCAGCAGACAGATCCTGGACTGCCTTTGAACTCGTATCCGAATCCCAGATCTCTAAACTATGTCTCAAACTAAAATCCTTCAAATGTGCCCTAGATCCATTCCCTTCCTACCATTCATACAAGAATATTCCCGCGCAGGCCATCTCATCCCTCACCAGACTTATAAACTCTGCTCTACTATCGGGCCTATACTCCGCAGAAATGGGACATATTGCCTTGACTCCATTACTGAAAAAAGCTGATCTTGACCCTTCCTCACCATCTAACTACCGTCCCATAGCAAATATACCTCTCCCAGCTCTCATCTTACCTAGAGAGATTCTCCATTCTCTTACCTTACCAATACGGCTTCAGACCCAACTTCAGCACCGAATCCCTACTGGTCTCATTAATTTCAAAGGTACAACAACTTCATTCTCGTAATAAGTTTGCTGTCCTATCGCAATTACGGGTGCTAGCCTTTGCGGATGATCTCTTGCTTGCATTGGACAACCCCCATAGCTCATTACCGCGAGCATTAGAAATATTAGATGAGTTTCACATTTACTCTGGTCTGGTACTAAACAGGCAGAAGTCATTGGCACTTCCTACACTTTCAGAGGTACGACAGACTTGGCCGGGAGAGTTCCCTTTGCAGTGGGCCTCTTCTTCCTTGACATATTTAGGAGTGATTATTCCCCAAAATTTAAATAGACTATATTCAGCCAATGTATTGCCCTTGTTTCATCGAACCTCTAGTACATTGAATGGCTGGCGGAAATTCCCTATTTCCCTATCCGGCCGTATAGCCCTTTATAACATGATTATATTGCCCCAGTGGACATATATCCTGCAAATGCTCCCTGTCATGTTAACTGCACCACATATTGCACTTCATAGATCCCATTTATCTAAGTATTTATGGCAAGGTAAACGAGCGAGAATCTCTTTGGCCAAGTTAATCCTTCCAATCGCTCGAGGGGGGTTAGGATTATTATGGATATCTCGGTTCAACCTTGCATGCCAAATACGTCATATTCATGACTGGTTCTGTAACACTTCTGATTTTTCTTTACCTGTGATTGAATGTTTTTCCTTTCAGCCCTATCATTTCAGCTATCTCCTCCATGCTCCCCAGTTGCCGGATTTACCTCAGCTGCAGTCCCATCCACTTTTACCAGCGATGCGTACAGCATGGAAGTTGTTGTGCAAGGGATTGCAGATTTCTCCGCGCCATACGCCTTGCCTTCCAATAGTCGGCAATGGGGACTTCCTACCTGGCATGGATTCCCCAGTATTCAGACGTTGGTCCCGCGCGGGCCTTCAATATGTGTCACAGACCGTGCAGAATAATGGTTCTCCGATCTCCTTCAGTGACTTACAAACGAAGTTTCATCTATCGCCTACAGACTGGTTTGCCTATCAACAGCTTAAACATTATTTACAGTCCTTGACGCCGACGAGGCTACAGGAGGATGTTCAAGACAGACTGCAAGAAGCGATTGCACTTACAGCTCAAGAGTCCACACCACTCCGATTTTATCACAAGTGGCTACAGGAACGGGCGGGTGACTTGGACTTTTCCACCCTGGCTCAGAAGTGGTCTATTGACCTCCAATTGCCCATCTCTGCTGATGCGATTCGTAGAGGCATACGCTTGGGAAGGGCCACTACTATGTCCTCGGTTGAGAGGGAACGAAATTATAAGTTCATATTGCGAGCCTTTTATACGCCAAAGAGGGCACATGTGATGGGGATAAGTGCGGACCACTGTTGCCGGAAATGTGCTTGTCCCCTAGCATCGTTTGGACACATGTTTTGGTCTTGCCCCCTGGTATCTTCCTTTTGGATACAGTTGGTGTCTTTGGTGGCACGACTTTGGAATTGCTCTTGGAGACTACACCCCAATTTCCTCTTCACTATGCAGATTCGATTTCACCCGCCTAAACCAGGCTGTGCAGCCTTCCTCCGAAAAACTGTGTTGCTGGGACGGAAATGTATCTTGTTGCAGTGGCTTTCGCCACAACCTCCAATCGTCCCTCAATGGAGAGCATTAATGCTGCATCAAATGTTATTGGAACGTCGTGAAGTGGTGGACATGTCGACCAAAGCTGGACGATTGTATTCTCAATGTTGGTACCCTTTTAGTTTGACTTTTACACCTTACGTCCAAAACCAACTTTGGGGTACTTAATTGATTTTCTTTCCTTTTTTGCTTTATCTTCATTAGACCTTGTTACCGCTGCTGCCAGGGGGGGGGGGGGGGGGGGGGGGGGGGGGTTGGTTGGGTGGGTGGGGATTGGATTTGTGTTATGTTTGAAAACTGTGATGTGTTCTGTTCAATGCTACGTTTGTGATTTAATAAAAATGATTTAAACATAAGTTTGCTGTCCTATTACAATTCGATCTCTGCAGCTTTTGATGTCGTCCACCACGATATTCTAATTTATCTACTTTCCAAGATTGGCATCGACTCCAGTTTTAGAGTGGTTCTTGAATTTCTTATGTTCCTGCTCCTACACTGTCAACACAAATGGCATCACGTCCGCTCCTTGGAAACCGACTTGCGCAGTCCCGCAGGGATCACCCCTATCTCCTATTCTCTTCAACATCTATATGTCTTCCCTGAAACTCTTCCATCCATCTTCCCTTGAAACACTCTATACATATGCTGACGACATCCTTATCCTCCTCGAGACAGCCTCGAACCTTACCAACCTCTCTGAGAACATAACAGCATGCATAACGAAACTCCAATCCCGGTCCCTCTCAGTACAAATGAAACTGAACGAGTCCAAAACAAAACTACTCTGGTTCGGCTCAAAATTAGAACAGCTGCCTACCCTCTACTCACTGCCTTCTAGTGCCACACTGTAGCTTGAGTTCTCAAGCAAAGTTCTAGGCATCATTATCGACTCTTCTCTTTCCTTCAATGGCCATCTCAACTCCTTGGTAAAGTCATGCTTCTTTAACCTCCACATGCTGAGGAAAGTGAGATCCTGCTTCTGCCAACATTTTCCCGTCCTTGTTCAATCTATCATCCTCTCCAGACTAGACTACTGTAATTCCATCTATCTAAGTCTAACTAAAAAAAGTCTTTAAAGACTTCAGCTAATTCAGAACACCGCAGCCAAGTTGATCTTTGCAAAAAGCAAATTTGATCATGTTTCCCCACTTCTGTCCAAACTTCACTGGCTTCCAGTAATTTCCAGGGTTCATTTTAAATGCGCCTGCCTAGCTTTTAAGATCCTACACAGCATCCTCCCTCCCCTAATTCCACTATCTTGGAACTCCTCGAGTCCTGATACCACCAGGTCCACCCAAAAACTTAAACTATCCTTTCCCCTCGCTAAAAGGTACCCTTCTATGCGGGAAAATTGGGGAAATCTCTCCTCTTCAGAATCACAGGGCTTTGGAATAATTTTACTGCCCCACTATGGAATCTGGCCTCCTTCCAACTATTCCGAAAGCACCTGAAAATTAGGCTATTCACAAAAATATAATGCTCTCTTCCCCCTATACTCAATCTCCATCCCCATTATGCCGTTCCTTCCTATATTAAAATCTTGTAAACCGTGCCGAGCTCTATAATTATGGAGAAGATGCGGTATATAAACTTAAGGTTTAGTTTAACAAGTACTGTTCTTTTCCCATGGAAATAAGGTTTACAGCTAGTCACACTGGTTTCCATTGACAATATCCCTCTCGAATCTACTCCAATGACCAAAATATTAGGTGTCATCACATAAGAACATAAGCATTGCCTCCGCTGGGTCAGACCCGAGGTCCATCGCGCCCAGCAGTCCGCTCACGCGGCGGCCCAACAGGTCCAGGACCTGCACAGTAATCTTCCATCTATACCCTTCTATCCCCTTTTCCAGCAGGAATTTGTCTAATCCTTTCTTGATAATAAACTTTCATTTCATCCCCAAATCAGTGCTTTGGTCAAAAACTGCTTCAACAAACTTAGGATGATAAGATCTTTGCTCCCTCTTCTTGACTCAAATTCTCTTAATATCATAATTAATTCCCTTATAATATCCAAAATCAATTGTTGCAACTCATTATATAAAGGGTTGTGTCAAAAAGATATTAGGCGCCTTCAACTCATACAAAATACGGCCATCAAAATTATCTCGGGTTCCAAAAAATTCGATCATGTCACCCCTTTGTTAAAGAAAGCTCATTGGTTGCCTATCCCACACCGGATAACCTAAAAAAATTGCTCTTCTAACTTTCAAAACTCTACAGACTAATGCTCTTGCATTTATAGACTATTAATTCCATATGACCCCCCTAGAACCTTAAGATCAGCCTCACAACACTCTCTTAAGGTCCCGTCCTTAAAAATAATTGGCACCCGTCGTACTCTTATTTCTTCAGTTACTGCCCCTTCAATTTGGAACTCTCTCCCCTTACACCTCAGGGCTGAACAAACCATGGATAAATTCAAAAGTAGTTTAAAATGCTTTCTTTTTAAAGATGCCTACAATTGATTTATCACATATATACATTTACTTTATTATCACTTAACCTGTCACATCTTCCCTACTGTACCTTCTTTTTATGTGCTTTTTCTTAATAAATTGTAGTTCCTCCCTTTTTTTTCCTATTGTTCTCATGTCGCAACCCCAACCAAGTATTTCAGTCTTGGAAGATCTATGTTTATTATTTGTTGTTTGTTCCCTATTTATATTTAAATTTTTTATGTACAACATTACATTACATTAGTGACTTCTATTCCGCTTGTACCTTGCAGTTCTAGGCAGATTACAAAAGAAGCTAACTGGGCATTTCCAGGAAAATTACAGTTTAGGAATTAGGATTACAAAGATGATAACTGGACATTTCCAGGAGATTTGCAATTTAGGGAACTGTATACATGGTTGATACTTTGGAGAGAAAAAAATACAAGAAAAGGTGAGACTTTGAGGGGGGATTTACAAGGGAGGGGAAAGGACAAGGGGAAGAGTTAAGATATCTGGATAAATTTTTTGAATAGCAGGGTTTTGATTCCTTTTCGAAATGATTTGAAGTCGCTCGTTGTTGTCAGCAAGTTGGAGATGGAGTGGTCAAGTTTCGCTGCCTGAGTCACTAGTAGGTTGTCAAACATCTTCTTGTGCCGAGTACCTTTGAATGGGGGGTAAGTAAATGGGGTCTGAGTTCTTCTTTGTCTAGTAGTATGTTTCTGATTTAGGCGGTTGTTTAGGTAAGTGGGGGCAGTGCCATTTAATGCTTTGAATAATAGACAGTATAGTTTGAATTTAATTCGTGCTTGTATTGGTAACCAGTGTGAGTCTAGGTAGGCAGTGGTGATGTGGTCATATTTACTTAGCGAGCAGATCAATCAAAGAGCTGTGTTTTTTACAGTCTGTAGTTGTTTTATCATGTTTGCAGGGCATGGTAGATAGAGGATGTTGCAATAGTATTCCAGGAGAAGCATTTTATCAAATTTTAATAAACTATGAAATTATCCCCTTCTTAATCATTCCTACCATTCTGTTCGCCCTTTTCACCGCCGCGGCACATTGCGCGGACAGCTTCATTGACTTGTCGACCAGTACTCCCAAGTCTCTTTCCTGGGGGGTCTCTCCAAGTACTGCACCGGACATCCTGTATTTGTGTATAAGATTTTTTGTTACCGACATGCATCACCTTACACTTATCCACATTAAACCTCATTTGCCATATCGTGACCCATTTCTCGAGCGTGTTTATGTGACGTTGCAGGTCTTCGCAATCCTCCTGCGTCTTCACTACTCTGAATAACTTCGTATTGTCTGCAAATTTAATCACCTCACTTGTCATACCAATTTCCAGGTCTTTTATAAATATGTTGAAGAGCACGGGTCCAAGCACTGAGTCCTGTGGCACTCATGACGCTTTTCCAGTCCGAGTATTGCCCATTTACCCCATTCTCTGTTTCCTATCCGCCAGCCAGTTTTTAATCCACGTGAGTATTTCACCCTTGATTCCATGGCTCGCAATTTTTCGAAGTAATCGTTCATGCGGAACCTTGTTGAATGCCTTCTGAAAATCCAGATATACAATGTCGACCGGGTCACCCTTGTCTATCTGCCTGTTTACTCCCTCGAAGAAGTACAAGTTCGTCAGGCAAGATCTTCCTTTGCTGAAGCCATGCTTCCTGGGTGATTATGCATGTTTTACAATCTTGCAAGGAAATATCCACCAATGTCTTATTCCCCAGAAAAACTTTTTCCAAATGAGCCACAGCGTCCCAGATAGAATCTTGTGTGACATGGGCAGGTTTAATAGGAGTTAAAGAGGGCTCACCAGTATTCTGCTGCCGATCTAATCTCTCAGCCCGGAACTCTCTGTGTGCTGTCTCTGCAAACCTCCTACTGCACCCTCAGGGTCCAAGAGGAGCTCAGAATCTGCTCTCACGGCGGCTTTTTGCCCTTCAATAACTCTCTCCAAGCTCCGGTCACTCCCCTCTATCAATGCTGCATTAGCCACAGAACTTCTTGCAGCTCCATTGATTGCTCTGGATGCTTCCCCATGCCTACATCGGAGGGCAGAAGTCTCTCCTCTGGGCTTAGCATTGCATTCAGCTCGGATAGGGCCGCTTCTTTGCCTGCACCTGCTCTGGAGGGTTGTGCTGGACAGATGACAAATCTCTCAGTGGAGGAGAGGGGAAGAGGAGAGGACTCATAAGGGTAAGTCCTAATCTTCCCCTTTCTCTTCCCCATCTTTAAAGAAGAATTTGCCGCAAATTTAAACAGAAAAAGAGATCAACTTCGGAGCTGTTCCAGCGTGTATCTGACTAGAACCATCTTGAATCTATCTAATTAATTTTAACTATTTAATTTTTTTTTTAATCTTAAAATTTTTTTTATTGGAATTGCAATTGTTTTTGATAATTTTTTTAATGTTATACTTAGCCTCTGACACAACCTAATTTTAAGCACCTGGCACGGGGGAGGGGGGCTCTGTTTTTTGCAGTGCGGTTGGAATCATCGGGGGGCTCAGGGACCCGCGGTTGTCATCGGGGGTGGGTGCAACGGCTGTGGGCAGGAGGGGGGGGAGGTCTGCTTGGCTCACGAGGTTTTTTTTTAATGCGGGCAGACACGCACAGCATCTGTGCCTTTAAAAAATAATTTCAGGGCTGAGCTATCAGTAAGACACGCAAACGACTGGTCCAAGTATCGCTTTTTTTGTGCATCAATCCCTTGCATGGTGTTTTAATATTAAAAAGCTTATTTCCATAGTTAAGTCGGAGAATGAGCGATTGGGCAAAAAACCCCCAAACACACAGTAAGCCGTTCTGTGCATCAGGTTGGCAAATTCCAAAGTCGCTAAAGCAGTCAAAACTGGTTTAGCGACGATTGCTGACTTTAGTGCATCTAGCTCTAAGGAAGATATTGAATAGTAGAGGCATTTGCATGTGGTCATTAAAACAGATTAGTGTGAAAGTCCTGCCACCTATTTTGTAGGCAGTAAGGCTCATGCGCTAATAGGTTAGTGTGTGGCAGTGTAACTATGCTGATTATTACAGAACACACCAACTCTCTGCCCTAGAGATTTTAATATTTTAGCACTTGGGTAGTGCACCACACATTCCCAAATTACTGCAGGATGTCTCAGTGTTTCTCCCAGTATGTCATTTTTTGCTGTAATAAATATGTGTCGGTGCTTTGTAAAAGGATCCCTAGTATCATAATCTAAAGCAGACATGCTGGAAATGTCAGATATGTTTACTTCTGTTCCTTTAAAACATGATACACTAAAACAAAGGGATAAAAAGACCTAAAAATATTATTTATATTCTGTAGCATAATGTAGTGAGAGACATTGGGTTGATCTTTATTCTCTGCAGCGTGTGATACAGGAGGGATAGAAATGCCTAAGCATAGATTGTAATTTCCTGCACCAGGTGATACATTTAAACTACTTCACATTATTACATTACATTGATGTCTTCTATCCCACCAATACCTTTCAGTTCTAGGCCAAATGGGATCGATACATGGGATCTATTCACAGGACAAAGGTAGGGGAGGGTCATTAGGGTGGGCAGACTAGATGGGCCATGGCCCTTATCTGCCGTCTATTTCTATGTTTCTATGTTTAGGCGGTTTACAACAAGAAATTAGCCTGGGCATTCCCAGGGAGATTAGAAGGTTGATAGCTATAGTATGTGTCGGGATCTGAGAAGGACTCGTGAGAACTGCCGGCAGCCATTCGGAAAGCGGCGCGGGCCCAAGCAGGAGCGTGTAAAGCTTGGCCCTGACTGCTGCGCTCCTGAATCGTGCGCCTGCTGGCTGGAAATAGTAAGGAGCCGTCGAGGGAGGGAGGAAATTAAAAAAGAATTAAAAAAGGTATGGGGTTTAAAAAAAAAAAAGGTATTAGGGGGAGTATGATTAAAAAGGTGCAAGGGGGATGATTAAAAAAGGTACTGGGGGTACGTGGGGGATGATTTAAGGTACTGGGGGGCACGTGGGGGATGGGGATGATTTAAGGTATGGGGCCTGCCTGTCACTAGGCCTGCCTGCCTGTCACTACACCACTAGGCCTACCTGCCTGCCCTGTCCCAGCCTTCCACTAAACCACCAGAGGGGGGGAGGGGCAGGGTACAGAGCCTGGCAGGAAGGGGGGGACAGGGTGCAGAGCCAGGCAAGGAGTGTGGTGTTGGGTGCAAAGCCTGGCAAGGAGAATTTGGTTCAGAAAGTTTTTTTTTTCTTGTTTTCCTCCTCTAAATCTAGGGTGCGTCTTATGGAGCAAAAAATACGGCAGATGCGTTCTATTAGATCTTATATTGATGATTTATAATTTCAGCTCTTAGTAAAGTCAATTTTAGATTATTGTAATATTATCTTGGATGTTATAAAAAAATCAATTATCCTTACATTCAAGTCTATTTAGTGGGTAGTAGTATAATGGGTACACCTTATGTCAAAATGATTGACAGCTGTCAGAGATAAGGATCGACCAATCAGCGTTCACTTCTGGGTTAAGCCCCACCCATTGTCCCACCTTAGTCTCCGCCCATGCCCTGCCCCTCCCATAGGAATGAATGGTGGTAGCCCTGCCCATGGCCCCGCCCCCACCCATGGCCCTGACCCACTCTTCACCTATGCCCCGCCCCTCCCATAGGAATGAATGGTGGTAGCCCCGCCCATGACCCCACCCCCACCCATGGCCCCACCCCTCAAGCCCCCCTCCCATTGCCCCGCCCCTCCCATTGCCCCACCCCGGAAATGCACTTTTTGATAACATCACCAGAAATGGGGGCGTGTTTGACCCCGGAAATACGCTTTCTGATGACATCACCGGAAATGGGAGTGCCTGCCCCTACCGGAAATGCGCTTTTCTGATGACATAGGCGGAAATAGGGTAATATGACGCAGCGGAAATGCGCTTTTCTGACCACGTAGGTGGAAATAGGGGAAACAGACTTAGTCAAAACCCCCACCCGGAAATGATGTGGCCAGAAAAGAAGCGTCTTTATTTTAACAGTTTTTAGTTAAAAGACAGGGTTTAAGAGCTCACGGATAGAGCAGATCACAAAACAAAAGGCATTCACAAAATCTTTCCTGCTTTTAAAACAGAGCAGGGGCAGAAACAATCAAAGGTTGCATTTGCTTTTAACACACTTTCAGTAGGAATTCTGAGCTAATGGTTAATGGGCCAGCTCCCCTATTGTCATGGTAACAGCTGATAAGCCCTTTGCAGCCCCTCTCCCCTGATAAAGCCAAGGGGGAGAGAGGTGGAGGTGTGTTTAAACATGTCTGAACTTGTCCCGGCCCCCTACTGTTGTCTTAACAATCTGAAAAAAAACAAAACAAAAGCAGCTGTCACCTAACAGGGCTCTGTTAAAAAGGCAGAGCTATGAAAGAATCTTTATTGAAGCAAATTTATTATGATCCATACGCGGCAGGAAGCTATGGAGGCATTAACCCTCTACTTCAAGCGGCTAAAAAGAGTGATATAACAGTCCGGAGAAAAGATGTGGTGGATTGGATCACCGGTCAAAACGCATACAATTTACACAGACCGGCTAGAATCCATTTTAAAAGAAATAAAACAATTGTGTCGGAAGTTGACAGACAGTGGCAAAGTGACTTAGTCGACATGTCAGCCTTTGCCCGTTATAACAACGGTTACAAATATATCTTAACGGTAATAGATATCCTGTCAAAATATGCATGGGTCGTTTCTTTAAAAACAAAAACCGGTCATGAAGTTACCAAAGCCTTTGAAACAATATTTAATTTAGGGCGTACACCTGAAAAACTTCAAACAGACAAGGGTAAAAAATTTTTTAATAAGTCTCTGAAGAATTTATTAAAACAAAAAGGTGTTAGCCATTTTGTGACCCATAATGATGTTAAAGCAGCTGTAGTGGAAAGATTTAACAGGACTTTAAAATCCAAAATGTGGAGATATTTTACAGCCCATAATACCTTTACTTATCAAGACGTCCTACAGGCTATAGTGCACAGCTATAATTATAGTTTTCACAGAACAATACAGGCGAGGCCTGTAGATGTGACACCCTCAAACTCTTTGCAGATTTGGAAAACAGTCTACGGCAATAACATCAAACGCGATCCCACCAAGGATCTCTTAATGAAAGGAGACCATGTAAGGCTATCAAAACTTAAAGGAAAATTTCAGAAAGGTTACGAGCAAACATGGACGGATGAAATATTTATAATAAAAGATGTTTTAAACAGGGGTCAGAGAACAATATACAAGATACAGGATTACGATAGCGAAGCTATACAAGGTTCTTTTTATCCTGAAGAATTACTAAAAGTCAAGCCTCTAGAGCAGTGTTTTTCAACCGCTGTTCCGCGGCACACTAGTGTGCCGCGAGATGTTGCCTGGTGTGCCGCAGGGCCGCCATCAGGGCAGTACTACCAGTCCTGCATTCAGGGGCCCGGAGCTGACAGGGGGCCCGAGGCAGGGGCGCCAGTAGCTCGCCAAGGCAAAGTGAGTCGATCACCCAGGACTCACTTTGTCTTGGCGATCTAATCTATCGAGCCGATAAGTCTTCTTCTCCCCGACGTCAATTCTGCAGTCGGAGAGGAAGTTCGGGCCAGCCAATCGCTGCCTGGCTGGGCGGAACTTCCTCTCCGATTGCAGAATTGACGTCAGGGAGAGCATGCGTCGGCGTCGGCTTTGGGGCCTGTTATCCATTGGTGGATCCTGTTCCCCGATGGCAGCGGCAGTGGCAGTGGCTTGGGGAACGGCAGGGAGAAAGAAAGAAAGGGGGCAGGCAGGGAGACAGAAGGAAAGAAGAGAAACAGAAAAAAAGAAAGGGGGCATGAAGAGAGGAAGAAAAAGTTGGGGGAGGGAATGAGGTGTGGAGGAGAGAAAGCATACAGGCTGATAGAAGGGAAGAAAGATTGGATGCACAGTCAGAAGAAGAAAGTGCAACCAGAAATCACCAGACAAGGTAGGAAAAATTATTTTATTTTAAATTTAGCAAAGTGGAGGCAGTATTACCACAGTTTTCAAAGGAATTTGCCCAAATAACTTAATAGTTAACTGGGTAAATTCCCAGAGATGAAAACTTCCCTTCACTTACTATGCACAGTTCTGAATTTATATCTGCTGTCTATATTTTACAATATGGTCACCTTTTACTAAACCGCAATAGTGGTTTTTAGCGCAGGGAGCCTATGAGTGTCAAGAGCAGCGCTGGGCATTCAGCGCAGCTCCCTGCGCTAAAAACTGCTATTGTGGTTTAATAAAAAGGATGGAGGGTATATTTGTCTATTTTTGTATGCTATAAAAACCAAATACAGAGAGAGACTGAGAGCTGTTGACGAAGAGCTACGTGTGTGTCTTTCTTCGATTCCAGCCAGAATATCAGCTTTGTGTTCAGCCAAACAGGCCCAGGTTTCGCACTGAATAAAGTATTTTATAATTTTTCACTATTCTGTTTACTTAATATTTCATAATAAAGTAATTATAAACTACTTTCTTTGTGTTTATTTGATTCCTATTCAAGAGAATTACTTTATATATAGTCAATATAGGCACAGAGTTAAATTTTTTAACATTTTCTAATGGTGGTGTGCCTCGTGATTTTTTTCATGAAACAAGTGTGCCTTTGCCCAAAAAAGGTTGAAAAACACTGCTCTAGAGGACAGAATATACCATATCGAAAAGGTTCTAAAGGTAAAAGGAGGGGGTAAGAACAAAATTTGTCTCGTGAAATGGAAGGGGTGGCCTGATAAATTTAACAATTGGGTGAAGGCCTCAGAGATTCAAGACATCTGATTTTGTCTTTTGAAGCAGCACAGAGAGAAAAAAAAACAAAATGAATGACGGTGGCTTTTATATCACATTGCCTAGCAATGCTTCGGCAGCTATGTTTCCCCATAATACCAGCTCTAATTTCACCATACAAATAGCTAGGCCTTTGGACTTACAGGGTCCGTGGGAAGCGGGGCTGGTGGAAATACAATACCCACATACTTGGGAAAATATTAAGGAAGACATAAAGTACGTTGTCACCTCTGCAGAAGGAAATGTACGCCAATTTACAATCCAGAGAGGATATTATGCGACCATGGGGAGGTTATTGGAAACCATGAATCATGACATTAGAAGCGCCTATGAGTCTGAGAGACCACCGAGAATCATATATGACCCCAATACGCGAAGAATTCATGTAAAATCAGAGGATAAGTCTGTTATTTCTGCAAGGGGTGATTTGGCAACCATTTTGGGGGTAAAGGCTAACGTTAATACAAGGCTTTCTCATTTCCCAGCAAATATCGAGGCCGGCTTTAATACCCTCTACGTGTACACCGATATTGTAGAGCACCAGTTAGTAGGTGACCATTTTGTACAACTGTTGCACTGTGTTCCAGCTCTAGGGTCAGCGGATAAGTTTATCACCCTCACGTACGATAAACCGCACTATGTACCTGTGAACAAGCAGCACATCGATACCATCACATTTGAAATAAAGACGGATCAGAACAGGAACGTCTCATTTCGTTACGGGAAGGTGATCCTTAAGCTTCACCTGCGGCCCAGGAAGACTGTTGTGTTTTAAAATGTTGGTGTCTAAAGATTACGGAGACCCCAAAGCATACAAAAATTATTACACAGCACAAGCCGGTTATGGACTTTCAGGATATCACGGAGCCCCTGTCATGTACGGTGCCGGTGTAGGTGGCGTATTTCGTAGTCTCTTAGAAAAGCAATACCGCTTTTGAGAAGGGGTTTTGAAATTATTAAACCACACGTGAAAGGAGCCGCAAAAAACATAGCTAAAGATGTCATGGGCCATGTCGCAACAACCGTTCTAAATAAAATAAACCATTCCGCAGAGCAGGCGGGGTCGGGACTGGCTGTGGTTAGACGGGCTGTTAAAAGAAAGAGGACCCACCCTCAAGAGATTCTGCAAGGACCTCCAAAACCTTTTAAAAGAAAGAAACCTCAAGGTAACAAATCACAGAAGCTATCCAGCGGATCCAAGAAGAGAAGGACCCATTCTACAAAACGTGATATATTCTAAAAAACCATGGCTTTTGTACACAACGGCTCTGAAGAATGTGTTAAATCAGAACTAGATCTGTTTGAGCTATCCAGTATCGAAAAAAAGCATCTATGTGGAAATACCACCATTATCAGCTTTATCGGAAACAGCACCTTTGGACTTCTACATAGCGGGGCACGGTGAAGACTACATTGATTTAAACAACACTCTCCTGCATCTGACCTGTAAAATTGTGAAAGAAGACGGTTCAGACATTGACGCAGCCGCCAAAGTAGCCCTGGTAAACTACCCGATTGCATCTATTTTTAGCCAATTGGATGTTACCCTGGGAGACCAGCTGATTAGTCAAAGTAATAACTGTTATCCCTACAGAGCCCTCATAGAGCTGATCCTCAATTACGGTGAAGGAGCCCTCAAATCACAGTTCACAAGCGGCCTGTTTTATAAGGATACAGCCGAACATCACGACGTTAGAGATATAGATGCACGTAATGTGGGTTTTACCGAAAGGGCACACTTTACAGCATCTAGCCACAAGGTGGAACTGTTGGGACATTTACACAGCGATCTATTTTTTCAAGAAAAGCTACTCATCAACGGCATAGATCTTAAAATAAAACTGTCACGTAACAAAAACTCTTTCTGTTTAATGAGCGGTGATGTTGACCAAAATTATACACTCCTTATCTTAAACACTGCCCTCTTTGTAAAGAGAGTTAAAGTGGCCCCTGGAGTGCGCTTGGGACATGCTGAAGCTCTACTGAAAGCTAACGCCAAGTATGCGATAGACCGTGTGGGATTGAAGGTGTTTAGCATACCGGCCGGCGCCCGTGTGACTAATCAGGAAAATCTCTTTTTGGGGCAGTTACCAAAGCTCATCGTGTTGTGCTTTGTGGATAACGACGCTTTCAGTGGTAATTACGCTACAAACCCTTTCAATTTTAAACATTACGATATTAATTTTGCAGCTCTGTATGTAGATGGTGAACAAGTACCCGGAAAACCTCTACAACCTGACTTTGAAAATGGAAATTGTGTGAGAGAATATATGCAGCTATTCAAGCGACAGGTAAACACCTGAAAGACAACGCCCTCCTGGTTGATCGTCAGGAGTTTTACAAAGGTTATATGCTGCTAGCCTTTGACCTATCGCCGGACCAGGAGTGCGCTGACCACTACTCGTTGATCAAAACCGGTAACCTGCGGGCTGGAATACGTTTTGCCAGAGCTTTACCTCACACTGTGAACATGATTGTGTATGGGGTTTTCGACAACGTGATAGAGGTTAATCATAGAAGGAATGTTCTTTTTGACCATTCTTGAACATGAACACCGTACAGATCTTCCGTGTTTTAAAGAAGGACTCCTGTGTTGCAGAATCTTTTTTAGATGTACTGCCCAGTGACTGGTTAACAGGATTAGAAATACCAAGGAAACCTGTGGGAATTGTCGTGAACACACACCCACACAACCTACCAGGTGAACACTGGTTGGCCCTTTATGTGACCGGGGACGGGACAGGAGAATTTTTTGATTCTTACGGACAACCACCGGATAGTTTATTCTTTCCTAACAGCATTATGAACTTTTTCAATAAATACTGTAACGCTGTATTATATCATAATAGACAGTTACAGCACCCGCTGTCTGAGGCCTGTGGCTATCACTGTGTGTTTTTTTTACATCATCGCTGTAAAGGGCAACCTTTTGAAAATATTTTAGAAATGTATTCTGAAGATTTAATGCAAAATGATGAAATGGTACTGAAATTTGTAAAAAATAAAAAACAAGTCTTGTGTAGACCTTTTCAAAACCCGTTTCATACACCCCAGGGCTGTGTTTCCTACCATGAATGTCATGCTGTTTCTAAATAAAAAAAGTAAACCTTAAAATCAAAATGTCTGCAGTCTTTTATTTTCATTTTTAAAAAACATTATTTTATTGAAGATATGTTTTTATACACTCAGCCACCGGTAACTGGGTAATAATTTACGTCTTTTATGAGGAAGGAGTTCTTTGGTCTTGGCAGGTTTTGTATATAGTTCAGGAACCTTCATAGCTGGGCTCTCCTTGAGGTGTAACAGTACCTCTCTGTTGGCTGCGTTACCCAAAACCGAGGAAGGCATATTTAATTGAGCTAAGGTTTGCATGAACTCCCCCCAGCCTAGGGGCCTTCTTTGCTCTGAAAGAGCATGGGTCTGCGTAACACTGCGAACGAGGTCGAGCAGGTTAGAACCACTGATAGGTGTTCCTTGGTATACAAATGTACCATCTCCCACCCAGGATGCAACACTTTTGTTTTTTGACAGTTTGTTAAGCAGGACTTCGGCATTTTTCCTATAGCGCGTATTGATGCTGTTTAACATTTCTTGAACCACAGAGTCGGGTGGTATACTATTTTCTGGAGCAGGGGTTGTTGAAGCATCAACCAGTCCCTGTAGATACACATTTAGCTTTTCTTTTTCCATATCCCTTTGTCTGTTCAACACGAGATAACGTTGTAACACTTCTGAATAATGTTTAACTTTTTCATGGTCGGACATACCAGGGCTCTGCAGTATGTTTTTCATTTCCTCGTCTAACCTAAGTATGGTTGAGGTTCTAATATTTTCTTCCCGGTCTATGGGGTTTCTCAAGCGCTCAAGTTGTTGACTAGGTACCAGGTACATTTTTTCAGCGTGATGCATCAGCGGTTTGTCAGAAGACCCGTTATCAAAGGTATAGCAAAACTTAACAAGGGCCCTATAAATCCGCCCGATTGTTTCACCAGCTGCTTCTTTTTTTTCTTAAGGGTTAATCTTTTATCACAGTCTTTTTATGGCGTGACGCTTCCCTTTTAAAACCTTTATCTGGTTTTGTGAAAGCGGGATGTTACCTTTTAGGGTGTTGAGAGCGATTTCAGCTATAGCAGCCACCAAATCATCAGAGGCTGTATTCAGGATGGCTTTTCTGTGCTGCGGCGAGGCTTGGACTAAAAGTTTTAAAAAGGGGTAGGTTTCTCTTTACACGGCTAGACATGTTACCTGAGACACGCCCCAGCGTATATGAAGGGATCTGGTTATGTATTCACAGCCTTTTACGGGTTCTCAATCTGTAAGCCTCTGGCGTTGTGGTATTTAAGTCCACACAGAGATAGCCATACGGCTTTCTGGTGGCATCCTCGAAGGCTTCTAAAAAGAATTGTGATTTTCCAGAGTACATCTGCCTAGCTAGAATGGCTACCTGTAATTTATCTCTAGGATTCTTAAAGAGAACCATGTATTTGGTGTTTAAAGTTATAGTCCGGCTTGTTTTACCCTGGCAGAAAACATTCTGAACTATATATATGATGCTCAGGTTTCTGTGATGTACGTACTTAGTAAAGGCATTCTCTATTTCGCCGCTTTTACAGGCAGAATCCATTAGATCATCTATAATAACCAAGTTTACTTTATGGGTTGGAAACATTCGGTCATCGTTAAAAGTATCAGGCAAAATGTCCGTAAAAGTAATAAAAGGATATTTATTTAACATTTCTTTATACAAAGGCTGCCAACTACTATAACACCAAACAATATTGTCAGGCATGACAGACAATACACGGCCAGCGTGTTCTAACAGTTTTTTAACAAAGAAGCTCTTGCCTGAATTGGACGGTCCTGCTAATATACAAGAGAAAGGGTGCGACCAGCGGGCATCCACTGTTCTAGTATCCGTAGGGTAGTGTGCTGAACCCATCCTCCTCCTTCACTCTTTTGTCATACACAACTTGCTGTGTTTTTTTAATCACACCGGTCTCTATAGCCCACCTCTTTTGTTTCTTATAATACCGGTTTGTTGCACCCCTATCTTTTTCTGGGGTAAACCCTCTGCACCCGGTTTGTAGTCAAAAACTAGATCTTTTAAACTAGTAAAATTGATTTTCTGGCTGTTTTCTACATTTAACGTTATCCCTTTCACTTTCATACAGGTCTTTCCACTTGTCAGTTTGTAACCGTATGTTTTAGGACCCGCTGATACATACTCAGTTATATGTTCATCGGCAGGTATCTCACTGGTGAGCTCCCCTAAATAATCGCCCAGAGGGGGGTTCCAGTCACCCTCCCGGCTCACAAATATCACAGAATCTGTATCGTGGTACAGACAACGTTCTTGTAGATTGTCTAGAAGTTTGTACAACTCTAAACGCGCATAGGCTGTTGTAAAACAGGCTATGAAAACATTAGTGTTACCGGGCAAAGCAGTGCGGTTTTTTGAGTGCTTCCAAGACACGCAGGCTGTTTCATCATCGACAAAGTCACACGATGAAACCTCAAATTCAGGGGAAAACAGATATTTAAAGAGATCATCAGGCTCTCTGACAATGCTAACGGTAGGCAGGTTTGTCCTTTGACCAAATTTCCCCCACAGAGAATTTAAGAAAAGTTTTGCTATTTGGCGTTTAGCAGGGTTTAACTGAATATGGTCCTGCCCGCAAAAGTACACCTTCTTTTCTATAGAAATCAGAGATGTACATGTTTTGTTTTTCTGTATCATTGCACCACCGGGGGTAGTCAGAAGCCTCTTGTTTTTGACGGAGGTGTATTTTGATGTATTCAGAAAAGAGACTGTCAGATTTTGCTCGAAATGCCAGATTTCATAGATTTCAACAACCACATAACCTTTTGCAATGGCAACATCCATCTCCACCGTGCACCAAGTCCCCACGAAAGCTCTCTCCTCATCCGTATGGGCACACGTTTCCTGTTGCCGTGCGTCGGCACACGTACGGCACAAAGGAAACATAAGTTTACCCCCTACCCTGACGGGTAACACCGGGAAAAAGAGCTTTCTTGGAGGATATACTTTTGCTTTTATAAAACCAAAGTAATTTGTGGGTGGACCAAAGTTGTCATAAATGATTTGCGGATGGCCTGTTGGGTATTCCTTTGTTTTATTGACAAATGGGTATAGGCTGGTAAAATCGTAATAGTGTATCTTTCCTCAGGTTTTGTTTTGTAGTACAGAGAAACAGCATTTGTTCTACCCCCAAAAAGGGCATCTCGTGGGACCAAGGGTTGCGGTAATGCAGCGCTAGCCAGGAAGTCTGCACAGCCCCTATCATTTTCTTTGACCATCCGTTTCCACTCATGCTCCCACAGACTTACGACCTTGAAGCCCAGGCTTTCCAGGTAGGCTGTCTTTAGCTGCTTTTTGTAATAAAGAGAGCCATAGGTCGTGGCTGCTACAGGATTCTGGTCTTTATCATTATAACAGACCGGACAACCGTGATAAAAGCAACCATCAAATTCAAAAGCTGTTTCTACACCATCAATGACAGCGTAGCCGTCAAGAAAATAAGACCCCACCTTTCTTTCACCCCCGTTCAGAGCATGCTTGATCTGTATATTTTGTGCAGCCTCTTGATACAGCAACCATTGAATAGAGGGGGATGAATATCTCTTTTTGTTTCTGTGATAGTTATCCGGGGGATGAGCGCCACGGTCTTGGGTTCTAAAAACATATATCTGAACATGGCCATACATACAGAGGCTAGGGTTATATATTGGAAAGGGTCTAAACAATTCATTAGAATTTCTGAAGTACCCTCACGTTCTACAACCACATCTTTCTGTGTCATTTTCATGATTTCTGCTCTGTAGAGAACACATGCCTGTCGCAAAATAGCCACATCCTGTTGACAGTAATAAGCCAGCTCTTTTGCAAATCAAACTTCTTGTGCTGGTTGTCCTTGTACCATTTTAAAAATTCCTCTTTTTCTTCAGGCATCATGTTTCTCACACCATAATGCTCCTTATCCGGCTACACCCCACATAGTTTTGATTTTTCTGAGTATTAAAAAAATGCGGGAAATAACCCTTACAGCCTGGAAAACCTAAGGCCTTTGGAAGTTTGCTAAGTTTCATAGGTAGGAAATTTAGAGAGTCTATGAAACGAATAGCTAAAGGTTCTACTGTGATTTGTAAAAAGCTTACCACCTTGAACCAACAGATCTGTGTCCATCTTTTCCTTTAACAGTTGGCTAAGAACAAAATACCCGTCATAGCCTTGGCATTATGGGCTATGAAGGTATAGTCTTTAAATTTTTGTCACAAAAAACCTGTATAAAAGCAAAAATACACTCAAGACCCTTGAATTCCCCATTTTCTTGTTTCGTACAAGTCCTCGGCATATATGTAATTAGGAATGTGCCAGCCCGTTTCCTGCATACATTCGCAATCGTAAATAATATACTTTTCAGATGTTTTGAGTTTATCGATGGGTGTCATAAAGCATAAGTGTATGTCATCACCGCTTAAGGGTTCACGGCATAGCTTACACATCCTACCCTTACATTTATGTTTTTCGTTCACATAGGACTCACATTCAGACACAGTGTTTAGATAAACACTCCTTCTTTTTCTGTGCCAGCTGCATATGTCTATCTAAACAGTCTTTAGAGCGACAACACATCTTGCAATTAGGACACCTCTGCTGTATACCGTCATTGTTCAAACATGTCTGTGTCGAACAAAGACGACACCATAATGTACAAGGAGTGGTCGTGACTATAGGGCTTCTGGCAAAAAGTACAGAAATTAACGCTCCCCATATAATTTTTTGACATCGGTTTATGCCGTAGAAATGATCGTCATGTAGCAATAAGAAAACCGTTTTTGGATAAAGTGGGCTGGTCTGATGTTTTAAAGCAACACCACGAGTTTGTATAAAACACAACTCTTATATTTATCTTTAAATGTTGTTCTATGGTTGCTACATCATCGAGCATGACTTTCTTATGTACCGACCACCCCAAATCATTATGTAGCTTTTCAGCACCTATTAACAGTTCAGCATCTGTGAGTTTTACAGAGGACATAAGGGCTGTAAGGCTACCGGCAAAACACAGGTTATTGCCTGTGTTATTCAAATCTATAAAATACATCCTTTTTTCTGCAAAATCTGGCTAAACAGTATAGATTTTAATACCCTACGACCCCCACCACCCTTGTTTCTTATTACAAGTACAACAACACGGAATAAAATCACAGACCTGTATTTCTCTGTGACTTTGAAGGAGTTTAGCAACCTGGTCTAAGAAATCATCAGCATCTAGCGATTCGGGATTTAATTTACCAGAAAACAAGGAGTTGTGAAAAAGTGACGAATGTAGGTGCACTTGTACGTAGTCACCGGGCGATACTCTGTTGCTAACAATCGTCCAGGATATGTTGAATGCTTTGGCGTATAGCATTTTGAGCATCACTTAATGATGTTATCCTGTCCTAAATTAATGAAATGAAATTCTTCTGAATAAAGCACACCATGAAACTTGTCCAGTTACGATCCCATCTTTTCACAAATTGGACATAGTTGATTGGTTCTGAATCTTCAGAAGGACCTAATGCACCCTTATTTGAACCATCCTCTGACACTTTGCTGCTATCAGAATAATTATCAACTTCATAACATTCTCCTTCTTCTGTGCTGTCCGGCTGTGCTTCTGTGCTGTTAAACTTTTCTGTCGGCTTCACGGTATCTGCTTGTAACTTTCTAACATTTCCCGATCTACAATTTATAACATAGTATAACCGTTAATACTTTTTCCCCATCCTTGAGGATCTGTCTGTGCTTAACATTTCTTCATTAACCATTATAAAAGTAATGACATTTTCTTTTACACTAGTCTTCTTACAAAATCAGAATACTTACTATTTCGTTTATCTTTTGGTTTCCTGTAAGCAGCTTTGGACTCTGGTTCCCCGTGTAAGAAGCTTTTACTATGCGATCTTTTCCTGTTATACTTTACCGTCAGGTTCATGTTATCTGCTTGCGACTTTCTAACATTTTCCCGATCTACAATTTATAACATAGCATAACCGTTAATACTTTTTCCCCACCCTTGAGGATCTGACTGCCTAATATTTTCTTGATCAACCATTATAAAAGTAATGACATTTTCTTTTAACCCTAGTCTCCTTACAAAACCAGGATACCTACTATTTCGTTTATCTTTTGGCTTCCGGTAAGGAGCCGGTTGTTGGTTAGAACTTGTCGATGTAGAAGGGTGTCGGCTCTCCAGCCGTTTCTTGGTCTAATCATAACAAAAAAAAAGAATGTTTGTAGATGCTGTTTTTAAAAACCAACATATGTGTCAGATAATACATTTGTCACTTACTGTTTAATATCTGTTGTCTTTTCTGGTAAGAGATAGTTTATTTCTACCATCAGATCCCCGATTCCTGTTTTTAAATGCAATGATAGATTCAGAGAAAGAAAAAATGATGTCCCTAAAACCAAAAAATAAAAGCCCCTTTTCTACTCACCATGTTAGCAGTTGATGTATCCGGGGGTCCGGTGTAGCACCCACAAAAACCAGAATGCTTACTGGTCTTCTCATAGTTTATTTTATACACTTACACCCCCTCTATAGAGGTTATCCATTCACAAAGGCTTTATTGTATGTCTAAGGCCTCTGCTAGAGCTTGTTTGTCTTGGTTAGTCATTTTAGATACCAAAATGACCCCTACGTGTCTAGAGCCTAGTTCTTATAACCTGTCACACCTTCTATTGTTTTAGTTTGAGCTGATAATACATGTGGCTAGCCATTTCTAAAACACACCACACATTTTATAATTTTTAAGAAAATCTTTATTTTACAACAATAAAATGTTTAAAACTTTTATACAAACAAACATACCGTTACACACTGTATTTCCCACAATCCCGAGAATAAAAAAAAACAAAGCATGTTTTAAAAAGCATTTCTTTTGAAGAATGATTTATAATCGGTGTCACGGATTAAATCATTTACAATTTCTACATATGCACCATCTCTCATGAAATTGACCAATCTATTGAGTAGTCGTGGCCCGTTTATAGAGGTCTTAATATCTCTGATTAAATCAATGATTATATTAATGCTTTCATTACAAAGCATCAATATTTCATTTTATAGCCTACAAAAGTGACTACATTTACCACACGTCCTAGGCATAGCATGTCACAAGTTTTTTGAGTTTCTGCTGTATTTCCTTATGTCCCCATATCAAGCAATCGTGGTGTTTTTACCCACCAGCACGTATTAAGCAGGCTCCACAATCTTCATCCTTCACGCTTTGCAGACATTTATTTAGAATGCAGTATACAGCTACCTTATAACTGATTTAAGTTCTGTTGGTGTTTTGGAAAGGCCTATGCTGGTCCACAGTGTATAATCACAAGAATCTTCAGGTTACGCTCATTCACGCGCTGGTTCTCTTTGAAACGAACAGAAAAAACACAAACATGATAGATTTATCATCGGCATGTACATCTTGTCCACAGGTTTCTGTGATCATGAAGATCCGCCACTTCCCTACAAAAAAAACAAACATACAGAAATAAATTTTCCTTTTTAAAACACATGAACACATTCAGCTTCATAAACCCTTCAAAACGACTCCTGGTAATAAAAAGTGCGTATGTGTCTCCTCTCTTACCGTGGAAGAACCTGGCTTTTCCAACATGTCTGTTGCTTCGGCTTCAGCAGCGGCTTCATAAAATTCAATATCTGAAGTATTATCCTCTGGTAGTTCATAGCCTACATCTTCATTTCTGTGTCTGAATCATATAGCTTTTGAGCATCTGGAAACTCTTGTATTTCAGAATCTGTTAATTCTTGCGTATGCTCCCCGGTATCTGCCGTCGTGTCAATCGGTTTTTCAGCCGGTGAGTAACCCTCTTTCTCCGCATTACAGTCTTTAAGAAAGTTACGAGGCCTCTTGGTAGGCCTTTTTCAGTTACCTGCGTGTTAAAGGGGTCCATATTTTCTTTGTCTGATTCGTACAGTTTTTCTGTCTTTGGGTAACCCTCTTTTTCTACATCACGATCTTTAAGAAAGTAACTCAATCTACGAGCCTTCGTGACAGTCATTTGTTTGACGGCTTGAGAACCTTTATTTCTGTTGCTAACAGCTGTGAGAACTTTTATTTCTGATGTTAACAGCTGTTAAAGATCTAAGACATACGTCATTATGACAACACCAGGGGGACCGGGACAGGTTTAAACACACCTCCTCCCTCTCCCCCCCTTGACTTTATCAAGAAGGATGAACTAATGAGCTGTAAGTCCTGTTAAATCTTTCCACTACAGCTGCTTTAACATCATTATGGGTCACAAAATGGCTAACACCTTTTTGTTTTAATAAATTCTTCAGAGACTTATTTAAAAAATTCTTTACCCTTGTCTGTTTGAAGTTTTTCAGGTGTACGCCCTAAATTAAATATTGTTTCAAAGGCTTTGGTAACTTCATGACCGGTTTTTGTTTTTAAAGAAACGACCCATGCATATTTTGACAGGATATCTATTACCGTTAAGATATATTTGTAACCGATGTTATAACGGGCAAAGGCTGACATGTCGACTAAGTCATTTTGCCACTGTCTGTCAACTTCCGACACAATTGTTTTATTTCTTTTAAAATGGATTCTAGCCGGTCTGTGTAAATTGTATGCGTTTTGACCGGTGAACCAATCCACCACATCTTTTCTCCGGACTGTTATATCACTCCTTTTAGCCGCTTGAAGTAGAGGGTTAATGCCTCCATAGCTTCCTGCCGTGTATGGATCATAATAAATTTGCTTCAATAAAGATTCTTTCATAGCTCTGGCCTTTTTAACAGAGCCCTGTTAGGTGACAGCTGCTTTTGTTTTGTTTTTTTCAGATTGTTAAGACAACAGTAGGGGGCCGGGACAAGTTCAGACATGTTTAAACACACCTCCACCTCTCTCCCCCTTGGCTTTATCAGGGGAGAGGGGCTGCAAAGGGCTTATCAGCTGTTACCATGACAATAGGGGAGCTGGCCCATTAACCATTAGCTCAGAATTCCTACTGAAAGTGTGTTAAAAGCAAATGCAACCTTTGATTGTTTCTGCCCCTGCTCTGTTTTAAAAGCAGGAAAGATTTTGTGAATGCCTTTTGTTTTGTGATCTGCTCTATCCGTGAGCTCTTAAACCCTGTCTTTTAACTAAAAACTGTTAAAATAAAGACGCTTCTTTTCTGGCCACATCATTTCCGGATGGGGGTTTTGACTAAGTCTGTTTCCCCTATTTCCACCTACGTGGTCAGAAAAGCGCATTTCCGCCACATAATTTACCCTATTTCTGCCTACGTGGTCAGAAAAGCGCATTTCCGCTGCGTCATTTTACCCTATTTCCGCCTATGTCATCAGAAAAGCGCATTTCCGGTAGGGGCAGGCACTCCCATTTCCGGTGGTCATCAGAAAAGCGTATTTCCGGGGTCAAACACGCCCCCATTTCCGGTGATGTCATCAAAAGAGTGCATTTCCGGGGCAGGACATGAGGGGGGTGGGGCAATGGGAGGGAGGGCAGGGCTTGAGGGGCGGGGCCATGGGTGGGGGTGGGGTCATGGGCGGGGCTACCACCATTCATTCCTATGGGAGGGGCGGGGCATAGGTGAAGAGTGGGGCAGGGCCATGGGCGTGGCTACCACCATTCATTCCTATGGTAGGGGTGGGGTGTGGGCAGAGACTAAGGCGGGACAATGGGCGGGGGCTTAACCCGAAGTGATCGCTGATTGGTCGATCCTTATCTCTGACAGCTGTCAATCATTTTGACATGAGGTGTACCCATTATACTACTGTGGGTTTAACTTCTACATGTAATTCTGCCTTTTTTGCTTCTGTACCTTATCTATGGAATTTGATGCCATAAGAATTATGCAGTGATCTCTCATATATTAAAATTTAGAAGTCTGTTAAAAACTTATCTTTTCAGATTGGCATACTCTTTTAATTGCTTTTTCAATCAGGGGATATTTAGTATCATATTGGTAAGAATGTTGGGGGAGAGATTTGCAGATGGCTGCTTTTATAATTGTATTTTAAGTTTATAATCCTATTTTTTTATTAGCATTTACTCTGCAATTTAATATTTCTATGTATTTTTAGTTTCCTATTGATGATGTTCTTTTTGTTTAGTACTATGTAAACTGGCTATGATGATGTATCAAACAGCAGTCTATAAATACTAATAAATCCAGAATACAGCAGAATGTTTGCTTTTTCATTTATGAAAATTTGACTATGTAACCCCTTATTACTGCAAAATTACATTGCTTCCATTTGAAGCAGGGATTGTTTTCAAATTTGGCTGCTTATGTTACAAGGTGCTCCATGGTCAAGTTTCAGAATATTTGGTAGATCTTTCTCTTTTAATAATTCTCGGCATTCTTTACATAATTTCACTTTTTTTTGGTAGCCTTTAATAAAGGGCAGTACACATAAAAAAAAAAAATAGAACAAACATTGTCATTACTGATACTTTTGCTGGCAATTTGAAGGCAAAGGAGAATTCCATAGGAAGTAACACATTTTGTGGTCCTTTCCATACCGGTGGAAGGCCAGGGGCCCTAGTAGTAGTGATGGAGACACAGCAGATATACTTCTAATACAATGATCACTTGTATTGGTGCACTATAGCCCGAATTCTCTATTCGCACTAGATAGCAGGCCCGCCTAAAAAGCAGCTGCCAATCGCAAGGTCAATCACGTAATAGCACTATACAAAGAATTGTGCCTCCAGGAAAGATAGGTGCTGGAAATATAGGCCACGTTTTCCAGACCTACATTTCCGGCACCTATCTTTGCCATGATAAATTGCATCTATGTAGGGCACTTTAAGCCGCTTAAACACCACTTCTGGCATTAGTCATGCCTACAAATCGCATAGGCGGCCTAAAATGTCTATGTAGGCATGATTCTGGTGCCATTAGGCGCTGATAGGTACTTTATGAAACTCAGTTAAAAAACATCAATTTAAACAGTGTTGTTTTATTGAGTTTGGGCGCCTAAAAAAATTGAAGCTGTTTAGAACCTGGATTCTCTATATAGCTGCCTATATTTCTGGCACCTTTGTCATGAATTGCGCCTATGTAGGCGCTTTAGGTTCCCTAACACTATGTCCGGTGTTAGCTATGACCAGAATTGCATTAGGCAGCCTAAAGTGCCTACATAGGCCATGATTCTGGCACTGATTTTTTTAGGTGCTGTGAAACTCAGTTAAAAAATGTTGTTTAAATGGCTTTTTTTTTTTTTTTTACTGAGCTTGGACACTTACAAATCTGGGCCTATGTCTTCAAATGTCATCAAGGCCCCTAATCTTAAGCAAATAAATGGCTGCCACTGCCTGTTACTGATAAATGGAAAGTACTATATTGTAAATATATGCAAAGTACTGTATTGTAAATGTATGCAGCATAAGAAAGAAATGTTACATATATCAAGTCTAGAGCTAATACTATATCTCAACTATCCCAAATTTCTGATTTGCATATAGCACTGAAGAATGAGTATTGCCCACCCTTACAATCCATCACTTTTTTTTTGTTATATGCCTGGGAAGCTTCTTTGGATTTCTAGTTTAGTCAGAGCTGGTTCAATTGAGACTACTGCAAGACCTCACTGTTGAGTTTAGCTTGATTAACAAGGGTTTACTCACATTTTTAATTCCTTCTGCCTATGTTCAACTAGGGCAGTTTTTTCAGGAGTGGTCCTGGAAATCTGTTGTCTTCAAAACTTGGCACAAAAATATTCTTAAGCCATTGAGTGACAGATGGAGGCTTCTTTTATTCAGGATAGTTTCTGGCTAATATATATTTCTGATAAAATAGATACTGAAACCAGCATTTTCAGCAGTTTGGGTAATTACAAAGTTGTAGAAGTTCTATATTTCTTTATGAAAATGAAGTCTTGCGCTCTTTCAGATTCACACCTCGTCTCTTTCAAGTAACCATAAGAAGTAGGGGCAAGATATATGGAGGTCAGAATGGTGGGAGGGGATTAACTTCTCTTCACTCTCATTCAGATTGGCATAGGTGAAGGGGACCTTCTCTTATTCAACCCTCTCTCATGCACATATTCTTCCTAGGGCCCAACCACACTAACCTTGACCTTTCCACTTGTCCAATTATAGTTAAAGCTGAAAATATTGTATAGAATTGTCCTTTATATTTTGGGATTTTATATTCTTAGTCTCTTCCTTTACACTTCTTCCTTAAGCTTCTTAAATTTCTTTCCTGTTTCTTCATTCTTTTATTTAAACTTCTTGTAGAGGAGTAGCCTAATGGGCAGAGCAGTGGGATTAGAACCGGGCGAACAAGGTCCAAATTCCCACTGAAGTCGCTTGTGATCCTGGACAAGTCCCTTAATCCTCCATTCCCCAAAATTAGATTGTGAACCCACTTGAGATAGAGAAAGTATCTGCATATAATAAAAGTAAAAAGGCAGTATATTAAATCCATTATCTTTTAAATAATCTGTTCTCCCCCATTCTACTCTAACCCTCTCTCACCCTCCCTTGCTGCTCGTTTCCTGCTTTTGCACTCATCTTTCCCTAGTATACTTGATCATATGTTGTTCTCCTTGCTCACTTTCATTTGCACTGCTTGGAGTATCTGCCTGCTACTGTCCGTGGCTTCGTTCTTCAGCGCAAGTGTTCCTTGCGTAAGGTGTTCTGGCAACGGCCGAAACTAGGATCCTTATTGGGACATATGTATGAATAAAGGATTTCTCATTGTTGAATTGACGTCCTCCTTGCCTTTTTTTGTGATTGTCTGTTTGCAAGGCTAGGTTTTGCTTTTCTTTGCTGTGTTGTTCTCTTGCTCTTATCATATCTCATCTCTTTCTTCTCCATGAATCTCAATGCATTACTTTCCTTTTCTCTATTTTCCAATGCTACCTATCATCACTTCTCCTTCTCATCGCCCCTTTCCTCTGTCCTTTTCTTTGCCTTCTTCTATCTCTCCCTCCTTTCTCCTCTCCCCTAATTGCTTTTTGAATAATTCTATAATTGTTCTTTTATGTTCAAAGCGAGGTTAAGTTGTGTAAGTCAGTGAAACAAATTACTACATCAGTGCACTATGACCTATATTTAGACAGAAAAATATGAAAAATGTACATGTGTGAAGGTCATTACAGGAATAAAAGGCTGCTGCAGAGCATCTGGCAGAGTTATGTGGATGTTTTTGGTGATGGAACAGGAGGTACCATGGATCAGGATTAGATGTTCTGGTAGAACTGCATGAAGTTCAGTATTGGATCACTAAGAAAAGACTGCAGAGCTTAAATCTGCCATCTTGGCACTGAGGCGTGGGAATGCAATACTAGAAATTTAAGAAGCATTTCAAGTAAGGATTACTGTATATTGGAAAAGATATGTAAAAGGTAATATCCCTGCTCAGTGGTTAAAGCAGCAAGCAGAAAATGAGGGAAACCAAGATTCAAATTTCATTTCTTCTACCAATTCTCTTTATGATCTTGAACAGTCATTTCATTCTTTATTATCTCAGGTACAAACTTACATTGTAAACCCTATGGGAGAAGGAAATGTCTAGTATACTCAAATGTAACTTGCCTTGAGTTTGATGTTGAAAATTAGAAGGTAATTAAATCTGAAATTCAAAATCTTTAAAAAGGAAGAAAGGGAGAGGGATTTGATCACATCTTTTCAGTAGTAGTTCAAAGGCAAGTTACATTTAGGTAACCAGAGGGTTCACAATCTAAGTTTGTGGAGGGTTAGGTAATCTGCCCAAGATCACAAGGAGGGATTTGAGCCCTAAACTTCCCTGGTTCTCAATCTCAACTCTTACTAGACCACATTAAAAAAGATATAACAAGAATAAAAGATGATTTCTACAGACCTTTCTAAATAAAAGAATTTGTAGTCCACACCACAAGAAATTTTAAACTACGTAAATAAAAATAGGTGTTTTTTTTAATTTCTTGTTACTTCATGTACTGTCATTACAGTAAAATTTAGGGAAGTATCACTTGAGATCCTGACCAGTTCATTCACATTAGTAATAGGATATCAAAGTTGTTCTAAGTTCCCCAGCTTGTTTCCTGCATAGTTCAGTGTTCTGGCTCTGCTTCCTAGGAAGTGAAACTCCACTCTTTCCCCATTTCTTCTCTTGTTAAGGTGTCACCTTCTTGTAAGTAATATGAAGATGTTTAGTCATTGGCTGTGTAATTGTTGCCATGGAGACAGTCTGCTCCAGTTTGCCATCAGCAGTCAACCTGAAATTTCTTGAAAATCTAAACAATGAATAAAGAAGAAAATAAATTATTTCTTTCTGAACACAATTTACAACTAAATTAATGGTCAACAAAATGCTGACGTAATATTTCAAGAATTTATTTTAATCCTAGTGCATTTAATAGTGGTGAAAAGGATCAGATTGACAAAAAAAGAATAAAGCCATTCACGTACCTTCAGAGCAAACACACTATTGTCCTCTTATCTTAAAAAAATTCTCCCCTCTCCCACTTACAGCCTCATGAGAACTTTCGACTGTATATCCCAAGCAGCTTGGGTTGGAGAAACTCAAGTGCAGCATACCATGTTTCCCCGAAAATAAGGCACTGACTGGGTCTTATTTTCGAGTAGGGCTTATTTTTTTCATGTACATGATCATTTTGATTTGCCTTTGTAATAAAAGAAGCAATGTGAAATCAGAGATCAACTGTTACTTTAGTAGAAGTTAGCACAGTAGAGCCCAGATTATTCGTATTAGAATTAAATTTTTTCCTTCCTCTCCTTCACCCCAATTCTTCCTCTTTCCTTTCCCCCACATGTTCAACATCTTACCTCCCCTCTCACCCATCCCCTTGTACCTTTCCTCTGCAGCATCTTTCTATTCCTCCCATCCCCCTGTGCAGCAGAACCCATGCCCAACTTCCATCCTTCCCTCCCTCCCATCCCTCGTACAGAACCCTTTGCCCCAGCTTCCATCCTTCCCTCCCTCCCATCCGTCGGTAGCAGAACCCTTGAGCAATTGCTGCTGCCCCGCTGCCCCTCCATCCTTCCCTCCCAACTGATCCCTGCCAACCGAGATCATAAAGCATCAGGTCAGCAGCACTCATAGGCTGTTTCGTAGCCTTCTCACTGGGGCCTTCTGTGTGCCGCATTACTGATGTCATCAGTACACAGAAGGCCCCAGCGAGAAGGACGCCAAACAACCTGTGAGTGATGCTGGCCCAACGCTCCTCTGCCGGAATGTATTTATGGTCGTGGTTGGCGGGGTCGGTTGGGAGGGAAAGATGGATGGTCAGTGGGGATTTAGTGGTTCCACTGTGTGGTAGGGGGCAGGTTGAGAGAAGTACGGCTGCCTACAAATAGGGCTTATATTAAGACCTACCCCGAAAATCATGCTAGGGCTTATTTTCGGGGAAACATGGTACTTCATTATAAGGTTTGGGAGTCAGTGTGGCTCTTATCAACTGTAAGTATGGCTCCCTGATTCTTCACCCAATACATATTTCTCCCTACTCTCTCAGGAGGTTTGCCAATGGTATTGTCCTCCAGAATTCTGTTTTCTTCTAGCACTGACTCTTAGTGAGTTTTGAGTGACATGGTATCCAATTCCGTATTGCAGTGGTCCCCAACCCAGTCCTTGAGGACCACTAGCCAGTCAGGTTTTCGGATAGCACTAATGAATATGCATGGGGCAGATCGGCACTCCTATCTTCATTACATGCAAATCTCTTTCATGCATATTCATTAAGGCTATCCTGAAAACCTGACTGACTGGTTGGGAACCACTGCCATATTGCATGACTCAATTTCATGGCAGCTGCATGGTAACAGAAGAAAACAAAACAGCTATGGCAGGAGGTATTGTCAAGATACCAAGCTTATGGAGAAGATGAGGGGTATTTAAAAAAACTTGAGGGAGAGACAACTTGGAGAGGCTAGGAATAGGGCAGGATGGAGATGGAGATTGAGACTTGCTGGGATGGAGTTAAAGAGGGTTTGGGGAAAAAGAGTATGTGGAACAGATGAGCTGAGAGGAAGAGATTTTGTAAGAGGAAATTGTTAGGAGAAGATATAATTCAAGATGAGATTTGACTAATGGAAGATTAGGTTTATACCTTTGATAAATCTTTCTGTTAGTCCCTGTAGGATTCCATACACTAGATCAGTGTATCGCAAACTGTGTGCCTCCTGAGATTCCAAGTGTGCTAACGGCACACTGAGGAGAAGAGAGGTGCCTGCCAGCTGAACTTGCCTATGTGGTAATGGTGCCAGCGCTGCATAGTGCTGTCCGAATTGCCGATTCAAATTGATTCATTGATTCACTTTGGTGAATTGGATTCAAACCAATTTGTGGCTTTTTTTTTTAATCGGCTCGCTGATTTGGTGACAAATCCTCCTCCCTGTACCTCCCTAAAGCAGAGAAGCAGCGCTCTGGCAGCGAAGCAGCCTGTCCTAAGCGTTTCCTCTTGCTGGCCATCCACTGCCGCTGCTGCTCCTTGCTTTAGGGGGTGAGGGGGGAGGGTCAGTTGGGAAGTGCTGCATAGGCGCCAGTGCTGGGTACCCTCAGCTCTGCGGATTTTAGGGGCCCCCCCAAAGACCTGCATGTTTCCCATTCTTTCTAATGTCCTCTAAGCTTCCCCCCCTGGCCTACACCTTCATAGCTAATTACCGCAGCCTGCAGAGGATCACTGGTGCTGTAGCAATTCTAGCAGGCTGCCGTCAGCCTTCACAGCATGTTCCCTCTGCCGTGTCACGCCCCTCCTCTGACATCAGGGGCAGGATCACAGCAGAGGGAAGTGCTGCGGATGCTGATGACAGCCTGCTAGGATTGCTACAGCACCAGGCTGCCTTAATTAGCTTGGGAAGGTTAGACTGGGAGGCCGGGGGGAAGCCGGAGGATGCTAGAGAGAAGGGGGAAACATGCAGGCCTTTGGGGGGGCCCCCTGGTATAGAATACATGGAGGGAGGGAGGGAAATGGGGGGTCCAAAAAGATATTGCATATGCCGGACTGGGGGGGGAAGAAATAATGGGTCTAAAAACAGAGGAGAGGGAGAGAGATTGTGGACAATGAGATGGAGGGAGGGAAGGAACAGAAAGGGAGAGAAGTTGGACACAAGAGATGATGTGGAGGGGGGAATAGAGATACTGGATAGGAGGGTGGTTTGGAAAGAGAAAGTGAGATGGTGGACCCTGGGGTGGTGGGGAAGGAGTGAGATGTTGGATGAAAGGGTAGTTGAGAAAAGGAGAGATGGTGGATCTGAGGATGATGGGGTGGCCATCGCTGCAGCTGTGAGGATGGAGATGAAAAAAAAGGAAAGATGCCAGACCTCCAGGGAAGGGAAGGGAAATGGAAGGGGAGGACAGAGATGGAAGATGGATGGTTAGCACATAGAAAGAAGAAAACTACAAATGGGAAGGAGACCCTGGCAAGCAAGTTATAAGAAGAAAAACAGAAAGCAGAGCCTGGAACCAAAATGATTTGAATAATGACCAGACAACAAAAGGTAGAAAAAAATAAATTTATTTTCATATTACAATATGTCAGATTTGAAATGTGTATCCTGCCAGAGCTGGTGTTAGACTGCAAATATGAGCTAGGACTTAACAGAGAGAGGAAGTCTTTTTTGTTTATTTTGTTTACATCACAGCTCCAGTGTGGGTAGGAGAGGTGCAAAGTGGGCGGGATGGGTGAAGAGGGCTATAAAAATAAATCCACCAGGATGTTTTGAAAAAAACACCCAATTCGGCAGGAAAATCAAATCGAAAAAATCAGTTCAATAGGCTGAATCAAATCAAATTTCTTTTTCCTGAATCGGGCAGCACCAGCTGCAATGTCTAGCGACTTTCTGCTGCCACCACATATCTCCCGGGACTCCTGCCTTCAGTCTTCTCTCCCCACCCCTGGACCAGTAGCAGCAGCAGCTCAGTGTGTTTAACTTCGCCACACAGTTGCCGCTAGCATTAGTTATTTTTTTCATGTTATATTTTTATTTTCCAAAATGTACACAATACAGAATGCCAAAAGAAAAAAATACAAATAGACACTGCAAATAATATAATTACAACCAAACCCCTTCCCCCCCTCGTTGGGGCCCTGATAGCACAGTTACTTAATCATAACAGGTGTTATCCAGGGACAGCAGGCAGATATTCTCACGTGACGTCATCGATGAAGCCCCAGTAATGACCACTTTAAAAGTGCATCGCCACTTAAGTCTTTAGAAAGTTTGTGATAGCCTGAACCGCGCATTCGCGAGTACCTTCCCTCCCTCAGTTAAGATAAGCTAGCTAAGAAGCCAACCTGGGGAGGTGGGTGGGTTGTGAGAATATCTACCTGCTGTCCCTGGATAACACGCGTTACGGTAAGTAACTGTGCTTTATCCCAGGACAAGCAGGCAGCATATTCTCAACATATGGGTGACCTCCAAGCTAACCAGAATGGGATGGTGGGAGTGTTGGCAATTCAGGAGAATAAATTTTGTAATACAGATTGTCCAAAGTGCCCATCCCATCTGGAGAAAGATTTCAGACAGTAGTGAGAAGTGAAGGTATAAACTGAGGACCAGGTGGCAGCTTTACAGATTTCCTCAATGGGAGTAGATCTGAGGAAAGCAACAGAAGCTGCCATGGCTCTAATTTGTGGGCTGTGACACGACTTTCCAGTGCCAGTCCAGTCTCAGCATAACAAAGGAGATACAGGCAGCCAGCCAGTTGGAAATTGTTCTCTTGGAAACAGGATGTCCCAGCTTGTTTGGATCAAATGAGATGAACAGTTGGGGAGATGTTCGATGTGATTTGGTGCGGTCCAAGGTAAAAAGCCAAAGCACGTTACAGTCCAGAGTGTGCAAAGCGGTTTCTCCTGGATGAGAATGAAGCTTTGGAAAAAACACTGGTAGAACAATTGACTGATTGAGATGAAACTCTGAGGACAATTTCCGGTAGGAAACTTGGATGTGTGTGCAGAACCAATATGTCATGATGGAAAACAGTGAAGGGTGGATCTGCCCCAACACTTGTAACTCACTGACCTTCCTGGCAGAGGTAAGAACAATAAGAAAAACCACTTTCCACATGAGAAATTTAAGATAAGCAGCATCCATAGGTTCAAATGATGGTTTCATCAAACTGGAAAGAACCACATTAAGGTCCCAGACAACAGGTGGAGGCTTGAGCGGTGGTTTAACATTGAGAAGACCTTTCATGAATCTGGAGACCATAGGAATGACCATTAAGAGGTGTGCCCTCAACTGGCATGTGAAAATCAGATGGACTCTGATAGATGTAGATTTGAGTCCAGAGTCAGAAAGAGAAAGTAGATAATCCAACACCAATTCTACTGCCAAGGAAGTTGGAGCGTGATGATTAAGAAAACACCAGGAAGAAAATTGAGTCCACTTTTTCTGGTAACACTGTTGAATTGGCTGGTTTTCTGAAGGCATCAAGGATTTGTCGCACAAGATGAGAAAGATGTACATCAGATGAAGTCAGGCCCGAGAGAAACCAAGCTGTCTGGCGTAATGATTGCAGAGTAGGAAATACTGGAAGAAGTACTGGTTCCTTGGAACTGAGGCAGAAGTAGAAGGGAGAACCAATGTTGCCTGGGCCACCGAAGAGCAATGAGGATCATGGTGGCTGCCTTCATATGAGTTTGAACAGAGTCTTTAATATGAGAGGGATTGGAGGAAATGCATATCGAAACAGGCCTGCCAATCCAAGAGAAAAGCAACTGTTTCCAGACAGAGAAGTCTGGAGCAAAACTGGGGCAAATAGTGATTGTGAGGAGCTGCAAACAAGTCCACCTGTGGAGCAAAGATGGACTGGAGAGCTGCAGAGTTGAGAGTCCATTTGTGAGGCTGAAGAATTCTGCTGAGGTTGTCTGCTAGGGAATTCTCCCCTTGAATGCAGACAGCCTTCAAGAACAGATTGTGAGCTGTTGCCCAAGTCCAGATTTTCTTGGGCCTCCTGACACAACAGGAGAGAGCCCGTGCCTCTTTGCTTGTTTATATAGTACATTGCTACTTGACTGTTCTTACAAAGGAGGAGGGACTTGGGGCAGAGAAGATGATGGAAGGCCTTGAAGGCATAAAACATTGCTCTGAGCTCCAGAAAACTGATGTGAAATTTTTGCTCCCTGGCAGTCCAAAGACCCCGAGTCTAAAGACTGCTCATATGTGCCTTCCAAGGGGATGCATCCATCATGATGACCTTGAGATGAGGGGGTAAGTGGAACAGGAGACCTGTGGAGAGATTTGAGGAGGTCATCCACCATTGAAGCGACAGCAGGAGAGATGATGTTACAGATATATGCTGCGAGAGACGATCCATCGCTTGAGACCACTGAGATGCAAGGGGTCCACTGGAGGAGTGAGAAGGTGAAGTTCTGCCAGTGGAATGACATGAACAGTGGAAGCCATGAGGCCGAGAAGGACCATCATGTGTCTTGCTGAGAGGGACTGTAGAGGAAGCAGCTGCTGACAAAGGCGAATGAGAGGCTGAAGGCGATCCTGAGGAAGAAATGCTCCCATGAGAGTGGTATTTAGGATTGCCCCAATGAACTGCAGACGTTGAGTTGGAAGAAAATATGATTTGGGGAAGTTGACTTCGAATCCTAGAATCTGAAGAAAGGAAATGGTCTAAGATGTTGCTTGGACCACTTCCTGAGAGCCTTGATTAATCAGTCGTCCAGGTAAGAAAAGACTTGAAGGTCATGTGATCGGAGAGATGCGGCCACTACAATCAGGCACTTCGTGAAGACTCTGGGAGAAGATGCCAGGCTGAAGGGAAGTATCTTGTATTGGTAATGACAGCGATTGATTTGGAAACAGAGAATCTTTCTGGAAGCCGATGAACTGGGATATTCGTGTAGGCTTCCTTGAGATCTAGGGAGCATAGCCAGTCGCTCTGATTGAGGAGAGGATAAAGCAGGGTGAGAGATAGCATCCTGAATTTCTCCTTGACTAGAAATTTGTTGAGAGCTCTGAGATCCAGGAGTCCTCCGGTCTTCTTGTGAACTAAGAAGTAACGGGAGTAGAATCCCTGGTTCTGCTGATTGAGGGGAACTTCTCGATGGCATTCAGCAGAAGGGATTGAACCTCCTACAGAAGGGAGGACTGTGCAGGTCCAAAACAGACTCTCTTGGAGGATGGGTCTGGTGGCAGGGTGTGAAAACTGAGTGTAACCCTGATGAATGATGTTGAGGACCCAGATATCTGATGTCATGAGCTCTCAGCGATCTATGAAGAGCTAAAGACGGCCTCCGATGGGTTGAGGCATAGGCTGTAGAATGTTGATATTGGCTATGCTCTGAAGGAACACGTCAAAAAGGCTATGTTGATTTCTGAGGAGCAGCCTGTTGTTTCTGCTGTTGTTGCTGTTGCCTCTTGTCTCCTGGGTTGAGACTGGGGTTGAGCTACAGGTTTTGCAGTAAACCGTCATTGATATGAAGACTGTTTTCGAAAAGGACAAGAAGGTGGAGGCTTCTTTTTGGGCTTTACCAGAGTGTCCCACCTGGTCTCGTGAGGCAGACAACTTCTGAGTAGTGTCTATGGAAGCACCAAAAAGTTTGTCCCCCAAACAAGGTGCATTTGATAGCTGGTCCCGGTGGTTAATGTCAAGCTCAGAAACCCGAAGGTGTCTCATAGCAACAGACATTGCTGCCGCACGAGAGGTAAGCTCAAAGGTGTCATAGGTGGATCTAACCATGTACTTGCGGAGGTGAA
Source organism: Geotrypetes seraphini (assembly GCF_902459505.1). NCBI lineage: Eukaryota > Metazoa > Chordata > Amphibia > Gymnophiona > Dermophiidae > Geotrypetes > Geotrypetes seraphini. The sequence continues at coordinate 111,136,496 of NC_047092.1, read as the reverse complement.
GCAAGTTGAAATAAAATGTTGAAAAAGCAGCGAGCTTACGATCCGGGAGGTATTTCTGGAACGTGGCCACTTGTTTTACGAGATGATTCAGATAGAAGGGAAAAATGAAAATTGTAGTTACCAGACCGGTTGGATAACATGGCATTTTGATGTAGACCAGGGGTGACCAAAAGGTCGATCGCGAAGGCAACGCTAGTTGATCACGTTGCCTTCGCGTTTACTTGCTTCCCGCGGTCTGGCCGGCTCCCTTAGTCCCTTGCCGCCACCCCCTCTTCCTTCCCACGGTCCCGACAAACGTGCAGACTCCAGCAGCGGCCGGCACACCCGAACCCCCGTTCAGCCTCCCTTCCGACCCTCCCACTGCGGCCTGACCCTCCATCCGACCCTCCCTTCCCGACTCAGAAGCGCTAAGGCCGACCAACTTCCCTCACCTGACATCAATTCTGACGTCCGAGTGCTTAATCTCCTACTGAAGGGACACGTATCAGTATCTTGGTAATTTCCATAGAATGTTTGAGCTGTAAGAAAGCCAGACCCTGTTTGTCTTTCCTTCTTTGAAGATAGTACAAGGACATTTATGTTTGAAAAGATATGTTCTTAACTTGTTGTGAGTGACTTCAATTGTTTTTATAAGCCGTATTTGCAAACAGATTTAGTTAGGGGCTCTGCTGGTCAAGGCTTTTTCTGACCTTTTGGATTCCAGCCAGAGATAGAGGAAAATGCTGATGTCTTTAAAGTTTCATGTGACCTGTGTCCATATATGGTTTGTGTTTACGTCACATGCTGACAACACTGATTCATGAATGATATAAAAGAAATGTGAAGCTCATAATAAAATTGGACATGTTTGGGAGATCATTTCTGGCCTCTACAATATGTCCCCAGATGCATCTGACTTTCAAATGACAGAGACAGAGAAAGTATGGGGCAGGAATTGGGACCTAATCCTTTTCACCTACTATTACTCGAATGAGCATCCTGAAAATATAAAGTATGCATAACTCAGTTAAAAGCATCTTTAAAAAGCCAACTTTTCAGGAGACTTTTAAACTTACCAAGTCATTTTTCTTCTCTTATATTAATTGGAAGCAAATTCCAGATTTGGGGGGCCTTGACGGAGAAGATCGTGTCTCTCCTAGAATAAATGACTCATAATGAAGGGACTAGGAGGAGCGATTTCTCTTCCGATCTTAAAGATTTTGTAGGAATATAAGGGATTAAGAGTCTTTCTAAAAATGCAGGTGCTTTGTTAATTAATATTTTGTGAGAGTAATGCTATTTTATATGTGATTCAGGTAACCAATGCTTTTCCCTCAGGAGGGGAGTCACATGATCAATTTTTTTCCTTTAGTAATTATTTTTATTGCCATTTTTTGAAGTATTTGTAGTCTGCGTATTCCTTTTAGAGTTGTACCTTTATACAAAGCGTTACAGTAGTCAATTTTTGATATGACTAATGAATGGATTAAGATGTTTATTATTATTATTATTATTATTATTATTCTTTATTCTATATAACCGCCAATACCCAGTGAGTTCTAGGCGGTTTACAATCAATTAGCAAATGATCTGCATTGAGTAGCAGATTTAGGGGATGCTTCATTCAGAAATGAGGATGGTGATCTAATCAGCCTTAACCTGTAGAAACAGTTTCTAATATGTGAAGTTATTTGAGCATGATAGCTCAATTTCTGGTCTAAAAAGATCTCGAGAATCTTACCTTGGTGACTTCTTTGAGCATAATGTTGTTGATATTTATATTAGCTTCTAATTTGTGACCCTCCCTGCAATGGAATAACATGTCCCCTGTTTTAGATGTATTAAGGGTCAACTTGTTATCATGTAGCCATTTGGATATTTCTGAGTTTCATATTAACTTCTGAAATTCCTTCAGCTGAGCTTGGATCCAAAGGATACAAAAGTTGGACATCATCAGCATAAGCAAATGGTATAAACCCAATTGATCGAATAAGGGATAACAGGGGGACCAAAAATACATTGAACAGTAGGGGAGATAAGATAGATCCTTGCGGGATCCCAAAACTACTTGCAGTTGTATTTGAGGATAGATTATTAAATATCACTTTTGAAGATCATTCAGAAAAATAAAACTGAAACCATTGAAGGACAACATCGGTTATTCCCAATGATCCGAGTCTATTTAGCAGAAGATGGTGGTCTATAGTGTCAAAGGTGAAGACAGGTCTAGGGAAATAAGAAGAACCGATTGGTGATAATCTCAAAAATAGAGAACGGACGATGTCAGGCCTATTAGAGATTGTTCGATCGAATGATGTTGACAAAAGCCTGTTTGTTGTGGGTGCAATGTCCCAGTTTTTTTTCATCATTTTGCTACAAATGGTATTTTTGCAATTGGTCGGAAATTAGTAGGGTCGTTCAAAAAGGAGGAGGCATTGCCATATACGTCAAAGAGGAAATTGAATCTATTGGAGAGAATATGCCACAACATACGGATAAGTTAGAGTCTCTATGGGTCAAAATTCTGGGAACAAATGGACCGGAAATGAGGATAGGCATCTACTACTGACCCCCAGGGCAGTCCAAAGAAATTGCTGCAACTGCAAAGGAGGCAACGCAGTTATCATGGGCAACTTCAACTATCCGGGGATAGAATGGAACCTAGGCACCTCTGGCTGTGCTAGAGAGACCAAGTTCCTGGAAACTGTAGACGATTGCTTCCTGGAACAACTTGTCAAGGAAAATACAAGGGGAAATGCAATTCTGGACCTAATTCTAAATGGACTGCGAGGACCGGCACAAGATGTAGAGGTAGAAGAGACACTGGGAAACAGCGATCACAATACGATCCGCTTCAACTTGGAAATAGGGGCAAAACATCAGTCCAGAACGATGGTCACGGTGATAAACTTCCAAAAGGGAATTATGAAGGGATGAGATGCATGGTGGGAAGAAGATTAAGAAGAGGATAAACACTGTAAAGACGCTAGAGCAAGCTTGGTCTCTTTTAAGGATATGGTCACCGAGGCACAAAATCTATATATACCGCGTATCAACAAGGGATCAAAGAGGAAAAAGAAAAAATAACCATTAGGGTTCACTGTAGAGGTAAAGTAAGCGATCAGAGACAAAAAAGCCTCGTTTAAGGAATGGAAAAGATCAAAAACAGACGAAAACTGGAACAAGCACCAACAACATCAACGTAGGTGTCATAAGGCAGTAAAAGGGGCCAAAAGAGACTACGAGGAAAAAATAGCCAAGAATGCAAAAAACTTCAAGCCGTTCTTTTGATATATTAAAGGGAAACGACCCGCGAAGGAAGTGGTGGGACCGTTGGATGTCCAAAGAATAAAGGGAGCGCTAAAGGAGGACAAAGCAATTGCCGACAGACTGAACACATTTTATACGTCTGTTTTTACCGAAGAGGACATATACAGCATACCGGAACCCATCATACAATATGCTAGAAGTGAAAACGGGAAACTGACAGGGTTAACGGTCAGTCTAGACAAGTATGCTAGCAGATTGATAGGCTTAAGAGTGATAAATCCCCGGGACCAGATGGCATCAATCTGAGGGTCATCAAGGAACTGAAAGGGACCATAGATGAACTGCTTCAATTAATAGCCAATCTGTCGATCAAATCAGGGAAATATCTAGAGGGCTGGAAGGTGGCGAATGTTACGCCGATCTTCAAAAAAGGTTTGAGGGGAGACCTAGGAAACTACAGACTGGTGAGTCTGACCTCGGTAACGGGAAAGATGGTAGAGGCGCTGATAAAGGACCGTATCTTTGATCACCTTGACGGATACGGTCTGAAGAGGACCAGCCAGCACGGTTTCAGCAAAGGCAGATCTTGTCTGACAAACTTGCTGCACTTCTTCGAGGGAGTAAACAGGCAGATAGAAAAGGGCGACCTGGTCGACATTGTATATCTGGACTTTCAGAAGGTGTTCGACAAGGTTCCGCATGAACGACTACTTCAGAAAATTGTGAGTCATGGAATCGAGGGCGAAATACTCCCGTGGATTAAAAACTGGCTAGAGCATAGGAAACAGAGAGGGTGGGTAAATGGACAAATACTCGGACTGGAATAGTGTCATTAGTGGGGTGCCATAGGGCTCGGTGCTTGGACCCGTGCTCTTCAATATCTTTATAAATGATCTGGACATAGGTACAACGAGCGAGGTGATTAAATTTGCAGACAATACGAAGTTATTCAGAGTAGTGAAGATGCAGGGGGATTGCAAAGATCTGCAACGTGACATAAACAGGCTCGAGGAATGGGCATCAACATGGCAGATGAGATTCAATGTGGATAAGTATAAAGTGATGCATGTCGGTAATAAAAATCTCATTCATGAATACAGGATGTCCGGTGGCAGTACTTGAGAGACCTCCCAGGAAAGGGACTTGGGAGTTCTGATCGACAAGTCGATGAAGCCGTCTGCGCAATGTGTGGCGGCGGCGAAAAGGGCAAACAGAATGCTAGAAATGATAAAGAAGGGGATCACAAACAGATCAGAGAAGGTTATCATGCCGCTGTACTGGGCGCCCTCATCTGGAGTACTGCGTACAGCACTGGAGCCTTACATGAAGAAGGACATGGTACTACTCGAAAGGGTCCAGAGAAGAGCAACCAAGATGGTTAAGGGGTTGGAGGAGCTGCCGTATAGTGAATGATTAGAGAAACTGGGGCCTCTCTCCCTCGAACAGAAGAGATAGAGAGGGGACATGACTGAAACATTCAAGGTACTGAAGGGGATAGACATAGTAGACAAGGACAGGTTGTTCACCCTCTCCAGGGTAGGGAGAACAAGAGGGCACTGTCTAAAGTTGAAAGGGGATAGATTCCGTACGAATGTAAGGAAGTTCTTCTTCACCCAGAGAGTGGTGGAAAACTGGAAGGCTCTTCCAGAGGCTGTCATAGGAGTAAAACACCCTCCAGGGATTCAAGACAAAGTTAGACAAGTTCCTGCTGAACAAGAAAGTGCGCTGGTAGGGCTAGTCTCAGTTAGGGCACTAGTCTTTGACCAGAGGGCCGCCGCGTGAGCGGACTGCTGGGCATGATGGACCACTAGTCTGACCCAGCAACGGTAATTCTTATGTTCTTTTTTGGGAATGATCCCTTTCTCTAAGGAGGTGGAGGTCATTTTTTAAATATATTTACCAAAGATATTGAAAAATTTTTTCAAGATGTATGGAGGAAGTGAATCTGGATCATTACCCTATATATTCAATGAAAGGAATAATCTTTGCAAATCAGAGAGTGTGAGTGGTGCAAAATGGGAACATTTTGAAATTGGGATACAGGAAACTGAGGAGGAATAGTCAGACTCCGGTATTGTAGTATCTTAAAATTTATTCCTAATCCTTTGAATTTTCTCTATGAAAGAGTTGGCCAGATCTTGAGCCGACAGAGCACTAATTGCACCCTGGGCTGAGCAGGGTTTAAATGTCATTAAAGATTTTAAGATAGAAAATGTACAAGAGTTATTTGCTGTTCGGATGCAAGAGGCATAATATTTTTTCTTTGTATCATTTATTTTATTTTTGTAATATTGTATCTGAGTTAGGTATCTCGATTGATTAACGAATGTTTTCTCCCGCCGCCATTTTCTTTCTAAGGATCGCAATTGCTTTTTGATAAGATAGCAGTTTAGACGCAGTTCCATCAGGCAGTCTCAGGGCCTTTGCTAAGCTGGTCTGCATCGATGATGCAACTTCCTTTTTTGTCATAGGTGGGCCAGCCTAGCAAAGGCCCCGAGGCTGCCTGATGGAACCGCATCTAAACTAATGCTAGCAGCAGCTGTATGAGGAAGTTAAAAGCACCTGAGCTGACACTAGAGAGGAGAGGTGCTTTTGGACAGGGAGGAGGGAAAGGGAAGGGAGAAGAGGTGCTGCTGGACCTGGCAGAAGGGGAAAGAAAGGAAAGGTGCTGCATACTGGAGGGGAGGGTGAGATGGTGAATGGGGAGAGATCATATTAGTTGTGAATGAGGTTGGGGGAGAGAAGGAAAGAAAATTGTTGCAACAGAAGTGAGAATGATGAGATGGAAAATGGACAATGGGTGGAGGAGAGGGAGAAAATGGTGCAATGAGGAGATAGCATGTTAGAGTAGTTGGGGGTTGGGAATAAGTGATGTCACTCAAGGGAAGAGGCAAGTAGAGGAGAAAGTGTGCAGGAGGCAGAAAGTGGGAGCTCATGGAGGAGGGTGAGATGGATGGGGAGGACAGAAAAGGAGGGAAGGAAAAATGTCACACTTGGGGGGGAACGGGGATGAGGGCAGAGAGCTAAAAGTTGGACTCATGGAGAGAAGTTGGTTGGGGAAGGGAAGGAGAACCAGAGGAAAAGCAGCATTCCCTATACGTCAAAGAGGGAATTGAGTCTACCGGAGAGAACACGAAGAATAAGTTAGAGTCTCTATGGTCAAAAATTCCAGGAGCAAAATGGAACGAACGAAGATCGGCATCTACTACGACCCCCAGGGCAGTCCAAAAGAAATTGGAGAAAATGACCGGACAAGATTAAGACACAACTGCAAGCGAGGCAACACAGTTATCATGGGTGACTTCAATTATCCGGGGATAGACTGGAATCTAGGCACCTCAGCTGGGGTAGGGAGACCAAGTTCCTGGATGCTTCCTGGAACAACAACTTGACAAGGAACATATGAGAGGAAACGCAATTCTGGACTTAATTCTAAATGGATTATGAGGACCGGTGCAAGGTGTAGAAATAGAGGGGACGCTGGGAACCAGTGATCACAATATGATCCACTTCGACCTGGACACAGGGGCGAAAAATCGATCCAGAACAACGGGCACAGGCGCTGAACGTCCGAAAAAAGGAATTATGAAGGGATGAGACATGGTGGAGAAGAAAATTAAGAAAAGGATAAGCACTGTAAAGACACTAGAATAAGCATGGTCCCTTTTTAAGGACACAGTCACCGAGGCGCAAAATCTATATATACCGTGTATCGACAAGGGATCCAAGATGAAAAAAGAACAAGGAACCGGCGTGGCCCACTGTAGAGGTGAAGGAAGCGATCAGAGACAAGACTTCATTTAAGGGAATGGAAAAGTCAAAAATGGACGAAAACTGGAAAAAGCACAAACAGCATCAAGGCAGGTGCCAAAGGTGGTAAGAGGGGCAAAAGAGACTACGAGGAAAATATAGCCAAGGAGGCAAAAAACTTCAAGCCGTTCTTTTGCTATATTAAGGGGAAACAACCCGTGAAAGAAGTGGGGGGGATGTTGGATGACCATGGAATAAAGGGAGTGCTAAAGAAGGACAAAGCCATTGCCGGCAAACTGAACACATTTTTTGAGTCTGTGTTTACCGAAGAGGATATGCACAACATACTGGAGCCAACAAGCTATACGCGGGAAATGAAGTCGGGAAACTGACAGGGTTGACCGTCAGTCTAGAAGAGTATACAGGCAGATTGATAGGCTTAAAGATGATAAATCCCTGGAAGCAGATGGCATCCATCCGAGGATAATCAAGAAACTGAAAGGGGTTGTAGCTGAATTGCTTCAACTAATAGCCAATCTGTAGATCAAATACAGGAAGGATTCTGGAATACATGGAAGGTGGAGAATGTTACGCCGATCTTCAAGAAAGGTTTGAGGGGTGATCCAGGAAACTACAGACCGTGATCTGACCTCGTACTGGGAAAGATGGTACAGGTGCTGATAAAGGACAGCATCATTGAGCACCTTGACAGACACAATCTGATTGCGGACCAGCCATTACGGCATCAAGACAAAGGAAGATCTTGCTTGACGAACTTGCTGCACTTCTTCGACGGAGTAAACAGGCAGATAGACCAAGGCGACCTGGTTCAACATCGTATATCTGGATTTCAGAAGGCGTATCGACAAGGTTCCCCATGAACGACTACTTCAAAAAATGCGAGCCATGGAATCGAGGGTGAAATACTCACGTGGATTAAAAACTGGCTGGCAGATAGGAAACAGAGAGTGGGGGTAAATGACAATACTCGAACTGGAAAAGCTTCACCAGTGGAGTGCCGCAGGGTTTGGTTGCATGAACCCATGCTCTTCCAACATATTTATAAACGATCTGAAAATTGGTGCGACAAGTGAGGTGATTAAATTTGCAGACGATACTAAGTTATTCAGAGTAGTAAAAGATGTAGGAGGATGCGAAGATCTGGCAACGTGACATAAACACGCTTCGAGAAATGGGGCCGCAACATGGCAAATGAGGTTCAATGTGGATAAGTGTAAGGTGATGCATGTCGGTATCAAAAATATTATACACAAATACAGGATGTCTGGAGTGGTACTTGGAGAGACCCCCCCAGGAAAGAGACTTGGGAGTACTGGTCGACAAGTCGATGAAGTCATCCACGCAATGTACGGCAGCGGCGAAAAGGGCGAACAGAACGCTAGGAATGATTAAGAAGTGGATCACGAACAGATCAGAGAAAGTTATCATGCTGCTGTACCGGGCCATGTACGGCCCCCCACCTGGAAATACTGCATCCAGCACTGGTCGTACGTAAAGAAGGACACAGTACTACTCAAAAGGGTCCAGAGAAGAGCGACTAAAATGGTTAAGGGGCTGGAGGAATTGCCGTACAGCGAGAGATTAGAGAAACTGGGCCTCTTCTCCCTTGAAAAGAGGAGACTGAGAGGGGACATGATCGAGACATTCAAAATACTGAAGGGAATAGACTTAGTAGATAAAGAAAGTTTCTACACAGACAGAAGCGACAGATCAGCATGATGAAAGCCTTTTACATGAGCTGAGGAGCCTGAGAGAGGAGGTCAAGCGCTTAAGAAGCATCCGGGATGACGAGGCCTTCATCAATGGAGTCATCCAGGAGCTGTCCCAGATCACCGAACAGGAACCTGACAAGACCATCCTCGGGACGCCCAAAACTACCAAACCTGCAACCTTGAGACCAACAATCGGAATTCAGGAAGAAGCTGAAGACGCTGACCCCTGGCTGCTGGTAACCTCCTGCACAGGCAAACGCAGAAAACCTTCCTCTTATTCTGTCTTTTTTTCTCACACACAGGGCAGTTCTACATCAACCCCGCAAATCACCTTGAGGAACAGATTCCAGCGGCTTCAGGAAGGACCTGACAATGAGGAACAGGAGGCGGTTCCGGTCCCGGAGGCAACAGGTCGGCCCCCCCCCTTAAGAAGCGTAGAGTGGTGGTTATTGGGGATTCGCTGCTGAGGGGGCACTGAAGGATCAATTTGCAGACCAGATATGCAATCGAGAGAGGTTTGCTGTTTGCCAGGGGCCAGGATCTGGGATGTAACCGCTTGCTTGGACAGACTCATTAGGCCCCAAGACCACTTCCCCATGCTTCTCATCCATGTCGGAACCAACGACACCACCAGGAACACCCCGGAGAGCATTCCTGAGGACTTTGGAGCCCTGGGTGAGAAGCTGAGGAGTTTGGATGCGCAGGTTGTGTTCTCCTCGATCCTTCCAGTAAGGGGCAAGGGAAGAGCCAGAGAGGATCGCATCCAGAGGACTAACGACTGGCTGCACGGATGGTGCAAGGAGATGAACTTCGGGTTCCTGAACCATGGACAGGCACTACAAGGACTACAGAGACCAGATGGGCTACACCTGTCCAGAAGAGGGAAGAGACGTCTTTGGGACACCGACTAGCCACCTACTCCATAGGCTTTAAACTAGGTAAGTTGGGGGAGGGTACGGACACAAATAACCTACCTGGGCGAGGTAAGCTGCCAATACTATTTCAAGTCTGAGGGTATGTACACATTGCAATTCTATGTCTGGGTCTGGGGTAAGTTCACACTGTGATTCAGGGAGTTCACACTGTAATTCAGGGTTTAAGGGGAATACACACATTGCAAACAATACTAAATGAGTCAATGTAGCTCAAGCAAGAACATCCCCACAGAGTCATAACAAACATAGGACATGGAGGGCTATGTACATCAATGCCCACAGTTTGGGCAACAAGATTCTGGAATTAGAGACGGAAATGAGGGACACCGACTTAGATGTGGTGGCGATATCCAAGACCTGGGCTCATGGACTCCCATGGGTGGGACATGGTCATACCGGGTTACAATTTGCTTTGCCGAGACAGGGAGGGCAAAATGGGAGGAGGGGGTAGCGCTATATACCAAAGATGACATCAAAGTTACCAGAATCACAGACATTAGGTACACAGGGGAATCCCTTTGGGTAAATTTGGCCAGAGGAAAGGACAAATGCCTGTACCTTGGTATAGTATACAGACCTCCAAGACAACAGGATGACCTGGATATGGAATTAATCAAAGACACAGAATTGCTGGGTGACTTCAATATGCCTAATGTGAATTGGAACACACTTTCCTCTGCGACTGGCAGCAGTGGAAGGCTATTAAACTCTATAAAGGGAGCAAGACTCAAGCAAATGGTTTTGGAGCCAACTAGGGATCAGGCAATTCTGGACCTGATACTTACCAACGGAGAAAGTGTCACAGAGGTCTCGGTGGGGAGACACTTTGGCCTCCAGTGACCACAACATGGTGTGGTTCAATCTCAGAAAAGGTTTCACCAAATCTAACACATTAACCAAGGTCCTCGCCTCAAGGACACAAACTTCGAGAACATGGGGGATTTCATCCATCAGTCGCTGCAAAACCAAGCAGAGACAGATAATGTAGAGGAAATGTGTGTCAACACTGAAAGCTACCATACATGAGGCAACAACCGATATATAAAAATTAGTAAATAAATGACGAAGAAAAAATAAACCACAGTGGTTCTCTGTGGAGATCTCGAACCTCATAAAAGAGAAGAAAAGAGCATTCATCTCCTACAAACATTCAGGGAAGCAGACTCCAGGGAAGAACTATCTGGCCAAGTCTAGAGCTGTCAAAACAGCAGTCAGAGAGGCTAAATTCTGGATGGAGGGAGAATCTAGCAAAGAACATCAAGAAGGGAGCTAAATCATTCTTTAGGTATATTAGTGACAGAAAACAGGAACACAGGAGGGATAGTACGCCTTAGAAACCATACGGGAACTATGTAGAATCGGACTTTCGAAAAAGCTAAACTTTTAAATGAATACTTCTGCTCAGTCTTCATTCATGAGGCGCCGGGATCCAGCCCTCAGCTACCGTCAGGGAATAGCTCGGAAGACCCATTTTGTAATTTCAAGTTTACGCCCAGCAATGTCTACAGTGAGCTATCCAAACTCAAGGTTGACAAAGCGATGGGGCCAGACAACCTACACCCCAAGGTACTCAGGAGTTAAGTCACACCTTGGTGGAACCACTATCCACACTCTTCAAATCTCTCCCTTAGTATAGGAATAGTCCCGTTAAACTGGAAAACGGCTGTCATTCCACTCCGCAAAAAAGGATGCAGGACGGAAGCTGTGAACTACAGACAGTGAGTCCTCACATCAATAGTGAGCAAACTAATGGAAACTCTAATCAAACGCCAATTGGATACGATCCTGAACGAGGAGAATCTACGAGATCCCCGTCAACATGGGTTTACAAAGGGGAGGTCCTGCCAATCCAACCTGATCAGCTTCTTTGACTGGGTGACGGGGAAGCTGGATATTGGGGAGTCCCTGACATCGTGCACTTGGATTTTAGCTAAGCATTCGATAGCGTACCTCACCGCAGGTTGTTGAGCAAGATGAGCTCTATAGGATTGGGTAACACATTAACTACATGGGTTGGGGATTGGCTTGAGGTAGACTTCAGAGGGTGGTGGTGAATGGCACCCCTCCGAAACGACAGAGGTAATCAGTGGAGTGCCGCAGGGCTCGGTCTTAGACCCGATCCTATTCAACATCTTCATAAGGGACTTGGCTGAGGGGATTCAAGGTAAAATTAACGTTATTCTCCGATGATGCCAAACTATGCAATATAGTAGGCAAGAGCACAACAGGGCCTAACAAAAACTCAATGCCCGACAGTATGACGCACGACCTTCTCCTACTGAAACATTGGGTCCAGGACCTGGCAACTAAGTTTCAATGCCAAAAAATGCAAGGTCATGCACCTTGGCAGGCAAAAATCCATGCAAGACCTACACCCTTAATGGTGAGATCCTAGCGAGGACTGTAGCAGAACGAGACTTAGGGGTGATCATCAGTGAGGATATGAAGACTGCTAATCAAGTGGAGAAAGCTTCATCAAAGGCCAGACAAATCATAGGTTTATATACGCAGGAGTTTCGTCAGCCGTAAGCCCGAAGTCATAATGCTATTATATAGGTCCATTGTGAGACCTCATCTGGAATACTGTGTACAATTCTGGAGGCCACATTACCGCAAAGATGTGCTGAGACTTGAGTCGGTCCAGCGAATGGCCACCCGGATGGTCTCAGGACTCGGGAAACTGCCGTATGAGGAACGGCTGAATAAATTGCAGCTCTACACACTAGAGGAATGCAGGGAGAAGGGAGACATGATCGAGACGTTCAAATACCTCACGCGCCGTATCGAGGTGGAGGAGGATATCTTCTTTTTCAAAGGTCCCACGACAACACAAGGGCATCCGTGGAAAACCAGGGGGCAGGAAATTGCATAGCGACACCAGGAAGTACTTCTTCACCGAGAGGGTGGTGGATCGATGGAGATAGTCATTCCACTAACAGGTAATTGAGGCCAGCAGCATGCCTGATTTTAAGACTAAATTGGGATCGGTGGGATCTCTTCACAGAGAGTGGTAAGGGAGGGTCATTGGTGTGGGCAGACTGGATGGGCCATGGCCCTTATCTTCCATCACTTTCTATGTTCACCCTCCCAGACAGGAATAATCACCAGAGCAGAATAAAAGATTACAAAAATGCACACCACTCAACCTCTTTGTTTGTTCCTCCATAGTACTCTATCTAGATCCCCTCCCTCGGGGCAGAGTAACTGTGTCAATGATAAAGAACTGCAAATGTGACGGCTGATGCCCTAAATCTCTCCAGTGCTGCATCAGAGGGACTTCTGTTTCTCCTTTGCATATTCTGTTAAGATGTTCATGTATGTGTGCTCTTATAAGCAGTCACAAAGGCCACAGATCGGATCTAATCCGTGGCCGGGGGGCTGATTTATGAATCGTCCTCATGCAAATGAGGGCGATTGGAATCATGCCCACAACCAACCGCATGGATCGCTCTCCAGCAATCTCGACGCAAGTGCAGACTATCTGTAGATGGTCTGTGCATGCGCTGGCCCTCCATGCCTGGCAAAGCTGGAAACTTTTTTTTTTTAAACTTTGCTAGCCCGTGGTTTTAACCCACTTTAAATCCGTGGGTTAAAACCACGGGCTTGTACTGCGGGGAAGGGCAGGAGAGTTGGGTGCAGAGAAGAGCGGAGAGTCGGAGAGTAGAGAAGAGCAGAGAGTCGGGACAGAGAAGAGCAGAGTCGGGACAGAGAGGAGCAGAGAGATGGGGCAGAGAGCAGGGCGGCAAGAGCTGAGAATCGGAGCAGACAGCAGGGCGGCAAGAACAAAGAGCAGGGCGGTCAGAAAGGACCTGAGCGACTAGTCCTCTACAGTCGTTTATTTTTTGATCGGCCTAGTTAGTGTCCACTTTTTTTACTGAATCGCTGCCTGCCTGTATTTGCATGCGTGGATTGGATCGGGTGGCAGATACACTCAGGAGGAAGGTTAGTGAATCGTGGTGTGGTCACTAAGTGGTCGGGACACAGGTGTGAATACGCTCAGAAGAAAGGCCCATCTAGTCTGCCCATCTACAGTAATCATTATCTCTTTCTCTCTCTCCGAAAGATCCCACGTGCCTGTCCCAAGTCCTTTTTAATTCAGACACAGTTTCTGTCTCCACCACCTCTTCTGGGAGACTGCATGCATCTACCACCCTTTCCTGTAAAAAAGTATTTCCTTAGATTACTCCGAAGCCTATCACCTCTTGACTTCATCCTATGCCCTCTTATTGCAGAGTTTCCTTTCAAATTAAAGAGACTCGACCCATGCGCATTTACATTACGTAAGTATTTAAATGTCTCTATCATATCTCCCCTCTCCCGCCTTTCCTCCAAACTATACGGATTGAAATCTTTAAGTATGTCCCCATATGTCTTATGATGAAGACCATATACCATTTTAGTAGCCTTCCTCTGAACCGACTCCATCCTTTTTATATCTTTTTGAAGGTGCAGCCTCCAGAATTGTACACAATATTCTAAATGAGGTCTCACCAGAGTTATACAGAGGCATCAATACCTCCTTTTTCCTACTGGCCATACCTCTCCCTATGCAACCTAGCATCCTTCTGCTTTCGCCGTCACCTTTTCAACCTGTTTGGCCACCTTAAGATCATCACACTCAAGTCCCACTCTTCTGTAGTGGACATAAGCTCTTCACCCCCTAAACTGTTCCCGTTCTCTCGGGTTTTTGCAGCCCAAATGCATGACCTTGCATTTCTTTGCATTAAATTTTAGCTGCCAAATTTCAGACCATTCTTCAAGCTTTGCCAGGTCTTTCTTCATGATGTTCACACCATCTGGCGTGTCTACACTATTGCAGATTTTGGTATCATCCGCAAAGAGGCAAATCTTACCCAACAACCCTTCAGCAATATCGTTTATAAAACTGTTAAAAAGAACAGGCCCACTGGTAACATCCCTCTCCTCAGAGCGATCTCCAATGATCACTACCCTCTGTCACCTTACACTCAGCCAGTTTTTGACCCAGCCTGTCACTTTGGGACACATCCCGAGGACACTCAGTTTATTTATTAGACATCTGTGTGGAACACTGTCAAAGGCTTTGCTAAAATCAAAATACGCCACATTTAGCGCACATCCTCTATCCAAGTCTCTGGTCACCCATTCAAATAAATTGATCAGATTTGTCTGACAAGACTTACCTCTAGTGAATTCATGTTGCCTCCGGTCCTGTAATCCACAGGATTACAGAAACTTGTCCATTCTCCGTTTTAAAAGTGTTTCCATTAATTTGCTTACCACAGAAGTCAGACTTGGCTGTAATTCCCTACTTCTTCCTTACTTCCACTTTTGTGGAGAGGGACCACATCCGCCCTTCGCCAGTCCTCCGATACCACTCCCAACTGTAGAGACTCATTGAAAAAGTCAGTCAGGGAAGAGGAAGTGACGTCATTGCCACGGATGGGAGCTTGAACTGAGAGCTCCGTTCGGGCCGGCGAAATAACTATCATTTCGGTGTGTAAACGGCGCAAATTTTTTGTCCCCGGGGGCTGGTGAGGTGTGCGAAGTCACAGTGACCACTATGGCAACGCGAAAAAAGTTGCCCGGTGACAAACCCGGCCAGCGCACGATGGAACAAGCGCTGAGCCGGGCTACACGTGGCAACATGGGCCCTGAGACGTGCAGCGGGGAGGTGGCGAAATTGAGCGGGACCCTGGCGGCTGTGGCTGACATGGTTGTGGACCCGGTACCAGAGAGTACACCGATGGACCCGCTTACTAAAGCGGATATGCAGCGATGGATTGCAGAGGTAAAATCTGAAATCTCTGCGGTGGCGGTGCAGGTTCGGGAGGCGGTGCAGGAGTTGCGCACTGACCTGGTGGAGGTGGGCACGAGGGTCGAGGTAGTGGAGATGCGCATGGATAGCTGTGAGGACAGTGTAACCGGAATGCAGAGATCACTGGAGACGGTGTCTGCGGATTACCAACTTCTTCTGGATAAGGTCGAGGACCTGGAGAACCGCACCCGGCGTAATAATTTGAGGGTGCGGGGCCTACCAGACCTGCCTGAGTTTAAGGATGTTCGTGCTACTACAATCAAGCTGATCAGGTGGCTCCTGCAAGATGACACATTGGAGCCAGGACTGGAGCGGGCTCATCGCGCGCTGGGACCCCGGACACTGGATCAACCGAAAGATATAGTGTTGTGTCTTCAGAGCTTTGTCCTTAAAGAGCGGATCTTCTGCAGAGCCCGGGAGATGGGCACGGTCAACTGGGAGGGTCACCGGCTGGAGTTTTATCAGGACCTAGCTGTTGGCACGCTCCAGAAACGGCGGGCGTTCAGGGAAGTGACCAAGGCTTTGCAGCGCAGCAATTTGCGCTATCGTTGGACTTACCCTTTTGGAGTTGTTATTACCATCAACGGAGTCCACACCAGAGTTACCACAGTTCGAGAGGCTCGTGGGCTGTTGCAACAAGCGGGTATTGAGATCCCTGAGGAGGCTGTTCCGGCGGGAGGTGTGGTGCCTGGCCAGGGTGGGCGTCCTGCCTCCGCCCGCTGGCAACGAGTGGAAAATGGATCCCGGAGCGGGAGGGGGGGCCGAGGGGGTAGACCCCCTCTTCGGGCCACCGCTTCTTCCTCAAGTGCTCCCCCCTGAGAGCTGACTGACTGTACTTGTTCTTTTCCTGTTTCTACTGCCAGTTTCATGTCTCGGCGGGGGGTCTTTGGACTCCCCCCCGAGGGAATGGACTGTTGAGTCTTGCCCCTTGGGAGAGTGTTTTGTGGGGGTTATACACTACCTGGTTTGGGATGAGGGGGGAGGGGGAAGTTGAAGGTTTTGGGTTTGTGTTATATGGGGGGTAGTGCAGTGTGGGGGAGGGGAGAGTGTACATTATGACATGGGAGTTTGAGGGATTGGTGGGTTGGGTGTGGGGGGATCCTTGTACACACCGTTTTTGATAGTTGATGTTTGAGTGTGGGATGTGTGTAAGGGGCCATGGAGATGGTTCACTTCTTTGTATGTTGGTGGGAGATCTGAGGACTCTCACTGTGGAGGAGGGGGGGTGGTGGGGAGGGATGGGGGGGAGAGGGGGGGAAGTGGGGACATATCTGTTGGGGTTGGGTTTGTATTGTCATTATTTTATTTGGAATATGGGGCATTTAAATTGGTCTCTTATAATATTAGGGGTCTCAATTCCCCCAACAAGAGAAGGGCCTTCTATAGGGAATTGCTCCGTTTGAGGGCTGATGTCTGCTTTGTCCAGGAAACACATATACTGCAGTCCCATGAATCCTTGGTTGGGGATCACAGATTCCCGCAGGCCTTCTGGGCTTCCCGGGTGGGCACTTCTAAGAGGGGTGGGGTGGGAATTCTTATTCGTAAGGGGATCCGTTGTGAGGTACGTAGGGTGGTGCGGGATCCTCAGGGCAGATACATTATGTTGGAGGCTCTGATTGAGGGGGTCTTGTACTCCCTGGTAAATGTATATGCCCCTAATGAGGGTCAGGGGACCTTCTTTCGTGAGTTGGTCCCTCGGATCCTCAAGTTTAAGGGGGGAGCCCTGGTTTTTGGTGGGGATTTCAATCTTACAGTGACTCCTCATTTGGATAACTCAGGGAGGGCGGATCATTATGGGAGAAGGGATCGTAAACTGTTGCAGGAGGCATTGGCCAATCTGAATGTGGTGGACTGCTGGAGGTGGCTACATCCTTCGGTTAATACATTCCTCATATTCTAGAATTGATTATGTTTTTGTGGAGCGGGGACTACTCTGGAGGGTGGAGTCCGCGGGGATTGAGTCCCTCACGTGGTCGGGACCATGCCCCGGTGTGGTTGCGATTCCAGGGGGTGGGTGGAGGCTCGGGACGGAAATTTTGGCGTTTTAATGATAGTCTTTTAGATGACCCAGAGGTGGGTACACAGATCGAAGGGTGGATACAAGAATATCTAGATGTAAATGTGGAGTGTGGAGCTTCGTTGGAAGCGGTTTGGGAGGGGTTAAAGGCTACCCTTAGGGGCAGATTAATAGCCCTGTCGTCGGCCCAACAGCGTAAGCGGTGGGAGGCTGCAGCGGGCCTGTTGACTGTGATCAGTAGGTTGGAGAGTTTGCATAAGCGTTCTCCTTGGGATGTGAAACTGCGGGAGCGCTTGTTTCAGGCCCGTCAGGATCTCCAGGCTTTAGACTTGAACAGACTGCACCATAACTTACAGCTCCTCCAACAGAGATATTTTGAGTTTTCTAATAAAGCTAGTCGACTGGTTGCACATCGTCTTAAGGTGCGACAGACGCGCAACCAGATCTTTTCACTCCGGGCGGCTTCTGGGGAAGTGTTACAGACTGAGGATGCTATCCGTGCCCGTTTTGTGGAATATTATTCCCAACTCTATACTCCGGAAGATCCTGGGCCCTCGCGGGACCAGGATGCTTATTTAACTTCAGCAGAGTTGCCCCGGATTGCACAGGCTGATGTGGCGCAGTTG
Source organism: Geotrypetes seraphini (assembly GCF_902459505.1). Lineage (NCBI taxonomy): Eukaryota > Metazoa > Chordata > Amphibia > Gymnophiona > Dermophiidae > Geotrypetes > Geotrypetes seraphini. The sequence goes on along the minus strand of NC_047092.1, from coordinate 111,118,389 downwards.
GACCGCCCTCTTACATTGCTTGAGGCTCGTAGCGCGCTGCGCTCTATGAAGCTTGGTAAGTCGCCTGGGTTGGACGGTTTTACCGTTCGGTACTACAAACGTTTTCAAGATCTGCTACTGCCTCCTTTGTTGCGTTTTCTTAACTCTTTACAAGGGAATAGTACCCTCCCCTACTTCATGCGCTTGGCGGGAGTGACGGTGTTGGCTAAGGAGGGGAAGGATCCCCTCCAATGTGCTTCCTACAGGCCGATATCCTTGCTGGGGGTTGATACTAAGATCTTCACGCGAATTTTGGCGGACCGATTGATGAGTTGGATCCCTCGGCTGATCCATCCAGATCAGTCGGGCTTTGTGGTAGGCAGACAGGTGGGTGATAATACACGTAGGGTCTATAACTTGTATGATCGGGGCCGGGGGGGGGGGGGGGGGGGCGAGAAACGGTGTTTTTGTCTATCGATGCCGAGAAGGCATTTGATAGGGTAGCTTGGCCTTTTTTATTTCAGGTCCTGGAGTTTGTGGGGTTGGGTCCACGAATGCGGGACTGGATTCGGGTCCTATATAGTGGACCTTTGAGTTGCATCAAGGTGAATGGTGGTTATTCGGAGACTTTCTCTCTGGCAAGGGGAACACGTCAGGGGTGTCCGCTTTCCCCGCTCCTTTTCGCTTTGACGGTAGAACCCCTGGCACAGCGAGTGCGGATGAATCAGGATATTAAGGGGGTTACGGTGCCGGGAGGGGATTTTAAGTTGGTCTTGTTTGCGGATGATATTTTGTTCACAGTGGAAGAACCTGCGACCTCCTTGCCGGCTATATTGCGGGAGTTGGATATTTATGGTGAGGTGTCGGGATTTCGGGTCAATGTTGGTAAATCGGAGCTCCTCAACATTAACTTGCCTGCTGACCGGGTATCCTATCTCCGAGACCGGTATCCGTTTCGGTGGGTTCAGCGTTCTTTGCGATATCTCGGAGTTTATTTTGGACCGCCGGGAGTGGATTTATATGACCTTAACTTTCCTCCGCACTTTCGTCGTATTCGTCAAGATTTGCTTAATTGGAAAGATCTGTATTTCTCTTGGTTGGGCCGGGTGGCCATCGTGAAGATGATGATTCTGCCTCGTTTGTTGTTCTTATTCCAAGTATTGCCTCTTTGGGTGGGTAGAAAAACGTTAGAGGGGGTTCAAAGGCATATCTTTAATTTTATTTGGGCTGGTCGGCGGCCAAGGGTGAGTAGGAAGGTCTTATGTATGGGGAGAGGGTATGGGGGGTTGGGGGTCCCAGATGTGGTGAAATATTATCAGGCTGCTCAGCTGCGCGCCCTTTTAGAATGGCAGGCGCAGACGCCGAAACCGTGGGTGGAAATTGAGCAAAATTTAAGTGATGGGGTGCCTTTGTTACATAGGCCGTGGGTGCCTGGTAGGGGGGGTATCCTCAGTAGTGACTTCCTTGAGGGTATGGAATCAGACCCGAGCTTGTTTATTGGGGAGTAGGCGACATTCCTGGTATACTCCGTTGAGACACAACCCTGACTTTCCACCGGGAAGGGATGGGGGAGTGTTTGCAGACTGGGAGTCACGGGGTTTAGTTTGTGTGGGACAGTTGTGGGACCCGGTCCAGGGCGGTGTTAGACCCTTTACAGAACTTAGGGGTAAGTTTGGGTTTGGGATAAGGGATTTGTTCCCCTACCTACAGGTTTTCCATTATATTAGGACCTCGGGTCTTTTGGGAGACTTGAGGGGTGGTAAGATGCCCTTTGAGCTGCTATTGGGTCCAGTGCTTCGGAAGGGAGCTCTCTCTGCAGTATATAGGTGCCTTAATTGTCGGGGGGGCTCCCCTTCCCTACATGAGGGCCTGGGAAGATGATTGTGGTTCAGCTATTTCCTGGGACACTTGGGGTGACATATAGTCGGAGATCTCCTCGGCGGGTATTGCTGCTTTGCTGATCGAGAATGGTTACAAGGTCCTCTTTCGGTGGTACTATACCCCTCAGGTTGTGGCTCGTTGGTGGGGAGGTGCGAGTGTTCTATGTTGGAGGGGCTGTGGGGAAGTGGGTACCTACTTTCATATGTGGTGGCAGTGTGGGCAGGTGTGTGGATTCTGAACTGAGGTCTTTGTTCGGGTGTCCCGGATCCTAGATGTCCAGATACCGGCTGATTGGCGACACACCTTGTTGTTTTGGCATCAATTGGATCTGGCTGGGGGTGACTCTTTGTTTTGTAAGTTGGCATTCACTGCTGCTCGATTGGCCATAGCCTCTTTGTGGAATCAGGCGCTCCCTCCCACGTGGGCCCTGGTGGAGCAACGTTTGCTTAATTGGCAGAACCTTTATCACTTAACGGCCTTGCGACATGGTAAACTACATGGCTATGCTCATGTGTGGCGCAATTTTCGGGCTTCTGTGGGGGTGCGTGATAGGGGTGGTCAGGGGCTTTGAGTTGGCCTTGGAGTTGGAATGGATGGGCGATGCTTGGGGGGATCCCATAACCATATTCCTTTCCAATTTTTGGTATCTGTTTGGAATTGACTATCTCTCAACCATATTGAGAGCTGTTGGTATTGTGTTTTGTCCCTGGGGGGTGGGAGGGGGGGTATTGGCTGTGTTTTGGTGGGCATTCTAGATTGTTCTTATTAGTTTGTAGGACTTGCACATGTCTATGTTGTTGATTTTAATTATGTGTGCTATTTTATAGTGTGGTACTCGGCTCCATGTATTTTTGTTCTTGCATTTCATGTGCAATTGTTATGTACTGTTTGGAGTGTTTTTCAATAAAACCTTTTTAATTAAAAAAAAAGAAAAGGTCAGTCAGCGGAGCTACCAGAACTTCCCCAAGTTCCTTCAGCACCCTAGGATGTACACCATCCGCCCCCATTGATTTGTCTACCTTTATTTTAGCTAGCTCCTCATGAACACAACCCTCTGAAAATCGATCAGGGTCTATTACTCCTCCATCCCTATTCACATTTGTCTTCTGCAGTCCCGTTCCCGGCACTTCAGCTATGAACACAGAACAGAAATATCTGTTAAGCAATTCGGCCTTTTCTTTATCAGCTTCTACATATTCCTCCCCTTCACCTTTGAGTCTCACAATGTCACTTTTGCACTTCTTCCTATCACTAATATATCTAAAAAAAGTCTTGTTTCCCCGTTTTACCATGGCAGCTATTTTTTCTTCCATTTGCATCTTTGGTTTCCTGACTACACGACCAGCCTCTCTTAACTTTTCCAGATATTTTTGCCTGTCTTCCTCTTTCTGTGATCTTTTGTAGTTAATGAAAGCTAACCTCTTATTCTTTACCTTCTCAGCTACTACTTTTGAGAACCAAATTGGCCTTCTTTTCCTCTTTCTTTTACTTACTTGCCTCACAAAAAGGTTTGTCGCCCTTACAATCGCTCCTTTCAGTTTTGCCCACTGCATTTCCACTCCTTCCAGACATTCCCATACAGACAATAATTCCTTTACATAAACCTCCATCCGAACAAAGTTAGTTTTTTTAAAAGTCTAGAACCTTTGCTTTTGAATGAGCCCTCTCTATACCCATCTAAATATTAAACTGTACCATGCAGTGATCACTGGATGCCAGATGATCACCCACTGTAACATCAGAAACACTTTCCCCGTTTGTAAGCTCTAAGTCCAGTACGACCCCATCCCGTGTGGGTTCCATTTCCAACTGCTGGAACAGTTCTCCTTGTAGAGAATCAGAATCTCCCTACTTCTAGACGACCCCACAACAGGGATACCCCAATCAACATCCGGCATGTTAAAATCACCTATTAGCAAGACTTCCCCTTTTTTAGAAATATTCTGAATGTCTTCTATTAAATCTCTATCTACTTCTTACATCTATGAAGGAGGCCTGTATATCACACCTATGTAAATATATTCATCATTCCCTCTTTCCAAATTGATCCACAGTACCTCTTCCTTGCCCTGCAGATCCTTTCATAGATCCTCCTATTTTTATATTGCATGTAACATGCATCCTTACTGGACAGAAGGGAAGTGTCATTGAAGACTTTGTAGTAAATGCCATTCCTTTTGTCACCACAATAACAGCACCTCTCTCCTCCTTCCCCAGTTGTAAAAGAGAGAACTGTAGTCTGAGACTAATAGGGTGCAGCACCACAATGGCTGACAAATGGGAGTTCATTACACTGTTCTAATTAAATAATTGCAGAATAGAATCTGTTAACTATAGATAAAGGAAGAAGGGAAGGAAGTGATGATAAAGGCTCAATTAGTAATATTAATACTAGTGAGAGACTAGCCAGCTCAAATACATTGATCTGGTGTGCTTCAAGAACTTTAAAAATCCTAATCCTTTAGTAGAATTGCCTGATGTCTTGTTTGCCTGGATTTCCTCTACTGTTTATTTCAGATCCTTGAGTTTTGTTAGAAGACTTAGTTTGAACTTTTATTTAAAAATTCACAGTGAGGTTATTAGGCATAAAAAGCAGCAGTATTCTCCTCTACACTGGTCAGTTGGGAGCTGTTACAGAGCTGAATCATAAAATGGCCAGGCGGGCCTTATTTAGCCCGCCGGCCTTGTGTTTGACACATGTGCACTAAAGACTAAATGTAGACATTCCTAGAAGCTGAGGATATAAGTCTGGTAGCTTTTCTCACATGAGAAAAGCTACCAGACTTATATCCTCAGCTTCTAGGAATGTCTACATTTAGTCTTTAGTGCACATGTGTCAAACACAAGGCCGGCGGGCTAAATAAGGCCCGCCTGGCCATTTTATGTTGTCCACAGCAGTGCTTCGGGAATTTCCACTTCTTACGGCCCAGCATGTCTTCCCTCCCACACCGGTCCGATGTTGCCATCACAATGAAAAATCTGCCGGCCTCGGCAGTGATTCAGCAATGTCCGTGGCTCCCCTTCCTGCTTTCCATTTGCTGTGGTCCACCTGGGCAGAAACAGGAAGTTGCGTCATTGGAAACACCATGGTAGACAGAAAGGGGAGCTGCGAACAACTTTGCTGAATCACTACTGAGGCCGACAGATTTTTCAGTGTGACGGCGCAGGAGGGAAGATATGCTGGGCCATGAGAAGGGGAACTTCCAGGAGCACTGTTGCGGGCCACTTTTTCAGCGTGACGCAGAGAGAAGGGGGAAGACATGTTGGTCCGAGGAAGCCTCCTGGACTAACTGGTTCTTTGTTTGTTTTTTTTTTTTAAGTAGGAAGGGGGAGGGTATTAAAAGCAGTGCCAGATTGGGCATGGGGGGGAGAGCTTATTGGGCCAGAAACAGAGGATAGAGAGAGAAATTGTGTTCTGAATGGAGAGAAGTTGGACCTGGGGTGGTGTGGAGGAAGAGGGAAAGAGATATTTGAAGGAAAAACTGTTGGAAAGAGAAAGGGAGAAATGGTGGACCTTGGGGGAGGGAGGCAGGCAGGAGGACAGGGGGAGAGATGGAATTGGGGGCAGTTGGGAAGAGAAAGGGAGAGAAGTTGGATCTGGGGATGGAAGGGAGGGAGAGATACAGTATCTCTTTTTGCTTTCCTTCCATCTCATTGTTCAGCATCAAGGGAGGGAAGAAAAACAACAGAAAAGAGAGGGAGCAAAATGTTAGACCACGGGGAAAGAGGAGGAGAGATTACATTACTTTACATTAGTAATTTTTATTCCACCATTACCTTGCAGTTCAAGATGTGGTAATGGGGAGCAGAAAGAAGAAAATAGGAGGCTGTGAAAGGAGTGAGATGGGAAATGGGAGCTATGGACTGAGAGTTGATGAAGAATTGAGAGGTAGCTGAAAATTTAAAAAGAATGTTGAGAAAGAGGACAAGATTTGAGTGGACAAAGGCAAAAAAGAAAAGAAAAAGTTAAGAAAGCTGAATGGAAAAAAATTAATAAGTTGGAGACAAGAGAGAAGAGGAGAAAAAATGGACAGCAGACACTGGAAAGAAAATTAGTAAAAGATAGACAAAAAGCAGAAAGAAACTGGGACCAAGATAATGGAAAAACAAAAAGACCAGATAACAAAAGGTAGAAAAAAATAATTTTATTTTCTATTTTGTGATTACAGTATGTCAGATTTGAAACATGTATCCTGTCAGAGCTGGTGTTAGACAGCAAGCGTGAACTGGGACCTAAAAGAGAGAGGAAAAGTCTTTTTTTTCTTTTTTGAGTAATATATTTTATTAAATTTCAAAAAGAACCAAACAAATACAGAATACCACAGTGTACAAAGCACAAAAATGCGTACCAATATTCTTATCATATTTCACCAGGGTATACTGCAACACACCCATCCACCCCCTCCCAAAAGTCACACAAAACCATCCTAAGTCAATCCTCAATCCCCATTCCAGTGTGTCAGTAACAGAAATAGTTAAACATTCAACAAATGACTGCAAGCTCCAGGCGTTAGAGTAGTCCAAAAAGGGTTCCCAACAAAAGCAAAACGCTCGCCCCTGAGGTGTTTCCAGAGAAGGCAGTTGAAGGCGTTCCATGGATGCCAATTCTATCATCAGAGTACACCAATGTGCCAAGGTCGGAGAGTCAGATGGTATCTAACAATGAAGAATCACTTTCTTGCCCAATAATATTGCTCTTTCCAAAAAATCCCTGAAATCCTTTGGAGAGGGTCTCAGCAAAAAATCTGCAGTGAACAAACTAAGCGGACCAAATACATATGTATGATTCCACATAACCATGATATGGTGATGAACCTGCTGCCAAAAAATTTGTATCCGTGCACATGACCAAAATTGATGTCCAAGAGTAGCAGGAGAATGGTTACACTTAAGGCAAGCAGTGGAGGCGCAGAGGGGAGCTTGAAACAAGTACGCTGGAGATCTGTAAAGGTGGAGCAAGAATTTGTAATTCAGTTCTATCAAAGTCACTCTTGGGGTCATTTTAGCTGCTCGATGAAGTCCTTTCTGAATCATTTGATCAGTAACCTCACAAGGTAAATCCAAAGACCATTTGTTCGAGCATAAGGCATTTCACCTAAAGATTCCTGTAGATAACGGTAATGATACCGTAAAGCAGGGGTGCACACACTTTTTTGACTCGCGAGCTACTTTTAAAATGACCAAGTCAAAATGATCTACCAACAATAAAATTAAAAAAAAAACACAACGCACACTGTACACATAGAATTGTTAATTATCATTCCTATTCCGGAGTTTTTTCAAAGAGGTCAAAGCATATGACTCTATACGCTGTCACCTCAGAAACAACCATACACAAATAGACAAATACCCACCCCCCTCCCTTTTTACTAAACCACAATAGCAGTTTTTAGCGCAGGGAGCTGTGCTAAATGCCCAGCGCTGCTCTCAACGCTCATAGGCTCCCTGTGCTAAAAACCACTATTGCGGTTTAGTAAAAGGGGATCATATTGTAAAATATAGACAGCAGATATAAATTCAGACACATTTTGATCACTAAATTTAAAATAAAATCATTTTTCCTACCTTGTCTGGTGATTTCATGAGTCTCTGGTTGCACTTTCTTCTTCTGACTGTGCATCCAATCTTTCTTTCAGCCTGTATGCTTCCTCTCCTCCACACCTTATTCCCTCCCCCAACTTTTTCTTCCTCTCTCCCTGACCTTTCTTTCTTTCTCTCTTCATGCCCCCTTTCTTTTTTTCTGTTTCTCTTCTTTCCTTCTGTCTCCCTGCCTGCCCCCTTTCTTTCTTTCTCCCTGCCCTTCCCCAAGCCATTGCCACTGCCGCTGCCATCGGGGAACAGGACCCAAACCGCCACCAATGGATAACAGGCCCCAAAGCCGACGCCGCCCATGCTCTCCCTGCTTCGGGCCAACCAGCATTCCTCTCCCCGACGTCAATTCTGCCGTCGGAGAGGAAGTTCCGCCGAGCCAGGCAGCGATTGGCTGGCCCGAACTTTCTCTCCGACGGCAGAATTGACGTCGGGGAGAGGAAGACTGATCGGCCCGATAGATCGCCAAGGCAAAGTGAGTCCTGGGTGATCGACTCACTTTGCCTTGGCGAGCTACCCGTCGATCGCGATCGACCTATTGGGCACCCCTGCCGTAAAGAAATCGTTGTCTGAACTGACAGACATAAAGCTTCAGAAAGAGTTTCCATGTGTCTATCCGACTTGTGGCAAGGAACGAACATAGTAAGATAGCTGGGCATAAGGGAGCCAATGTTGAGCTGTCCAGCCATGCTCCCGAATGAGGTCTTCCAAAGAGTACAAATTTCCATTAGAATGAACAATTTGAAAAATATACTGAGAGGAAGCAGCCGTCCTCACTGATGCTGCCACCGGGGCCATCCCTGGAACAAAGTCACCATTTCCCTGTAGTTGTAGATAAGGGGTCACAATGTATGGGATGTGCATCCTTTGACACAAAGTCTTCCAAACATGACGCAATGGCAGCAAAAATAAATCTCTAGCAGAGGATGTCCTTAGGGGCAAACGCTTCACATGAAGTAAATAACTGAAATGATACTGTCCACAAAGAGACAATTCTTGTCTTGTAGCAGAAAAATGACCCGTTCCCCGATACCAGTCGTTGAGATGTCTCATTTGACATGCCAGGGACAACATCTTCAAGCTGTGCAGTAGAGAATGACACGGGGAAAAAATCTGTCCCCATCACTGCACCGTCCCCGGCCCACCATCCTCTGCACCGCCCCGTCACCGCCATCCCTTTCACCGCCCCGTCACCGCCACTGCCATCCCATTCACCGCCCCGTCACCGTCCCTGCAGCATCCATATAAGCCTCAGTACTGCGAAACACCATGAAGACAGAAGAGAATCCTGCCACCACTACTACTACTACTGCACTAAGAATCTGTTTCAGTGGCTCTGCACTGTAGTAAAAACAGAACATAAAATAAATCAATTGACATGTCCTCCCTTGCAATGACATGTCCCCCATAGCTCGAATCAGGTCAATTGTGCACACTAAAAATGCAGGTGGATCTGGAACGTGAGCGCAGGCAGGCAGTGATACAAAAACAGCAGACACCCGACCGATTGCAGTGTTCTGCCATCTCCCTCCCTCTAGCTCACCTTAGATGTAGAGTATGCCGGCTTTCTTTTTCGCCCAGCCGCACGTGTGGGTGCTCATTTGTTCAATATTCTCCTCTGATGCAACCGGAAACAGGAAGTTGTAAGAGAGGAGAAGATTGATCAACTCGAGCAGCCGTGCAAGCGTGACTTTTTGAACGCGTGCGGCTGGGCGAAAAAGAAAGCCGGCATACTCTACATCAGTGTTTTTCAACCTTTTTTACACTCGTGAACCGGCAGAAATAAAAGAATTATTTTGTGGACCGGCAAACTACTAGGACTAAAATTTTAAAACCCTGTTTCCACCCCATCTCCGCAAGCTCGGTCACCTCAGTAACTATAGAAAAATAGACAAATATAGTGCAAAATGTAGACAGCAGATATAACTTCTCAAAACTGACACATTTTGATCACTAAATTGAAAATAAAATCATTTTTCCTACCTTTGCTGTCTGGTGATTGATTTCATGAGTCTCTGGTTTCGTTTCCTTCTGTCTTTGTATTAGAGAATGACACGGTGGCGGTTTACCCGCGGCCACCGCATTTTAGCCGCGGGTCACCCGCCGAAAACGGGGAAGAAAACTAGCAGTCGCTGCGGCGACGGGGACAAGGCCATTCACCGCCCGCGGGGCGGTGAATGGTCTTGTCCCCGCAGTGAGGCATGAAGGATCGCGCGGTCCCCGCAGCTCACACCTGCCTGCCCAATCGATTCTAGTGTTTAGCCAGCTCTCTCCCTTCTCCTCACCTTAGTTTGTAGATTTTTCTTTTTCGGCGACCCGCACGCTATCAGAGAGCCGTACACCCGCTGCTGCTCAGTTTCGATCTTCTGCTCTGACGCAACCGGAAACAGGAAGTTGCAGCAGAGCAGAAGATTGAACACTGAGCAGCTGCACGTGCGCGGCTCTTTGGGAAAGCGTGCAGGTCGCTGAAAAAGAAAACCTATAAACTAAGGTGAGGAGAAGGGAGAGAGCTGGCTAAACACTAGGATCGATTGGGCAGGCAGGTAGTGGCTGCGGGGACCGTGCGATCGCTAGTGTTCCCGGCTCAAATTGGAAGGAGGGAGTGAAAGGGAAAAGGATTCTGGGCCAAGGGGATGAAGTCGGAAAGAAAAACCCACAGCAGGAAAGAAAGGGAAGGACTGGCAGGTGAGCCAGATGCTAGAAGCAGGGGGGGGGGGGGAAGAAAGGGGGAAAAAAAGCTAGATGGGGTTGAAAAGAAGAGACACACTGGTATGGAAGAGGAAGATAGGGGAAATCTGGACACAGGAAGGTAACAGAAAGAGGGGAAATTATGTGCATGGGGCATAGGGACAGAGACATAAAGGGGACATGCCATGGGGATGGTATATGGACACAGGGGGTCAATGACAGATACATAGGGGAGATATTAGAAATGGAGAAAATAGGAGCACAGAAGCGAGATGGTTTGTGGGGATGGGACAGGGACCGAGCTTGCAGGCTCCAGTGGCTTGCACAAATTACATTGTAACGTGCCATGAAAATAAGAGGAAGGAAGGTAGATAGGCCACGCGAGAGGAGCTGAAGGGTAGTAAAGGATGGTAAAGGAGGGAGGGAAGGGTGGTGGTGGAAAGGAATAGAACAGACATTGAAGGAGGGTGGAGAGGAACAGACCCCCAAGGGAAATGTGGAAGACAGAGTGGGAAGAAGACAGATGCCAGACTATGCGGGAGCGGAGGGAAGAAGATGGGTGCTAGACCAATGGGGGGGGGGGTTAAGGGAGAGGCACAGTAACAGCAAATGGAAGACGCAGAGAGAAGACACACAGTGGATGGAAGGAATTCAATGAGAAGATGTGGAAAGCAGAAACCAGACAACAGAGGTAGAAAAAAAAATTATATTTATTTATTTATTTTTTGCTTTAGGATAAAATAGTATATTAGTTGTGTTGATAAAAATTTATAAACAAAGCCCTGCCAGCTGAACATCTCTTTCTCTAGTTCAGCAGCAGGAACTTTGATTTATAAGAAAGGAATAAGCTAAATATTACAGTACTAAGGCTTATATGGATGCAGCGGGGACGGTGACGGGGCGGTGAATGGGATGGCAGTGGCGGTGACGGGGGCGGTGAAAGGGATGGCGGTGACGGGGCGGTGAAGGGAACGGCGGTGACGGGGCGGTGCAGAGGATGGTGGGCCGGTGACGGGGACAGATTTTTTCCCCGTGTCATTCTCTACTTTGTATCCTTTCTTTCATTTCTTTCTTTCTGCACTCAGGCCCAAGAATTGTCCCTTTCTATTCCCTCCCTCTTTCCTTCCTATGTCCTTAGTGCCCCCGGTGCCTCCTTCCCATGTCTTTAGTGCCCCCCAGTGCCTCCTTCCCATGTCCTTAGTGCCCCTTCCTGTCTTTAGTGCCCCAGTGCCTCCTTCCCATGTCCTTAGTGCCCCTTCCTGTCTTTAGTGCCCCCAGTGCCTCCTTCCCATGTCCTTAGTGCCCCTTCCTGTCTTTAGTGCCCCCAGTGCCTCCTCCCCATGTCTTTAGTGCCCCAGTGCCTCCTTCCCATGTCCTTAGTGCCCCTTCCTGTCTTTAGTGCCCCAGTGCCTCCTTCCCATGTCTTTAGTGCCCCTAGTGCCTCCTTCCTATGTCCCTCTCACTGCCTTCTACACTTTGTCCCACCCCCACCCCTGAATCCTGCCTGCCTACCTTTCTCCCTCCCTAGCCAAAGCCAGCCTGCTGCCTCCCTGCCGCTCAAAAAAAAAAGCCTCCTTCCTTTTCCCCTGCTCTTACCGCCATGCTCATGCTGCAGCTACTAAAGCCGACAGGAAGTCTTTCCGACTCAATTCTGAAGTCGGAGAGGATTTTGTACCGGAATTTTTTGGGGTAATTTTTAAATAGTTTCTTGTGGGTATTTACTTTCTTGATTAATAGGTGGGAGGGTACATGAATTATTTGTTTGCACAATTGAATAAAGATATAAAAAAATAATAATAATAATAATATGAATACTGCTGCTTCTGGCACATATTTCCCATTTGAAGAATATGCCAGAAAAGTGAGCAGTGGCTAGTTTGCATACCTGATTCTAGCTTAGTTATTATCGTGCACCTCCTCTCTAAATTGAATCTGTGTGCTGACTTGGAGCATTTTGAGCCTGTGTTCAGAGTTTATAATGCTATGTAAGGCAATAGTGTAATGTTTAATATCATAAAAACATATTTTTTAGCCAAAAGAAAGGGAGAGTGTGGTGCAATATTATTAATTTAAGCTGAACGTCCCTGGCTCTCACTTGAATGTTTTTCATATGCCAGGAAGTTTTGCAGACTCAGACTGAACACATTTTATAACATAACAATCAGCTTATATACCGCAGGACTGTGAAGTTCTATGCGGTTAACAAAAGTTTATAATAGTGTATACAATTGAATAAATTGAAAATTATGTAAGTTAGAGACTCACAGAATAGATTACTAAAGTATAATGTCCATAAACATGGAAATTAATTACCCAAATATTTAAGAAACAAGTATGTCTTTAAATTTCTTCTAAATTTCATATAAGAACTGGAAGACATGATTAGATTTTCCAAATCCATGCCCCATAATGCTGCCTGATATGACAAAAGATGATGATGATGTTTTTTAAATTTGCAATCTTTAACAGGTGGAAAGACAAAGTTCAGGTGTGAATTTCTCCTGTTTCTTATTTGCAAAAGTAAAGAGGTCAATCGGGTATTTGGGAGAAAGTCTAAACAGAACTTTGAAACAAAAACAACCAAATTTAAACTTCACATGCGCCTCCACTGGCAACCAGTATAATTTCCAGTAAAATGGCTTGATATAATCATGTTTCTTCAGCCCAAAGATCAATCTAACAGCCACATTCTGGACCATCTGCAGTCGCTGCATATTTCTTTGAGAAATTCCTTGATAAACAATATTGCAGTAATCAAGCTGACTAAGCATAAGAGTCTGCACCAAAATTCTAAATGATTCTACGTCAAAATAGGCCGCAAAATAGATCGCAATTTCCAAAGGGTGAAAAACCTTTTTCTAACCAGGGAATCCAACTGAGTCTTCATAATTAAACCCTAATCCAATATTACACCCAGAATCTTTTTGAACAGGGTAACTGTGATCGTTTAATATCAAATGTGTATCAGTATCATAAGGGTGTGGAAAGGCCACAAAAATCCTAGTTTTTTCTGAATTCAGTTTAAATTAAGTCATCCATTGTTCCATTAGTCCTATTGCTTTTGTTGCCATGAGAATTATTTCTGACAGTGATTTAGCAAATGGGATGATGATTGTAAAATCATCCGTATAGCTAAAAACACTTTTATATCTCGGAGTAGATTAAAGTCTACAAAGAAAAATAGTATTTGTTTGCTTGGCACTTATGTTTGTTTAACTTTTTAAGTGTAAAAGCTGCTTTCTGAACTCAAGATGTTTAAAGATGAGGTTTCCTAACTAAACTGGAACCATGACTATGCAGGAAAAACCCCCAGCAACCTTATTATGCCCTTAGGGATGACTAAAAGAAAAGAGTTCTAAATATTTTTACATGGAAATCTAAACAAAAAATGCTAATACTTTCCTTCTTGAAGAAAGTAGCTCCTCATATCTTTAATTCTAAATTTACCACTACTGCTTTCTGTGACCGTCAATTTACAACATGCCACTATTCCATATATTTCTGCAGTTTGGGCTAGATTCACTAAGCCCACTGATCGTGTCCCGACCACTTAGCGACCCCTTTGGATCAGCGGTTTGCCACGCTGACCTCTGAGACACCCAGTAGTGGGTTAGTACTACCGAAGATGCAGTGCAGCAGCTCTCCCAGTAACAGGCAGTGAACACCACTTCTTTGGCGGTGCTTAAGGCTAAAGTGGAGGACCTTGAAAACCGGTCCCGCCGGAATAACCTCAGGTTTGTGGGCTTCCTGAATCTCTTTTGGATAATGATCTGGGGGACTTTCTGGAAAAGTGGTTAGCAGAGTCCCTGGCTATCCCGCAAAAGTTGGGGCAACAGAGAGATGGAGCGGATCAGCCACGGGTGGTTATTTCCCGCCTTTCAAACTACCATCACAAGATCGAGGTGCTCCGGGCAGTGCAACAGGGGAAGAAGCTGCACTACAACAACAAATCTGTCCTCTGTTTCCAGGACTACTCCACGGAGGTACCCAGGCTTGATGCAAGTTTTCTCCCCTTTGCACCACCCTCGTCTGCCACAGTATCCCCTTCTCTCTACAATATCCTGCACGTGTGCGGGTGATGCATGTGGGCAGGGCACATCATTTCGACTCTCCAGAGGCTGCCCAGCAGTTTGTGGAGGAGAAGTTCCCAGAGGGTACCCCTATGATCCTTGGAGGGTATTTGTATGCTGAGTTGGCCACTTTTGGGGGCTCGTGCCTGGTGACTGGCTTTGTGAGCTTTGGAGGGTATCTGTTTGCTGGGTTGACTGCCCTTGGGGGCTCGAGCCCAGTGACTTTGGCCTCTTGTGTAGGTCCCCTGAGAGAGGACCTTAGTGACTTGTTACTCCCCTTTTTGGGTCTGGTGTTCTTACATCTGTTGGGGTTGGAGGAGGGGTGCTGTTGAGTACTGCGCAGGGGTGTGTGTGTGTGTGAGGGGTAAGGGACGCTGAGAGGTGCTTTCTGCAGCGACTTTGTGTGTGGGGAGGTGACTGTGGTGAGTGGAGGTCTGGGAGCTCTGGTGGGGGGTGTCTCCTTGATTTGACTAGGTTCTTTGGGAGTGTGCGTGGAAGTTGTGTGGTTGGCGTGTGTCAGGGCTGTTTGTTTGGGGATCAGGGCTTGGGTTGCGGTATCCCCTGATTTGCTACTTTTTTTCTGGGGGGTTTGGCATTGGGGATCCACAGTTTACGGTTTCTGATGTTATTCCACTGTACATCCTGTATCTCTATCATGGGACAGGCACCAGGTTCCACTGGTCCCCAAGTTCTAATATTAATGTTGTTACTACAGCTCTGCTTAGTGGGGCCGTGAGGGTGGGGGATTGGGGGAGGTGTTTTGCTGGTTATTTTTCTACATTCTTATTCTACCAGGTGCCCTCTCTCAGTCCTCCTTACTTTGACCTGCTAGTGCCAGTGAGGCCTGGCCTTCTTTCCTGTGTTTATTATATACTGTTTAGTTGCTATTTTCTATCTCTGGGTGCTTTTCCCTCTACTCTCTATGAGTCCCGGGGTCTAACCCTGGAGGGTATCTCTGCTCCTTTGGGGAGCTGGGGAGGGAGTGAGATCTAGGTCCGGGGCACTACTGTGGGGATCCTGTAGCAGGAGTACCCTGCTTCCTGGAAGTGGCACCTATTGGGGTGTGGTATAGGGAATGGATAGGGATGGGTTGGGGGGTGGGGGGAGGGTGACTGGGGGGGTGTGGGGCAGGGGAGGGGCAGTCTTGTTGGGGGGGAAGGGTTTTCCTAGGTTGACAGGTGGGAGGTTGGTGGTCTCCCTGGTGTTTGTTGCAGCTGGGGGGGGGGGTGGCTGGGATACTCTTCTGGTTATGTGAAATGGGATATTATATACCTGCTTTTATCTCTCTTCTTAGTTTTTCCTGGAACATAAATTGATTTCTTGGAATGTAAGGGGGTATTCACTCCCCTATTAAAAGGTATAAAATACTACAATTGCTGAATCGTAAAAAAACTTATTTGGCTTTTCTACAAAAAACTAAGCTGTCCTCCGCGGAACATGGTACTTGGTGGGTGGAGACTACTTGGAGGTCCTGGCTCTGGGGGGTGGAAGGGGTGTGTTGTGATTCTATTTCGTAAGGGCCTTCAACTGCAAACCCACAGGGTTCTTTCGGGATCCTGAGGGGCGATACATTATCTCCTCAGTTACTCTTAATAGTAAGCCTTTGCTTTTATGTAATCTTTACGCTCCCAATTATCCCTCTGGCCAAAATTTTTCAGAAGTTGCGTAACCAACTGTTGCAATTTGGAATATTCCCCTGATCATTGAGGGGGATTTTAATGAGGTTCATAGAAACATAGAAATAGACGGCAGATAAGGGCCACGGCCCACCAAGTCTGCCCACCCCAATAACCCTCCCCTACCTTTCTCTGTGAAGAAATCCCACGTGGCGATCCCATTTTGACTTAAAATCAGGGCACGCTCCTGGCCTTGACCACCTGCAGTGGATGATCATTCCAGTGATCAACCACCCTCGTCGGTGAAGAAGTATTTCCTGGTATCACCGTGTAGTTTCCCGCCCCTGATTTTCCACACGGATGCCCTCTTGTTGCCGTGGGGGCCTTTGAAAAAGAAGATGTCCTCTTCCACCTCGATACGGCCCGTGAGATATTTGAACGTCTCGATCATGTTCCCTCTCTCTCTGCGTTCCTCGAGTGAGTATAGCTGCAATTTTTTCAGCCTTTCCTCATACGGGAGATCCTTGAGTCCCGAGACCATCCGGGTGGCCATACGCTGGACCGACTCAAGTCTGCAGCACATCTTTGCGGTAATGCGGCCGTCCAAAATTGTACACAGTACTCCAGATGGGGTCTCACCATGGATCTATACAATGGCATAATGACTTCGGGCTTCCGGCTGACGAAACCCCTACGTATACAACCTATGATTTGTCTAGCCTTAGATGAAGCTTTCTCTACTTGCTTGGCAGTCCTTCATGTCCTCACTGATGATCACCCTAAGTCACGTTCTGCTACAGTCCTTTGTAGGATTTAACCATTAAAGGTGTACGTCTTGCATGGATTTTGGCTGCCCAGGTGCATGACTTATACATTTTTCGGTATTGAAACTGAGTTGCCAGGTCCTGGACCAGTGCTCCAGTAGGAGTAGGTCGTGCACCATACTGTCGGGCATTGAGTTTCCGTTCGGGCCCTGTGCTTTGGTCTGACGTGTTCCTGCCTACTACATTGCATAGTTTGGCGTCATCGCGAATAGCACTATTTTAACCTTGAAGTCCCTCAGCCAAGTCCCTTATGAAGATGTTGAATAGGATCGGGCCCAAGACCGAGCCCTGCGGCACTCCACTGATCACCTCCGTCTTTTCGGAGGGGGTGCCGTTCACCACCACCCTCTGAAGCCTACCTCCAAGCCAGTCCTAAACCCATTGCTGTCAACGTGTCTCCTAATCCTATAGAGCTCATCTTGTTCAACAAACCTGCGGTGTAGGCACGCTATCGAATGCTTTGTTGAAGTCCAAGTATACGATGTCTAGGGACTCCCCAACATCCAGCTTCCCTGTCACCCAGTCAAAGAAGCTGATTAAGGTTAGATTGGCAGGACCTCCCCTATAGTAAATCCATGTTGACGCGTATCTCGTAGATTCTCCTCGTCCATGATCGTATCCAATTGGCGTTTGATTAGAGTTTCCATTAGCTTGCTCACTATTGATGTGAGACTCACGCGTCTGTAGTTAGCAGCCTCCGTCCTGCATCCTTTTTGTGGAGTGGAATGACGTTAGAGCCGTTTTCCAGTCCAATGGAACTTTACCTGTACTAAGGGAGAGATTGAAGAGCGCGGATAGCGGTTCTGCCAAGATGTCACTTAATTCCCTGAGTACCCTGGGGTGTAGGTTGTCTGGCCCCATTGCTTTGTTAACCTTGAGATTAGATAGTTCAAAGTGGACAGTGCTGGGTGTAAACTCGAAATTTCGAAATGGGTCTGCAGAGCTATCCCTTGTCTGCAGCTGAGGGCCAGATCCCGGCGCCTCACGGGTGAAGACTGAGCAGAAGTATTCATTTAATAGTTCAGCCTTTTCCGAGTCCGATTCTACATAGTTCCCGTCTGGTTTCTTAAGGCGTACTATCCCGCTTGTGTTTCTATTTCTGTCACTAATATACCTGAAGAGGGGTTTATTGCCCTTCTTGATGTTCTTCGCTAGATTCTCCTCCATTCGAAATTTGGCCTCTTTGACCTTTGTTTTGACTGCTCTTGACTTGGCCAGATAGTCTTCTCTAGAGTCCTGCTTCCCTGATTGTTTATAAGATATGAACGCTCTTTTCTTTTCTTTTATGAGGTCTGAGATCTCTGCAGAGAACCACTGTGGCTTATTGTCTCTTCGCCGTTTACTTACCAATTTAATAAAGCGGTTGGTTGCTTCTTGTATGGTAGCTTTTAGAGTTGACCACAATACTTCTACATTATCTGTTTCTGCTCGGTTATGCAGCGCCTGATGGATGAAATCCCCCATGTCCTCGAAGTTGGCGTCCTTGAAGCTGAGGACCTTAGTTAATGTATTAGATTTGGTGAAACCTTTCCTGAGATTGAACCATACCATATTGTGGTCACTGGAGGCCAACCTGTCGCCCACCGAGACCTCCGTGACACTTTCTCCATTGGTAAGTATCAGGTCCAGTATTGCCCGATCCCTTGTTGGCTCCAATACCAGTTGCTCCAATACCAGGTTCCTGACCCGAGGCTGGATCGCTCTGCCTCCCTCCCATACTGGGAGGCAGGCTCTCAAAACCTGTACCAGGGCTATGTTAATTGGCTTCTTCCTTGGGCCTTCTGGATGTTTGGTGTGTTTTGCATCAGGTGGAGTGGTGATTATTCTCATATTTCTCGGCCCATGGGACGTTTTCCTCAGATTGATCTTATTCTCTTTTGCAAACAGCTGCTTCCTGTGGTACAGGAGGTGGTGCTTGGCCCCACTGAAATTTCAGATCACGCGTGAGTGGGTCTTTGGTGACGTTGGGGGCCCTCCTGGGAGGGTGGTGCCCATTGGAAATTTCCTTGCCATTTGTATCAGAAGTCCTGCTTTTAAGACTTTTTGCTGAATAAGTGGGGGGATTTTAAGAACAATAATCAGGAACATAGAGAGGATCCCATCCTTTATTGGGAAATGGTGAAGGCCGTATTGCGTGGTGAAATCATGGCCTTTGTGGTCTTTGAGG
Organism: Geotrypetes seraphini; assembly: GCF_902459505.1. Classification (NCBI taxonomy): domain Eukaryota; kingdom Metazoa; phylum Chordata; class Amphibia; order Gymnophiona; family Dermophiidae; genus Geotrypetes; species Geotrypetes seraphini. Next base: position 111,099,575 of record NC_047092.1, on the reverse strand, counting down.
CTAAAATGTGCCATGCAGCAATTCTTGTACTAGAGCGCAGGGTGCTGGTTCTGAGGCGGCGCTTCAACAGGCGAGCTTCCTTGGCCCTTAAGACAGTTTTTGGAGGCACAGCAAGAACTGAATGAGTCTTACAACCGGGGGGGGGGGAGGGGTGGCAGGGGGCCACCCCGGGGGGGGGGGGCGCAACGGTCTAGGATCATTATAAGTTTCAGTTATTTTGGTTTGCCAATAAGAGTGATCGCATGCTAGCCCGTTTGGCCCACTCACATCGCAGGTCCGCGGGTATTACTGTCTTGAGTGACTCTTGGGGTGCTCTCCATCATAAGACCGAGGATGTTACTCATATTATGCGGGATTTTTTTGCATCTTTGTATGACATCGCCAGGCCCAGACGTTCTGGATGGGAGGGGTCTACTTAGAAAGTTTAGATCTACCTCATCTCTCCGCTCGGGACTTGGGACATGTTGGAGCATTCTATCACTGCAGAGGAGGTGAAATGGGTGATACGCACTTGCCCATTGGCAAATCTCCGGGCTGGATGGCTATCGGGGTGAATTTTACAAAGCTGCATGTTAAGGGAGATTGCTCCGGTGTTAGCGGAGATCTTAACTTAGAGCATGGCTAAAGCTTCCCTGCCCCGGTAATTTGAATCTGGCCCAGATTATTGTCCTTCTCAATAATCCCGACCTGGGTCGGGATCAGGTTTTGCCGGAATCCTATAGACCCCACATCTTTGCTGAATTTTGAGGACAAAATTGATGGCTAAGGTCCTTGCCATCTGCCACAACTTTTATGACTCACAACAAAATATGAGAAAATAGTAACCTCAAACAGTAGTGCTCAGGAAACCTTACACACTCCAATGGAATTTCAGATTCCACTGTACTCAGAACAAGTCAGTGGTGTTGGAATTCTTCACCATTCCCTTTACATGGAGAGTGAAAAATATTTTTGTGGAGATACAATTTTGTTCTTTTTTTCTTTTTATCTTTTTACATCCTTGTATATTCTACATCCCAATAACTTATAGTAGCTTAAAAAAGCATATATATCGAAAAGGAATTAAAAAGTGTAATCACTTAGCTTAAGATCCTTATCGGTTCCCCTTCCGACGCGTTTCGAATCTTTTTTCAAGGTCGGGGGAAACTGAAAAATAACACACATAGTATAAGTAGAAGCACCTTAATAACATTAAAAAAACAAAGATCATTCTAAATCTGCCACTCACCAAAAGATAAGGTTAGTCCTTAACCATACATTTAAAGTTTAGGGCATTATATTCTTAGAGACTCTCCACTTATAAGTAGGGGTAGTCACGAACCCTGTGGTCAATGCCAGTGGTGCCCGTTTACAATGGCAGGGGAGACGTGGATTCATCCCATTTTAGGAACTAAATATAATGCTAGACATAACACCAACTGCAATTCAGACTATGTTATATATTTAATCCAGTGTCCATGTCCCAAACTGTATGTGGGCCGGACCACTAGGGCCATTAAGATTCGCCTTACAGAACACAAATCTAGAGTGAATACTAGCTGTGAAATTTCTCCTCTAGGTTAGACATTGGAAAATCTGTAAACATAGTTTGAAGGACCTGAAATGGAGAATATTAGATAAGATCACTGTGGGGGTGGGAGGGAGGGAACATTGAGCGCACTTTAAATCTGCGGGAGTTGCGCTGGATGTTCCAACTTCAAACTATGGCTCCATCCGGGCTAAATGAAGCCTCGGATTGGATGGCCCAAGTGGACTGCTGAGGTGAATAAGTAGGGACTTTTGTGGTGAATTTTCCCATGATTCGGCTGGGTTGCTAGGATACGGAGGGGGGAGGGACTATATATTTCCTCAATGAACGCCGCGGCCATCTTGTTGGATAAGCCAGTGGCAGGAAAATGTATGGTTAAGGACTAACCTTATCTTTTGGTGAGTGGCAGATTTAGAAATGATCTTTGTTTTTTAATGTTATTAAGGTGCTTCTACTTATACTATGTGTGTTATTTTCAGTTCCCCCCGACCTTGAAAAAGATTCGAAACGCGTCGGGAAGGGGAACCGATAAGGATCTTAAGCTAAGTGATTACACTTTTAATTCACTTTTCGATATATATGCTTTTTAAGCTACTATAAGTTATTGGGATGTAGAATATACAAGGATGTAAAAAGATAAAAAAGAAAAAAAGAACAAAATTGTATCTCCACAAAAAATATTTTTCACTCTCCATGTAAAGGGAATGGTGAAGAATTCCAACACCACTGACTTGTTCTGAGTACAGTGGAATCTGAATTCCCATTGGAGTGTGTAAGGTTTCCTGAAGCACTACTGTTTGAGGTTACTAAGGTCCTTGCCAATCATTTGGCCCAGGTGCTGCCCTCTCTAGTGTCGGAACAGCAAGTGGGATTTGTACGAGACCAATCAATGTCTAAAAACATTCAACATATCTTGTTGGCCCTGGAGAAAACCGGTGTGAATGGAACCCCCGCCTTACTTGTCAGTTTTGACACCAAAAAGGCTTTTGATCGCATGAGGTGGGGGTTCCTGTTTGCTGTACTTCGTGTGTACTAGGATGGGTCCATTTCTCTTTAATGGTATTCAGGCGTTGTATAGTTATTCCGTAGCGCAGATCTCGGTGAACTTTCCGATTCGTCGGGGCACTCGTCAGGGCTGCCTTCTTTCGCCATTGTTGTTTGTGCTTAACTTAAATCCTTTGATCAGAGAGCTGCAATCTAATGCAGACATCAGCGGGCCTTCAGCTGGGTGCTATGCATTTTAAGGTCGCGGCAATTTGCTGATGATCTTCTGATTTTTTTGACTGACCCGCATCGATCCTTGTCTACTCTCTTGGAGAGCGTTCGGGAATATGGGGGATTTTTCAGGCTTTGCTCTGAATCTGAATAAATAGAGGCACTGGTCTCCACTCAGCATTTTCAGAGATCTTTGGAAGGGGAACTTTCCGTTGAAAATGGGCTGAGTCATCTTTTCGCTACTTGGGGATCCAACTATCAATGCATGTTCAGGAACTTTACCGGTTGAATGTAGATCGTTTGCTTGCTACTACTAGCTCCGTTCTGGCTACATGGTGGGATTTGCCGCTCTCACTGATGGGGAGAGTGCACCTCTTTCGGATGGTTTTGTTCCCTAAGTGGCTCTACGTGCTCCAGACACTTCCTCTATGTCTCTTGCAGAGGGATATCCGGGCCTTATACTTTTTGCTATCGAAGTTTTGTTGGGGGGGGGGGGGGGGTAGGAAGCCTAAGTTGCGGTGGCAGGTGTTGTTGAGCTCCTGGGACCGGGGAGGCTTTGGGGTGTCGAATATCGCTCTCTATAATCAGGCTTGCCTTTTACGACATGTCCGGGATTGGGTTTTGGGTACTACTCTTTATAATGACACCTCTTTGGAACGGGATTATTTTTATTCTGCTCACCTCCTCTCTCTTCTCCATGCTCGACTGGCGGAGGTGCATAACATAACATAACATAATAACAGTTTATATACCTCAGTACCGTGAAGTTCTATGCGGTTTACAAAGATTAAGCAAAGGTACAAGTTGATTGAGCTTGAGAAAGGTGGAAGAAAGTGATTAGTAGGACAAGAAAACCGTTGTTGAGGAGAAAAGGGGTGTGAGGGTCAGTTGTTTAGATACTTTAGGAACAGGTGTGTTTTTAGACGCTTCCTAAATTCCTCATAAGTAGTGGATGATAGCAATTGTTATAGATCTTTACCCCATATTGCTGGCTTGATGTGAGAGAAGGTGTTCATGGTGTTTTTTCAGTGTTTGCAACCTTTAACTGGCGGGGGGGGGGGAGGGACGAGTTGGAATGCGAGCTTCTCTTGTGTCTGTTGGTTGAGAAGGAGATAGAGGTCAGTTATGTATTAAGGGCAAGTCCGTTATAGTGCTTTTAAAGCAGAAGCAGTGCGAACTTAAACTTTACGCGTGCTTCCATTGGTAAGTCCAATGCAAATGCTGGTATGTAGGGTGTCACGTGGTTCGAATTTCTTTAGCCCAATAGATTAGTCTGACTGCTGCATTTTGCAATTAATTGTAAGCGTCGCATATTCTTTTGGGGAGAGTGATAAGTAGGCGATGTTACAATAGTAAAGTAGGCTTAGAACGAGTGCTTGAACCCAAGGTTTTGAATGCCGACATATCGGAAATATGCTTTGATAGATCTGAGTTTCCAGAGAGTGAAGAAACCCTTTCTGATTAAGGAGTCCACCTGGTCTTTCATGGTTAGGCATTGATCCAGGGTAACACCTAGAATCTTCAGGGTGGGCTGGATAGGGTAGCCAAGTCCATTGATACATAGAGGTATTTTGGAGTCAAGCTCCTATTAGACATAGTGTATTGTTTAGACCGCTTTGGGAGGTGTGGCAGCGATTGCTTCCCCTGTGGCGTCAGGGCCCCCATATTAGTGTTTTGTTGCCGCTGACCAGTAATCTCTCCTCCCCCCCGGGGGTGGTCCCTTCTGTTTTTGGTAGATGGCGGGCTAGAGGCTTTGAACTTCTTTCGCATGTCTTGCGGGATGATGGAAGGCTCCTGTCCTGCAATGAGTTGCTGCAGTGTAGCCTTTCATTTCCTGGCCTTGTTTATGCTTATTGTGAACTGCTACATTATGTGGGGGTGTCTCCCAGGGGGTTCCCTATCTTTCGATTTTTGGATCTGGTTTCATACCTTCTTGGAGGGGGGGCGGATCCTGAGAGTTGGGTCTCGGTCTCCGTCTTTCATAGACAGCTTGGTACCCTTGGGCCCTCTCGGGATTTTTCCTCCATTTTGGAGGCTTGGTGGCAGGATTGGGGCAGAATTTTTGCTCTGAGCTCTTAAACATATCCCAGTTCTAGTACATAATGCTGAACTCCGGGAATGCCACTATAGAACCCTATTGAGAATGTACACGTCCCAGAGTCAGGCCTACCACATGGGCTGTGTGGATACCCAACTTTGTAATACCTGTATCACTGAAATGAATTCTTATTTTCATGGCCTTTGGTTTTGTGAGAGTATCCAGGGTTTTAAGGGGGACCTGGCCTACTTTCTAAGGGGACTGTTGCACATTCCCGTTCCTCTCTCTGTGCTTCACATGCTGTTTGCTCACTTCTCTATGTTTTCCATCTATACCTCTGCTGAAAAACTGTTTTTTGAGTAAATTCAGAATTTGAAATCGTCTTTTGTAACTACTAGCATAGACCTAATAATCAACCAACCCTCTTTAGAAAATGAAGGTTCAATTGCTGACAAGGTCTGGAATCATTTCGAAAATCCAGATTGGAACCAATTTCTCAAGCTTTACTCTAAATATGCAAAATCCAATTGCCTATTAGACAACTGTCCACTGTCTATCATGAAATCAGCCCCCCCCCCCCAATTTAAAACTGAACTCTTCAACTGGGTTTCTCTATGTTTGTCCACTGGCTACTTACCGGTGTGGAACTCAGCCATATCCTTGTGACTCCTTTTATTAAAAACTCCAAGGAGCCAGTCTCTTTGGCTGCCAACTACAGACCCATTGCCAACATACCACTTTTCCTCAAGCTTAAGGAAGGTCTAGTTAACCTTGATCTCATGAAATACTTAGAGAAGTTCAACATTCTACACGATTCTCAGTCTGGTTTTCGCACAAATTACAGTACGGAAACTGTCTTAGCTTCGCTGACTGATCACCTCTTCCATTTGTTTTCCCTGGGAAAAAGCGCATTGGTACTCCAGTTCGACTTGAGCAGTGCCTTTGACCTTGTTGACCATGACATTCTGCTTAGATGCCTTGATTCTATTGGCATTTCTGGACAGGTATTAAACTGGTTTACCGGCTTCTTAAAAAAACGCACTTACCAGGTTCACTGTGACAGAACCCTCTCCCAATCCTGGTGTAAACCCTGCGGAGTTCCACAGGGCTCCCCTCTCTCCCCTTCTCTATTCAACGTCTATATGGCATCACTGAGACATGTGTTATCTGACTTAAAATTGAAATCGTATATATACACAGATGACATCACAATTATCATTTCCATAACCTCACTGACACAAGAGACAGAACAATTCACCTCATCTGTCCTCATTAAGGTAGAACAATGGACTACACAATTCAAATTAAAACTGAACCCAGAAAACCCCCCAAGATTTTCATGGTAAGTCCCAACTACAAGTTAAATACCTCTTTGAAATTAAACGGGTTAAATTACCCAATTAACTCGACTATCAAAATCCTCTGAGTCATCCTGGACCAATGCCTGACTTTTGAAGACTACTAATGCTCAGGTTAAAAAATGTTTTTGCACCCTTTGGAAACTTTGCACCTTCAAACACTATTTTGACTTCATTTCTTTTCAACTGCTGGATCAATCTCTAATCTTAAGCATCTTAGATTACTGCAATATTATATACTTGGGATCCTTTAAGAAAACCATCAATCGATTGAGAATCATTCAGAATGCTGCCGTCCGTCTCATTTATGGTCTCAAAAAGTCAGACTATGTAAGCCCGTATTACAGAAAACTACATTGGCTACTGATAGAGGTAAGGATCATCTTCAGGTTTGCCTGCCTCTGCTTCAAAACCTTAACAGGTTCATCCCCAATCTACCTGTCGCACCATTTTGAATTTCCAGGCACCACTTGCACACGTAGTGCCTACCTATTTGCCTTCCCATCCTTGAAGGGCTGTAACTACAAGAGATTCCTTGATAGATCTTTGTCATTCCAAGCAGGCAAATGGAATATATGTCTAACCACCCTCATTTCAAATGCACTCTCCTACCAAACCTTCAGGAAATCAATTAAAACCTATCTCTTTGATAAATTTCTCTGACTCCCTTCCTGTCTTGTTGTATCTCTGATATGCCTCCAGATATACCTGACTACTCTTGACTAGCTAATGTAATTTGAAAGTCTTTTCTGTAACATCGCTGTCTGTACAGTCTCTTCATCTGTAAACCGCTCTGAACTACTGTGGTATACAAAAATAAAGTTATTATTATTACTAGTGTTTTAGCCTGTTACATTAACGGGTGCTAGAGTAGATGTCTGTCTGTCTGTTTTGTTTTTTTTAATTTGTCTCTCTCTCCTTGGACGCTGTCATTCTTTCTGTCTGTGTCTTTCCCTGGCCCCCTCCTTCCAACGTCTGCTCCCCCTGTACTCCACACTTCCATTCGTGTGGTGTCTCTCTCTCTACCCCTTCCATCTACTGTTCACCCTCTGTCTTGCCCCTCTCTCTCTTTCCATCCAGTGTCCGCCCTCTCTCTCTTTGTTCCATATGGCCTCTCTCCATCTCCTCCTTCCTTTTGCCTTGGTCTGGCATACCTTCCTCCTTCCCTCCAAGCCATTCTCTCCCCCTCTGCTCTCTTTCCTCATTTAACTACTTCATTGGTCAGCAGCAGCATTCACAATTCATTGCTGTTGCTAGCTTCAGGTCTTTCTCTCTGGCCAGTCCTGTCTTCATGAAAACAGGAAGTAGGCAGGACCGGCCAGAGAGGAAGGGCTGAAGCCAGCAACAGCAGCAGCGAATTGTAAACGCCTTGCTGCTGTCTGAAGCACCCGAGGCAGACACTTCTCTCCCAGCGAGATGACTTTAATATCAAACCTCCCTCCAGCGTTGGCAGCCGCAGCACGCTAAACAGGCTGCTTTGGCTTTCTTCTGCAGTTGAGGTCCCTCTGCCGCGTCACTGATGACATCATCAATGACGCGACAGAGGGACTCAACTGCAGGAGAAAGGCCGAATCAGCTGTTTAGCGTGCTGCGGCTGCCAACGCTGGAGGGAGGTTTGATATTAAAGTCATCTCGCTGGGAGAGAAGCGTCTGCCTCGGGTGCTTCAGGCAACAGCAGCGTTACAATTCGCTGCTGTTGCTGGCTTCAGCCCTTCCTCTCTGGCGGGAGGTTTGTGCCGGTAATGTCCCTCCCCCTCCAGTAGTGTGCAGCACTTTGACGGCACATCCTCTCACGATTCCTGGTCGGCCACATCGCTTGTGCTGGGGACTCATACAGTCCAGTCCTTCCGGCGAGTGTAGGGAAGTGCTGGGGATTTGCGCATGCGCACTCATGCGGCCACGGAACTACTGATCATGGAAGCACACAAATAGGAGTGCGCATGCACGAGTTAGCCTTTTATTATATAGGATTATTAAATGCTATATTTTGGGGAAAAAGTGTATTTTAAATTATTGGTTGGCTGATGTTCCTCACTCCTTCTGGTATTGGAGAAATAAATTACATGAACTTAAGGGATGGGAGGCCCGAATGGCTTACTTCTCTCGCCACAGAAGTAGAGACTTTGTCAACACTTGGTCTCCTTATTTGGACATTTTGCCTCCAGGGAGTCGTAGTCGCATCTTGAACATATTGAAGTTGTTTCCTAATCCATCTTGTCTGACCTTATTTACTTCTTTGCTATTGGACTTGGGGAAGAGGGGGAGGTTTGGGGGAGGGTATGGGGGGGGGGGAGCCTTTGTAACCCAGGAGGACATAGTCCAGTCCTCTTGGGGGGGGGGTCACCTTTCTTGCAAAACTCAAATTCTTACTGATTGTCATTTTGCCTTTGTTCGTTTGTGGTTCTTTATTGTTAATAAAAAAAAAAAAACAACAACAGATTAAACAAACAAACAAAAAAAGACATTTTTTCACAGCAATCTTGTGAACTGCATATATTAATTTGCATATATTTGCTTGAGGAGGAGAACTGTTGACTAACAGGCTTTATTGGATCTGTTTGGAACTTATTTGAGACTTTGGGGCGTAGTAAGTGGGAGAGAGACCTGGAAAACTGTTAAGTCAGGCCAAGCATGCTATACTCATGGGGGGTGTGAATTCTCTCACCCTAACTGAAAAGCGCTCCTTGAGGAAAACTTCTGGCTGGTTTCAGCCTCTTAATTTGAGAATGAACTCTGAGGACTTTTTTAGAGATCAGACTCCACAGGTGACCCTTGAGGTTAATTCGCTCCCATCCACTCCAAAGCGGAGCTTTTTGGCTCTTCAGCCAACCAGGAACAGGGCATTGCTTTTGGAGGATTTTACTGCTCTTTCTTTTTTATTCCAGGTGTAAGTACTTCTGTAACCACAGTATGGCTGTGAAACATGCACCAAAGCTGCTGCTCAGGTGAAAGCTTGTGTCTCTATGCAGCCAGAAATACTACCCAGGCAGAAGGAGTGTTCCATGTGAAAGCTGTCTTTATAGCTTCAATCCCTCATGAAGGAAGTAAAGGAATTGAGAGAAGACGGTGGCAAGACTGAGAAGCATCCGTAAGAATGAGAGGGACATCGATGAAATGGTTCATGAGACGCCAAAGATTTCCAGCAGAGGGGATGAAGAGGCTATGCTGAGAGAAGAAACCTGGACTCAGATTATGGGACCCTGCATGACTAGTAATGTAACTCCACCCACCCTTGAACTGAAGAACTGGTATGCTGCCTTGGAAGTGGAGGAGATGAAAGCGACCCGGTCGACATTTTATGTCTGGATTTCCAGAAGGCGTTTGACAAGGTTCCGCATGAATGACTACTTCTTAAAATTGCGAGTCACGGAATCAAGGTTGACATAATCAGGCTCGACAGATGATGATCAATGTGGATAAGTGTAAAGTGATGCATGTAGGTAACAAAAATCTCATGCATAAATACAGGATGTTCGGGGCGGTACTTGGAGAGACCTCCCAGGAAAAAAGACTTGGGAGTTATGATCGACAAGTCAATGAAGCTGTCTACGCAATGTGCGGCGGGCGGCGAAAAGGGTGAACAGAATGCTAGGAATGATAAAGAAGGGGATCACAAACAGATCGGAGAAGGTTATCATACCGCTGTTCCAGGCCATGGTGCACCCTCATCTGGAGTATTGCGTCCAGCACTGGTCCTGTACATGAAGAAGGACATGGTACTACTTGAAAGGGTCCAGAGAAGAACGACTAAGATGGTAGGGAGAACGAGAGGGCACTCTCTAAATTGAAAGGGGATAGAGTCCATACGAATGTAAGGAAGTTCTTCTTCACTCAGAGAGTGGTAGAAACTGGAACGCTCTTCTGGAGTCTGTCGTAGGGGAAAACACCCTCCAGGGATTCAAGACAAAGTTAGATAAGTTCCTGCTGAACCGGAACGTGCTTAGGTAGGGCTAGTCTCAGAGCACTGATCTTTGAATCAGAGGGCCGCCATGTGAGCAGACTGCTGGGCACGATGGACCACTGGTCTGACCCAGCGGTGGCAATTCTTATGTTCATCCTAGGGAGAGGAAGGACCAAAGCTTGAATATCCCTAAAATTGCTGGATCCATGAGGTAATGGTGGTTGGCAATTCAAGTTTATTAAAAAATTTTTATACCGCCTTATCAAATATTTCAAGGTGGTTGTACAATAAAATCAAGGGGGAACAAAAAAACAACATCATCAATTAATACGACAGTCAAATAGAACAAAAGGACATACTGAAACGAGAGGAAAAGGGAGAACTACAATTTAAATATGGGTACCCACGTTGGCACTAATGAAATGGCCAGGTACCCCTGCAAACATATCAAAAGTGACTTCATGGCTCTGGGAGAGAAGGTGAAGCAGTCAGGTGCACAGGTGGCATTCTCGTCCATCCTCCCTGTTGAGGATAAGGGGCCAGGTCAGAGAAGCACGAATACTGGAGATGAATGCATGGCTATGTGGATGGGGTCATCGAGAGCTTCTTGACTTCCTGGACCATGGAAATGATTTGTCTAAAGACTGCTGAGCAGGGATGGTATACATCTATCAAAGAAGGGAAGACGTATCTTCAGTGGTATGAAGGCTGGCTAATCTAATGAAGAGTCCTTTAAAACTTGAAGTGCTGGGACAAGGTGATCAAAGCCCCCAGGTGAGTATAAGCTCTCAGGTAAGTAAATCATTGAATACCCTCTACATGAATGGGAAAAGGGGGCAATGTCTGGAAAGCAGTATATATCTTAGGTGTTGGAACGGGGTGAGGGAGTAGGCAGAGAGGCCGTGGCCTACCCCAAAAACTGGCAGTGGCTCTGCTCCCCCACTGGTCAGTGTGCATCAGTTATTTCCTTGCTTCTCCCCTTGCGAGACCCTAACCGCCTGACTGCTTTCTGGCTTTTTGTCTCTAAACTCCCGCTCCCCCACACCTACTTCCTTACTGGTGTTTGTTGTTTTTTGTTTTTTTTTTAATCTTCGGGCAGCTTCAACGAGATCAGCATGCTGTCGTTGGCCTGCCCCAGAAGTCTTCATTCAGCAGCAATTTCCTGTTTCCGCATCGGTGGGCTCCTGTTGAATGAAGGATTCTAGAGCAGGCTGACGGCAGCACGCTATCTTGTCAACGCTGCCTGAAAATTAAAAATAAACAAACACTGGTAAGGAGGTAGGTGTGGGTAAGTCAGGAGTCAAAAGTCAAAAGCAGAAAGCGGTCATGCTAGGGGGGAGGGAAGGAAATAACTGATACATGCCACTGGGGACTGGGGGTAGGGAATTGGGAAAGTAGGGAGGGACAGATGCTCAGGGGCTTGGGGAGTTGGGAAAGGCTAATACTGCATGAACTTGGAGAGGGTTTGGGAAGGACAAATGCATGGGCTGGGGGGAGGGGGGTTAGGAAAGGAGATAGAGAGATGCTGCACAGGTGGAGTAATGGGAAGGGAAAGAAAGAAATGCTGCCAGAGGGGGAGGGAAAAGGAATGGAGAATTGTTGGACATGATAGTGGTGGAGAGGAGGAAGAAATGTTACACTGGGAGGGAGGAGAGATAACTCAAAGAAAGGAGAGATATTAGATTCTAGATCATTGTAATGGGAAGGAGAGAGAGAGAGAGAAAGATTCTAGATAACTGGAATGGGAAGGAGAGAGAGAGAGAGAGATTCTAGATAACTGGAATGGGAAGGAGAGAGAGAAGGAGAAAGAAAGAGAGAAAGATTCTAGATAACTGGAATGGGAAGGAGAGAGAGAGAGAGAGAGAGAGATTCTAGATAACTGGAATGGGAAGGAGAGAGAGAGAGAGAGAAAGATTCTAGATAACTGGAATGGGAAGGAGAGAGAGAGAGAGAGAGAGAAAGATTCTAGATAACTGGAATGGGAAAGAGAGAGAGAGAGAGAAAGATTCTAGATAACTGGAATGGGAAAGAGAGAGAGAGAGAGAGATTCCAAATCACTGGAATGGGAAGGAGATAGAGAAAGAGAGAGAGAGATATTCCAGATCACTGGAATGGGAAAGAGAGAAAGATAGAGGAGAGAAGGTAGGAGAGAAATAGCAGGGAAGAGAGCAAGGGGCATGCGGTGAGAGTTAGCTCCGCCCACCCCCAGACATCATCCAATGGAGCTCCCCCTTAAAAGGGGAGGGGCCAACGGCACTCAGCCATTTGGTACGTGTCGAAGGCGCATTAGCGAAAGCACCTTTGCGAAGAGCCTTGAGAAGTCACTGCAAAGGAGAACAAAGGGCAACTGCAACAGACACAGAGGACACACAAACAAGCAAGGAGAGCAGAGGGCAACTACAGCAGACACAGAGAACAACTACAGCAGTCACAGAGTATAGCCGACGCAGAGGATAGCCACAGCAGACTGGCAAGCGGGCAGCAATGGAAGCAGCAGACAGAAGCAGGAAGTTGAGCTACCCAGTTTTCTGCACTGTCTGACATATATATGTACAACTACTTCCCCTTTGGGAGGCTGTCTTATGTATGCACTCGATGCGGGGAACTGGAGAGCCTGAAGAAACAAGTCAGACTCCTGGAGGGCAGAATACTGGAACTGGAAGCACTTCGAGCAGTGGAGGAGGAGAACAGGGATGCAGAGAATGTCAAAACAGGAGGAAACCATACGAGGAAGTAGTCCAGGAGTTAGAGAAGTTCATCGAGGAGGCATACAGGGAGGCCATGGAAAATCACCAGCAACAATGCCGAGATACACCTACAGAGAGTGAGGACCATCTGGAGGACGACCACAAGAAAGAAATGGGAGACACAGCATCGAGATCTGGAAACAGTGGAGGGAACCCATAAGAAGATGAGTCTGGTTCAAGCCAACCCCAGGATGAGGGAAGATGGAAGTGCACAGAGGACATGGACCTACGGCTGGAGAGATGGACATACACCAGGGACATGAACCTGCGGCTAGAAAAGCAAGAGAAAATGGAGAGGATAGCAATCGTCATAGGGGACTCCATCATCAGACAAGTCGACAGCCACATAGCGGGAGGAAGACAGGATCAGCTGGTGACCAGTCTACCGGGAGCCAAGGTAGAAGATGTCAGCATAGCTATTGCTGGCATTCAGCATTTTCAGTTGGCATAACTAATGTCAGCAAAGGCATATGGGAAATTATCTGACTCTGGAATGTTGATGCAGAATTCTGTGCTCCTTTACAGAATTCACATACATTAAGCATCCAGCCAGACTGGATTGTTTATCAAGAAGATAGGCTGCTTGAATGGGACAAAGAAGCCAGAGACTAATCCCATCTACCATGCCTGCAAGTATCACACCTTCCTTATCAATTAAATTAACCATTGTTTCAGTTTACAAATTCTAAACAGAAAGATACTGGGACATACAATAGTTTCTATATTCAGAATAAGATTCCAAGCTATAAAAGCCTCCTCTCTGCAACACACATGTAGATCTCTCTTTCTCTGTCTATCTCTCTGTATCTATGGAACCCGAAACTTAGACCATCACCCCATCCCCCTTTCTCTCTATCTCTCTGGCTCTCCTTAGAACTTCAGACTCTCTGTCTCTTTGCCTCTCAACTCTGTAAGGCAGGGAAACTGCTTTGCTCTCTACTTAATTGTAATGCTTAATTGTAATGCTTATAAATATTGCTTTCCTGTAAGCCTATTTCTATAATATATTCTTTATGCAATCATTCTGGCTGTGTTTCTTATTTGAGTCTACTTCCTGGTGAATCTTCAGTGAGGGAACTGAACTTGGGACCTGGCGTTTATAAGGGCGCCTCTAACGTAACCCCTACCACCTAATATTGTGGGGGCCACACTAACAATCCTTACATTTTGGGGGCTTGTCTTGGGCCTTCCTGATGATTTCATTTGGGTAAGTAGAATTCATTTTTTTTCCTTCTATGCACTGTGCAATAGGATTATGTATAGACAGAATGAGATAGAAATCAAAAGACCTTGGAAAACCCTTAGATTGATTGTACTTTAGACTGGATGACACACTCGTGAAAAGTTCCAGTAATATTGTGGGGTTTTATACTTGGTGAGATTTTATTTATCAATAGACTTTGTATTTTTGATTGATAGAGTGAGATAGAAATCAAAAGACCTTCTGGAACCCTTAAATTGTTTTAGACTGGATGACACATTTGTGAAAAGTTCCAGTAATATTTTGGGTTTTATATTTGGTGAGATTTTACTATCAAAAGTCTTTGTGCCCGTTTGCATTTTATGCTTTGCTATTATAGGCTTGCTAGAATATTTGAGCTGCTCTGAAGAAAAGCATGATCCAAAATTAAAACAGTCACTCAATTAAGACACGCCACATCTGTACTAATAACTTTATTTTTTTACCTTGTGTTTTTAATTCTATTTCTTGTCAGTCTCTGCCCTGGTGAAAGGCCCAGTGCACACTGGACTGGAACTGGCAGCTGGCATCTCTCCTCTTCTAACCGACTTCTTATATTTTTTTCCTGCTAAACTTCTGCCTGTAAATTTCAGGTAGTAACCTTTGCATTTAAAGTGTGGGCATAAGTGTATTATTTATGCCAATGACTCTTGCCTAAGACACTTTACCTCATTTATTTCTACCTATTAACTAAAGTCTCCCTCCTTCATCAGTGGGGGCATTTCAATCTCAAAGGCTACACACAGACAGGGATGAGCAAGGCCCACGTACCAAGGCAGACTGCAGCCTCAAATATGAACCCTTTTGATTTTCAAGAACTCACAGATATTGTACACAAATATTTTGAAAAGAACTTTCTGTTGTTTTCGGAGGACCCTAAAACTACCCCTTTTGACACTTTACTGCTCAGGATTGGGTCTGTGTGGAAGATCCAGCCAGCTCAAATTATTTCAGTATCAGAAGCTAGAAGGTGGCGTGCTGAGGGAGCACCCCAATACAAGAAAACACCACACACAGGAAATAGAGGTCATGTCAGAGGTAGTTACAGAAATTCCTCCACTTACATTCCCTTCCATGAACTCAGAGACCAAAAGGAAAAATTAGAAAAAGAGAAAAGGAAATGGGAACAGGATAAACATACCATGCAGATAGAATTTGACAGAGTAAAAAGTGATTTGACAGCCAGGAAAAACAGTGTTAGTGCATAGGGATGTCCTGACTCTCTGTGTCCAAATACCAAGGTGACTCAAACCTTCACAGCCCTGCCGGACTCCTATCACTTTCCTGTGGACTCATTTTTGGAGACGCAGGATAAGGGAAAGAAGTCAGACTCTGAATTCAGCTTGAGGTATGTGGCACCTTTGATATTGGACACTTTCGACTGCTCCAATATTAATACTACCATAGAGGGTCAGGATAAATTAACTTTGATACAGGGGCCAGAATCAGTTTTACAGATAGAGCGCCTCCTACTGGAGATCAGGAAAATGTGGAAATTGGTGAGATTCAGGGTCTAAATGACACAGCTTCAAAGTGTGTGTCTATCCCACAAAAGGAGAAAATGAAAGACATTGTAGAAACTACTGCCAGCACGAGTGAGAATACAGGCAAAGAAATAGTTGAGGTGGCTGGTCTTGCATTGGGTACAGGAATTCTAAATGCTTCTAAACCTTTGGTTCACGAGGTTATTCCTGTGCAGTTAGCCACACAGTGTAGTATGCAGTGCAGAAGCATGATCATAGTGTAACTCACTCAGAGGCTGCAGATCTTTCAGTTTGGGCACAAGATTGTTGGAAAAGGCACACAGAAATTTTGTTTGCGGTGAAGATCCTCAACCACAAACACAGCATCCAGTACTTCCTCCAGCAACAGAACTGGTGCCTAAGATGGAGAAGAGGGGTCGGAGTGGACCTATCTCTTTAGCATGTCGCTCTCCAGCTTGGTCAGATGCTAAACCAGAGGGCTCTGTTAGGCTCACTATACACTCTCAGGCCCTAACTAAGATTTCAAAGCCTGTAGAACAAGGGGCAACCTCTTACTCTGAAATTACTTTGAAATTTAACCCTAAATGTGCATTTTTCTCTGTCCTAGACATGACTAATGATTTTTGGAATTTGCCCCTTGCCTCTGAATGTCAGGACACAACAGTGCAGACAAAAAAAACGACACATCTAGCCTGCACCTGACTTCTGCACCGCAGTGCCCACTCCTCCGAGTGCAGTGGGAACCCAGGGGGCAGGACATGTGGTCCAGGTCGGCTTGAATGGAACATGGATGAAGTTGCTCTAAGTGACCTTGAGGATGCTGCCAATTTAAAATGTTTTTTTCTTTTTCTTAGCAGCAGTTCAGATATATACATAGCCATCCCAGACCAGTTTTGGCACAAAAATATTTCTAGTGTTTTCCATGGATCCTCTTTATCACTGCAGAGATAAAGACGTTCCAAAGAAGATATAAGCTTTTTGCCTTTTCTGAATATGAGATGGTTATGATATGCATTATTTGTACTACTCAGGTGTTCATCTTTGCTGTGTTTTCTATAACAATGTGTTTATTTGCAGAGTTAAATTCAGCCCTGAACACTTGACAGATGGAAGAAATAGTTTCATGCCTAAAACTTTGTTTTTTATGTTTTGTCTGTGCCATGTGGTCTGTCTTCTGTCTATTTGTTTTAGTTTAGGGGGTACCCCAGGATACATAACATTGGCCATTTCTAGAGCTCTTTTCCCCATTTTTTTTTTAACTAGCCCAATTGGGGCAAGGTTCTTTTTACCTATTGTTTCATATCCTAAATGTAGTTAGGGGTTATATTTTTAAGTAAAGGTTTCACTTTATACCATGTTTATTCTATGCTCCTCACTAGATTCAGTACACATTTCTGACATAATTTTTTTAATATATACATTAAGTACAGAATTATGGTCTCTCTGAAGTGCCATAATAGTTATATGCAGCACACAAAAACATATCTTTTTGGAAATGTCTGATTAAGAACCTTAAGTACCTGAATATTGTCTCTCTTTGCTATAACTATACCAAGTAAATGCATTAATATTGTTACATGTTGCCACATTCAGTACAGGCAACCTGGTCTCTCTCTCTCTCTTACATTCAGTACAGGCATACATGGTTCTCTCTCGTTTTCTATCTCTTATTTGGATCACACTGGAGTACAGCTGCTGAATGATATCTGGACTCTTTTCAAGCCGGTTTAGCCCTCCCTGTATGCACAGACATCATTTCATCTCAAGGATGAACACCACTAGTTTCCAGTGTGCATCTCACCAGTTTAAAGAGACTGTCGGTTCCTGCTGGACTAATTCAGCTTCCTGCACCCTGACTGCAAAGACTTCTCTACCTTCTCATCACACATGCTGTACACAATGTTTCCTGTTCGTTGTTTCCTGTTTGTTGGATCTACGGATTCATGATAGCCACCTTCCTAAGAACGCTTTGCTGTACAGTTCAACCTATTTACTGAATAATACCTGGTGTAGTCATTCACCTCTATCCTCCATCACCATTAATGGGACAGCCTACTCCACAACTCTGGTAACTAATAATTCTTATGGACATTCCAGACTTTATTTCATATGCTGTGCATTCACTACTTCTTGGTATGGGGAACGAGACATTCCACAAGCTGCTGAACTTTGCTGAACTCCATACTTACATTGAACAACTTAAGAAAACCTCCAAAGAAGTGACTCATACTATCACTTTTGAAAATGGACAGATTGCACAAACTGTAGAAAATTTGCTTCCGAGACGCTCATGTCTCAGTTTGGGAACTATTCTTTGGGTATTCGCTCACTGCAAACCATGTATTTAATGTTTTAATTCACCCTATCATTATCTTAATTCTTGTACAAATTTTGTTATGTATTGTTATGATTTTTCCTTTGCTGTAAAGTGAAACACATGTACATTTCTTTACAACTCATATCATACAAAGTTCCTTCTAGCTTTTAAGGCAGTTATACATGTATTTCCAGTATCTTCTCTGACACTTGCTAATTTGGCTAATTTGGTTCCAATTTGGTTTTAATTTGGCATGGCCTATTGCGTTACCAGGGTCAGATATATATTATCCCATACTTGCATACTCTCTCATGACATCTTGGTACCTTTATACCTGAACCTCCTGAAAAAGCTTCCTGCATTTCTTATGCACCGTTCATTCGCTCAACGACGGGTAAGATATAAGCATACTGGGGTCCCCGCCCAGATGACGGACTATATAGAAACATAGAAGATGATGGCAGAAAAGGGCTACAGCCCATCAAGTCTGCCCACTCTGCTTACCCACCCCCTGTCTATGCCCTAATGACCCAATTTTTCTTATCTTGACCCTCATAGGGATCCCACATGGGTATCCCATTTATTCTTAAAGTCCTGGCACGCTGTCTGCCTCGATCACCTGCACTGGAAGCTTGTTCCTATGATCAACCACTCTCTCTGTGAAGAAATACTTTTTGGTGTCGCCATGAAATTTTCCGCCCCCGAGTTTGAGTGGGTGCCCTCTTGTGGCCCGAGGGTCCCTTGAGAAAGAAAATATCATCTTCCACTTCGACACATCCCGTGTCTCCCCTCTCCCTACGTTCCTCGAGAGTGTAGAGCTGCAATTTGTTCAGTCTCTCTTCATACGAGAGACCCTTGAGCCCCGAGATCATCCTGGTGGCCGTCCGCTGAAACCGATTCAATTCTGCGCACATCTTTACTGTAATGTGGCCTCCAGAATTGCACACAGTACTCCAGATGAGGTCTCACCATGGCAATGTACATCGGCAATATGACTTCAGGCTTTCGGCTGACGAAACTTCTATTGATACAACCCCAATATCTGCCTTGCCTTAGATGAAGCCTTCTCCACTTGATTGGCAGTTTTCATGTCTGCACTGATGATTACTCCTAAATCTCGTTCTGCTGAAGTCCTAGTTAAAGTTTCTCCGTTCAAGAAGTACGTCCTGCATGGATTTCCGCTTCCGAGGTGAATGATCTTACATTTCTTAGCATTGAAGCCTAGCTGCCAGGTTGAGGACCAACTTTCCAATGTAAGCAGGTCCTGCGCCATATAATTCTGTAAACTGCATTCACTTACTATATTACATAGTTTGGCGTCATCGGCGATAGTGTTATTTTACCTTGAAGCCCTTGAGTCAGATCCACCTATGAATATGTTGAAAGGAGTGGACCCAGGACCGAGCCCTGCGGCACTCCACTGGTCACCTCCGATGTTTTAGAGAGGGTACCATTAAACCACCACCCCTCTGAAGTCCTGCCACTCAGCCAATCAATGACCCATTGCAGTTAGTGTCTCTCCTAACCCCATAGATTCCATCTTGCTTAGCAGCCTACGGTGTGGGACACTGTCAAAAGCTTTACTGAAGTCCAGGTACACGACATCCAAAGACTCTCCCAAGTCCAACTTTCTTGTTACTTCAGTCAAAGAAGCTGAGGGATGGATGGCAGGACCTACTCTTGGTGAATCCATGCTGACTGGGATCCCGAAGATTCCCTTCATTCAAGATCGTGTCCAATTTGCTTTTAATTAGTGTTTCCATGAGTTTGCACACTATTGATGTGAGACTCACCGGTCTATTATTCGCAGCCTCTGCCCTGCAACCCTTTTATGCAGAGGAACAACAATTAGCTAATTTCTAGTCCAGGGGAACTTTCCCCTTACTTAGGGAGAGATTGAATAGCTCAGTCAACGGTTTCGCCAGAAAGAGGTTTGAACTCATAATGGGAATTGTTTATCTTCATAGCTTGGAGATTCTGCAGGACAGGGGACGTGCTGCTTAATGTTGGAGGTAAGCGAGGCATCTGCGAAATGCAGGACTGGCTGTTTATAGAAAGGTACCGCAAGCTTGCCTTCATTTCAAAGAATAAAATAAAAATAAAAAAAAGTATGGAGATTGTCAGCATAGCTATTGCTAGCATTCAGCAATTTCAGTTGGCATAACTAATGTCAGCAAAAGCATATGGGAAATTATCTGACTCTGGAATGTTGATGCAGGAATTCTGTGCTCCTGCACAGAATTCACATACATTAAGCATCCAGCCAGACTGGATTGTTTATCAAGAGATAGGCTGCTTGAATGGGACAAAGAAGCCAGAGACTAATCCCATCTACCATGCCTGCAAGTATCACACCTTCCTTATCAATTAAATTAACCATTGTTTCAAACAGTTTACAAATTCTAAACAGAAAGATACTGGGACATACAATAGTTTCTATAGTCAGAATAAGATTCCAAGCTATAAAAGCCTCCTCTCTGCAACACACATGTAGATCTCTCTTTCTCTGTCTATCTCTCTGTCTATCCTTCTCTTTATCTATGAAACCTGAAACTTAGACCATCACCCCATCACCCTTTCCTCTCTCTGGCTCTCCTTAGAACTTCAGATCTCTGTCTCTTTGCCTCTCAACTCTGTAAGGCAGGGAAACTGCTTTGCTCTTTACTTAATTGTAATGCTTATAAATACTGCTTTCCTGCAAGCCTATTTCTATAATATATTCTTTATGCAATCATTCTGGCTGTGTTTCTTATTTGAGTCTACTTCCTGGTGAATCTTCAGTGAGGGAACTAAACCTGGGACCTGGCATTTGTAAGGGTGCCTCTAACATAACCCCATCAACCATACATTGTGGGGGCCACTAACAATCCTTACAGAAGACATAGTGAGCTGAATTGACAGGATCATCGACAGAGTGGAAGAGGAAGATACGGGCAGTGGTGATCCATGTGGGGACAAACAAACGTGAGCAACAGGATACTACAACAGGGAAGTACTGAAGGACCAGTTCCGGATGCTAGGAAGGAAGCTGTATACCAGAACGCAGAGGGTAGCATTCTTGGAGATCCTGCCGGTACCCAGGGCCAATGAGAAGAGGCAGATGGAGCTGCAAGCAGTCAATGCGTGGATGCAGCGCTGGTGTGAGGAAGAAGGATTCCATTTTGTGCGTAACTGGACGACATTCTGGAGGAAGAGCAAGCTCTTCAGGAAGGATGGACTCCACCTCAGCGGAGACGGAACAAGGCTACTTGCAGGCAACATCAAGAGAGAAATTGAGAACTTTTTAAACTAAGAAGGAGAAAGCTGACAGTCGACAGAGAGTCGATGGTTCGGGAACCGGTATACCGAGAGAATACCGTGCAGACAGATAGCGGGGAAGACTCACCGGGTCATAAGCAAGACAGAAATCCTGACAGATTGAAAAGGAAACCCCAATAGGACTTGCTAACACTTGGTATGCAAATTAAGCCCTCGGATACCTGTGCTGCAACCGTGATCACAATAGTCACACTGAAGCGGCTATATACAGAGTTTGCAAGTTATCTTTCATCGGGCATTCATGCAATTCTTTTTTTTATAATTTTTTGACTAAAGTGCTAAACTTTTGTGCAGGTAAACAGCTAAATTGACCAACAACACTTATCTTTTAGTGAATCGCTTGGTTGCTGAGCTTGAACAAGCGGCCCAATGGGACCCGTTTCACCGGTAAGAGCTTCTTCAGGAGTCTGTTTGTTCGAGCTATAATAATAAAGTGCAATAATTAAAGAAATGTGTCTTAAAACAAACTTAAAGAATAACAGCAAAATTATAACCAAGTTTTCTAATAAGTAACGATACTCACCGCGTACAGCCCGATCTGCCTTTGCAGAGCTGAAAATGGCGTCGGCAAACTGCCGATTGAGCGCATGCGTTTTATTTTAAAATTCAATGACATCATCAAGCTACATTTTTCCTTAATTACCCGAGGAGCAAAGTTACTAATAATAAAATTTTTATTTTCTTATAACTCACAGACGGCAGGCATTCAAAAGAATGCATGCCAGTCGATAGAACTGTTCAAGCCTGCCGGTTTTATTGTGTCAAGAGTGAAGATCCATCTGCACTCCTTTTGATGAAGTCTCCTTTGTCTATTCCCTTCTCTTGGTGACATGTCTACTCTCGCTATGCAATAACATCTTAAATCATTAAATTTGTGTCCTAAATGTATGAAGGTTCTACTAAAGGTGCTGTTAATCTTGCATGTTTTAAATTAGACTTGTGTTCAGAAAGTCTTATTTTGAATGCTCTCGTTGACATTCCGATGTACCATTTTTTACAGGGACAAATTATCACATAAATTATGTGATCTGAGGTGCAGGTCAAAAATTGTTGTATCGTATACATTTTTCCATTCTTGGGATTCACAAATTCTTTTGTGGGAACGACTACCTCACAAAAACTGCACCTGCCACATCTAAAAAACCTTTTGGTAACAAATTTGAAATTAGTGAACACTGTTGAACTGATAAGGCTGGACTCAGCATGTTCTTGAGGATTTTGTCTCTGGAAAAAGCTATTCTCAAATGAGATTGCTGAAACAAAGGATGGGATTGCACGATCTTCCAATTGTTTCTCAAAATTGCCGCTGGTATGTTTCCACGTGCCGAATAGCGTAATACGCACGTTAGCATATCGTTCTGTGATTGTCTTATCAGAAAAATCTAAAGTTTGTAGAAGGGGCTTCTCTGTTGTAATATCTTGCTGTTCTTAATGTACGTTTTAAAACCTGATCAGGATATCCCCGTTCACTCAGTTTGTTTTTTTAATCTTTTAGCTTGTGTTTTAAAATTGCTCAGCGAAGAACAATTTCTTCTTAGTCTGAGGAACTGCGAAAAAGGCAGATTTCTTCGAAGACTTAGAGGATGGCAGCTTTTAAAATCCAAGAGGGTATTTCTATCTGATGGTTTTATATGGACATTAAATAGAAAATGATCAATTCCTTGAATAATGAGTAAATCTAAAAAAAATGATCTGCCCCGCATCATATGTCATGGTTCAAGTTCAAGTTTATTATTTGATGAATCGCCTATATAAAACATTCTAAGCGATGAACAAATTTAAAAACAACTTATGAGGTAACAGACAATATTAGAACAGTTTTAAAACAACAATTTTAGACAACAGATGTTATTAAGACACAAATAAAAAGTCAAATTACTTATAAATTTTCTTAGGGCATGTGGTTAGTGACAGACATAAGTAAAAGGGAAAGAGGGAAAAAAGTTACAATTTTATCAATCAGAAAAACACAAAAGAGGTAAAAACACAAGGATGAGGGAGATAAAAAAAAAAAAATTATATATATATATATATATATTTTTTTTAAAAGTCTACATTGGCTTGATCGTTTAAGTGGTAAAAGCATCATTAAATAAGAAGGTTTTTAAAAGTTTTTGAAAGAGGTGAGATCCTTTTCTTTTCTGATAAAAAGTGGTAAGGCGTTTCCAGGTTTGAGGAGCTATAACGGAAAACATGTCGTTTCTCCTTGTACCCATTATTTCAAGAAGGAACCGGAAAACTGAAGAACCATGGGGGTGGAAGGAGACGTACATAGATGGATCAGAAATTGGTTGGCGGGTAGGACACAGAGGGTAGGAGTGAGGGGCCACTACTCGGACTGGAGGAGGGTAACGAGTGGGGTCCCGCAGGGCTCGGTGCTCGGGCCTCGCTGCTATTTAATATATTCATAAATGATCTAGAATCAGGGACGAAGTGTGAGATAATAATTTGCAGACGACACCAAACTATTTAGTCGAGCTTGGACTATAGAGGACTGCTAAGAATTGCAAAGAGATTTGAACAAACTAGGAGAATGGGCGACGAGATGGCAGATGAAGTTCAATGTTGAGAAATGTAAAGTATTACATGTGGGAACTAGAAATCCGAGGTACAACTATACGATGGGAGGGATATTAGTGAAAGAGAGTACCCAAGAAAGGGACTTGGGGATAATGGTAGACATGACAATGAAGCCAACGGCACAGTGCGCAGTGGCCGCTAAGAGAGCGAATATAATGCTAGGTATAATCAAGAAGGGTATTACTACCAGAACGAAAGAAGTTATTCTGCTGTTGTATCGGGCGATGGTGCGCCCGCATCTGGAGTACTGCGTCCAATATTGGTCGCCGTACCTTAAGAAAGACATGCGTTACTAGAGAGGGTTCAGAGGAGGGTGACACGTCTGATAAAAAGGATGGAAAATCTTTCATACGCTGAAAGATTGGAGAAACTGAGACTCTTTTCCCTGGAGAAGAGGAGACTTAGAGGGGATATGATAGAGACTTACAAGATCTTGAAGGGCATAGAGAGAGTAGAGAGGGACGGATTCTTCAAACTTTCAAAAAATAAAAGAACAAGAGGGCATTCAGAGAAGTTGAAAGGGGACAGATTCAAAACAAATGCTAGGAAGTTCTTCTTTAACTCAACGTGTGGTAGACACCTGGAATGCGCTTCCAGAGGACGTAATAGGGCAGAGTACGGTATTGG
The DNA here is from genome assembly GCF_902459505.1 of Geotrypetes seraphini. Lineage (NCBI taxonomy): Eukaryota > Metazoa > Chordata > Amphibia > Gymnophiona > Dermophiidae > Geotrypetes > Geotrypetes seraphini. The sequence continues at coordinate 111,075,222 of NC_047092.1, read as the reverse complement.
GGTTTAAGAAAGGATTGGACATTTTCCTACTAGAAAAGGGGATAGAAGGGTATAGATAGAAGAGTACTATGCAGGTCCTGGACCTGTTGGGCCGCCGCGTGAGTGGACTGCTGGGCACGATGGACCTCAGGTCTGACCCAGCGGAGGCAATGCTTTATGTTCTTATAATAGGTCTTGAGATGACGATCGGAGGGGACGAGGTGAATAATATGCGTAAACATTCTAGACATATAACTGTGGTTCATTGAAAGATAGTACTTTGAAGACCAGAAATACTATTTTGAAAGTAATTTGGTGGTTAATAGGTAGCTAGTGGGACTTGATCAATAACAGAGTTACGTGATCATATTTTTTTGCTTTATGAATGAGCTTTATTGCAGTGTTTTGAATTATCTGAAGTCTCCTTTTTTCTTTTTGGGATACATTGATTAACAAAGAGTTACAGTAATCAAGTTTAGAAATGATCATGGAATGGATAAGAATATTGATGGATTTAGGATCTAGAAAAGATGAAATGGATCGTATCAGGCGGAGTTTATAGAAACAAGATTTAACAACATGACTAATGTGACTATGAAAAGATAAGTTGGTATCAATAATTACGCCTAAGATTTTTAGCATGGATACTGATTCAAGTGGGGTATTATCTAGTACAAATGATGAAATTGGAGTAATGTCTTTTTTCCAAGTGAAAATCATAGTTTGAGTTTTTTGTATATTTAGTGATAGTTTATTGAGGTTAAGCCAATTTTTTATTATGTCCAGTTTAGAATTAATTGCTGCAATTTCTTCGTCATTTTCGGGGTCAAACGGGTGAAGAAGTTGAATGTCATCGGCATAGGAGAATGAAGTAAAGCCCAACGATTGGCAGATAGTAAGTAAAGGAGAACTGTATATTCACATCACAATTGTTAAGCCATGTTTTAAAATTCAATAAATAATGTTCTGTGCCAGTCCACAACATAAGGACATCATCGATGTACCGATACCATTTGTAGATGCGATCTGCGAATGGAGAATGTAAAATCCATGTTCTTTCAAAATTGTCCATAAAAAGATTAGCTGCCGATGGGGCAAAAGTAGCACCCATGGCCACCCCCTTGTTTTGTTTATAGTAACAATTGTCTAAAAGAAAAAAATTTTCTTTCATGGCCATCCGTGCTAGAAAACACAAGAAATCTGATGGAATCATATGTGGACGAATCCGTTTTTCAAATGTCTCTCTAATGATGGATAAGGCTTCTTCTTGAGGGATTGAAGTATAAAGGGATACTACGTCCAAGGAAACAAGCAGTAAAGGAAAATCAATACTGGGAATCTCCTCCAATTTAGTGATTACATCCCTTGAATCTTTTATGTAAGAGCCCATCTTACTGACTTCCTCTTTCAAAAAATGATCAACAAAAATTGATAAAGGTTCCAGGAGGGAACCGCGAGAGGACATGATAAGCTAAATTGTTCAGCATTTCATATTCTGCTCTTTTCACTGGTTTTCAGCATTATATCTGCTTAATTGCTCTTCTCCTCCCTGTTTCTTACTTAAAAAAACAAAACAAAACAAAAAAATAAACCCTTGTCTTTCCTTTGTTAAATCATATTTCTTCTTTCCCTTTCCCTTCATAGGAATAAGGGTAAGACTTATAGTCCCACCAACCCCAGGGACCACTTTTCATATATAGAGACCCAAATAATCAGGACTACTCAAATCAAGTCACTTCAAACCAATCAAGATGATCTTTATTCTATGCAATCACTGTGGTGCTTTAATTCCAAGACATACTATTTGGAGGCTTAAGGCTTGCCCCATCTGTCTTCAACTTGCTAGTATTAAGGAGGAGCTCTGAAAACTTAAACAGGAATTGAATACAATTAAAGCAGCTTTCATCACTCCACAAAATCATACCAACTTACCACCTCTACCTCAAAGAACAAAACAGCCCAGGAATAAATGGGTCACAGTAGGCTCAGGAAGACTGCGACATGTAACACAGAAACATCCACCTTCACTAATATTATCTCTACAGAATTCCTTCGCTCCACTAGTGCACTGCGATACTCAAGAAAACAGAAGGGAGGTGGGACTGGAACCAATGAAGGTAACTCAAGAGAACAAGTGCACCCTAAGCACAAATAAAAAAGCCAAAAACAGAAAACTATTACTGTTGGGGGATTCCATCATCAGAGGCATTAACCTTGGAACACAAGGCGAGGAGACCAAAATAGTGAAATGTCTTCCAGGATCCTCAGCTACCAGGAGTTCCAGGCAAATACAGACTATAATTAAGGAAGAAACTAAGGATTTTAACATTGATGTTGTTATCCATCTGGGAACAAATGACCTGGCCAACAACTCCACACTTGCAGCACAGAAAGCTTTTTGGGAGCTTGGTGAGGGCGTGAAACCTTTTGTAAAGACTTTAGCTTTTTCTGAAATACTGCCTGCATATGGAAAGGGAGAGCAAAGAGTGAAAAACACAAGAAGGCTTCAGGTACATAGGAGGATGGGGAAATACATGGAAGGACAAGAAGCTATATTGCACTGATGGGCTACATATTACTAAAGCAGGAAAAAGAAACCTTGCAGAGAAATTTAGACAATATTTTTCTAGGCATTTAAACTAGAAGGTGGGGGTGGGGTATGTACGAAGGACAATTATAGAGACCACCCCCGGCAAAAGAAAAGATGTGATAGTAGTAAAGAATGCAACATAAGCAATATCAGCAACTCATTTCTTAGTATTGCAACGGAAAGTGAAACGAAACAAAAATCCATACGAAAAAGGAGATTATCGCTGAAAAATAGCTGGAAAGCAATGACCAGAAATGCTCGCAGTCTAAGCAACAAAGTTCATGATCTGCAAGCCCTGATGTTAGAGGAAGATCTAGATATTGTCGCTATCACAGAGACATGGTTCAGTAAATCACATGGATGCAAATATACCGGGATATAATCTTTTTAGGAAGGACAGAGATGATCAAAAAGGTGGAGGAGTAGCTCTCTATGTAAAGATCAATATCCAAGCGACGGAAATGTAAGGGATCTGGGGAGAGGAAGAAGCAATATGGATCACTCTGAAAAGAGAAGATGGAACTTCTATCTATGTGGATGTAGTCTACAGACCTCCGACTCAATCGCAGCAAATTGATAAGGATCTGATTGTGGATATCCAAAAGTTTGGAAGGAAAGAGGAGGTTGTGCTGTTGGGAGATTTCAACCTGCCGGATGCGGACTGGAATGTTCCATCTGCAGAATCGGAAAGAAGTAGGAAATTGTGGATGCCTTTCAAGAGGCTCTGCTCAGACAAATGGTGACGGAACCCACAAGGGAAAAAGCGATATTGGATCTGGTCCTCACAAATGGAGAGAGTATCTCTAATGTTCGAGTGGGTGCTCATCTGGGAAGTAGCGATAATCAAATGGTTTGGTTTGATATAACGGCTAAAGTGGAGAGCGGCCGCACGATACTTAAAGTCCTAGATTTCAAACGTATGGACTTTAATGCAATGGGAGAGTACCTGAAGAAAGAGCTGTTAGGATGGGAGGACATAAGAGAAGTGGAAAGACAGTGGTTTAAGCTGAAAGGAGTGATAAAAATGGCTATGGACCTTTATGTGAAGAAAATCAATAAAAACAAGAGAAAAAGGAAGCCAATATGGTTCTCCAACCTAGTGACTGAGAAAATAAAGGCGAAAGAGTTGGCATTCGTGAAATATAAAAAAAACCCAAGAAGAGGAGAGCAGAAAGGAGTACAGGGTGAAACTGAAAGAAGCCAAGAGAGAGATACGTCTGGCGAAAGCACAGGTGGAAGAACAAATGGCTAAAAATGTAAAAAAGGGAGACAAAATTTTTTTCAGATATATTAGTGAAAGAAGGAAGATGAAAAATGGAATTGCTAGGCTAAAAGATGCTGGGAACCAATATGTGGAGAGTGATTAGGAGAAAGCAAATTTGCTAAACAAATACTTCTGTTCTGTGTTCACAGAAGAAAATCCTGGAGAAGGACCAAGATTATCTAGCAAAGTTACACGAGAAAATGGAGTAGATTCTGCGCCGTTCATGGAGGAGGGTGTTTATGAGCAACTTGAAAAAATGAAGGTGGACAAAGTGATGGGACCAGACGGGATCCATCCCAGGATACTAAGAGAGCTCAGAGAGGTTCTGGCGAGTCCTATTAAAGACTTGTTCAACAAATCTCTGGAGACGGGAGTGATTCCTGGGGATTGGAGGAGAGCGGATGTGTTCCCTATTCATAAAAGTAGTCACAGGGATAAAGCAGGAAACTACAGGTCGGTGAGCCTCACTTCAGTTGTTGGTAAAATAATGGAAGTGTTGCTGAAAGAAAGGATAGTGTACTTCCTTGAATCTAATGGGTTACAGGATCCGAGGCAACACGGCTTTACAAAAGGTAAATCGTGCCAAACAAACCTGATTGAATTTTTTGATTGGGTGACCAGAAAGCTGGATCGAGGACATATGCTAGATGTAATTTACTTGGATTTCAGCAAAGCCTTTGATACAGTTCCTCATAGGTGGCTGTTGAACAAACTTGAAGGGCTGAAGTTAGGACCCAAAGTGGTGAACTGGGTCAGAAACTGGCTGTTGGACAGACGCCAGAGGGTGGTGGTTAATGGAAGTCGCTCGAAGGAATGTAAGGTGAGTAGTGGAGTCCCTCAGGGTTCGGTGCTGGGGCCAATCCTGTTCAATATGTTTGTGAGTGACATTGCTGAAGGGTTAGAAGGAAAAGTGTGCCTTTTTGCAGATGATACCAAGATTTGTAACAGAGTAGACACCGAAGAGGGAGTAGAAAATATGAAAAAGGATCTGTAAAAGTTAGAGGAATGGTCTAATGCCTGGCAACTAAAATTCAATGCAAAGAAATGCAGAGTAATGCATTTGGGGATTAATAATAGGAAAGAACCGTATATGCTGGGAGGAGAAAAGCTGATATGCACGGACGGGGAGAGGGACCTTGGGGTGATAATGTCCGAAGATCTAAAGGCGAAAAAACAGTGTGACAAGGCAGTGGCTGCTGCCAGAAGGATGCTGGGCTGTATAAAGAGAGGCGTAGTCAGTAGAAGGAAGAAGGTGTTGATGCCCCTGTACAGGTCATTGGTAAGGCCCCACTTGGAATATTGTGTTCAGTTTTGGAGACCGTATCTGGCGAAGGACATAAGAAGACTTGAGGTGGTCCAGAGGAGGGCGACGAAAATGATAGGAGGCTTGCGCCAGAAGACATATGAGGAGAGACTGGAAGCCCTGAATATGTATACCCTAGAGGAAAGGAGAGACAGGGGAGATATGATTCAGACGTTCAAATACTTGAAGGGTATTAACGTAGAACAAAATCTTTTCCAGAGAAAGGAAAATGGTAAAACCAGAGGACCTAATTTTAGGTTGAGGGGTGGTAGATTCAGGGGCAATGATAGGAAATTCTACTTTACGGAGAGGGTAGTGGATGCCTGGAATGTGCTCCCGAGAGAGGTGGTGGAGAGTAAAACTGTAACTGAGTTCAAAGAAGCGTGGGATGAACACAGAGGATTTAGAATCAGAAAATAATATTAAATATTGAACTAAGGCCAGTACAGGGCAGACTTGCACGGTCTGTGTCTGTATATGGCCATTTGGTGGAGGATGGGCTGGGGAGGGCTTCAATGGCTGGGAGGGTGTAGATGGGCTGGAGTAAGTCTTAACAGAGATATTGACAGTTGGAACCCAAGCACAGAACAGGGTAAAGCTTTGGATTCTTGTCCAGAAATAGCTAAGAAGAAAAAATAAAAAAAATTTAAATTGAATCAGATTGGGCAGACTGGATGGACCATTCGGGTCTTTATCTGCCGTCATCTACTATGTTACTATGACTACTTGGAGGGTTGGACAGACTTGTGTAGTTTGGGCAGTATATATAGTACTGGTACTATCGGAAACTTGTTGTTCAAAAATTTATGGTCTTTGAAAGTTAAAAAACCTTTTTCCAGACCTTTATTAGATGGGCTCTTACATAAAAGATTCGAGGGATGTAATCATTAAATTGGAAGAGATTCCCAGTATTGATTTTCCTTTTCTGCTTATTTCCTTAGACGTAGTATCCCTTTATACTTCAATCCCTCAAGAAGAAGCCTTATCCATCATTAGAGAGACATTTGAAAAACGGATTCATCCACATATGATTCCATCAAATTTCTTGTGTTTTCTAGCACGGATGGCCATGAAAGAAAATTTTTTCTTTTCGACAATTGTTACTATAAACAAAACAAGGAGGTGGCCATGGGTGCTACTTTTGCCCCATCGGTAGCTAATCTTTTTATGGACAATTTTGAAAGAACATGGATTTTACATTCTCCATTCGCAGATCGCATCTACAAATGGTATCGGTACATCAATGATGTCCTTATGTTGTGGACTGGCACAGAACATTATTTATTGAATTTTAAAACATGGCTTAACGGTTGTGATGTGAATATACAGTTCACCATGACATATGATGCGGGACAGATCATTTTTTTAGATTTACTCATTATTCAAGACATGATCGAGACATTTAAGTATATTACCCGCCGTATCGAGATGGAAGAAGAGATTCTCTTTCTCAAAGGACCCTCAGCCACAAGAGGGCATCCGCTGAAACTCAGGGGCGGGAAATTTCATGGCGACACCAGGAAATATTTCTTCACCGAGAGAGTTGTTGATCCTTGGAACGAGCTCCCAGTGCAGGTGATCGAGGCAAACAGCGTGCAAGAATTTAAGAGCAAATGGGATGCCCAAGTGGGATCCCTTAGAGGGTTAAGCCAAGGGAACTTGTCACCAGGAGTGGGATCCCTAGGATAGTAGACTTGGGGGTGGGTCAGTAGAATGGGCAGACCTGATGGGCTATGGCCCTTATCTGCCGTCATCTTCTATATTTCTATGATCATTTTTTTAGATTTACTCATTATTCAAGGAATTGATCATTTTCAATTTAATGTCCATATAAAACCAACAGATAGAAATACCCTCTTGGATTTTAAAAGCAGCCATCCTCTAAGTCTTCGAAGAAATCTGCCTTTATCGCAGTTCCTCAGACTAAGAAAAAATTGTTCTTCGCTGAGCAATTTTAAAACACAAGCTAAAAGATTCAAAAACAAACTGAGTGAACGGGGATATCCTTGATCAGGTTTTAAAACGTGCATTAAGAAGAGCAAGATATTACAACAGAGAAGCCCTTCTACAAACTTTAGATTTTTCTGATAAGACATCACAGAACGATATGCTAACGTGCGTATTACGCTATTCGGCACGTGGAAACATACCAGCGGCAATTTTGAGAAACAATTGGAAGATCGTGCAATCCCATCCTTTGTTTCAGCAATCTCATTTGAGAATAGCTTTTTCCAGAGACAAAATCCTCAAGAACATGCTGAGTCCAGCCTTATAAGTACAACAGTGTTCACTGGTGCAAGATGTAGAAGTAGAGGGGATGCTGGGAACCAGTGATCACAATATGATCCGCTTCAACATAGATGCAGGGACAAGACTTCGATCCAGAACAACAGCCACGGCACTTAACTTCCGAAAAGGGAACTACGAAGGGATGAGACTCATGGTGGGGAAGAAGATCAAGAAGAGGATAAGCGCTGTTAAAACGCTAGAGCAGGCATGGTCCCTTTTTAAAGGCACAATCACTGAGGCACAAAATCAATATATACTGCGTATCAATAAGGGATCCAAGAGGAAAAAGAACAAAGAACCGGCGTGGCTCACTGTTGTGGTGAAGGAAGCGATCAGAGAAAAGAAGACTTCATTTAATGAATGGAAAAGGTCAAAAATGGATGAAAACTGGAAAAAGCACAAACAGCATCAACGCAAGTGCCATAAAGCGGTAAAAGGTCAAAAAGGTCAAAAAAGACTATGAGGAAAAAATAGCCAAGGAGGCAAAAAACTTCAAGCCATTCTTTTGATATATTAAGGGGAAACTACCCGTAAAGGAAGCGGTGGGACCGTTGGATGATGATAGAATAAACGGAGTGCTAAAGGAGGACAAAGCCATCGCTGATAAACTGAACACATTTTTTGCGTCTGTGTTTACCAAAGAGGATATACACAACATACCGGAACCCAACAGATTATATGCTGGAGCTGAAGACGGGAAACTGACAAGGATGACGGTCAGTCTAGAAGAAGTATGCAGGCAGATTGATAGGCTTAAGAGCGACAAATCCCCAGGACCGGATGGCATCCATCCTAGGGTCATTAAGGAACTGAAAGGGACAATAGCTGAACTACTTCAACTAATAGCCAACCTGTCGATCAAATCAGGAAAGATTCTGGAAGACTGGAAGGTGGCGAATGTTACGCCAATCTTCAAAAAAGGTTCAAGGGGAGATCCAGGAAACTACAGACCGGTGAGTCTGACCTCGGTACCGGGAAAGATGGTAGAGGCGCTGATAAAAGACCGCATCATTGATCACCTAGACGGACACAATCTGATGAGGACCAGTCAGCATGGCTTCAGCAAAGGACGATTTTGCTTGACGAACCTGCTGCACTTCTTCGAGGGAGTCAACAGGCAGATAGACAAAGGTGACCCAGTCGACATTATATATCTGGATTTTCAGAAGGCGTTCGACAAGGTTCCGCATGAACGACTTTTTCGGAAAATTTAGAGCCATGGAATAGAGGGTGAACTACTCACGTGGATTAGAAACTGGCTAATGGATAGGAAACAGAGAGTGGGGGTAAATGGACAATACTCGGACTGGAAGAACGTCACCAGTGGGGTGCCGCAGGGCTCGGTGCTTGGACCTGTGCTCTTCAACATATTCATAAATGATCTGGAAATAGGTACGATGAGTGAGGTGATTAAATTTGCGGACGATACGAAGTTATTCAGAGTAGTGAAGACGCAGGGGGACTGTGAAGATCTGCAACACGACATAACCATGCTCGAGAAATGGGCAACAACATGGTAAATGAGGTTCAACGTGGATAAGTGTAAAGTAATGCATGTTGGTATCAAAAATCCCATGCACGAATACAGGATGTCCGGGGCGGTACTTGGGGAGACCCCCCAGGAAAGGGACTTGGGAGTACTGATTGACAAGTCGATGAAGCCGTCTGCACAATGTGCGGCGGCGGCAAAAAGGGCGAACAGAATGCTAGGAATGATTAAGAAGGGAATCACGAATAGATCGGAGAAGGTAATCATGTCGCTGTACCGGGCCATGGTACGCCCTCACCTGGAATACTGCGTCCAGCACTGGTCACCGTACATGAAGAAGGACATAGCACTACTCGAAAGGGGCCAGAGAAGAGCAACTAAAATGGTTAAGGGGTTGAAGGAGCTGTCGTACAATGAGAGATTAGAGAAGCTGGGCCTATTCTCCCTTGAAAAGAGGAGATTGAGAGGGGACATGATCGAAACATTCAAGATAATGAAGGGATTAGATTCAGTAGATAAAGAGAGATTGTTCACCCTCTCCAAGGTAGAGAGGACGAGAGGGCACTCTCTAAAGTTAAAAGGGGATTGATTCTGTACAAACGTAAGGAAGTTCTTCTTCACCCAGAGAGTGGTGGAGAGCTGGAATGCTCTTCCAGAGGCTGTTATAGGGGAAAACACCCTCCAGGGATTCAAGACAAGGTTGGACAAGTTCTTTCTGAACCAGAACGAATGCAGGTAGGGCTGGTCTCGGTTAGGGCACAGGTCTTTGACCTGGGGGCCGCCACGTGAGCGAACTGCTGGGCGCGATGGACCGCTGGTCTGACCCAGCAGCGGCAATTCTTATGTTCTTATGTTCACTAATTTCAAATTTGTTACCAAAAGGGTTTTTTAGATGTGGCAGGTGCAGTTTTTGTGAGGTAGTTGTTCCCACAAAAGAATTTGTGAATCCCAAGAATGGAAAAACGTATATGATACAACAATTTTTGACCTGCACCTCAGATCACATAATTTATGCGATAATCTGTCCCTATAAAAAATGGTACATCGGAATGTCAACAAGAGCGTTCAAAATAAGACTTTCTGAACACAAGTCTAATTTAAAACATGCAAGATTAACAGCACCTTTAGTAGAACACTGCATACATTTAGGACACAAATTTAATGATTTAAGGTGTTTTTGCATAGCGAGAGTAGACATGTCACCAAGAGGAGGGAATAGACAAAGGAGACTTCATCAAAAGGAGTGCAGATGGATCTTCACTCTTGACACAATAAAACCAGCAGGCTTGAACTGTTCTATCGACTGGCATGCATTCTTTTGAATGCCTGCCGTCTGTGAGTTATAAGAAAAGAAAAATTTTATTATTAGTAAACTTTGCTCCTCGGGTAATTAAGGAAAAATGTAGCTTGATGATGTCATTGAATTTTAAAATAAAACGCATGCGCTCAATCGGCAGTTTGCCGACGCCATATTCAGCTCTGCAAAGGCAGATCGGGCTGTACGCGGTGAGTACTGTTACTTATTAGAAAACTTGGTTATAATTTTGCTGTTATTCTTTAAGTTAGTTTTAAGACATATTTCTTTAATTATTGCACTTTATTATTATAGCTCGAACAAACAGACCCCTGAAGAAGCCCTAACCGGTGAAACAGGTCCCGTTGGGCCACTTGTTCAAGCTCAGCAACCAAGCGATTCACTAAAAGATAAGTGTTGTTGGTCAATTTAGCTGTTTACCTGCACAAAAGTTTAGCACTTTAGTCAAAAAATTATAAAAAAATAATTGCATGAATGCCTGATGAAAAATAACTTGCAAACCGCTTCAGTGTGACTATTGTGATCACTGTGCAGCACAGGTATCCGAGGGCTTCATTTGCATACCAAGTGTTAGCAAGTCCGATTGTGGTTTACCTTTGATTTTGTTGGGATTTGATACCATTGCTTGTGAAGTAGTGAGATTGAAAGGGACACAAGAGGGAAGGAAATGCAAGAAAGTAACAGGCCGCAAACTGAACACAAGGAACCTAAAGAATAAGATGGGTGAATTAGAAGCTATGGCACAAAAAGATAACCTTGACATCATCGGTATCACGGAAACATGGTGGAATGAGGAAAACGTCTGGGATACTGTGCTACCGGATACAAGCTATATTACAGAGACAGAATGGCTTAAAAAGGTGGGGGCATTGCCCTATACGTCAAAGAGGGAATTGAGTCTACCGGAGAGAAAACGAACAATAAGTTAGAGTCTCTATGGGTCAAAATTTCAGGAATAAATGGAACGGAAACGAAGATCAGCATCTACTACCAACCCCCAGGGCAGTCCGAAGAAATTGAGATTAAACGCAATTGCAAGGGAGGCAACGCAGTTATCATGGGTGACTTCATTTATCTGGGGATAGACTGAAACCTAGGCATCTCTGGCAGCAGTAGGGAGACCAAGTTCCTGCATGCTATAGGCGATTGCTTCCTGGAACAACTTATCAAGGAGAATACGAGAGGAAACGCAATTCTGGATTTAATTCTAAATGGACTAAGAGGACTGGCACAAGTTGTAGAAGTAGAGGGGACGCTTTGAACCAGTAATCACAATATGATCCGCTTCGACTTGGACAAAGGGGCGAAACATCGATCCAGAACGACGGGCCATGCCGCTGAACTTCTGAAAAGGGAATTATGAAGGGATAAGACTCATGGTGGGGAAGATTAAGAAGAGGATACAGTCACCGAGGAGCAAAATCTATATATACCGCGTATCGACAAGGGATCCAACAGGAAAAAGAACAAGGAACCGTCGTGGCTCACTGTAATGGTGAAAGAAGCGATCAGAGATAAGAAGACTTCGTTTAAGGAATGAAAAAGGTCAAAAATGGACAAAAACTGGAAAAAGCATAAACAGTATCAAAGCAGGTGCCATAAGGCGATAAGAGGGGCCAAAAGAGACGAGGAAAAAATAGTCAAGAAGGCAAAAAACTTCAAGCCGTTCTTTCGATATATTAAAGGGAAACGACCCGTGAAGGAAGCGGTGGGGCCGTTGGATCACCATAGAATAAAGGGAGTGCTAAAGGAGGACAAAGCCATCGCCGACAAACTGAACACATTTTTTGCGTCTGTGTTTACTGAAGAGGATATACACAACATACCAGAAGCCAAAAGACTATGTGCAGGAAATGAAGATGGGAAACTGACAGGGTTGTTGGTTAGTCTAGAAGAGGTATGCAAGCAGATTGATGGGCTTAAAAATGATAAATCCCCGGGACCGGATGGCAACCATCCGAGGGTAATCAAGGAATTGAAAGGGGCTATAGCTGAACTGCTTCAACTAATGGACAATCTGTCGATCAAATTGGGAAGGATTCCGGAAGACTGGCAGGTGGAGAATGTTATGCCAAACTTCAAGAAAGGTTCGAGGGGTAACCCGGGAAACTACAGACCGATGAGTCTGATCTCGGTACCGGGAAAGATGGTAGAGGTGCTGATAAAGGACAGCATCATTGATCACCTTGACGGACACAATCTGATGAGGATCAGCCAGCACGGCTTCAGCAAAGGAAGATCTTGCTTGCTGAATTTGCTGTACTTTGAGGGAGTAAACGGGCAGATAGAGAAAGGCGACCCGGTCGACATTGTATATCTGGATTTTCAGAAGGCGTTCGACAAAGTTCCGCATGAACGACTACTTTGAAAAATTGCGAGCCATGGAATCGAGGGTGAAATACTCACATAGATTAAAAACTGGCTGGAGCATAGGAAACAGAGAGTGGGGGGTAAAAGGACAATGCGCAGACTGGAAAAGTGTCACCAGTGGAGTGATGCAGGGTTCAGTGCTTGGACCTGTGCTCTTCAACAAATTTATAAACGATCTGGAAATTGGTATGACGAATGAGGTGTAGAGCCGCGCAGGGACAGAAATCAAGCCGTCCTCACCCGTCCCCAGTAGAATCAAACCCGTCCCCGCTAGGAGTCAAACCCATCCTTGCTAGAATCAAACCCGTCTCCACTTGTTCCCGCTGGAATCAAACCCATCTCCGCCCGTCCCCATAAACTTCAGAAGTAGTTATTTCATTTAATTATGCTACTGAATTAAAGGTTCTGGTAGAGATCCATTTACAAATAAGCAAAGACACTATTAATTTAGAAATATTAATTGGGAAGAATACATAGTTTGTAAATGGGTTTCTACCAAAGCCTTTAATGTAAATATAAAATATAAATACTCAGCTGATGAGGACCCCCAAGCTGTCAGCTGAGGACTTCCTCTGCTGTTGGTCGGTGATCCCTTTTGCCAAGCTTGGCAGGCAGCAGTAGCGTCCTTGAGTCACAGATGCTGGCACCTCAGTGGCTTATGGATGTTACCAGTGACTACTGTGCTTGGTGGAGGGGAGTTCTGGCTGTCTATAGAGGAGGTCCTCTGCTAGAGATGCTTGGGGATCCCTACCAGCCACAGGGTCAGCAAGTACTTCAGCACTGGAGAAATAAAACCAGAAATGCATTTCCTTTTCTTTTGAACATAATACAAAGACATCTGCTATATACATTACCCAAAGCTAACATATTTTAGTCAATAAATTCCGTCTTTTAACATTTGTTGTTTGGAGTCTTATTTTTTCCATCAGGTTGGTCCCAGTTGTTGGGGTTTTTTTTCTACTTTCCCGTCTCCTGTAAATTCTTCTGTTGTTGTCCATTGGTTCCTCCTACCAGGGTCCAGCATTTATCCCTCTCTCATGTCTCATCCCCCGGACCATGTGCAGCATCTTTTGCCCCTGCCCACCAGCCCCATGCCCAATATTTCTCTTTCTATCTCCCATCTCCAGCACCAAGCTGCATCTCTCCTTCCATTCCCTTCACCACTATGTTCAACATTCCTCCCTCTTACATCCCTTTCAATCTGTTCCACTGCTCCCTTTCCACCACATTTCTCCCTCTCATCTTTCTCTTCCCTATGATCTGTACCTCACTCCCTCCCTATGACCAAAAATTATCCTTTCTTCCATTCCCCATGTACTTGACCATCTCTCTTTCCCTCTCACTGACACACCCACACCCAATTCTCCCATTCTATTACCTCCCCACCTCAGCATCTCCCTCCCTTCATCCATCCTCTCTCCCAAGTTCATGCCTTTTGTGTCCAAAACACACAACCTCCTCCCCTTCTGTGTCCCGAGTTTGCCTCCCACATTCGTGTCCCTCCAGATAACAGCAGGGGTTGGAGGCAGCAGTAATAAATTAGGAGCTTCTGTACCAAAGCAAATGTGCACATTTATTGGAAGTCACTCTCTCCTGGGAGCCAAAATGTTTTGTTAGCTAAACATATAAGGTAAAAACTGCACATACAGAACCTTTAAACTACCAAATACACTGGCAGTGCAATTAAAGTTTAAAATTTCAAGCTTTTCAGCTAGACATGGGCAAGAAAAAAAAGCACTGAAAAAACAAAGTTTACTGGGTAGGTGAGGCCAGCATTTTGGCAACTATAATGTTCTCCTGCTAATGCAACGGCTAACGCAATTATGCTTTATTCTTTTGGTGTCATGATTGAACAAATAAAAACAATAATTATATTTTGGTAACAAAACCTTTGCATTTAGCGTCAATTTGCATGTTTTTTTTTTATTTTTCACACCTTGAGCTTATGAGTGCGCCGGCGTCAAATGTCCCAAGCTCAGTAGGTCAGGACTCCGACAGTGAAAGTTCAGTGAAATAGCCTCTCTTTTGACCCAGTCTTGAAATAACACGGTAACACTGTAAGGACTGTGAATAATTCAGGGAAAAGGTAGGCACTCACCCTAAGAAGGTAATGTATTTGGGATCTGAAACTAGGCTGGCATCAACTGTTAGAAAGAGGAACTGCGGGTACAGCTGGGCTCTTGCCTCCTGGAGTTTGACTTAGTTTCAATTCCACAGCAGCCCATTGAGAAACAATGCAAGCCTGCCTGCACTGCAGCAAGCACACTGTAGCTGACCGGAAGTGTTCCTTCGACATCAAAGCAGACGTTGGAGGGAAGGCTTTGCGTCAATCACGTGCAGCATGTACGTGACTGGCGCGAAGCCTCCCCTCCGACGTCGGCTCTGACATCAGGGAACACTTCCGGTCAGCTGTGTATGCTGCAATGCAGGAAAAGAAGACGAACCTCTTGGCTCGAGCTGCTTCCAACCCCGCGGGATCCCCAAGAACACAACGGGTGTACCCACGGGATCCCTGTGGGTCCCGCGGGATTCCCGTCGTCTCCGTTCCCGTGCAGCTCTCTACTACCTGGGAGGCAAGGGATGCTGGGGGGGGGGTCCCGGAAGCAGAAGCTTGTGTTCCTGAACATCTGGGGAACCTTATCTGCAGTCATTGCACCTAAAGGGCCGCAGTGCTATATTGTGGTGGGTCTCCTAATATGGGCAATTTGCAGTTGATGGGACGGAGAGTGTACAAGGGGGGAGGGGTGGATAGTACCTGGGGGAGCCCTTGGGTGGGGGTGTTTGGTTTGGTATTGCATTTTTTACCTCTGATTACAGTTTTTCGGTCAGAGTGAGGGGAGGGAGGCGGGCTGGACTACTGTTTTGCTTGTTTTCATGTTTTCATCAATAAAAATTGTTTGTACCTAAACTCCCAGTTGGACTCTCGCCACAAACGTTTGAGCTGTATGTCGTCATTGACAACAATGTGCCCACATGTGTGACAGCACTAATTCCGATATCTGTACAGTCATAAAAGACACTGCAGACAATCAAGAATCTGATGAAGTCGGAGATACTGCTGCTGTCATCACGACTAATGAAACACCTGCAGAGACTGTTTCCTTCTCGGACGCACTGAAGTCCCTACACAAAGGCTGATTATTTCAGTAGAATGTTGATTTTAAAAAAGGTTTACAGTATTGCATTAGACGGAACAGTGTTGTTTCTATAACTGAACCGTTTTACATTGTATTTGATGTGTTTTTTTGTTGAATAAAAGTTTTATTGCATCTGACTACAGCGTACTGTGATTTTTCATGACTAAAAAGTGGTACTCCAATTAAGCGCACACTCCGTTTAAGTGCACGTGGCGGTCCGGTCCAAAGGGCTTGCATTTAAGCGGAGTCGACTGTACATGCAAAACATCAACAGATCAGGATATGAAACATCAGTGACCTGAATGACAAGAATAGTGCTAGAAGTAGAAACAAAATGCACTGATCTAAGGGGGCACCCTAACTAGAGAACCCCCCCAAACTGAGTGATAGCCCCATTCTGGACAGAAAACAGAAATCCAGCTTACGAATCAGTAAGCATAGGGCGGGTTGCCGAAATAAAGTGTGGATTTACAAGAAAGAAGATTATCAAAGGTAAGAACCTAATCTTTTGTTCTTGTATAATCCCACTTTATTCTGGGACCAGTGGGATGTAATAGAGCAGTTCCGAAAATTCAGGTTGGGACTGATGAGCCCGCTGTCAAAATCTAAGCACCAAAAGCAGCATCCTGCTTGGCTGCCATATCGATCCTGTAAAACTTGGTGAAAGTATGCAAGGAGGACCAGGTAGCAGCCCTGCAAATCTCATCCAGAGAAACCGCCGATGACTCTGACCAAGAGGATGAAACCCCTCTGGTCGAATGAGCCTGTACCTCAAGGGGGGGCTTCTTTCTGGTCGTCACATAAGCTGCGGAAATGGCTATGCGAATACACCTGGAAACAGAAGCCTCAGAAGCTGGCTTCCCTCTGCGGGCAGGACTCTCCA
Organism: Geotrypetes seraphini; assembly: GCF_902459505.1. Lineage (NCBI taxonomy): Eukaryota > Metazoa > Chordata > Amphibia > Gymnophiona > Dermophiidae > Geotrypetes > Geotrypetes seraphini. The sequence goes on along the minus strand of NC_047092.1, from coordinate 111,058,603 downwards.
AAACAAACAGGAGGTCATTAAGGCGAAACTCATTACCCGTTGGGGACCTCCAGATACCGCAATAAACTTCTGCGCACATCCAAGGACCGCAACAGCCGGTCCTGCTCCCCAGAACCAGAGGAAGCAAAAACAAGAAGCCGGACTTCCTGATGCACCTCTGGAAGAAAGGAAGGAACAGTACACCGCCTCACCATGGATTCTGTAATACGAAAAAGAGATCCCTGCAGGAGAGAGAAAGAAAGCTTGAAGCTCCAAAACCGTGTGGACTGAAGTAATAGCCACCCAGAAGACCATCTTGATCGTGAAATCCATCAGAGACGCCTGTTCTAGAGGCTCTTACGGGGGACAAGCTAGAGAACGAGGAACCAGATTAAGGTTCCAGGTCGTACCGGGAAGGCTCAAGGGAGGCCTTAAATGCAATGTGACCCATAACCTACTTCATTCCTCTCAATCAGGATTCAGAACCACAGCACGGAGACACTACTAGCAACACTGTTGGACATAGCCCGACAGTACCTCAGTAAAGGACACAGGATCCTAATTATCCAACTAGATCTTTCCACCGCTTTCAATCTAGTAGATCACACCATACTACTCCAGATACTAGACGTTATAGGGATCTCTGGTGGGGTTTACAACTAGTTCCAAGGATTCCTCAAAACAAGAACTTATAGATTCAAGCTAAAAGATACTAATTCAAACCCATGGTCAAACCCCTGCGGAGTGTCACAGGGGTCTCCACTATCACCCATCCTATTTAATCTATTCATATCCTCCCTCGGTACCACCTTAGACAACCTAAACGTAACATCTTTCCGCTACTCAGACGACATAACCATTCTCCTCCCCTATGATACCCAAGACCTCACCTCATCAGGACACCTGGAAATAATATTGGAGGAAGTAGAAAAATGGATGACCAACCACAAACTGAAGCTGAACTCGGACAAAACCAAATTCCTAATGCTAGAAACGGACATAAATCCATCCACAACAGATCTGGAAATTAAAGCAACCAAATACCCAATACAAACCTCACTCAAAATCCTGGGAGTGCTGATAGACAGATGCTGCACAATGCAGACTCAAATCAACAAAACCACCCAAAAAGCATTTTTCACAATGCGCAACCTAAGAAAAATAAGAAAATTCTTTGATAAAGAACAATATAGGATCATAGTTCAATCCCTTGTACTAGGACTTGTAGACTACTGCAATATCCTCTACCTGCCATGCCCCACAAACATGACCAAACAACTACAGACTGTTCAGAATACAGCTCTCAGACTAATCTATTCTTTTGGAAAATTTGACCATATCACCAATGCCTACCTAGACTCACATTGGCTACCGATTCGAGCTAGAATTCAATTCAAACTATACATTCTACTCTTCAAAGTAATTCACAGTACTGCACCTTCCTTAACAATCGCCTAAATCGTAACCTTCCACCCAGAACAAGAAGAACTCTGACCCCATTCTCCTACCCACCACTCAAAGGTACTCATCGCAAAAAGCTATATAACCTCCTAGCAACGCAAGCAGCAAAACTTGATCCCTCCATCTCCAAACTGCTAACCACAATATCTGACCTCAAAGCATTCCGAAAAGAATCAAAACACTTCTATTCAAAAAGTATATTCAATCAACTTAATCTCCCCCTCTTCCTATCCCCTCTATATTTTTTCCCATGTATAACCCACATCTTCAACGTCCCAAAAAGTACCAAATACCCAAGTAATCAACCAGAATACTAATATCTCCTACCTGAAACCAGCTATCTACCAATGTAAGGAAGCCGGTTATTTGTCTATGTAACATAACCTGAAATTTTTTCCAATGTAATGTAATCTTAAATATCTATGTAACGTAACCTGAAATTTTTCCAATGTAATGTAATCTGAATCCTCAATCTGTAACCTGTAACAGCAATTTTCCAATGTAATGCAACCTCCTGGAAATGTCCAGCTCTCTTCCAACGTAATTCGCTTTGAACCGCAAGGTACAAGCAGAATAGAAATCACTAATATAATGTAATGTAATGTAATCTGAGGTTTGAATCTTAATGGCCAAAGGCTCCAGAGATAATAAAAAGAGTAACGGTAAGAGGGGACAGCTCAGAGCAATGGAAAAGACATCGTCCTAGTTCTGTTGATGAGTAGTTGAGCTGTGGGGTCTGTATATATTAACTACCCACTACTGGAAAGAGCCCTCAATACCATATTTTTGGAGCACCAAGAAAAGGTATTTCCAAGTGACCTTGTCAAAAGCTTTCTCCGCATCGAGGCTGGCTAAAATTTCATCCCCAGGTCTACTCCTGCCACTGCGGAGTGCCTTCAAAATAGTAGAAGAAGCGAAACGCCCAGGGACAAAGCTCACCTGATCCTGATATATTAAGTGCAGTACAACTGTACTAAGGCGTTTAGCCAGGATAGCGGAGATATTTTCATGTCTTGATTTAATAGTGAGTTAGGCCTATAGGAGCTTACCGGTTCAGATAGGCCTATAGGAGCTTACTAGTTCAGTTTATAAACTCCCTTTTTAAACTCCTGGGTTTGGGAAGAACTACTATATGGGCATGACTCTGTGCTGTGAGGAGAGGCACCCCACCTGAAATTCAGTGCACATGGCCCCCATTGTGAGGCCCACCTGAACCCAGAGGATTTTAAAAAACTCTGGGCCCGGGAGCCTTTGCCAGTTTCAAGCTGCCAATAGTCAAGTGCAGCTCTCGGACCTTGACTGGTGCATTGAGGAAGTCCAACTGCTCTGCCAAGGTAAAGCAATATCGCCAAAGAAACTATCCCTCTGTTGGATGTCATAAGGGCCTTCATTACACAGGTCTTTGTAAAAAAAGGACAAATTGGGAACAAATGTCCTCTGCCTAGGAGTAATACCATTGGGTGCCTCCGAAGACACTGGATGGAATAAACCTTCCTCTGGGGTTGCATTAGACTGGCCAGCAACTTCCCCGCTTTGTTCCTATAACAATGGAACTTGTATTTATAGGCATCTATATGAGTCAGGGCTTTGCTGGTCAAGATGGCATCAATCAGCTTCCGTATCACCAAGTATTGGGCCCGATCCTGGGCAGCATCTGAAGCCAGGTGGCTATAGCAATGGGCATGAAGCTGGTAAAGCTATCAAATCTGCCTACTGTCATTTACATTTACCTACAATGTAAAAGATAATCTTGCCCCTAAGATACACCTTGGCTGCCTCCCAAAATATCATGGTGGACACTTCCCCATTGGCTTTATAGGAACAATATTCCTACAAAGATTCAATTAAGTACTTTTTAAAATCCTCATGTAAGAACAGAGTGGGATTCATCTTCCACACTCTATCTTTGTGCTCTCTCTGCCAGCACAAATGTACAGTTACTGCCGAATGGTCTGTGAAAAATACATCCCGAATCTCTGTGCGATCCACCATTCCTGTAGAGCGCTCATGAAGGAAAATAGTCAGTTTGTGAGTAACAGTTATGTACCTTAGAATAATAGGTGAAATCTAGCTCCCTGGGTGATGCATCCACCAGACATTCAGGAGGTCAAGGAACTACAGGAGAAAATTCACATCCAATCGGTCCACGTCCTTATGTATAGGTCGAAAGGGTTTGCAGTCTACATCCAAAGCACTAGGGATATTAAAATCTCCCACTACTATGGGTATATAGTCCGGGAGCGTTGCCAGTTTAGCCACGATATCAGAGAAAAAATGATGGGAGTAAACATTAGGGGCATAGATATTACAGAGAGCCACCCTTCATCCCTGGAGATCTCCTACCAGAATAATAAAATGCCCAATAGGGTCTTGTAAAATCTTATGAACAGAGAGGGCCAGATAGCCACTCCTCTCTGGTTAGAGTTATAGGAGGAAAAGACTACTTCACCTACCCAGTCCCTTTTCAATTTTTTATGCTCCACGGATGACAAATGGGTCTCCTAGAGAAACACCACTTTAGCTTGTTCTTTTTTCAAATAAGCCAAGAGTTTAGTCCATTTAACAGGATAATTTATGCCTGCTACATTCAGGGTTAGGTATTGCAACTTAACAAGCCAAAACAGGAATAAGTATCATAAAAATAGGTAAGGGAGGCCTCCCAGCTGAACCAGCCCCCAATAGGAAAGAAAAAAAAGATGCCCATGCCCAAGACCCATGCTCACTCACCTTAACCCTCCCCCGCAAAACACCCCCCATCCACCCCTGTCCCCAAAAGCCTAACAAAAAAAAAACAACCCAACACCCACCTCAGACTCGTACCAGCCACACTCATACCCCACTCTCCCTCCAACATCCTCCCCACTCACACACCCCAACACAGCAAAAGATTTCCCCACATTAAAAACAGTAGTACCTGCCCCATCTCCTTTCCGTCCCCAAACCAGCCCCCACATCAGTACCCTCTCCAGCATGTTCAAGTGAAAAACCCGTACTTCCCAAGATACTTATTATACAACAACTCTGCCTGACATCAGGAATAGAAAATAAAGAGAACAGTAGATCAAGGCAAGGCAAGTTAAGGGCTAAAGGCCGTAGGCAGAAAGGTGCCACCCGGCACAGTAAAATCAGTAACACAGTCTCCTCCACAACCCTCCTGCTGCCCAATGCAACAGGCAGGAGAAGTACTACTCGGTTTGTGAGGCCTTAGCGGCCCACAACAAAAGTCAGTAGAGTTGCACTAACTGGCTGGCAAAGTGGTGACAAAGCTTCTGTTTTTCAGGTCCATGCAATACAGGCCCAGAGCTTTGTGACTAGCCACCACCGCCATTGAGTAGTCGTTGAAGAGTAGAAGCCGCCTGCCCTCATAAAGTAACTCACTCTTTTTCCGGTACAAGGACATGATCTTATCCTTCTCAGCGAAATTCAGGATGCTTGCAATTAGAGAATGACACGGGGAAAAAATCTGTCCCCGTCACCGCCCCGTCACCGGCCCACCATCCTCTGCACCGCCCCGTCACCGCCGTTCCCTTCACCGCCCCGTCACCGTCACCGCCATCCCTTTCACCGCCCCGTCACCGCCACTGCCATCCCATTCACCGCCCCGTCACCGTCCCCGCTGCATCCATATAAGCCTTAGTACTGTAATATTTAGCTTATTCATTTCTTATAAATCAAAGTTCCTGCTGCTGAACTAGAGAAAGAGATGTTCAGCTGGCAGGGCTTTGTTTATAAATTTTTATCAACACAACTAATATACTATTTTATCCTAAAGCAAAAAATAAATAAATAAATATAATTTTTTTTTCTACCTTTGTTGTCTGGTTTCTGCTTTCCACATCTTCTCATTGAATTCCTTCCATCCACTGTGTGTCTTCTCTCTGCGTCTTCCATTTGCTGTTACTGTGCCTCTCCCTTAACCCCCCCCCCAATTGGTCTAGCACCCATCTTCTTCCCTCCGCTCCCGCATAGTCTGGCATCTGTCTTCTTCCCACTCTGTCTTCCACATTTCCCTTGGGGGTCTGTTCCTCTCCACCCTCCTTCAATGTCTGTTCTATTCCTTTCCACCACCACCCTTCCCTCCCTCCTTTACCATCTGTTCCTTTCTACTACCCTTCAGCTCCTCTCGCGTGGTCTATCTACCTTCCTTCCTCTTATTTTCATGGCACGTTACAATGTAATTTGTGCAAGCCACTGGAGCCTGCAAGCTCGGTCCCTGTCCCATCCCCACAAACCATCTCGCTTCTGTGCTCCTATTTTCTCCATTTCTAATATCTCCCCTATGTATCTGTCATTGCCCCCCCTGTGTCCATATACCATCCCCATGGCATGTCCCCTTTATGTCTCTATCCCTATGCCCCATGCACATAATTTCCCCTCTTTCTGTTACCTTCCTGTGTCCAGATTTCCCCTATCTTCCTCTTCCATACCAGTGTGTGTCTTCTTTTCAACCCCATCTAGCTTTTTTCCCTCTTTCTTACCCCCCCCCCCTGCTTCTAGCATCTGGCTCACCTGCCAGTCCTTCCCTTTCTTTCCTGCTGTGGGTTTTTCTTTCCGACCTCATCCCCTTGGCCCAGAATCCTTTTCCCTTTCACTCCCTCCTTCCAATTTGAGCTGGGAACACTAGCGATCGCACGGTCCCCGCAGCCACTACCTGCCTGCCCAATCGATTCTAGTGTTTAGCCAGCTCTCTCCCTTCTCCTCACCTTAGTTTATAGGTTTTCTTTTTCGGCGACCTGCACGCTTTCCCAAAGAGCCGCGCACGCGCGGCTGCTCAGTGTTCAATCTTCTGCTCTGCTGCAACTTCCTGTTTCCGGTTGCGTCAGAGCAGAAGATCGAAACTGAGCAGCTGCGGGTGCGCGGCTCTCTGATAGCGTGCGGGTCGCCGAAAAAGAAAATCTACAAACTAAGGTGAGGAGAAGGGAGAGAGCTGGCTAAACACTAGAATCGATTGGGCAGGCAGGTGTGAGCTGTGGGGACCGCGCGATCCTTCATGCCTCACTGCGGGGGACAAGACCATTCACCGCTCCGCGGGCGACTGCTAGTTTTCTTCCCCGTTTTCGGCGGGTGACCCGCGGCTAAAATGCGGTGGCCGCGGGTAAACCGCCACCGTGTCATTCTCTACTTGCAATAACCGCCCTAGGTATGGTGTTGTCTGCATGTTGTGGTCCCGGGTGATGCATGCACTCCACCCTTATTGCGGAGCCAAGGTCCACCGTCCCAGGCAGCCACGTCTCCAACAGAGGCCAAAGAGCGTCAGCCATAACAGATTCAGAGATACCTGCTATACAAAGGCTGTTCCGGCGGCCCCTGTTTTCCTATCTTCCTGGTGGGTGGTAAGCTACCGACATTGGTCCTCCAACTCGTGTACCTGGGCCGCCAGAGTGCTGGTAATATCCTTGGTTTGCGAAACCCGATTTTCCACCTGCCCCAGGCACTGGTTTTGCCACTCGATACTGTCTCTGATATCATCTACAGAGGCCTATCGTTTAGATAGCTTATCGTCGATGATCACCGAAAGATTACAGGTTAGCTCTCTTACCGCCTCGTCCTGGAGTGTGATGACTGGCGACAATAGCTGAGGCTCAGACGCCATCTTAGGAGCTGATTCTCGTCTCTCCTGGGCAGGCCTCACAATCTTAATTGGCATATCACACTCACCACAAAAGGATAAACCCTTGATAGGAGCGCTGCCTGATGCCAAACAGAGTAAACTCTTAGCCAAAGTATTGCAAATTAAGATACGGGGCAACAATGTGGGAAAATTATAAAGAAATTTGCCGAACGGGTCAGAGCAGAGGCACAGAGACACGACTCGGCCCAGCAACATCACGTGACCCCCCCATATATATGCAGTTAAGGCACTATGTGTACTCCTTGAATGTGATTGTGTTGCAGTTTGGCCTGGGAATCAAGATTGAAAGGCCTAACAGTTCCCTTACTACACAAGGCTTTGTATTCTCTCTCCCCCAGCAGGTCATGGGAAGCTTTATGTGTCACATGGGCACCGGACATAGGCTTGTCTCCGCAGGACTTAGATGTGGGATGTCTTATTAAACATATTACCACCCTTTCTGTGAATGCTGATTTACGAGAATGCCATTTTAGAATATTACACTGAGCTTATTTCACACGTGTTCAGCTGTTCAAATCTGGGTTAGCAGATTCTTCTCAATGCGAGAAATGTCAAAGGGAGGTCAAATCATTTTTTTCACACTTTCTGGAGCTGTCCTGCAGTCAAGGCTTTTTGGATAAGAGAATATTTGGGATACAGATTTTAAAATTGAAGCTTTAGTACGTATATTTTGTTGCAAGGGAATTCATTGAAGCATTATGCAAACCTAGGCCTTACTAAAGTGATCCCTTTCAATTAAAAAAATCACACAGCTGACCTCACCTGTTGCACATGAGGCTCCTTGGCAAAGGAGATTCTGGCCACGGAATGTGATGTTATAGTGAGCTCTTGTCCGTTTACCTCCCCCTCTTCCACTTCCACGATGCCTGGGATAAGAGGAGAGGAGTTTAAAGATGTTACCCTTTCTTGATAAAGAAAACTCTCTGTATGTGTTGTCATTGTATAGCAACATTATCATAAAGCAAAGCTTGTGCCCAATGAATAGAATGTATCACACTATACACAGTGAGGTCTCTCCTTTACTTAATTTACAATGTTTATTATACCAAGTTAGTGTAAGATTTGTTGCAGCAGATATAACATTAGTTACAATTACATTTACAATTACAATTTACAATCACAGTTACATTTTCTCACACAATTACAAACATATTTATTGTATGTTGTCTTCTTTAAACTGCATTCCAATAGCTTATATTTTTATAATCATGGAACAAAACAGAAGTTTTCTTTTTCAGATTTATTGCTTCAGTCTTAGGGGACATTAAATGAAATTACAGGGAAATACTTTTAAAATCAATAGGAGGAAATATTTTTTTACTCAGAGAATATAGTTAAGCTCTGGAACACATTGCCAGAGGTTATGGTAAAAGCATAGCTGGTTTTAATAAAGCTTTGGACCATTTCCTGGAGGAAAAGTACATAGTATGTAATTGAGAAAGACATGGGGGAAGCCACTGCTTGCCCTGAATTGGTAGCATGGAATGTTGCTACTCCTTAGATTTTAGCCAGGTACTAGGGACCTGGATTGGCCATCGTGAGAATGGGCTACTGGGCTTGATAGACCATTGGTCTGACCCAGTAAGGCTATTCTTATGTTCTTATGAAAAGAAAAGAAAAAGATCTTCAAGTTTTAAACCTTTATTTTCTTCTTGGTTAGGAATGTTCATTTAAAGAACTACATTGTTAAGTGTTTATTAAATGTCTCATAGCAGTGCAATTGCTAAGGTTCTGAGGGAAGGTATTCCATAGTTTATAGCCTAGGGCCTACTGCTTAGTCCCAAGCAATCTTGTACTGGCAGATTTCAGTCATCAGCTTTCCTACAAACTCTTCTGCAAAAATTATGTGCAGCAATTCAGAAGATGTTTAGCTGAATGTACTGAGTGCTGCTCTTTCTCAGTACATGTATTCTGTGTTCCTCAACCCTGGGGGAGAGGAAATCTAACCACACTAGATATACAAAATAAGCACTTAGGTTTAGTAATTTAATAGTCATCCCACTGGAACAGATTATTGAGAAATTCTTAAAGTAACCACTTCAAACAGAAGCGGTATATAAGAAAATGCAAACAAATAGATCTATAGAAATTACAGGAAACTACAGAACAGTAAGTCTCACTTCGGTTATTGGAAAAATAATTGAAGCGTTGCTGAAAGGATAGTGAAATTCCTAGAATCAAATGGGTTACAGGATCCGAGGCAACATGCTTTTACAAAAAGGTAAATCGTGTCGGACAAATCTGACTGAATTCTTTGATTGGGTGACTTGAGAATTGGATCAAGGACATATGCAAGACGTAATTTACTTAGATTTCAGCAAAGCCTTAGACACGGTTCCTCATAGAAGGCTCTTGAACAAACCTGACGGGCTGAAGTTAGGACCCAAAATGGTGAACTGGATTAGAAACTGGTTGACGGACAGACGCCAGAGGGTGGTGGTTAGTGGAATTCGCTCAGAGGGAAAGGTGAGTGGTGGAGTCACTCAGGGATCGGTGCTGGGGTGATCCTTTTCAATATCTTTGTGAGCGACAATGCCAAAGGGTTAGAAAGAAAAGTTTGCCTTTTTGCTGATGATACCAAGATTTGTAACAGAGGAGGAAGTAGAAAACTTGAAAAAGAATCTGCAAAAGTTAGAAGAATGGTCTAATACCTAGCAACAAAATTCAGTGCAAAGAAGTGCAGAGTAATGCATTTGGGGATTGGAAGGAGCCGTATATGCTGGGAGGTGAGAGGCTGATATGCACGGATGGGGAGAGGGACCATGGGGTGATAGTGTCTGAAGATCTAAAGGTGAAGAAACAGTGTGACAAGGCGGTGGCTATTGTCAGAAGGATGCTGGACTGTATAGAAAGAGGCGTGACCAATAGAAGAAGGTGTTGATGCCCCTGTACAGGTCGATGGTGAGGCATAAAAAGACTTTAAGCGGTCCTGAGGAAGGCGACGAAAGTGGTAGGAGGTTTGTGCCAGAAGACGTATGAGGAGACACTGGAAGCTCTAAATATGTCTACCCTAGAGCAGGGGTGTCAAAGTCCCTCCTTGAGGGCCACAATCTAGTCAGATTTTCAGGATTTCCTCAATGAATATGCATGAGATCTATTAGCATACAATGAAAGCAGTGCATGCAAATAGATCTCATACATATTCATTGGGGAAATCCTGAAAACCTGACTGGATTGTGGCCCTCAAGGAAGGACTTCGTCATCCCTGCCCTAGAGGAAAGGAGGGAGATATGATTCAGACGTTCAAATACTTCAAAGGTATTAACGTAAAACAAAATCTATTTCAGAGAAAGGAAAATGGTAAAACCAGAGGGCATAATTTGAGGTTTAGGGGAGGTAGATTTAAGAGTAATGTTAGGAAATTCTTCTTTACAGAGAGGGTGGTTGATGCGTGGAATGTATTCCCGAGGGAGGTGGTGGAGAAAAAAATGGTGACAGAGTTCAAACAAGCGTGGGATGAACACAAAGGATCGCTAATAAGAAAATAATGGGTATACATTGAAGGAACTAAGGCCAGTACTGCGCAGGCTTGCATGGCCTGTGCCCCATATATGGACATTCAATTGAGGATGGGCTGGGGAGGGTTTTGATGGCTGGGATGGTTAAGATGGGCTGGAGTTAACTTTGATGGAGACTCCAGTAGATGGAACCTAAGCACACTACTGGGCAGGGGTCTCAGTTTCTGGCCCAGAAATATCTAAGAAAAAGGACCATTTAAACTAAATTAATTTATTGGTAGACTGGATGGACCACTCAGGTCTTTATCTGCCGTCACTTACTATGTTACTATGTAGAAACATAGAAACATAGAAATAGACGGCAGATAAGGCCCGCGGCCCATCTAGTCTGCCCACCCCAATGACCCTCCCCTATTTATCTCTGTGCAGAGATCCCACGTGACGATCCCATTTCTTCATAAAATCAGGCACGCTGCTTGAATCGATCACCTGAAGTGGAAGTCTATTCCAGCGATCAACCACTCTTTCGGTGAAAAAGTATTTCCTGGTGTCGCCGTGCAATTTCCCGCCCCTGATTTTCCATGGATGTCCTCTTGTCGCCGTTGGACCTTTGAAAAAGAAGATATCTTCTTCTACCTCGATATGGCCCGTGAGGTATTTGAACGTCTCAATCATGTCTCCCCTCTCTCTGCGTTCCTCGAGTGAGTATAGCCGTAATTTATCCAGCCGTTCCTCGTACGGGAGATCCTTGAGTCCCGAGACCATCCGGGTGGCCATTCGCTGGACTGACTCAAGCCTCAGTGCATCCTTGCGGTAATGAGGCCTCCAGAATTGTACACAGTATTCCAGATGAGGCCTCACCATGGATCTATACAATGGCATAATGACTTCAGGCTTGCGGCTGACGAAACTCCTACGTATACATCCTATGATCTGCCTAGCCTTAGATGAAGCCCGCTCCACTTGATTGGCAGCCTTCATGTCTTCACTGATGATTACCCCCAAGTCCCGTTCTGCAACAGTCCTTGCTAGGATCTCACCATTTAGGGTGTAAGTCTCGCATGGATTTTGACTGCCAAGGTGCATGACTTTGCATTTCTTGGCATTGAAGCTCAGTTGCCAGGTCCTAGACCATTGCCACAATAGGAGTAGGTCGTGTTTCATATTGTCCGTTGTGCTCTTGCTTGTTATGTTACACAGTTTGGCGTCATCGGCGAATAACGTTATTTTACCGCGAAGCCCCTCAGTCAAGTCTCTTATAAAGATATTGAAAAGGATTGGGCCCAAGACCGAGCCCTGCGGCACTCCGCTGATCACTGCCGTCGTTACAGAGGGGGTGCCGTTTACCACAACCCTCTGAAGCCTACCACCAAGCCAGTCCCCAACCAATTTAGTCAAAGTGTCACCTAATCCTATAGAACTCATTTTGCACAATAACCTGCGGTGGGGGACACTATCAAATGCTTTGCTGAAGTAGAAAATACTGAAGGGAGATACATTTGATAGTGCACTATTCAGAAATTATGCATTAAGTGAACCATGCTGACATTTAAATTACAGCCATTAATCCCATAAAAAGAGGTTTAAAAATGAGGAGCCTCTACAAACACTGATCTGGCCTATGAAGGAAGATAAGGACAATAAGCAAGGTAGGAAGAAGTGCTACTACTTAGAGCAGTGGTTCCCAACCCTGTCCTGGAGGACCACCAGGCAGTCAGGTTTTCAGGATAACCCTAATGAATATGCATGAAATAGATTTGCATGTAATGAAGATGATAGGAGTGCAGATCTGCCCCATGCATACTCATTAGGGCTATCTCGAAAACCCGACTAGTGGTCCTTCAGGGCAGGGTTGGGGACCACTGACTTAAGAGAAACAGAGAGTGTCCACAGAGTTAATTTTCTACATGCTGTAAAAGAATGAACTGTGTGAAAGCATGTCTCAATGGATGAGAGAGTATACAATCAGATTCTTCGAGAGTAGTCCAGTAGTCTTGATAACAGGAACTTTGTGGTTGCGACTTGGAAGAGTAGCTTCATACAGGGATAGCAGCCCTGAAGAAACCCTCGGGTGAAACATATCGGCTTTTATATCCCTCAGCATTTGACCACTTTAAGCTAAGTATTATTAAAATCACTAATATAAAAATCACTAATATAAAAGAGATTTATTATAAAGTATTTATTGTTTTATAAGAGACCCGGTGAATGTGTAAAGCCAGATACTATGAAACAGACTTGAGTATCTTGGTGGCATTTCTGAGGGTCTAGGTGTTTAAGATAATATTGTGATGAGGGTTAGGAGGTAGTCAAAGCTGGACTTGAAGAATCTGTAAAAAAAAAATGAACAGCATATCAAGATGAAATGCCAGATAGACGCAGGGCAAGTCTGAATGATTCATTTGAAATTTCTAATGAGTGGGTACTGTGGACTACAGAATGACACAGGGAAAAAATTTGTCCCCGCTACCGCCCAGTCCCTGTGACCACTGTCCACGCCCTGTCCCCACAACCACTGTCCCTGCAGCATCCATACAAGCCTCAGTACTGCAATATTTAGTTTATTCCTTCCTTATAAATCAAAGTTCTGGCTGCTGAACTAGAGAAAGAGATGTTCAGCTGGCAGGGCTTTGTTTATAAATTTTTATCAACACAACTAATATACTACTTTATCCTAAAGCATAAAAAATAAATATAAATTTTTTTTCTACCTTTGTTGCCTGGTTTCTGCTTTCCTCATCTTCTCCTCATTCAATTTGTTCCATCCACTGTCTGCCTTCTCTCAGCGTCTTCCATTTGCTCTGTTACTGTGCCTATACATTCCATTTCTCCCTCCACCCCTCCTAATTGGTCTGGCATCCATCCTCTTCCCTCCACTCCCCCCCATAGTCTTGCATCTCTGTCTTCTTCCCTTCCAGCATTTTCTCCCTACTCTCTGTTCCCCATTTCTCTTAAGTACCTTCTCCCCACTCTCTCTTCCTCATTTCCCTTCAGCGTCTGTTCCTCCCTACCCCACCTTCCCCAGTTCCCTTCAGGATCTGTTCCTCTCCACCCCACCTTTACTCCCTTTCTCCCTCCCTGCCCCTTACCTTCATGGTGGGCGATTTCTAAATTTCCTTCCTATGAGCTGCCGGAGCGTTGAAGTTGCGTCTGGTCAAAGTATTCAAAATACAACAGACCAATCACTCTGAACATTAAACTCTTCAAAAGACCTCAGTGGCGCTGCTGCTCAGCTATAAATTTCTGCCATGCAGACTCAATGCACCACTCATGTCAGTGGTCTTTAGTTAAGAATACTTCTAAAGATCCACGTTTTCTACTTCTTATGGCAAACTTTTATAGTTGAGCTGTAGCGCCACTGAAGTCTTTTGAAGAGTTTAATGTTCAGAGTGATTGGTTATGTTTTAGAAATGCAGCATGTAACAAATTAATAAAGAAAAAAAAAAAGATAATGGAGCCCTGAAACACTTCTGTCTATAGCCTGTACGGTGAGCAAGGCGCAAAATCTGCATATCCCCAGATTCAGAGAGGGGTGCAAAAAGAGTCAAACAAAAGACTTGGCGTGGATAACTAAAGTAGTGAAGGAAGTGATAGGCAATAAGAAAAATTAATTCAGGAAATGGAAAAAGGACAAAACTGAGGAGAACTGGAAAGAGCGCAGGAAGTATCAAAAAGAATGTCACCATGTGGTTCGAAAAGCCAAAAGAGAGTATGAAGAGAGGCTAGCTAGGGAAGCACAAAATTTCAAACCGTTCTTTAGATATGTTAAAGGGAAGCAGGAGGAGGAGGTGGGACCGCTGGACGACGGAGACAGGAAAGAAGTGGTGAAGGAGAAGTGGCAGAAAGGGGTTAGGAGAGACACTAACTGCATGGGTCAATGATTGGCTGAGTGGCAGACTTCAGAGGGTGGTGGTTAATGGTACCCTCTCTAAAATATCGGAGGTGGCTAGTGGAGTGCCGCAGGGCTCGGTCCTGTGTCCACTCCTTTTCAACATATTCATAGGGGATCTGACTCAAGGGCTTCAAGGTAAAATAACACTATTCGCCGATGACGCCAAACTATGTAATATAGTAAGTGAATGCAGTTTACAGAATTATATGGCGCAGGACCTGCTTACATTGGAAAGCTGGTCCTCAACCTGACAGCTAGGCTTCAATGCTAAGAAATGTAAGGTCATGCATCTCGGAAGCGGAAATCCATGCAGGATCTTCTTGAACGGAGAAACTTTAATTAGGACTTCAGCAGAATGAGATTTAGGAGTAATCATCAGTGCAGACATAAAAACTGCCAATCAAGTGGAGAAGGCTTCATCTAAGGCAAGGCAGATATTGGGTTGTATCAATAGAAGTTTCGTCAGCCGAAAGCCTGAAGTCATAATGCCGTTGTACAGGGCCATGGTGAGACCTCATCTGGAGTACTGTGTGCAATTTTGGAGGCCACATTACAGTAAAGATGTGCACAGAATTGAATCGGTTCAGCGGACGGCCACCAGGATGATCTCGGGGCTCAAAGGTCTCTCGTACGAAGAGAGACTGAACAAATTGCAGCTCTACACTCTCGAGGAACGTAGGGAGAGGGGAGACATGATCGAAACATTTAAGTACCTCATGGGATGTGTCGAAGTGGAAGATGATATTTTCTTTCTCAAGGGACCCTTGGCCACAAGAGGGCACCCGCTCAAACTCAGGGGCAGAAAATTTCATGGCGACACCAGAAAGTATTTCTTCACAGAGAGAGTGGTTGATCATTGGAACAAGCTTCCAGTGCAGGTAATCGAGGCAGGCAGCGTGCCAGACTTTAAGAATAAATGGGATACCCATGTGGGATCCCTACGAGGGTCAAGATAAGGAAATTGGGTCATTAGGGCATAGACAGGGGGTGGGTAAGCAGAGTGGGCAGACTTGATGGGCTGTAGCCTTTTCTGCCGTCATCTTCTATGTTTCTATGTTAAAGACTTAACATGTTCTTCTCGTCTGTATTTACAAATGAAGACACATCCAACATACCGAAACCTGAGCAAATCTTCAATGGAGATCAAGCAGAAAAATTAACATCCATGGAAGTGAGCCTTGAGGATGTACGCAGGCAGATAGAAAAATTAAAAACTGACAAATCCCCAGGTCCGGACGGAATCCACCCAAGGGTTCTGAAGGAACTAAAGGAGGAAATAGCGGAACTATTTCAGCAAATTTGCAATCTATCCCTGAAAACAGGTGAGATCCCGGAGGACTGGAAGATAGCCAATATTACGCCCATCTTTAAAAAGGGATCAAGAGGTTACCCGGGAAACTACTGACCGGTGAGCCGACCTCAGTACCGGGGAAAATGGCAGAAGCGCTGATAAAAGACAACATCGATGAACATTTTGAAACAAACAAACTTCTGATAACCAGCCAACATGGATTCTGCAAGGGGAGATCATGCCTAACGAATTTATTGCACTTCTTCGAAGGAGTTATCAGACGGATGGACAGAGGAGACCCCATAGAAATCATATATCTAGATTTCCAAAAGGCCTTTGACAAGGTACCCCATGAATGCCTACTTCGGAAACTGAAGAAACATGGGGTGGAAGGAGATGTACATAGATGGATCAGGAATTGGTTGGCGGGTAGGAAACAGAGGGTAGGAGTGAAGGGCCACTACTCAGACTGGAGGAGGGTCACAAGTGGTGTTCCGCAAGGCTCGGTGCTCGGACCGCTGCTATTTAATCTATAATAATAAAATGGTAAGCGCGCATGCGCACTCTAAAGCCATGTTCCCTGATCCGTCGTGATGTGGCCACAAGAGTGCGCATGTGTGCTTACCACGCATTGGGCTTACCACCGCCGCACCATGAAGCTACATTGTGCAGGGTTCTCACTCAGTCCTCAAGATATACCCAAGTCAGATCGGGCTTATACTCAAGCCGCCGCCACGGCTCCTCTCTGCACCCAGGCCCCACAGCCCTGCCCACTTGACGGCCCAATGGTATCAGTGCCCGCCCCGTGGTTTTTAGCCACCGTCGACACGTTGTGCGCTCTGGTCGGCATTCGCCCCGCCACCGCGAAGAGAACCACCTCTGCAGCGACTGTGAAGCGTGCCGGGCACTTGGTAGCGGGGACGGCTGGGCTTACCTCCTCAAAGGGGGGGGGGTGTGGCGCCGCCTCCCACTCACCCACGGTTTCCCTTGAGTGAGCGTCTCCTGAAGCTCTTCGTTCCATGCAGGAATTCCAGGCGCCCCCGAGCAACAGCTGTATCCAGTGCAAGCCTTTAACTGCCGCGGCCAGCGCGGGAGAGGCGTGAGCGCAGCCCCGCCCACCCCAGCACCGCGAGGGACCTTCCGCCCCTCTGCTTGCGCTGTGTGAGGTGATGGACGGCGTGGCTTTCACTGAAAGGGGACCAGCAGCGGCTCAGGTAACTGGAATGCGAATGGTGGGGGGATGATCTCTCGATGCCTTATCCACAGTGGGGCCCTCGGGCTGGGCCAGAGACCTTTCAAGGATGCCATTTCTTCTGGGTTGCTGCATTGGCTCTGGCTCAGGGAACGAAGGTCTCAGGGATCTGATTGTTTTATTTTTATTACATTAGCAATAATGACAAGTTAAACACACAGGGCTTGCTTTTCCAAGAAAAAAATAAGACCGAAGGCATCAGATCAAAAGGAAAATACATGAATGCAATACAAGTTCTTCCAGCAGACCACAATAAATGTAAGGGAGGAGAATAAAAAAAGATGAGCGGGGGTCTGATTTTTTTTTGTTGTTGTTGTTCTTATATATTTGTAAACAGTTGTTTTATTGTAAATTACCTTAAAACTATGGTGGAAGACAGTATATTAAATTATCATATCCCACAGAAAACTTAATTGGGGTCTACACAAGGCCAGGCATAAGGTGCTACTCATGGACCCAGCATCTGGAAAGCTGTCACTCCTTGGCTACTGTACAGGAAAGTGGAGAGGGGGGAGATAAATGCCACATAGGGGGCAGGAAGAGAGACAGATAGAAAGAAAAACAAATAGTAGGAGGGAGGGAGACAGAAAGTAAAGAAAAAGACACAAGGGCAGGGAGAGAGAAAGAAAGAAAGAAAGACAGACAGACATATATTCTAGCACCCGTTAATGTAACGGGCTTAAAGACTAGTATATTTATAAATGATCTAGAAACAGGGTCGAAGTGCGAGATAATAAAATTCGCGGACGACACCAAACTATTTAGTAAAGCTCGGACTAAAGAGGACTGCGAAGAATTACAAAGGGACTTGAACAAACTGGGGGAATAAGCAATGAGATGGCAGATGAAGTTCAACGTTGAGAAATGTAAAGTACTACATGTGGGAAGCAGAAACCTGAGGTACAGATGGGAGGGATGTTATTGAATGAGAGTACCCAAGAAAGGGACTTGGGGGTAATGGTGGACATGACAATGAAGCCGACGGCACAGTGCGCAGCAGCCGCTAAGAGAGCGAATAGAATGCTAGGTATAATCAAGAAGGGTATTACAACCAGAACGAAAGAAGTTATCCTGCCGTTGTATCGGGCGATGATGCGTCCGCATCTGGAGTACTGCGTCCAATATTGGTCGCCGTACCTTAAGAAGGATATGGCGATACTCGAGAGGGTTCAGAGGAGAACGACACTTTTGATAAAAGGTATGGAAAACCTTTCATATGCTGAAACTGGGTATCTTTTCCCTGGAGAAGAGGAGACTTAGAGGGGTATGATAGAGACTTACAAGATCATGAAGAGCATAGAGAGGGACAGATTCTTCAAACTTTCGGAAAATAAAAGAACAAGAGGGCATTCAGAAAAGTTGAAAGGGGATAGATTCAAAACAAATGCTAGGAAATTTTTCTTCACTCAACGTGTGGTGGACACCTGGAATGCGCTTCCAGAGGGTGTAATAGGGCAGAGTACGGTACTGGGGTTCAAGAAAGGATTGGACAATTTCCTGTTGGAAAAGGGGTATAGATAGAGCATTACTGCACAGGTCCTGAACCTGTTGGGCCGCCAAATGAGTGGACTGCTGGGCACAATGGACCTCAGGTCTGACCCAGCGGAGGCATTATATTCTTATGTACCCACTGGTGGAGTCCTTGGGCTAAAGTTAGCACTCAGGAGTCAGTGTACAGACTTTTGCCTTGATTGAGCGGCTCTTTGGTACCCCAAGGTTTTGCCCAAGGGCCTTGATTCTGTATGGCTAGAGTAATAAGGGCTGCTACCATTGGGGGGGGGGGTGAGTAGCGGCTGTTCTCTCCTTTGACCCCATGCCCATTACCCTTTGGTGAAAGAGAATTGCCAAGCCTAAGGAAAAGAGAAAGTAGAGAAGTGTTTAAAGGCTGCTGAATAAAAATGATTGAGAGAAAGTAGGTAAGACAGAGCTGCAGGCAGAAATTCTTGAGCCGGGTCACAGGTAGAGATTCCATGCAAGATGAGCAGGGCAGTATGCTGAATAGCTGCCACTGTGGGGCTTGTGGGAGCCAACATGGCCAGCTTCTACTGCCTTGAATATGATATGGATTAGATTTTCGCAGCCAGGAGTAGCTGTTAGCTCTGATTAACACAATGGGTTAGGAATTGGAGGGACATGCAATTACGGTGGCTTTCTTTTCCAATATTGTAGTTCTTAAATCATGTAACAATTTCTCTATTTTTGTTTAATTTCAATATTTTAATGCATATGTAAACCACTCAGAAGGTGCTTCTATTGGGTGGTAAATCAAAATTTTAATTAACTTGAGAAATTGTTGTTCTTTTGACAGGAATTGCCACCATTTTGCCATCTGTCCAGATAGTTCCCATAGTTTTAGAATAGAAGAATGTTCAGCAAGGAGAAATGAGAGGAGAGGCCTCCTACATCCTTGACCCTTAGGAGCTCCTTGGATAGGCACTATAGGTTTTTCAGGCCCCTTCTCAATGCTTCCAGAGGATCCTGGCCAATTTGCAGGGACAAGATCCATAGGCTGCAAGCTTAGTGGGTAGCTCATAACAACTCCAGGGGACTTCCCAGGACAGCCCCTGTTCAGTGAAGTCTCTAAGGGATCATCAGATTCATATTCTGTCCTCTGCTTCAGAGCAGGACTTGAGGAGGAAAAGGATGGAGGGGGGGCCCTCTCCCCTTGGTAATCATTCCCAGTCATTAGATTGTTCTGCCACAAGAAACTCTCCTTATTATGAGATGGTTTCAGCACTTCATATACCCAGCTCCCACAAGAGGAGGTCTTTATAGGGGATCCAGTGGGGCTGCAGAAGCCATTGAGAGTTTGTTGCCTTCATAAGGCACTTTTTAGATGGTACTGGTGGAATGGGAGTCCCCTGAGTTGATTCTCAAGGGAACAAAGGTGATGGATAAGTTGTAACCTCTCCCCATAGCATCTGTTCCTCTCCACCCCATCTTTCCTCCCTTTCTCCCTCCCTACCCCTTATCTTCGTGGAGAGCGATTTCTAAATTTTCTTCCTACAAGCAGCCAGAGTGTTGAAGTTGCATGTGGCTGCAGGAAAGGTTGTCTCTGATGCAACTTCCAGTTGCATCAGAGATGACCATTATGCTTCAGCTGCACTGCTGTAGTGCTACCAGATTCAGAATTCGAATCGATTCACCGATTCATATCAGGTGAATCGATTCAATTTTTTAAAAACTCGGCCTCCTGATTCGATGACCGACCCTTCCCCCCGTGCCTTCCTAAAGCAGGAGCGGCAGCGCTGATTCTTGATGGCCCTCCGCAGCCGCTCCTGCTTGAGAGAGGAAGGTCAGTCGGAAAGGCCTGCATGTTCCCCCCACCTTCCCCGCTCTTACCTTAAGCTATTATGGCAGCCTACAGGATCGCTGGTGCTATCCTCAGTGGCATGTTCAGCACAGTTACTTACCTTAACAGGTGTTATCCAGGGACAGCAGGCAGATATTCTCATTTATGGGTGACGGTATGGACACTTTAGAGTGAATTGCACTCTAAAAACGTAGAAAGTTCTGGCTAGCCCGCACCGGGCATGCGCGAGTGCCATCTCGCCCGACGTAGGCATGCGGTCCCTCAATTAAGATAAACCAGCTAAGAAGCCAACCCAGGAAGGTGGGTGGGTTGTGAGAATATCTGCCTGCTGCCCTTGGATAACACCTGTTACGGTAAGTAACTATGCTTTATCCCAGGACAAGCAGGCAGCATATTCTCACTGATGGGTGACCTCCAAGCAAACAGAATGGGATGGTGGGAAAGTTGGCCATTAGGAAAATACAGATTGGCCGAAATGCCCATCCCGCCTGGAGAAAAACTCCAGACAGAAGTGAGACGTGAAGGTATGAACTGAGGACCAGGTAACAGCTTTACAGATTTCCTCAATAGGAGTAGATCTGAGGAAAGCCACAGAAACTGCCATAGCTCTAACTTTATGGGCTGTGACATGGCTCTCCAGTGTCAGTCCGGTCTGAGCATAACAGAATGAAATGCAGGCAGCTAGCCAGTTGGAAATCGTTCTCTTGGAAACAGAATGCCCCAACTTGTTTGGATCAAAAGAGATGAAGAGTTGGGGGAGAAGCTCTGTGAGGCTTTGTGCGATCAAGGTAATAAGCCAAAGCTTGTTTACAGTTTAAAGTATGCAAGGCTGCTTCTCCAGGATGAGAATAAGGCCTAGGGAAAAAACTGGTAAGACAATCGACTGATTGAGATGAAAGTCAGAGACAACTTTTGGAAGAACCACCTTATCATGATGGAAAACTGTGAAAGGCAGATCTGCTACTAGTGCTTGTAACTCACTGACCTTCCTGGCAGAGGTGAGAGCAATAAGAAAGACTACTTTCCAGGTAAGAAATTTGAGATGAGCTGAGGCCATTGGTTCAAATGGCAGTTTCATCAGACTGGAAAGTACCACATTAAGGTCCCAGATGACAGGTGGAGGCTTGAGAGGTGGTTTCACATTGAAAAGCCCCTTCATGAATCTGGAGACCAAAGGATGAGCACTAAGAGGTTTTCCTTGTACTGGTTCATGATAAGCAGTAATAGCTCTAAGATGGACTCTAATGGATGTCAACTTAAGTCCTGAGTCAGACAGAGAAAGTAGATAATCCAACATCAATTCCACTGCCAAGGAAGTGGGATCATGATTAAACTAAACTAACTAAACTAAACCTTAGGTTTGTATACCGCATCCTCTCCATAATCGTAGAGCTCGGCACGGTTTACAGTAGCTGGGATAGAAAAGGAACTCCAATGAAGGGTTATAGGCCTTAGTATAAAGAATTTTTAGAGGGGCTTAGTATACCAAAGAGGGAGGAAGTATTACATTTTTGAGAATAGCCAAGTTTTCAGATGTTTACAGAAAAGTTGGAGGGAACTCAGATTCCGAAGTGGGGAGGTAAGGTTGTTCCAGAGCTCAGTGATTCTGAAGGGGAGGGATGTCCCTAGTTTTCCTGCATGGGATATGCCTTTTAATGAGAGGAAGGATGGTTTTAATTTGGGTGGATCTGGTGGTATTAGGATTTGAGGAATTCCAAGAAAGTGGAATAAAGGGAGGAAGGATGCCGTGTAGGATCTTGAAAGTTAGGCAGGCGCATTTAAAGAGGACCCTGGAGATTACTGGAAGCCAGTGAAGCTTGGACAGGAGCGGTGAGACATGGTCAAATTTACTTTTTGTGAAGATAAGCTTAGCTGCGGCATTTTGAATCCGCTGAAGTCTTTGAAGGCTTTTCTTTGTTAGGCTTAAGTAGATAGAGTTGCAATAGTCCAGTCTGGAAAGAATAATGGATTGTACAAGGACGGCAAAGTGTTTTTGATGGAAGCAGGATCTCACTTTCCCCAGCATGTGAAGGCTGAAAAAGCATTTTTTTACCAAGGAATTGAGGTGGTCGTTGAAGGACAATGTAGAATCAATAATGATGCCCAGAACTTTGCTTGAGAAATCAAGCTGCAGTGTGGAGCAAGAGGCACAGACAGTGGGATGAAGGTGGGTAGTTGGTCTAATTTTGGGCCGAGTCAAAGTAATTTTGTTTTGGACTCGTTCAGTTTCATTTGTACGGTGAGGGCCCAGGATTGGAGGTTCGTTATACATGAGGATATGTTCTCAGAGAGGTTCGAGTCGGTCTCGAGGAGGACAAGGATGTCATCAGCATAAGTGTAAAGTGTTTCTAGGGGGAATAGATGGAGGAGTTTCAGGGAGGACATATAGATGTTGAAAAGAATAGGAGATAGAGGTGAACCCTGCGGGACTCCACATATCAGTTTCCAGGGGGAGGATGAGGTGCCATTCATATTGACAGTGTAAGAGCGGGAGCGTAAGAATTTCGAGAACCAGTCTAGGACTGTGGAGTTAATGCCTATCTCGGAGAGTTGGAAAACTAGAATATCATGATGGACAACGTCAAAAGCTGCAGAAAGGTCGAATTGTAGAAGAACAGCGAACTTATTACGAGAATGAAGTTGTTGAACCTTTGAAATTAAAGAGGTCAATAGGGATTCGGTGCTGAAATTGGGTCGAAAGCCATATTGGTAAGGTAGGAGAATAGAGAATCTCTCTAAATAGGATGAGAGTTGTGTAGATATGATAGACTCTAGCATCTTGGTTAGGAGAGGGATATTTGCTATTGGGTGATAGCTGGATGGTGTGGAAGGGTCTAGGTCAGCTTTTTTCAGTAGTGGGGGTCAAGGCAATATGTCCCATTTCTGGAGAAAATAGGCCCGATTGTAGGGCAGAGTTTATAAGTTTGGTAAGAGATGAGATGGCCTGTGCGGGAATTTTCTTGTATAGGTAGGAGGGGAATGGGTCCAAGGTACAGTTGCAGGATTTCAGTTTGAGGCAGAGTTTAAAGACCAGGGATTCGGATACATGCTCAAAGGCAGTCCAGGATCTGTCGACTGGGATAGGGTTGGAGACCATTAGGGTACGGTTGGAGTCGGTGGGCACCACAGAGTTGTAGGAGACTGCAGGTGAAGAATTTTGCTAAAACATTGGCTGAGGGAGAGGAGGGGAGCAAGGTGGAGTCGTTTTTGGAAGTTAAGAAGCGCCAGATGTTGAACAATTTACTACTCTGGTTGCTGGATCTGGAGATTTTATCACCGTAGAAATTCTTCCTTGCTTTTTTTAGTACTGTATTGTAGAACTTAATATTGACCCTCCAGGACTGTCTATCTGTAGGGGATTTAGATTTTTTCCAGTTGTGCTCCAGAGCTCGACATTTCTGCTTCAGTTCTCTGTGATATGGAAGGTACCAAGGGGCCTTACGGGAGTAGGAGACAATTTTAGTGGATAGTGGGGCGAGGGAGTGGTAGGAGGACTCGGAGAGGGTGACCCAGTTGTGCCAATTGATTATTAAGAAGATACCAGGAAAAAAACAGAGTCCACTTTTGTTGGTAACTTTGCTAGTTTCCTGGAGGTATCAATAATCTGACGGACAGACTGAGAAAGGAGAGTTTAAGAGGAACTCAGCCCGAGAGAAACCAAGCTGTCAGGTGTAGAGACTGCAGGTTGGGTTGTAGAAGCGATTCCTGATTCTGAGTAAGCAGAGTAGGAAATACTGGAAGAAGTATGGGTTCCCTGGAACTGAGTTGAAGAAGAAGGGAGAACCAATGTTGCCTGGGCAACTGTTGAGCAATTAGAATCATGGTGGCTGCTTCTCTCGAGCTTGAACAGAGTTCTCAACATGAGAGGAAGTGGAGGGAAGGCATACAGAAACTGCCCCGTCCAATCCAGAAGAAAAGCATCCGCCGCCAGACGGAGAGGAGAGTAAAGTCTGGAGCAAAATTGGGGCAACTAGTGATTGTGAGGGGCTGCGAATAGGTCCACCTATGGAGTGCCCCATTGAGCAAATATGGACTGGAGAGTTGCAGAGTCAAGAGTCCATTCGTGAGGTTGAAGAATTCTGTTGAGGTTGTCTGCTAGTGAATTATTCTCTCCTTGAATGTAGACAGCCTTCAAGAACAGATTGTGAGCTGTTGCCCAATTCCAAATTTTCTGAGCCTCCTGACATAATAGGAGAGAGCCCGTGCCTCCTTGCTTGTTGATGTAGTACATAGCTACTTGATTGTCCGTGCAAAGGAGGAGGACTTGAGGGCAGAGAAGATGTTGAAACGCCTTGAGGGCATAAAACATCGCTCTGAGTTCCAGGAAACTGATGTGGAATTTTAGCTCCCTGGCAGTCCAAAAACCCTGAGTCTGCAGATCGTCCATGTGTGCCCCCCATGCATAAGGAGATGCATCTGTTGTGATGATTTTGTGATGAGGAGGCAAGTGAAAAAGGAGACCTCTGGAAAGATTGGATGAGGTCAACCACCATTGAAGTGACTGCAGAAGAGACGATGTCACAGATATGTGCTGTGAAAGACGATCCGTCGCCTGAGACCACTGAGGAGTGCACAGATGGAGTCTTGCCAATGGTGTGACATGGACAGTGGAAGTCATGTGGCCTAGAAGTACCATCATGTGTCTGGCAGCGATGGTTTGAAGTGGAAACAATTGCTGACAAAGACGGATGATAGTCTGAAGATGATCTGGTAGAAGGAACGCTCTCATGAGAATGGAGTCCAGAATTGCCCCAATGAATTGAAGATGCTGAGTCGGAATGAGATGTGAAATGGGGAAGTTGACTTCGAATCCCAGAATCTGAAGAAAAGAAATGGTCTGAGATGTTGCTTGGACCACTTCCTGGGATGAAACAACCTTGACTGGGTGATTAACTTTTTGGAGAGTCTCTAGATACCACTACCCAAAAGTAAGGTAAGGAAAGACTTGAAGGCCGTGTGAACAGAGAGATGTGGCCACTACAATGAGGCACTTCATGAATACTCTTGGAGAAGATGCCAGGCCAAAAGGGAGTACCTTGTATTGGTAATGGCAACGACTGATTTGAAACCTGAGGTACTTCCTGGAAGCCGGATGAATAGGTATATGTGTGTAGGCTTCCTTGAGATCTAGGGAGCATAGCCAGTCGTTTTGATTGAGGAGAGAATAAAGAAGCACAAGAGACAACATCCTGAACTTCTCCTTCAACAGAAATTTGTTGAGATCTCTGAGATCCAAGATGGGCCCCGCTGATCGAGAGGAACTTCCTTGATGGCATTCAGTAGAAGAAGGGATTGCATCTCCTGCAGAAGGGAGTACTGTGCAGGGTTCAAAGCAGACTCTCTCGGAGGACTGTCTGGTGGAAGTGTCTGAAAATTGAGAGAGTAACCCTAATGAATGATGTTGAGGACCCAAAGGTCCGTGGTTATGAATTCCCAACGATTGATGAATAACTGAAGACGACCCTCGATGGGCTGAGGGCAAGGTTGAAAAATGAAAAGACTGGCTATGCCCCGTAGAAACACGGCAAAAAGGCTGTGCAACTTTGGGTTGCGCAGCCTGCTGCTTCTGCTGTTGCTGCTGATGTGGTTGCTGCTGCTGCTGCTGCCTTTGTCTACAAGATTGAGACTGAGAGGTCTGCAAAGATCTTTGATAAGAAGACTGTGACCTGAAAGGACGAGCAGGTGGAGGCTTCTTCTTGTTGTTAATCAAAGTATCCCACCTAGTTTCATGAGCTGAAAACTTTTGGGTAGTGGTATCTAGAGACTCTCCAAAAAGTTCATCGCCCAAAAAGAAGCATTGGCTAGGCGATCCTGGTAATTAATATCCAGCTCAGATACTCAAAGCCAAGCTAAGCACCTCATAGCAACAGATATGGCAGTAGCTCAAGATGTAAGCTCAAAGGTGTCATAAATTGAGCGTACCAAAAACTTTCAAACTGGAAGTGTACTGTTGTAAAAGAGGTACCTTGCGCTCAGGTAGATACTTCTGAAGGGCAGACACTTGCTGAACCAAGTGCTTAAGATAAAAGGAAAAATGGAAAGCATAATTGTAAGACCGGTTGGCAAGCATGGCATTTTGAAACAAACGCTTGCTAAATCGTCCATTGTCTTTCGCTCTCTGCCAGGAGGAACAGAAGCATAAACACTGGCCCCTGCAGACTTATTCAGAGTGGACTCCACCAGGAAGGACTCATGAGGAAGCTGAGGCTTGTCAAAGCCTGGGATAGAAATCACTTTATACGCAATTGTCAAATCCTTAACAACAAAGAAAACAGAAACGAACAACTCCAATCTTACACCCTCAGCACAAGCCCTCGCCACTTTTTTCATTGATAAAGTTCAGAAAATCAGAGATACTTTTCCACCTAACGTTACTTCATGTCCCACTGTGGATTATGTAGGTTCTCATACCTCAAATAATCTGTCCTATTCAAAATGCTCTCATTTCACCCTCCCTAGTTTGGAGGAAATACAAAGATGTATCAATTCACTTATTCTAAAAGGGACTAGCACAGAGGTCATTCCCCCCTCCCTTTTAAAACGATTTTTTTTCCATCTTTGGTCCCTACATTAAAGACCTGATCACATCAAATTTATCTGCTGGATCCCTACCTAGGATTTGGAAACAATTATCTATCTATCCAATCATCAAGGATCAAAGCATTAGCACCCACGTTTTGTCCAACTATCATCCCATAGCAAGCATACCTTTCATGGCAAAACTCACCGAAAAAATAGTTTTCCAACAAATTTCCGACTTCGTCGAAAAAACTAACGTACTCCATCCCAATCAAACAGGTTTCCGTCGGTGTCATTCTACAGAACTTTCCCTGCTAGGTCTTACCACTAAAATATTATACCACCTTGACATTAATCAATCTGTGCTGCTCATTTCCTTAGATCTTTCTTCCGCTTTCGATACCATTTATCATAGTCTACTACAAACGCGACTCCAAAAAATTGGCATATCTGACCAGGTCATGGACTGGTTTGTCTCTTACTTTACAGACAGATCTTCAAAAGTCATCTTTAATGGCGCATCTTCTGAATCCTTCTCTTCTAAGCACAGAATACCACAGGGATCCATTCTATCACTATTGCTTTTTAACATTTTCTTATCGCCACTTCTGACGGTTGGCCAATCCATCGGCTTCACCACGTTTGCTTATGCAGACGACGTGCAACTAATTCATCCCATCGATCTCAACAATATAGAAGAAGTAGCCTCCATCAACAATAAATTAGGAAAAATCAAAACTTGGTTAGATTTCAATAAACTGTCACTTAATATAAACAAATCAAAATTTATGATTTTTCCATTTAAAGAAGGAACATCACTCCAGGCTCCCCTGAAGTTTGATTTACTCCCTATCAAAATTGTCCCAACATTAAAATTATTAGGAGTTACCTTCGATAGTAAATTTTCTTATCATTCTCATATTAGCACAGTTGTTCAAAAATGCTTTTACCGTCTTAGAATGATACGTTCTCTTGCTAAGTTGCTTGAACCGGCCTCTCTAAACATGCTGATCCATTCTTTAGTAATCTCCTGTATAGACTACTGCAATGCCCTATATAAGGGCATCACAAAAAAGGAAATCAGACGGCTTCAGATTGTACAAAACACAGCTATTAAGATCATTTGTGGCGCAAAAAAATACGATCACGTTTCACCTCTTCTGTTTAACGCACATTGGTTACCAGTTGAACACAGAATCAGTTATAAAATTCTACTTTTAGCATTCATGACTAAAACAAATAATCAACCTGATTTTATTAACAGACTTTTAATTCCTTATAAAACATCAAAATCTCTACGTTCGTCGTTTCAGAATCTCCTTGTTATACCTTCTCTAAAACTGATTAATACATTGCGCTCCAACAACTTTGCTGTCACACCCCCTCTCTTTGGAATTCGATGCCTAACTATTTGCATAGTGAACCAGACTTAAAACAATTTAAAGCAAAACTGAAAACATTCCTGTTCCAAGACGCCTTTGGATAACTACTGTCCTTTTAAGGGCATATTTTAATACTCTATATTTTAATACTTTAATATTCTATCTTGTTAAAGTTTTATAATATAATATTTTGATAATTTAATATTTTAAAATTTTGAAAGTTTAAAATTTTTTTAAAAAAATTTCAAAAACTTAAAATTTTAAAGTAAATTGTTAATCTTTTACCCCAGCCTATCGTACTTTCCCTTTATGTTGAATCTTTTCTATAAAAATTGTAGTTCTCCAATCTCCACCACTCCCCTATTGTTAGCAGTTGGTCCGTACGTCTTGTGTTTTTAATAATTGGATTGTCTTCCAGTTCCCCTTGTTTTATTTGTTTTTATAAAGTTATATGTTTTTATGTAATTCTACATTGTAAACCGCTTAGATATTTGATTAAGCGGTCTAAAAATTTTTTTAATAAACTGGAAACGTGAAACCCTATAAAGAACATCAAGCTTACAAGGAGCCCCAGGGATGGTCAAAGGAGTTTCAAGGATTTTATAAAAAGTCTCCTGTAGAATGTCATGAAGGAGAAGCTTGAGGAACTCCTTAGGCGGCTGATCAAAAAACAATGCATCTAAAAATGCTCTAGATTTTTTTGAATCAGACTCCAGAGGGACTCTGACATTTCCCTCAAAAATTTTGAGAAAGAGGTCTGTTCTGGTTTAGGAACAGGCTCTTGAGAATATCTTTGTCAGAAGAAGCCTCATCATCTGTCAAAATAGGCTCTTCAGAATCTTCCCAGAGATCTGAGTCCCGCACCAGTGGTAAATGACCTTGAGAACCCGGTGTCGAGGGCTCAACATGCTTTGTCTTCTGCATCGATTTCCCCGATCTGACTGACATCGTATCAGGGGAGGTATGGGCAGAAGAACAATGTCGAACTGGCTCCGATATCGAACCCTGAACCTGAAGAAGACCTTTGCTGAGGTGGCACAACCGTAGATGCCGGTTCTGCAAAAGTCGGTGCCAACAAGACAGTCTCAGACCGCAAAGGAGCCGTAAGGGTCGGTGTTGGCAACCAAGAATCAGAGCGAACCGGTGCCACAAGGGTTGATGCCGATAACAAAGGCTCAAACTGGACCGGCACCAGAAGAGCCGGTGTCGCCATGACAGGGAGTAAGAGTTGTAACTACCGTATTTTCGCGGATATAACGCGCACCATTGTAAAACGCGCACAGGGGTATAGCGCGCAGAAATCACGATGATATGTACAAAAACTTTTCTATACCGCGCTCAGGCATATAACGCGCATGCTGCCCGACTCTCCTTTCGCCCGCCCTGACTTTCCGTGCGCTGTCCCGACTCTCCGTTCACCCCCCCTGACTTCCGTGCACTGTCCTCCCTTGAAGTCCTGTCCCCCCTTGAAGGTTTGTCCCCATCCTGAAAGCCTGATGCCCCCCCCGACGTCCGATACATCCCCCCCCCGGCAGGACCACTCGCACCCTCACCCCGAAGGACCGCCGACTCCCCAACAATATCGGGCCAGGAGGGAGCCCAAACCCTCCTGGCCACGGCGACCCCCTAACCCCACCCCGCACTACATTACGGGCAGGAGGGATCCCAGGCCCTCCTGCCCTCGACGCAAACCCCCCCCCCCCAACGACCGCCCCCCCCCAAGAACCTCCGCCCGTCCCCCAGCCGACCCGCGACCCCCCTGGCCGACCCCCCACGACACCCCCACCCGCCTTCCCCGTACCTTTGTGTAGTTGGGCCAGAAGGGAGCCCAAACCCTCCTGGCCACGGCGACCCCCTAACCCCACCCCGCACTACATTACGGGCAGGAGGGATCCCAGGCCCTCCTGCCCTCGACGCAAACCCCCCTCCCCCCCAGCCGACCCGCGACCCCCCTGGCCGACCCCCACGACCCCCCCACCCCCCTTCCCCGTACCTTTGGAAGTTGGCCGGACAGACGGGAGCCAAACCCGCCTGTCCGGCAGGCAGCCAACGAAGGAATGAGGCCGGATTGGCCCATCCGTCCTAAAGCTCCGCCTACTGGTGGGGCCTAAGGCGCGTGGGCCAATCAGAATAGGCCCTGGAGCCTTAGGTCCCACCTGGGGGCGCGGCCTGAGACACATGGTCGGGTTTGGCCCATGTGCCTCAGGCCGCGCCCCCAGGTGGGACCTAAGGCTCCAGGGCCTATTCTGATTGGCCCACGCGCCTTAGGCCCCACCAGTAGGCGGAGCTTTAGGACGGATGGGCCAATCCGGCCTCATTCCTTCGTTGGCTGCCTGCCGGACAGGCGGGTTTGGCTCCCGTCTGTCCAGCCAACTTCCAAAGGTACGGGGAAGGGGGGTGGGGGGGTCGTGGGGGTCGGCCAGGGGGGTCGCGGGTCGGCTGGGGGGGAGGGGGGTTTGCGTCGAGGGCAGGAGGGCCTGGGATCCCTCCTGCCCGTAATGTAGTGCGGGGTGGGGTTAGGGGGTCGCTGTGGCCAGGAGGGTTTGGGCTCCCTTCTGGCCCAACTACACAAAGGTACGGGGAAGGCGGGTGGGGGTGTCGTGGGGGTCGGCCAGGGGGGTCGCGGGTCGGCTGGGGGACGGGCGGAGGTTCTTGGGGGGGGGCGGTCGTTGGAGGGAGGGGGGTTTGCGTCGAGGGCAGGAGGGCCTGGGATCCCTCCTGCCCGTAATGTAGTGCGGGGTGGGGTTAGGGGGTCGCCGTGGCCAGGAGGGTTTGGGCTCCCTCCTGGCCCGATATTGTTGGGGAGTCGGCGGTCCTTCGGGGTGAGGGTGCGAGTGGTCCTGCCGGGGGGGGGATGTATCGGACGTCGGGGAGTCGGCCGGGCAAGAGGGCTTGGGCTCCCTCTTGCTCCGATCGTGGATGCGGGTGCGGGTGGGAGCGCGTGCGAGCGGTCGTTCGGGGTGGGGGTGCGAGCGGTCCTGCTGGGGGGGTGAATCGGGCGTCGGGCGGGGTGGGAACTATGTTTAAAAACTTTTGTATAACGCGCTCAGGCATATAACGCGCGAGGGGTATGCGCGGTACGTAAAATCACGTATAACGCGCACGTTATATCCGCGAAAATACGGTACTCCCATAATTAGACATATTATTGCTTCAATTTTGTCCTCAAGAAATTGCACTGGTACTGCTTGCTTTTTCGCCGGTACCTTTGGTGCCGCTCTGCGCTCCGGAGATGAGGAGGCCGATGGCGAGGCACTCACCTCAATGGGTACCGAGCGTTTCTTAGGACGCCTTGAGGTCTGCAGGACTTGGCTCACTGCTGAAGTGACCTGAGGGTCCGAAGGGGTGGGGGTAGGCTTCTTAGCCAGCTTACCCACTGACTGCGACACCAAGGTGGATTCTTGTGTTGTCAAATGATGTGACGCCGACTTGGTGTGGACGCCAACATCGGAGCTGGTGTCGAATCTCCCTCCATACCGCACCCAAACAATAACCGCTGCTGAATTTGACAATTTCTGAGGGTCCTCTTCTGAAGATAAGAACAACGGGTGCACGAATCAGCCCTGTGGTCTGGACCGAAACACTGGAGGCACCAACGATGCGGGTCCGTGAGGGAAATAGGGCGAGCACACTGTTCACATTTTTTGAAATCCGATTGTGGACGGGACATGAATGGAAACACGGCCTCTGCGAAATTGGTCGAGGCCTGAATTGTAGCAACAGGTCCCGCCGGGCTGTGGCTGCGAGAACGCAAAAAATAACAAGATTAAAAAATAACAATGGTAAAAGAAAAAGAAAACCAAAAAACGACAAAAAGTCAGAAAAAATAGCCGCGCAAGCTGGAAGACAGCGAAAAAAGTTCAACAGTCATTGAAACCCGACTTTTTAGCTTCACGGAAACTAAGAAACTAACTGAGGGACCGCACGCCTACGTCTGGCAGGAAGTCATTCGTTCATGCGCGGTGCGGGCTAGCCAGAACTTTCTAAGTTCTTAGAGTGCAATTCACTCTAAAGTGTCTGTACCGGGGCTCTGTCGGTGCCGTCACCCATTAGTGAAAATATGCTGCCTGCTTGTCCTAGGATAATCTCTGCTACGGTTCCGCCCCTCCTCTGACGTCAGGGTCAGGATCGCGGCAGAGGAAACGTGCCGCTAAGGATGATGGCAGCTGCAGGGATCGCTATAGCACCAGTGATTCTGCAGGCTGCTGTATTACCTTAAGGTAAAAGCGGAGAAGCTGGGGGAACATGCAGGCTTGCGGGAGAGAGGGGGGGGCAGGTCTGTGCAGAGGGAGGAGGAAGGAGTAAGAGAGGGGAAGGGGGGATGCCAGACCTGAGGTGAAGTGAAGGGAAGAGAAAGACCAAACCAAAAAGAGGGGGAGGAAAGCAGAGGACTAATGGAGAGAGTGAGAGAGAAATGCAAGACCACAAGGGGAAGGGTACAAGAGAGACACATACTGCTCCAAAGTAAGTGGGCAGGGTGCAGGATGGCACGAGAGATAGTAGGAGAAAGCCTGTACCTGGGGAAGGGGATACAAGAGGTAGGGAAGAGAGAAAGAAGCTGGATATGGGGAGAGACATGAAACAGAGATAAGATGCTGGGCATGGAGGGAGCATAGGAACAGGGACACAAGGGGGACACTACTGGAGAGGAGAATAAGGACATTTTCCCCATTATACCTCCCTTTTATGTGCTCTTTCTTAATAAATTGTGGTTCCTCTCTTTTTTTTCCTAATGTTTTCATGTCGCAACCTTAACCAAGTATGTCTGTCTTGGAAAATCTATGTTTATTATTAGTTGTTTGTCCCCTATTTATATTTAAAACTTAAAATGTACAACGCTTTGTATTCCAGGAGAAGCGTTTTATCAAATTTTTTATAAACTATGCTGGATGAAAGGGTAGTTAAGTAAAGGAGATGGTAGATCTGTGGATGATGGGGTCCATCGCTGCAGCTGCAGGGGGATGGAGATAGAAAAAAGGAAAGATGCCAGACCTCCGGGGGAGGAAAGGGAAACAGAAGGGGAGGACAGAGATGGAAGATGGATGGTTAGCACAGAGAAAGAAGAAAGAAGGAGAGCTTGATCAGAAGACAACCAGAGCCTGAGACCAACATGATTTGAAGAATGACTAGACAACAAAAGGTAGGAAAAATAATTTTATTTTCTGTTTTGTGATTACAATATATCAGACTTGAAATGTGTATCCTACCAGAGCTGGTGTTAGACCGCCAACGTGAGCTAGGATTTAACAGAGAGAGGAAAAGTATTTTTTGTTTGTTTATTTTGTTTACACCACAGGACTAGTGTGGATAGGAGAGGGCAAAGGGGGTGAAGAGGCTATAAAAGGGGTGAAGAGGCTATAAAATAAACCCACCAGGATGTTTGAAAAAAAAAAACCCACCCAATTGGGCAGGAAAATCGAATCGATCAATAGGCTGAATTGAATGGAAATTTTTTTCCCTGAATCGGGCAGCACTAATGCCTAGTAGCTCTATAAAAATAATAAGGGAAAATTATGTTCTTACCTCGATAATCTTCTTTCTAGTAGAAAGGCATATGAATCTTGAATCAGTGGTTATTCACCTCTAATCACAAGCTATGTAGAAGGCATCACCTACATTTTTTTTCTCTGCCTCCTCTATCACTGGGTTGTGCTATTGCTCCTCAGTTTGTACCAAAACAGTTGTCAACTATAAAAGGATAAATAAAGCAGTTGACACTATAAAAGGATAAATAAAGAGGAGGGGCACAGGGAACTTTCCAACAAAGTCAAGTCTGCTTGAATTCGTGGGAGCCAGTAAGGAAGCCGCTCAGCACCTAGCAGCAGCACTAAATTGCGCTCCTGCTCGTGCTGTTCAGCTGCCGAAGAAACGATCTTGCGGCAGCCGGTTAGCAGCGGGGCAAGAATTGGAAAGTTTGTTCCTGCCCGCTGCACCTCCATCGGGAATCGGCAGATGAGGTATGAGGCTAGGGCAGGGAGGGGGGCAGGGTGCAGAGCCTGGCAGTGGCCGGATAAAATTCTGAGAGGGGGCGTTGGCTCAAATATAAACCGAAACCCCCATTTTGGGGCCAATTTTTTGGCCCAAAAATCCTGGTTTATATTCAAGTATATACGGTATTTGCACTAACTGAAACCTGGCTCTGCCCTGAAGACTGTCTCAGTCGCTGCTGTATGTTATGGAGATTACCACTTCTCCCATACACCTCACCCAGTAGATCACAGAGGAGGGGCTGGGCTGCTACTCTCACCCTCCTCTAGATTTCAACCTGTTCTCCTACCTCAGTCTCACTGCTTCTCCTCCTTCGAAGTCCACTCCGTCCATCTATTTGCTCCCCTCCCTTTCCAAATAGTGGTTATTTATCGACCTCATGAGTACTTCCATGATAAGGTTAACAAGATTAACCTTGAGTTCTCGACTGAATCACCTCCGCCTCTCCTTCCTCTCCATCCATCCCTCCACCGATCCATGCCACTTTTTCTTCCATCAGAGATATCAGGGAGGAGGAAACTGCACATTTTCTCTCCTCCTTCAAACTCAGCACCTGTTCCTCTGATCCCAACCCCTCCCGTCAACTGATCACCATCTCTCCTGCTGTCTCCCCCGCTATCTGCCATATCTTCAACCTACCCTACTGCGACTGTACCCGACACCTTCAAACATGCCATAGATATGCTGCTCCTCAATAAAACAGCGCTGGACCCTACCTACCCCTCCAATTATTGCCTGTCTCCTTCCTCCCCTTCTTATCAAAGCTACTTGAACGTGCTGCTCACAGCCTGTCTTGACTTACTTTCAACTCCAGTTATTCTTGACCTCCCTTAAATTGAGCTATCACCCTCCATTATACAGAAACTATCCTTACTAGAGTCTCCAATGACCTGCTCCTGGCTGAATCCAAAGGCCACTACTCCGTCCTTATTCTCCTTGATCTATCTGCAGCTTTTGACACTGTAAATCACTGCCTACTCATTGATACTCATTGATACTCATTGATGTCAAGGCTCTGCTATCTCATGGTTTTCTTTCTAATCACACTTTTAGTATATGTTCTGGAGGATCCTCCTCCACTACTATTCTGTTATCAGTCAGCATGCCTCAGGGCTCTGTCCTGGGACCTCTTCTTTTCTCCATCTACAATTCTTCCCTTGACGCTCTAACCTCCTCCCACAGCTTCCAGTACCATCTTTATGCTGACAACTTGCAAATTTACCTCTCTACGTACACAATTTCTATGACAATCTATGCCCCAGTCTCAGCCTGCCTGTCTGACATTGCTACATGGATGTCTTGCCGCCATCTGAAGTTAAACATAGACAAGACTGAATTCTTTACCTTTCCTCTCCTCTCCCCACGTTCTCTTTTTTGGTGGATAATGCTCTCATCCTCCCTGTTTCAGATTCGTCTCTGTCCTTCTCTTTGCATATCTAACAAACCGCCAAAACTTGTCGCTTCCTTCTATACAACATTGCTAAAATCTGGAGTTTCCTTTCTTATCATGCTATCAAGATCATTATCCATGCCCTCGCCACCTCTTGCCTGTATTACTGCAACGTGCTTCTCGCGGGTCTCCCACTAATCCATCTCTCCCCCTTCAATCTGTTAAGAATTCTGCTGATTACCTCGTATTTTGCCAGTGTCATTAAGTTCATGTTACCCCTCTCAAATCACTTCATTGGCTCCCTCTCCGCTTCCACATACAGTTCAAACTCCTCTTACTGACCTACAAGTACTCACTGTGTGACTCCTCAATATCTCTCCCTATACCATGTCTTGGGAACTCCATTCTTTGAGTATGTCTCTCTTGTCTGTACCCTTATCCTCTACTGCCAACTCTTGGCTCTGCCCCTTCTGCCTTGCTGTGCCATATGCCTGGAACAACCTGCCTGAATCAGTACACCAGGCTCCATCTCCGGTGGTATTCGAATTCAGGCTCAAAACCCACTTTTCTTTTTTTTAATTTCAAATACTTTTTATTGAAATATGCAAAAGTTATAACACAGTACATTATACACTGCAATTTCAAATATATAATTGTGAAACAATTAAGGAAACAAATGTAAAATAGTTATATAGAATTTACAAATATAGATAATATGACGCCACTAGTAGCCTGTTTGTTTATGACAGAATTCGAGTCCAAGTTTGTGTATAATAGTTCATACAGTCAACATATATTGTCCTGGAGACATTTTATAGATGATGTGATTCTGATTTGGCAGGGGACAGAAAATCAATTATTACAATTTTTTGAATACATTAATGCAGTAGATGAAAACATAAAATTTGATCAAGTATGGGACAAACATCAAATTAATTTTTTAGATACAACCATCAAATTAGAAGGTAATCAATTTTCAATAGATCTCTTTAGGAAGAAGACAGGTCGAAATATCCTCTTACATTACAAGAAATTTGAAAGATAGTATCCCTTTAGGACAATACACACGGATGAAGAGGCTGTGTACCTCACAAGACTCTTTTAAGCACAACGCCAAAGGTTTAGCATCACGTTTTAGTCAGAGGGGATATCCTTTGCAGGTAATAAAAAGTGCTTATAAGAGAACAAAATATACACATGCATAAAGGAATATAAATGGAAAATCACAAACACAAGGTCCTTTCACATGTGTATTGCCCTATACTATTAAAGCGCATCAAATTCAGGGAGCAATAAGCCAACATTAGCATATTTTAGGCTTATACCCAAATTTACAAGAACATCCCAAATTTGTGTACAAACGAGCTAAAAATCTGGAGGAGATCCTTAAAACCCAAAGGTTTGATTTAGAAAAGAACCCTGGACATGTATCTATGCATATAACCGAGATAAAAATACCACGATCACAACAGACATTTAAGTTACGATCTCGAACAGATTGCACTACTGAAGGGGTGGTATATGCTATAGTATGCCCTTGTAGGTTGATCCCAACGCCAAATCAAGAGTAGAATCACTGAACATTTAAGCATTATCAGGACAAAGAAAATGGAGGCACCTCTGACTAGACATTGGATTACAGCCGGGCATACAGTAAATGAACTGCGATATACAGTACTGATAAAAATAGTCCTGCCACATGGGGGTGATTTATTTCAGTCCCTAATTTATAAAGA
Organism: Geotrypetes seraphini; assembly: GCF_902459505.1. NCBI lineage: Eukaryota > Metazoa > Chordata > Amphibia > Gymnophiona > Dermophiidae > Geotrypetes > Geotrypetes seraphini. The sequence goes on along the minus strand of NC_047092.1, from coordinate 111,021,310 downwards.
GCAAAAATTGATCTTTAATTGGCACACAGTACAACCATTGGGCCTTAATCATGAAATTGAATGGCCCGCTAAAATGGATTAGGATTTCATTGGCGAATAGCCTTAGCCACCTGTAAAGAAAAACTGTTGTGGATAGGTCCTTAATGGTCACATGACCGGGTGTCTCCATATTGAAAAGGAGCTCCGTGGTGGTTATCGAGTTCCTAGTTGGAACGCTCAACCGAAGAAACGTATCAGAAAAACTATGAGGTAAATTGATTCATATTTATAAATGTAAGATGATTACTATTAATGTATTAAATGAGGTAAATTATTGAAGTGGACCGAGGACAATCAATGGGATGTGGCCATACCAGGGTACAAACTATACAGGAAAGACAGGACACATAAAAAGGGTGGAGGAATAGCGCTGTACATAAAAGACTCCATACCATCAGCCAGGACGGAAACAACAGTACGGGCGGATGGCCTGGAATCACTATGGGTTAAGCTACAGGGAGGAGCAGGAGCAGACATTAAACTGGGTCTGTACTACCGCCCACCTGGACAACCGGAAGAAATCGACCAGGAGATGGAGGCTGAACTGAAGCAGGTATGCAGAAGCGGAAATGTGGTGGTGATGGGGGACTTCAACCATCCTGGGATAGACTGGAGTATTGGGCACTCAAACTGCGCAAGAGAGACAAAATTCATAGAAGTCACGAGGGACTGTTTCATGGAGCAGCTGGTCACGGAACCAACAAGGGGCGATGCCACTCTTGACCTAATCTTCAACGGACTAGGGGGGATAGCAAAGGAGGTGGCGGTATTACCCCCACTAGGTAACAGCGATCACAACATGATCCAGTGCAGGTTTGAAATTGGATCATCAAAGGGGAAAAGAACCACAACGACGGCACTCAACTTCAAAAAAGGAAATTATGATGCCATGAGAAAAATGGTGGGAAAGAAGCTCAAAGGCAACATAGGGAAGACGGAATCCGTAGAAAAAGCCTGGACCTTATTCAAGGAGACTGTGCACGAAGCACAAAGCATATGCATCCCCAAGTTCAGAAAAGGGTGCAAAAAAAAATAGAACAAAAAACCCAGTGTGGATAACAAGTGCAGTGAAGAAGGCGATAAGCGACAAGAAAGCATCGTTCAGAAAATGGAAAAAAAGACCAAACAGAGGAGAACCAAAAAGGGCACAAAGAACACCAGAAAGAGTGTCACCGAGTGATTAGAAAAGCAAAAAGAGAATACGAAGAGAGACTGGCAAAGGAAGCAACAAACTTCAAGTCGTTCTTCAGATACGTCAAGGGGAAGCAACCGGCGAGAGAAGAAGTGGGACCATTGGACGATGGAGACAGAAAGGGAGTTGTAAAAGAAGAGAAAGAGATAGCTGACAGGTTAAATGAGTTCTTCACGTCAGTCTTCACGATGGAGAATATAACCACCATTCCAGAACCCGAGGAGATCGTAATAGGAGACCAAGACGATAAGCTGGTCGATTTAGAGGTAAGCCAAGAGGATGTACTCAAGCAGATTGACAGACTAAAGAGCGACAAATCGCCGGGTCCGGATGGCATTCACCCAAGGGTACTCAAGGAACTAAAAGACGTAATAGCGGAGCCACTTCGACAGATATGCAACCTATCCTTAAAAACCGGAGAGATCCCGGAGGATTGGAAAATAGCAAATGTCACGCCCATCTTCAAGAAGGGCGCAAGGGGGGACCCGGGAAACTACAGGCCGGTGAGCCTGACCTCAGTCCCGGGAAAGATGATGGAGGCACTGATTAAAGACAGCATCTGTGAACACATTGAAAAAAATGGGCAGCTAAAACCGAGTCAACATGGCTTCTGTAAGGGTAGGTCATGCCTCACAAACTTATTGTACTTCTTTGAAGGAGTGAACAGCCAGGTGGATAAAGGGGAATCTATAGACATCATTTACCTTGACTTCCAAAAAGCCTTCGACAAGGTGCCACACGAGAGACTGCTTAAAAAGATATGGAACCACGGGGTACAAGGGGAGGTCCACCGATGGATCAAAAACTGGCTGGCAAACAGGAAGCAGAGGGTTGGCGTAAAGGGACACTACTCAGACTGGAAAGGGGTCACGAGCGGAGTTCCGCAAGGGTCGGTGCTGGGACCGCTCTTGTTCAATATCTACATAAATGATCTAGAGGCGGGAACTAAATGTGAAGTCATTAAATTTGCAGATGACACCAAACTATACAGCAGGGCTCAAACCAAGGAAGACTGCGAGATCTCCAAAAGGATCTAACGCAGCTGGAAAAGTGGGCCGAAAAGTGGCAGATGAGCTTCAACGTGGGGAAATGCAAGGTCATGCACGTGGGAAAAAGAACCCGATGTTCACATAACAAAATGGGGGGAACACCACTATGGGTTAGTACCTGGAGAGAGACCTGAGTGATGGTAGACGCAACACTGAAGGCATCAGCGCAATGCGCCACGACCTCTAGAAAGCAAACAGAATGCTGGTATCATTAAGAAGGGTATTACGACCAGGATGAAGGAAGTCATCAGCCGGCTGTATCGTGCAAATGTATGGCCGCATCTGGAAGTACTGTGTCCAGTACTGGTTCGCCGTACCTCACGAAAGACATGGCGGTACTTGAGGGAGTACAAAGAAGAGCAACCAAACTGATAAAGGGAATGGAAAATCTCCCAATAACCGACAGATTGAAGCAGTTGGGACTTTCTTCTCCCTGGAAAAGCGAAGACTTAGAGGAGAACATGATAGAAACCTTCAAGATCCTGAAGGGCATAGAAAAAAATAGACAGGGGCAGATTTTCAAATTAAGGGGCGCCACAAGTACAAGGGGGCACTCAGAGAAATTGAAAGGGGACAGGTTTAGAAACAAACGCTAGGAAGTTCTTTTTCACTCAGAGGGTGGTGGATACATGGAACCGCTTCCAGAGGCTGTTGTAGACAAGAAAACATTAAATGGTTTCAAAGAAGGTTAGGATAGATTCCTAGAAGAAAAAGGGATTGGGGGGTATAGATAGGTATAGACCAGTGCTCAGGCAATGGGCCTGATGGGCCGCCGCGGTGCGGACCGCTGAGCAGGATGGACCGATGGTCTGCCTCAGCGGAGGCAACTTCTTATGTTCTTATGTTCTTAAGTGCATTTGAAAACCAGTAAGTTTAAGAATGTTATAATTGTTTCAGTATTTATGATTTAAACCTCCTGATGACGAATAAACTGAAATTCAGCTGGAGTTGGAGGCTACGGTAATTGAAGATTGGAGTTCGTTTGAATGAAGTGAACACAACAATGTTTTACCGAGTGGATGTTTTGGACACTTTGAATAACGCATTGAGTTAATTTATCTGGCCACGGCAGTACTGAAGATTTCATTTGGGAAAAGATCAAGATAAGTGCTAACAGACATTTTTCCCGGATTGAATTTATGAATTATTCATTTGGATGATATTTAATTACTGAACTATATGAACTGACAGGGAACTATTGAATTTATGGTCAATTTAGGAAAAGTGTTTACAATTCAATGAGACAACATTAGAGCTTATTCTAGTGTTCACTGCTGTAGTATAGTTTGTTTTCGCACATGACTGCACTTTACACTTGTAGTAGTATAATTGTTTTTAATAATTAAATGTAATAAATGATGTCATTTTAAAAAGGTTATAAATAAAAGAAATAAAATGACATTCTTTGTATAGAATATAAAAGGAAAGGCATATGAGATTAATGATAGTTCACAAGGGGTCGTTCTGACAGGACTTGTTCCAAAGACAGACAGCTGTGAATACTTGAGGTCTCTTAGCCTTCATAAAAATATATTTATGGGGTCACGTGATGACATCGCTCTGATCGGACGCCTTTCGCTCGAGCTCCGATCTCCCTTCTGAAACTACCCTTATATTGTAGTGCTCGTCAGCATTCTTACCGCGATTTTCCCGGGCTATCCTGCTACCATCGTCCTGGTCTCCTCAGTTGGGTCCCCCGGAGTTTCTTGAGCCGCAGCCCGGCAGTTATGCCTGTGAAAGCACAGCGGCCTGGAAAAGAAAAACTTCTCAAGCCCACCATCATGGCGGCTGCTGCTCCGGAGTCTAGCGGCATGCTCCCGCATGAGGCCGACATGCAGGTCTCTGTCAGGCATCTGTCCACCCTCCTTGATGAAAAGTTGTCTAAGCTACACGCAGTGCTCGAAGAGGTAAAGGACAGCATCGCAGGCCATGCTGCTCGCATACAACAAGCGGAGGAGCGCATATCAGCGCAAGAGGATCGCGCAGAGACTGCGGCGCAGAGGATTGCAGCATTGGAGACCCAAGTGAAGACTCTGGTGGACAGGGCAGAGGATGCGGAGAACAGAGGCCGTCTAAACAACCTCAGTCTTATCGGTCTGCCGGAGTCAGTGAAAGATGCGGAACCGAGTGCTTTGATGGAGACGTGGCTGCCGCAGACCCTGGGGCTCACGTCTTCTTTGGGCCCAGTGTGCATGGAGCGCGCCCATCGTGTTGGGGTCCTGCGGGCAGCGGATGCTAGACCGAGACCAGTGATAGCTCGTTTCCTTAACTACGCTACTAAAGCATGGATCCTGGAGGCCTACAGGCAACATCGGACCCTGGATTATCAGGGCAACAAGCTTTTACTTTTCCAGGACTTCTCTGCTCAGCTCTCTGCACACCGCAGGGTCCTGTCTCCGTACTGTACTCAGTTGCACGCCCGGGGGATTAAATTTGCTCTACAATACTCTGCTAAAGTCCGCATCCATCACAACAATGGGGTTGTTACTCTGGACACCCTGGCGGACCTTCAAGCTATCCTGGCAAAATTGCCTGTGCCCTGAGGAGCACTCTATGCTCTGGTTGCAGGGGGATTCCTGGAAGCCGCATGGTTGGTGTTATGGGGCCATGGGATGCTTTTGAGATAGAATCATGGCTATTTGTTGCTTTGCATCCTCTGTTTTCTGCCTTGGATTTGTTTCTCCTGGCCACTGATCCCGGCCATGCGAGGCTGGGGTTCCCACAATGATTTTGGTCTGCGAGCTGTTAGGTCCCAAGGTTCCAGTGCACTTTTACCGAAGAGCCCTTCTGAGACTCCTTTGGGGGGCCGGGATTGTACTGAGTTTCTCCTGTTGGTATTCTCTGGGTGACTGTATTCTTGTATACTTGATGGCTGATGAGCCTGGACAACTTACCTGCACTTCTGTTTGATGGGGGGAGGGGGGGGCTTGGGGATTTCTAGCTGTTTATTGTCCAATGGGTGGATTGGGGGTTGCCTGGTGGAAGGGATTTTGGGAGGGGACTTTGGGTGGAATCTGGTGGGGGGGAGTGAATCGGGTGGAATGGGTATGGGGCTGTTTGCTTGGGGGTTGTATGTTTGGTGTGTGCGTGATGGACCGAGGGTGCAGATCATGCTGCTTTTTGTACTGTTGCTGGTAAGTCCGAGATCTTTGGGAAGCAATGGGGGGGGGGGGGCTCCTTTCCCTACATTATTATTATTATTCTTTTTTTTTTCTTTTCTCTCTTCTCCTGCTGGACCGTTAAGAGTATGGTTAAATTGAAACTTTCCACATTTAATGTAGATGGGCTCCGCTCACCTATTAAACGAAAGAAAGTGCTGACTTGGTTTTGCAAGGAACATGTTGATATAGCCTTCTTACAAGAAACGCACCTCACTATTGTAGAACATGAGAAATTGCGAAGGGACTGGGTGGGCGAGGTATATTTCTCTTCCTGTAGTGGTCATCATCGGGGAGTAGCTATTCTGGTTCATAGGCAGCTGCCATTCCACATGCACAAGGTTGTTCAGGATAGGGAGGGTAGATATGTTTTGGTCCTTGGGGAGCTTTGGGGACATAAGATACTGCTCTGTAATGTGTACGCCTCAAATATTTATACCCACCATTTCTTTTCGGGTTGCTGGCAAGGCTGAAACAGTACCCAGGTTACCAGCTGATCTTGGGTGGGGATTTCAATATTACCGCAGATACCACTTTGGATTGTGCTCCCCCAAAATGCTTTCCGCAGGTTCACGGAGGTAAGGGTATTAATTTCCTGACTCAGCACCTTGGGGCGTTAGATATATGGCGATTGTTGCACCCGACTGAACGTTCCTATACATTTTTCTCTCATCCCCATAATCTTTATACTCGCTTGGACTATTTTCTCTTATCTCCCTCCTTGTTGCCTATAGTGGCTGATGTGAACAGCCCCCCAAGGAACTCCCGAATAAAGAAGATGGGGATCATCGTAGGCGACTCCATTATACGACACGTGGACAGCCACACCGCAGGAGGAAGAGAGGACAGAGTCGTCACCTGTCTGCCTGGAGCAAGAGTAAAGGATGTGACCAACAGGATCTCCAGGATCATAGATAGCGCAGGGGGAGTGGACACCGCTGTGCTTATCCACGTGGGAACAAATGATATGAGCGGGCGGAAGTATGACAGGGAAGAGATGAAGGCCCAGCTCCGCTCACTCGGAAGACAACTGAAGATCAGGGAGGTGAAGGTGGCCTTCTCTGAAATCCTCCCTGTACCAAGAGCAGATGGAAAGAGACAAGGGGAATTGCAAGTGATCAACGCCTGGATGAGACGATGGTGCGAAGACGAAGGCTTCGACTTCGTGCGCAAGTGGACGGCGTTCTGGGGAAAAAGCAAGTACTACAGAAGGGATGGACTACACCTCAACAAGGAAGGAGCAAGAGTTTTGGCAGGCAACATGAAGAAAGCAATAGAGAAGGCTTTAAACTGAAGGACAGGGGAAAGCCGACAGTCGACCACCGGTCGATGGCACGGACAACAGGATGCCCCGACGTAGGAACAAAGGACTACTACTCATACACAAGAGAGGTCAACCTCACAGCCAACAAAGGAGAACAAGCAGGAAGGGACAACTCAGACACAGGAGGGGATGACCACACAGCAAACATGGGAGATAACACAGGAGCAGTAAAGGATACCGTAAATGAAACTGTAAGGACAGCCAAGAGTAGAAGGTCCAAAAAGGTAACACGAAGGGAACTTAGATGTATGTATACAAATGCTAGAAGTCTAGGAAACAAAATGGGAGAACTAGAGACGATAGCAAGACATGAGAACATGGATATCATTGGCATAACAGAAACATGGTGGAATGAAGAAAACAAATGGGACACAGTACTACAGGGATACAAACTATATAGAAGGGATCGAGAAGGGCAGAAAGGTGGAGGTATTGCCCTATATGTTAAGGAAGGAATAGATTCTGTTGGAATGATTACAATAGACAGGAAAGAGAAGCTGGAGTCCCTCTGGATCAAAATTCCTGGTCACAATGGCGCAGATACAAAAATTGGCCTTTACTATCGTCCCCCAGGACAGGCGGAGGACACTGACTCAGAAATGATGGAGGAAATCAAACAAGTATGCAAGAAAGGCAATGTAGTTATATTGGGAGACTTCAATCTCCCAGGAATAGACTGGAAACTAGGAGCCTCCAACTGCGGCAAGGAGGCCAAGTTCCTGGAGGTGCTAGGGGATTGCTTCCTGGAGCAAATGGTAAAAGAGCCGACAAGAGGCGAAGCCACCTTGGACTTGGTCCTAAATGGTCTCACGGGATCGATAACAGAAGTAGAAGTCATGGTTCCACTGGGAACGAGTGATCACAATGTAATCAACTTTAAACTGGACATCGGAAAGGGAAACATGCCAAAACCTTAACCACCACCTTAAACTTTAAAAAGGGTAAATACAATTGCATGAGAGCCATGGTAACAAAACGACTCGAGAAGATGGTGGACAAACTTGAAACAGTAGATCAGGCATGATCTATTGAAAAATACTATTGCAGAAGCACAAGATCTCTACATTCTGAGGATTTCTAAAGATCGGAGAACTAAAGGCAAAGGAGAACCAGCATGGCTTACCATACAGGTGAAGGAAGCCATAAAAGAAAAGAAGGACTCTTTCAAAAAATGGAAATGCACGAAGACAACCGAAGCCTGGAACAAACATAAAGATGAACAGAAGAAATGTCACAAGGAGGTGAGGGATGCAAAACAGGATTATGAGGAAAAAATAGCCCGGGAGGCCAAAAACTTCAAGCCCTTCTTTAGATACGTGAAAGGGAAAAAAACCTGCAAAAGAGGCAGTGGGACCCCAGGACGACAAGGGAAGAAAAGGGTACATCAAGGAAGATAAACAAATCGCAGACAAACTAAATTTCTTCTTTGCGTCCGTCTTTACGAAGGAGGACACCTCAACAATACCTGAAGCGGAGAAACTGTTTACAGGAGAAATAGAGGACAGCCTCACCACAGTTGAAGTGAACTTAGATCAGATATACTACCAGATCGACAAACTTAAAAGTGACAAATCCCCTGGACCGAATGAAATTCACCTGAGAGTCTTGAAGGAATTGAAGGTTGAAATCGGAGAGTTATTGCAAAAACTTGCAAACCTGTCAATCAGAACTGGTCAGATACCAGACGACTGGAAGAAAGCGAACGTCACGCCAATTTTCAAAAAAGGATCGAGAGGAGAACCGGGCAACTATAGACCTGCGAGTCTTACGTCTGTCCCCGGCAAGATGATTGAATCACTGATCAAGGATAGCATAGTTCATCACTTGGACACACACGACTTGATGAAACCCAGTCAACATGGATTCAGGAAAGGGAAATCGTGTTTGACGAATTTACTCCAATTCTTTGAGACCGTGAACGAGCAAATTGATAGTGGAAAGCCGGTGGACATAATATACTTGGACTTCCAGAAAGCGTTCGACAAAGTTCCACATGAAAGACTTCTCAGGAAACTACAAAGCCACGACATAGAGGGAGATATACAAAGATGGATAGGCAAATGGCTGGATAACAGGAAGCAGAGAGTGGGCATTAATGGGAAGTTCTCCGACTGGGAGAAAGTGACTAGTGGTGTACCCCAGGGCTCGGTACTTGGGCCGATCCTTTTTAATATTTATATCAATGACTTGGAAAACGGAACATCCAGTGAGATCATCAAGTTTGCAGACGACACAAAACTCTGCCGGGCAATCAGATCGCAGGAGGATAGTGAGGAACTCCAGAGCGATTTGTGTCGGTTAGAAAAATGGGCGGAGAAATGGCAGATGAAGTTCAACGTGGAGAAATGCAAGGTAATGCATTTAGGCAGTAAGAATAAGGAATACGAGTACAGAATGTCAGGTGCAACTCTGGGAAAAGTGAACAAGAAAGGGACCTGGGTGTACTGATAGATAGGACCCTGAAGCCGTCGGCACAATGCGCGGCAGCAGCAAAGAAGGCAAATAGAATGTTGGGCATGATAAAGAAAGGAATCTCGAGTAGATCGGAGAAAGTTATAATGCCGCTTTATAGGGCAATGGTCAGACCCCACTTGGAATACTGCGTCCAACATTGGTCTCCCTACCTAAAGAAGGATATAAAACTGCTGGAGAGGGTGCAGAGACGAGCAACTAAACTAGTGAAGGGTATGGAGAAACTGGAATATGAGGATCGACTTAAAACACTGGGATTGTCCTCCCTTGAGAAAATGAGACTGTGTGGGGATATGATCGAGACCTTCAAAATACTGAAAGGAATCGACAAAATAGAGCAGAGAAGATTATTTACATTGTCCAATTTGACATGGACAAGAGGACATGAAATGAAGCTAAGGGGGGACAAGTTCAGGACTAATGTCAGGAAGTTCTGCTTCACACAGAGAGTGGTTGACATCTGGAATACTCTCCCAGGGGAGATTATTGCGGAATCGACAGTCCTAGGCTTCAAAAGCAAACTAGATGCATATCTCCTTGAGAGAGGCATATAAAGATATGGTTGGCTATAAAATAAACAAATATAAAAGGCGGTAATATAAAGATTTTTTAAGGCTAGATATCAGAAAGCTTCAGTCCATACAGCCTCAATTAACTAGTTTCTTTATTCTTTTGTCTTTTATCTTTTATGACCTCAGTAGTACAAACTGTGAGAAGATTTTCATTCACAGTATAATATGTACTAAAATCTTCATCGGTCTATCTTATTTATTTACTTTATATATATTTTTTTAGTTTATTATTCAAATAAGTTAGAAAAGGTTACTCATCTCTTATCAGAGCATAGCAGGGGTTCTTCACCGACATAGGCTATGTTTCGCCGCTAGGGCTTTATCAAGGTAATCCCCTGATAAAAAAGAGAGAGATAATATGTCATAGTTATTAGTCTAAAAAAGCTATTCAGCAGTTCTTATCAGCAGCTCCTAGGGGTATCATTTCTAGCCCATATAAAGCAGTTGAAAAAAGTTTACATTTATATCTTAAAAGTTGTTGAATACCTTTGTTATGCCGATTCCACACGTACTGCCATCATTGTAGTTTGGTTTAGGCAGAACAATCTGGAAGCTGATTGGGTACGTGTATATGAGATCATGACGTTTTTATTTTGCATAAAAAACGCCGCGGCCATATTGTTCTGCCTAAACCAAACTACAATGATGGCAGTACGTGTGGAATCGGCATAACAAAGGTATTTAACAACTTTTAAGATATAAATGTAAACTTTTTTCAACTGCTTTATATGGGCTAGAAATGATACCCCTAGGAGCTGCTGATAAGAACTGCTGAATAGCTTTTTTAGACTAATAACTATGACATATTATCTCTCTCTTTTTTATCAGGGGATTACCTTGATAAAGCCCTAGCGGCGAAACATAGCCTATGTCGGTGAAGAACCCCTGCTATGCTCTGATAAGAGATGAGTAACCTTTTCTAACTTATTTGAATAATAAACTAAAAAAAATATATATAAAGTAAATAAATAAGATAGACCGATGAAGATTTTAGTACATATTATACTGTGAATGAAAATCTTCTCACAGTTTGTACTACTGAGGTCATAAAAGATAAAAGACAAAAGAATAAAGAAACTAGTTAATTGAGGCTGTATGGACTTTGGCTATAAAATAAGCCAGGTGTATACCTGGCAGGGCCTCCGCGTGTGCGGATCGCCGGACTTGATGGACCGAAGGTCTGATCCGGAGATGGCGCTTCTTATGTTCTTATGAGGTTCCCCTATCGGATCATTCTCCCGTGATGCTCTCTCTCCAGATCGCAGCGGACCCTACTGAACGGATTTGGCGTTTTTCATGTTACTTGTACAAAGGTCTAGCTTTCCACCTGTACCTGCGAGAACGTTGGTTGGAGTATTATGAGACTAATTTTTCTCCTGATATTGATCTGGGTCTCTTTTGGGAGGCATCCAAAGCGGTGCTGAGGGCTTTATTATTGCGTATGCGGCGGGTCAGAAACGACGCCAGGAGATGGACCTGCAAACATTGTCAGGGGAGATGCAGCAACTCCGTCGGCGACACCAGAATAGCTTGACGATAGAGGATAAATCCAGGCTGCGGGAGATCCGACAGCGTGTGGACGCTATTTTTACCGCAAGGACAGAACGGGATCTTTACTTCTGTCGTTATCGCTTTCATAAATGGGGGGGGGGGGGGAAGGCAAGCAGCTTAATGGCTAGACTGAACCGCCCCTCACGCAAGCGCCAGGTGATTACTGCTATCAAGGATCAGCAGGGCTGATTGCATACGACAGACAATACTATCCGCCAACAATTTGTGCGCTATTACTCCGAGTTATAAACTCAACGATCTTTTGATGAGACGGACCGTTTTTTCAGAACATAGTTTTACCTCGACTGTCGCCAGTTCAGTTTCAGGTATTGAATGCCCTCATTATGCGATTGGAGGTGGAAGCCGGTATCAAGGGGCTTAAGCTCATGAAGTCTCCTGGTCCTGATGGCTTTGGGCCTGAATATTACAAGATTCTCTCGGATGTCCTTTCACCTTCCCTGTGTGCGGCATACAATACGTTACATTCCATGCGGGGATTGGATCGTTATAATATGGCCCATGTTATTTTACTGCCTAAGCCAGGCAAAGACCCTGCCCAAGTGGGCTCTTATAGGCCTATCTCGCTTCTTAACCAGGATGCTAAGCTGTTGGCGGCCATACTCGCGAAACGTTTGAATGCCTTTCTTCCTCTCCTTATCCACGCAGATTAGGCGGGTTTTGTTCCGGGTAGATATGCCTCTATGAACCTGACTTGCGCGTTGATGGCTATTTATTCTAGACAGGGGGGAAGCAGTCACGCAGCTATTGTGGGATTAGACATGGAAAAGGCTTTCAACAGCATCTCCTTGTCCTATCTCTTTTGGGTTCTGGGGCAATACTGCCTGGGCGGTGCCTTTTCTGAATGGGTGCAGAGCTTCTATTCCTCCCGTCAGGCTCGGCTTTTGGTTAATGGTCACCTCACTTCCCCCTTTCCTCTGGAGAGGGGAACACGTCAGGATTGCCCATTGTCTCCGCTCCTTTTCCTTTTGGCTATAAAACCACTGGCGGTTAAAATTAGATCGGATTCTACTCATTTGGGAATCCGGATTGGGAATCGAGAGAATCGCATTAACTTGTTTGCTGATGATATCCTTTTGTATTTAGACAATGCTCATGTCCATCTGCCTTTGGCTCATTCTATAGTACAGGACTTTGGGATCATCTCAGACCTTCGTGTAAACTGTGCCAAATCGGAACTGCTACCTTTGGCTTCTGTGAAGCATGAGCCTTGGCATGACGATCTTCCTATTCCCCCTGTCTGGAAACCTATGCGCTATTTGGGGGTTTACTTGAGTGTCCAACCTTCCCTCATGTATCGCTACAATGTTCTTAATCATTTGGAGAACATCCGAGCCCTTTGTGCAAAATGGAAAGACTTACCACTCTCTCTTTGGGGTCGGGTGGCTTTGTTTAAGATAGTATTGCTGCCTAAACTCTTGTATCCCTTACAGACTGTTCCTTTGTGGATTACTGTTAAAGATGAAAGAGCTTTTAACTCTATCTTGCTTTCCTTTATATGGCGTCACAGAGCGGCCAGGATCAGTTGTCAAACTCTGACTCTGGAAGTCCAGTTGGGAGGCTTGAATCTCCCAGACATTCGATTCTATAATGTGGCTTCTCTGATGCGTTTTATACATGAGGGCATTACTGGTGACTACAAATTTTCTCCGGTGGGGTGGATGACCGCGTGGTGTGCTCCCCATGACTTTCTTTCCTTGCTGCATGTGCCGCTGCGGATGGTTCTGGGGGCTGGGCCAAAGTTTCAATTTCTGCGTCCGCTGCGGATGGTGTGGAGATGGTGGAGGCGCAGACAGCAACGCTCCCCTGAGGCCTCTCCTTTCCTTCCATTGGTAGGGAACGCCAAATTTTTACCAGGGATGGGGACCACAGGGTTTCAGGTGTGGCAGTCCCGGGGCTATGTCAGCTTACGGCATCTCTCAGAGGGGGATATGGAATCTTTCCCCACCTTCGCCCACTTACAGGCTCATTGGGAACTTCTGGCCACTCAGTTTTGGGCCTATTTACAAGTCAGACATTATTATTCCTCTTTGGTGTGCCATTGGGAGGAGCGGTGGACTCTGGGAGGCCTGGACGCTCACTTACTGTTGGTACCTCCACAGATGAATAGGTTGGCCACCTGGTATAGAGTTCTGAAGCTTGCTCCTGCGGCTCCATACTTGGATCGTGTGGTGGACCTATGGTCTAGGGACTTGGCAGCTGCCTATGACAAAGCTTCTTTTTTGGAGCTCTTTGCTAACATTTCTCTTTTCATGGGGTCTACGGATCTTAGAGAAACACAATTTAAAATCTTACTCTGGGCTTATATCTCCAGAGATAGGGATACTGCTATGGGTCTTGGGAAGGATGCCACTTGTTCCCATTGTCAGAAAGCTGTGGGGACCCTGGTACATATGTTCTTGGAATGCCCTCACGTGGCCGTTTGGCTGCGGGTTCTCCCATTTTGGGATGAGTTGGTTGGGCATTGAGTGCCCCGGGAATATGGCCTGCTGCTTTTGGGGGATCAGAGGCTGCTCCTGCAGCAGGGGTTTTCCTTCCCGCACAGGAAGTTCATTTACCCGGCACTTCTGCTGATGAAAAAACTCTTGTTACAGCATTGGGTGAGTCAGATGCCAGCCTCCTTTATGCAATGGATCCAGCGGATGTGGGAGCTTGCTTCCTTTGAGATGCGCACTCATCTTTCCACTTCCTCTATTGATAAACGCCTTTATGTTTCCCTGTGGAGGGCATTTTGTATTGCTGCTGAGGGGGTTGAGTCTGTTACTTCGTCCCGAATTTGATTGGTGATCTCTAGACGACTTACTCCAGTCTCTGTGCTCTTTTGGTCCATTGTATGGCTGAGGTGTGTGTGTCTGGTGCGCTTGGGGGGTTTGATTGGTGTATGGCTGGTGAGGTTGGTATGGTATGGTGTCTTCTTGGATTGTATGTGTTGGAAGAATGATTGCTGTGTCTGGGACGTAGAGTCCATTTATCTTCAAATGTTAAGCAGCCTTGCTTTGTTTTCCGAGGAGGTTTCCTCATCGAATTGGGTTCGTACCTATGCGGGGGAGGACGACTTCATGTTTATATCAGCTTGGATATTGCTTGTTTGTTTGTACTGCACCACTTATTCTTGTTGGGGTTCCTGTATTGGGCCCTTTCATGGTTGAGTGTTACCGCTGTCCTCCTAGGAATGTTTATTCTGCTGTTCTTCGATCACTCATACTGTTATACTGTACTGTTGTGACTTATGATTCTTTGTTATGGTGTTGGCTGCTTTTCCAATAAAATTTTTTAAAAAATATATATATATATTTATATACTAGTGTTTAAGCCTGTTACATTAACAGGTGCTAGTAAAGCCTCCTTCCCTCACGTGTCCCCTATTTTCAGCCCCAGCTCCAAACCCATTTTTACCCTCCCCCAGCCCCCTTCTCCCATCTTTTCCCTTTCAGCCCCAGCCCCCTTTTCTCACCAGCAGCATTTCCCTCCCCATTTCACTTCCCTGTGCAGTAGCAGCAGAAGCATACCCTCCCCCTCCATTTTCCTGTGCAGCAGCAGCAGCATTTCCCTCCCCCAACCCACTTCCCTGTGCAGCAGCACCTCTTCCTTCTTCCGTGCTCCCCCTGTCCCTCTTCCCTGCTCTCCCGGTCCAGCAGCACCTCTTCCCTGCTCCCCCTGTCCAGCAGCACCTGTTCTCTGCTCCCCCTGTCCCTCTTTCCCGGTCCAGCAGCATCCCTTCTGTGCTCCCCCTGTCCCTCTTCCCTGCTCCCCTGGTCCAGCAGCACCTCTTCCCTGCTCCCCCTGTCCCTCTTCCCTGCTCCCCCGGTCCAGCAGCACCTCTTTCCTGCTCCCCTGGTCCCTCTTCCCTGCTCCCCTGGTCTAGCAGCTTCTCTTCCCTGCTCCCCCCCCTCACTGCCTTCCATACTTTGTGCCTCCCGCACCTTCCGAAGCCAACCTGCCTGCCTGGGAGGGTCAATGGGGGCTTGTGTGCGCCGGGAAAGGGGGGGAAGGGGCTGGCGAACTTACAGTGAGGGAGGGAGTCGAAATGTGGCGGCGGCTTTGAACTAAAAAATGAACTTTGTCAGTCCCCGCTGCGAGAGAGAGAGAGAGATGCGTGGTAAGCGCGCATGCGCACTCTGACGACCACGGAACTACAAATCAGGGAACATGGTGGTAAGAGTGTGCATGCGCGTTTAGCATTTTATTATAGTAGATAAAAAAATGTATTTACTAAGAAGATTTTGAAAAGAATTCCTTCTTATATACTTCACAATAGGAGGGTTATTGATATTATATTCAATATCATAACTACAACTGTGATAATATAAAATTTGATATTTATGAAGACATTTATAACACAATCATATACTGTATATGTGTATACTACCAACATTGTATAAAAGATTATGGAATGTTAATAAAGATTCAGACTTTGTCTCAAATATAAGATCCAGCAGATATATTTTAAGTAAAATACAAAAGAACTAGAGAAACAACAATTTCCAGAGATACCAGGTATAGGTATAATAAGGTATAATTTCAGATTATTGAAAAGACAGGAGAGTTAAAACTGATAATGTATGAGAACTAGTATTAGAGGGTTTAACCCTTTCAGGACCAAGGGACATATTTGTCCCATAACTTTAAAATCCTATAAATTTTGATTGGGATAGTCTACAGTTCTAAATTTGATATGTACGGATTCCATAGGATACTGCCTTTATGTAAACAAACTGGTTCCGACATTCATTCATTAGCGTCGTTGCCAGATTGACGAGAAGATTCACTTGCCACACTGTCCATAAGCCAGAAGTGTGATTTTTTTTAAAAAAAATAATGATATTTCACAAAAAAAATCAATTTTTTGGCATCTGCAAGCCCTTTTTACCATAAAAATGTCGTCAAAACCACAAAAATTGGCCTATGATCCTTATGGTCCTGAAAGGGTTAAAGAGTATCCTAGAATAATTTAAGTGTTTTGAAAAAGTGAAAAAGAGGTGCCAAGAATAATTCATATTTCCATAATTTATGTTTACGAAGTCAAATCAACTTTACATACCAGCTATATACCAAACTTTATCTAGCCACTCCTGTTGAGAAAGTAAAAGAACATCCTTCCATTTATGTACTATACATCAGTGTTTCTCTGAGGTATGCGGGCCGCCTTTTGGGGGTACGTAGGCTGGCCACTTCCTGGGATCTCTCCCTACCTGCTCCCCCCACTCTGCTGAAGCTACCGCTGCCGATTCCTCCCTGCCCTACCCCCGAAGCAGACCCTGCCACCCGACATGCTCCATTCCCACCATCACCCCCGCAGCCCACAAGCCTTCCCTCCCCCCGGATATCAATTCTGACATTGAAGAGAAGGTTCCAGGCCAGCCAATCGCTGCCTGGCTCTCCTGGAACTTTCCCTCTGTCAGAATTGACATCGGGGGAAGGCTTGTGGGCTGGCCGCGTGCAGTCACTGCATGTGCCTGGCCTATCTCTGTTGCTGCAGCAGCAGCGAAGGGGTGGAAATGGAGCATGTCGGGTAGCAGGGTCGGCTTCAGGGGTGGGGCAGGGAGAACTCTGCGGTAGTGGTGGCGGCTTCAGCGGGAGGGCAGGTAGGGAGAGAGGAAGAAAAATTTTGGGGAGAGAAATGGAGTGTGTCGGGTGGCAGGGTCAGCTTCGGGGGTAGGGAGGCAGGGAGAAATCGGTGGTGGTGGCTTCAGGAGGGGGCAGGCAGGGAGAGAGGAAGAAAAAGTTGGACTCATGGAGGGATAGAGAGAGAGAGAGATGTTGGAGAATGGAATGAGGTCTGGAGGAGAGGATGCATGTAGGAAGCAGAAAGAAAGAAGGAAATATTGGATACACAGTCAGAAGGAAGTGCAACCAGAGACTCATGAAATCTCCAAACAAAGGTAGGAAAAATGATTTTCTTTTCAATTTAGTGATCAAAATGTGTCAGTTTTGAGAATTTATATCTGCTGTCTATATTTTGCACTATATTTGTCTATTTTTCTATAGTTGTTACTGAGGTGACATTGCATATTTTAAATTCATCTGCCTTGACCTCTTTGAAACCCCCCCCCGAACATAAATGATAATTAACATTTTCTCTGTATAGTGTGCTTTGTGCTTTTTTTAATTTTGTGGTTACCATTATGTATTAATAAGATTATTTTGTGTGTACATGAAAAATGGATGGAAGAAATTGCATTATAATTAGTACTATTATTATGGGGCTGGGGTCAGAGATGGAACTTGGGCAGGGGGTACTTGGCTTGAAGAAGTTGCAAAATACTGCATTAGACTACAAAATCACTCACCTATCGAGATCTGGTCGCAGGGGCGGCAGACTGGCAATACTGCACAAATCATCCTTTCACATCAAAACCATGGAATCTATATCTCTCACCTCACTAGAACGACTAATACAGGGGTAGGGAACTCCGGTCCTCGAGAGCCATATTCCAGTCAGGTTTTCAGGATTTCCCCAATGACTATGCACGAGATCTATTTGCATGCACTGCTTTCAATGCATAGTCATTGGGGAAATCCTGAAAACCCGACTGGAATACGGCTCTCGAGGACCGGAGTTCCCTACCCCTGGACTAATGGAAGAATTAAACAGTGAATTTTCACAACGTTCCATTTGCTACATACTATTCTACAGCCCTCCTGGAAAGTGGCTAGAAGCTGAACTACAGTTCTCAGATATCATCTCAAGAACCATGGTATAATATGACTCTACTTTCATCATAGGAAATCTCAACCTTCACCTAGACCAGGGGTGGGCATCGAGGGCCGCAATCCAGTCGAGTTTTTAGGAGTTCCCTAATGAATATGCATGAGATCCAGTTGCATACAATGGAGACAGTGCATGCATATTCATTGGAGAAATCCTGAAAACCCAACTGGATTGAGGCCCTCGTTGCCCATCCCTGACCTAGACTCAACCCCTGAAATTCCTCAACCTCAAACCCTTGTTCCAACAACTCACACACAAAAAGGGCCATCAGTTAGATCTACTTGCCTCCTCAACTTCAGCAAAAAGCACAAACTACATAGAATTTAATTCCTTATTTGAAGTACCTTGGGTCAGACCACCTACTCCTAAAATTTACCATATTCTGAAAGAGATCAATAACCAAACTGACCTCCCGATTAGCCTCTTATTATAAAAGCAAAGTAACCCCTGAATCATACTGGAATAAAATAGATAACTACTCATCCCTGGACCACTGGAAAACAATCAATGAATAAATCCTTAACAAATTAGTCCCATACAAATGCAACAAAAGAATTCAGAGAAGTGGTTCGACTCAGCACTTATGACCCGTCTGTTATACAAATTCTAATCCCAATTCATGCCCAATACCCCTCAGCTATCCTCTTCCCAATCCCCAAATCTCTAGACCTTAGACTAACTCATGTTTTTTCCCATTTTGCAATGATATTCCAACCCAAATTGTTTTCCCCTTGTATCTTAATCTTTGACTATATACATCCTTTAGATTCAAACCAACTTGGTTCTCTTCCATTTGTAATTGTATCCCAGTTCGACTTGTTTTTTCCTTACATCTCATTCTCTGACTGACTGTATGTATCTTGTTGTAAACCGCTTTGAACTTATGGTATAGCGGTATATAAGAAATAAATTAAAAAGAACTTGGCAAGAATGCTGAACATTACTGACGTAAACACCCGTCCCCAGAAAACAAGACTAAAACTGGTACCAGAAAATCCTAGAATATAAATCACTATTGACACAAAAAGAAAGAGTACTACTCTAAGCAGATCAGCACATAAGATAATCTTAAAATCAACAAACTGTTCTTTTTTTTTTTTTATTAAAGATTTTCAACATTATTACATCCATTTAAATAAACATAATAAGATATGGAATACAAAGAAAATATACATTATCCACAAAAGAACCAATTTTACCCCTTAGGGGAAATATCCATCTAGCCCACAAATGAAGGAAGATATCTCATGATTCAAATAAACTATATAACAGGAAAAAAAAATAGGTATAAAGGAGGAAAAAAGAACAAACTTACCCCCCTTCACAAAACCTATTTACCTCTTAGGATGATATATTTTAAACCCCTCACTAAGAAAAGCTAATAATAATAATAATAATTAATCTTGTTTCTTTCCTTTTAGAAAAAGTTCTAATTGAGAAGGTTCCCAAAATACATAATCTTTATCTTGAACATGCAGAATACATTTACAGGGAAACTTAAGGAAAAACGTTGCACCCATTTCAAGAACTTTAGGACGTAAAGCCAAAAAGGCTTTTCTCCTATATTGAGTAGCCCTTGCCACATCGGGAAACATTAGAACCTTTTCACCATAGAATTTTGCCTCTCTATTCTGGAAATACAGCTTTAACATTAAAGTTTTGTCTAACTCGTTTACACAAGTAACTAACAGAGTAGAGCGGGTTTGGATCAAATCCTGAGAATCTTCAAGAAATTTAGTTAAATCTACATCTACAATACTTAATTGATCCATTCCCCCTTCTACTGGAAATTTTTTCTTTTGAGGTATATAGAAAAAGTTAGAGAACATCATGGTGTCAGAATTAGTGACCCCTAATATTTCCTTGAGATACTTTCTCAATAGCATCTCTGGAGATAATAAATGAGTCAGTAGAAAATTAACTAATCTAAGATTCCTTGATCTAACCTGATTCTCACTCATTTCCAACTTATAGTAAATATTCAAGGAATCTTTTGTAACTGCCACCATAGATGTCTGTAAATTCTTTATCTGCTTTCCGAGAGAGAGCGTACGTTTATCTAAATTCCCGATGTTAGCATCTACATTTCCCAATTTATCAACAACTTCATTGGAAAAAACTTGAACATGATTAGTAACTTTCCTTAACATCCCCTCCATCCTCATATTTAAAGTCCACAAATATTTTAAAGTAACTTCCTCTGGGTTTTCTTCCAACCCCTCTGGTTGATTGGTTATTCCAGGGAAAACTTGAGGCATCTGCGAAAATACAATTTCCGCAGACAATTGGGGGTCGGAGGCTTCAAAAGAAGCCCCTTGTGAACCTGTTGGTTCCAAGTCCCTGGGAAGATCTGGAGGGAGGAGAGGGGTACGCTCTGGAGAACTCAAGGATGCTCCTGAGAATGAATCAGGTTTATCTGTTAACTTCTGGATACCTGGTAGCAATAAATGTTTATCCATAGGTCCAACACTAACTGGTGTTGAAACATGAAGTTTCCCTTTACGTTTCCCCATTTTTATCAAAGAACAAACAAATCACTCATAGATAAGTAAATTCAACTTAACTAGAAGCTGTTCCTTCTCCAGAGGCTCCAATGGCTCTCAAGGGGCTCATAAGGGGCATGACCTGCCCCTCAGGGCACGCCCCTCCGGCCACGCCCTGTGGCTGCGCCACAGGAGAGGAGGCTTCTTATCTCCCGGGCGGACCCAATGTTAAGGTGTCCAATTCAGTGCCTGTTCTCAGTAGGCACTGCAATATCGGGAGAAAACTCTCTGGAGAAACAGCAAACAAAAGTTAGGAACTAATCCCTTGGCTCCAGTCTCTGCACCCTTCGAGAGACACTTCCCAGATATTGCCACAGGAGAGGAGGCTTCTTATCTCCCGGGCGGACCCAATGTTAAGGTGTCCAATTCAGTGCCTGTTCTCAGTAGGCACTGCGATATCGGGAGAAAACTCTCTGGAGAAACAGCAAACAAAAGTTAGGAACTAATCCCTTGGCTCCAGTCTCTGCACCCTCCGAGAGACACTTCCCCCAACAAACTGTTCTAATATAACCTAACCAACAAGAACAAGATCACAAATGGCAACAACCCCTCTATTCAAACAGCCCTGGAACTAACCAACCATTTAAAAAAAAAAAAAAAAAGATTCAATCCACACAAGACCAGCTACCCTTCACCAATCCAACTAAACCCACTGCAACAAAACCACCTATAAAAATATCAGCAGACAGATCTTGGAATGAAGAGATTACATTCAAAGGCTAAAAACAGCTCCTCCTAAAACACTCCAAAACATACTGCAGCCTCAACGCCTGCCTGATCAAAGCAGCTACCCCAACCACCACAAGAAAAATAGCCCAATGGCTCAACTATCACCTAAAAACTGGCCTTTTCCCCAGATCAGGAGGAGGAATTATCTTAATGCCCATCCCCAAGAACCCAAAACTAAGTCCCTTTTTATGTGACCAATTATCAACCAGTAGCTTCCATTCCTCTATTCATCAAAATGTTGGAGGGATATGTCACATTACAACTCAAATGCTACTTACAATGTTTCAACAGAAACTGAAAAAACCCGAAAAGAAATGGGAGCTACAATAATCGAAGAACTAGAAAAGGCTCCCAAACCCCAAGATAAAAAACTGTAATCGGGTGTAGAGACCACTACGCAAAGAGAGGGGAAGGAACTAACGTGTTCCTACAAATGTTTCAACATCCTCCACCTTTCACAATTGGAATTCAGGAAAAATCACAGCACTAGTAATGTACAGGGTCATAGCGCAATCATAATCCAATTTGATCTAAGCAGTGCATTTGACCTAGTAGACTTCGATCAAAGGTCAGAGATCTTCAGTTATTCATGAGTGGTCGTGTTGTGGGTAACCAATTCAAACTTAGAGGGATCGGAGCCCTGATGAAACCCAGTATAGGGTGAAACATGTTGGTGATAGATCCCTTTGAATGCACCACCTCAGCTAAGTATTAGCTTTATAAGAAGATTGTTGGCAAAATAGTCAGAGTAAAGTTCTATCTTCACATTAGATTATAAGTGACCCGGAGAGGATCTAATGTGTAAATCCAACCACTATTGAAACTACAATGGAGTGGATGGTGGCATTTCTGAGGGTCTGAAGACTAATTTATTTGAGTGGATTGACTGGTGTTGGTTAACAGTATACCATCTCCTTTGTGTATTGAACTGATATTATCCTTTCAAAAATATTTATTTATTATCCTTCCATCAACATATGCCTCTGTTTTAGAAGCATTTCCAATAATTTGCTTATCACAGAAGTCAGACTTACTGGCCTGTAATTTCCTACTTCTTCCTTACTTCCACTTTTGTGTACAGCAGGGTTGTCAAACTTAGGCCTGCCAAATTTGGCCCGCAGGGTAATTAAATTTGGCCCGAGATTTGGCCCACCGTTCCTTCCCTCCCTCCATTCTGGCTTTCCTGTCTCATCTTCAGAGCAGCCTGCAGAGGATCGCCGGTTAGCTGTAGCAAACCTAGCAGGCTGCCATTGACCTCCACAGCACATTCCCTCTGCCGTGATCCTGTATGTCAGAGGAGGGGGTAGGACCATGGCAGAGGGAACGTGCTGTGGAGGCCAAGGTAGCCTGGTAGGTTCACTACAGCTGACCGGCAATCCTCTGCAGGCTGCTTTGAAGATGAGACCGGAAAGCCAGGATGGAGGGAGGGAAGTAATGGCGGGCCAAATCTTGAAGGCAAGACCAGAAAGAAGAAAAGGGAAAACATGCAGGCCTTTGGGGCAGGGAGCAGGCCCTAATGTAGAAGTACACGGAGGGAGGGGTCCAAAGAGACGTGCATATGCTGGACTGAGGGGGGGAGAAGAAATAATGGGTCTACAAACAGGAGAGGGAGAGAGATGGTGGACAATGGGATGGAGGGAGGGAAGGAACAGAAAAGGAGAGAAGTTGGACACAAGGGATGGTGTGGAGGGAGGATAGAGATACTGGATAGGAGGGTAGTTCAGAAGAGAAAGGGAGGGATGGTGGATCCTGGGGTGGTGGGTAAGGAAATATATATGCTGGATGAAAGGGTAATTGAGAAAAGGAGAGATGGTGGATCTGGGGATGGGGAGGGAAGGGAAACTGAAGGGGAGGACAGAGATGGAAGATTAGCACCAAGAAAGAAGAAAATGATAAATGGGCAGGAGACCCTGGCAAGCGAGTTATCAGAAGACAACCAGAGCCTGGGACCAACATGATTTGACAACAAAAGGTAGAAAAAATAATTTATTTTCTGTTTGTGATATGTCAGATTTGAAATGTGTATCCTGCCAGAGCTGGTGTTAGACAGCAAGGGTGAACTAGGACCTGAACGAGAGAGGAAAAGTCTTTTTTATTTATTTTGTTTACATTAAAAAGCCAGCGTGGGGTTGGAGAGGTTGTAACCCTATACTTCTACTAAGACTAAGGGGTCCTTTTATTAAGGTGCACATTTAGCACAGGCTAAATCAGTTAGTGTACCTTAATTAATGGATCCCTAAGTATCTTAATAAAAATCTGGCCCGTGACTTAGCCTATGTTTTAGATTTCAGCCCCTTATGTTATTGAGTTTGACAACCCTGGTGTAGAGGGACCACATCCGCCCTTCTCCAGTCATACATTGGCCTCCCATAACACCAAGAATCAAGTTTAAATTAGGCATCATTGCCTTTAAAATCCTAAGAGAGAATGCCCCTGACTACCTAATAGAGTTGGCTGTCCTACTCTAGGGTGCCTCCAACAGATATTCCACCAGAAATCTTTTCCACTTGAAATTCCCAGCAGCATGAAACAATATAAAGTCTACCAGGCAAATTATTTATCCATCCAATATCAATTAGCAAAATGCTGGAACCAACTACTACTTACACTACAATCTTCTGACTACTATCTCATGTTCAGAAATCTTTTAAAAGCATTTCTGTACTAAGACAGGAGCCAATCCTGAAGTAACTGAAATGGTAATTGTAAAAGTCCATCCCTATACTGTCTAATGCAACTCCTGGGACATAACAAAGAGCCAATAATGACCTACTTATACTTATAACTATGCATTTTTATGTTTAAATATATTTATTGAAAGTCAAAACAGGGCAAATAACCAAACGAGACATAATATTTTTTCTTAATATACACATCATAACCCCCCCTCCCTCCCCTTCAACAGAACATTCGAGGAGCACAGAAACCCCCCCCCCAAAAAAAAAAAACCCAAACAAAAAAAAACCCCCAACCAAACACAAAACAGTATTATAACTTCAATAGTCGACTTTGGGCAAATGGAGTAAGATATATCCAAAAATGTTCCCAAATTGAACAAAAGTAACGTCCCACAACAGAATAGATATCAGCAAATTGTCTTCTTTCCAAGGAAACATGGATTATCATCAGCGATCTCCACTGACTATAAGTCGGCGGTTCACCAGATAGCCAATTGGACAAAATAGCTCTCTTGCCCATCAACATCGTTCTGGCCACAAAGGCAGACATTCCTTTATGTTTAGGGGAAGCTATATTATAAAAGCCAAATAAAGATCTAGGAGTTGGAGTCCATCGCCTCGCCTACCCCATAAAGAGGAAACATATTGTAACTATGCATTTTTAACTATGATCTAACTGTTTTAATAGCTGTACTGATTTACCTGTACTAGTAATCCTATTGAATGTCTGTGTTAAATTGTCCATTAGATCTCCCTGGGTAAATGACCCAACCATTTGGGGGGGGGGCATGGCTTGGAAGTGCTACTGAATGGTCGGGTGATTGTGAAACTCCTCATATTCAGGCAGATATTTGAATAATTTTTCAACTTTGAAGTTTATTTTTCTTCAAAAACACTGATATACTTTAATAACAAAGGATGGCTTGTTCTAAGCAGACCAAATTGGAGGTAGCTTTTACATCTGGTGGAAAGGGAAAGCGGTTGAAATCTGATTCACTGACTCCCTCTAAGGCTCAGGGCTGTAGAGTCGGTAGATAAATGTTCCGACTTCGACTCCTCAGTTTTTTGTACTTCAGACTCCGACTCTGACTCCAGGTACCCAAAATTTCCTCCGACTCCGACTCCACAGCACTGGTTAATTTTCAGATCGTTAAAATGGAATGTCAAGTTGAGAGAAATGAGCATTTTTGACACCACCTTCTTTTTGCTTTTAATCAAGGTTCTAAGGCCGCAGAAGCTGCTCGCAACATTTGTGCTGTGTATATAGTGGGTGCTATAGTTGAAAGAATCGCTCGTGATTGGTATGCCAAGTTCAAAAATGGAGTCGGTAGATAAATGTTCTGACTCCGACTCCTCAGTTTTTTGTATTTCTGACTCCGACTCCGACTCCAGGTACCCGAAATTTCCTTTGACTCCGACTACACAGCCCTGCTAAGGCTGCTGCTGAATTTAACAGAAGAACTGCAGGCTATTTTAAATTTTAAAAAGTAATGCAGATCAGCTGACAGCAGTAAGAAGAAATTTCCAATTTGGCAAGGCAAATGGAAGTGGTTAATAACAGAATGGAGTAACTGGAGACTCGAGTTGTTAAAATAGAGGAGGTCAAACACAATGCAGGAAAGATTGTAAAAAGTTACAAGAATTGGAAAAGCAGATGGAGAATTATGAAAATCGGTCACGTAGGAATAATGCACGTGTTCTTGGCCTTTCAGAGGGAGTACAAGGTAAAGATGTATCTTTTTTACAAAATTTAATTCCTAAATTACTTCCAATATCTTTTAAAGCCCCCCTAGAGATTGAAAGGGTACATAGAATTTTATATAAAAGATCTAATAGTAATTCTGGTCACAGACCACTGATTTTCAGCTATTAAGGTTTCAACATGCTTTAGAAATTCTGCATCTGGCAAAGGAGAATCGAAATTTGAAATTTAAAGAATCAAAATTAATTTTCATTCTGGACTTTGCTAGGAAAACGGCTAATTTAAGAAAACAATTTTTGATGCTAAGACCAGATTTACAACAAATTGGGGCAAAATATGGGGGTCCTTTTATCAAGCTGCAGTAGGGGTTTAACACGCGTAATACTGCACGTTAAACTGCCTGCCGCACTAGTCGCTAACGCCTGCATTGAGCAGGCATTAGTTTTTTAGCCGGCCGCGGGGGTTAGCGCATGATGAAATGTCCAATGTGCTAACCCCGCTAGTGCAGCTTGATAAAAGGACCCCATGGTCTTTTATATCCAGCCATAATGAGGATTACACATGAAAATTATACAGTTCAATTTGATGATCCAGCAAAGTTATAGAAGTATATTTCTCAGCAGGTGCAGCCCATGTCTTAAAGATAGTTGGGTTTTTCTGACTCTGATCGTGGGAAGTATGGGCACTATATTTGTTTTATTTTTAATATATTTTAAACGAAGTTTTGACTCATTGAGCATCTAGTAAACAGAATGGAATTTTTACATTTAAACATTTGAAACACACGAGCCTGTTGTAATCATACTCAGATTCCGGTTGGTCAGTTGAGAAGTGACAGCAGATTCTTCTCAAGAAATGACTGACAGCCTTTGAATCGGAGGAACAGGAAGTAGTTGGGCGGGGCCATCAGCTTATATCCTGTGGAGGGATCTGATCTGGAAAGGAAAGAATGGTTGTAACAGAGGAAGAGCAAAGCTAGGCTTCTCTGCATTATCGGAGGTACATGACTGGACAGGAAGACATACAATTACTGAATAAAGGAGCATAAAATAAAAAGGTAAAAGGTTTGGTTTGGATGCTGGTTGGTGTAATATGCTGTGATAGTGGATCTACGTCATCGGGAGATTCAGCGATTAAGGGCTCTGATGTGGAAGAGAGCATGTTAAAGAGATTTTACGTCATCATCATGAGTCTTCAGCTTCAACGTTTGCTCTAGTGACTGTACAGGAAGATACACGCAACTATTCTGTGGAGGAGTAGAACATGAAAGGTTAAAGAGAATCCTGTCTGAGGGCTGGTGCAACATAGAAACATAGAAATAGACGGCAGATAAGGGCCAAGGCCCATCCAGTCTGCCCACCCTAATGTCCCTCCCCTACCATTGCCCTGTGAATAGATCCCTCCTCTTCCTTTGCCCTGTGAATAGATCCCACGTGACGATCCCATCTGGCCTTAAAATCAGGCACGCTGCTGGCCTCGATCACATGTAGTGGAAGACTATTCCAGCGATCAACCACCCTTTCTGTGAAAAAGAATTTCCTGGTGTCAGCTCGTAGTTTCCCTCCCCTAATTTTCCACGGATGCCCTCTTGTTGTCGTGGGACCCTTGAAGAAGAAGATATCTTCCTCCGTCTCCATGCGGCCCGAGAGATACTTGAACGTCTCGATCATGTCCCCCCTCTCTCTGCGCTCCTCGAGTGAGTATAGCTGCAATTTGTTTAACCGTTCCTTGTATGGGAGATCCTTGAGTACTGAGACCATCCGAGTGGCCATTCTCTGAACCGACTCCAGTCTCAGCACATCCTTGCGATAATGCGGTCTCCAGAATTGCACACAGTATTCCAGGTGGGGCCTCACCATGGATCTATACAATGGCATAATGACTTCCGGCTTTCGGCTGACGAAGCCTCTGCGTATGCAACCTATGACTTGTCTTGCTTTGGATGAAGCTTGCTCCACTTGATTGGCAGCCTTCATGTCCTCACTGACGATCACCCCTAGGTCACGTTCTGCTTCAGTTCTTGTTAGGATCTCGCCATTTAGGGTGTAAGTCTTGCATGGATTTTGGCTGCCCAGGTGCATAACTTTGCATTTTTTGGCATTGAAGCTGAGTTGCCAGGACCTAGACCAGCGCTCCAGTAGGAGTAGGTCGTGCATCATGTTGTCGGGCATTGAAACATCATCTATTGTGCATTTGCCCACTACATTACTTAGTTTGGCGTCATCGGCGAATAATGTTATTTTACCCCTAAGCCCTTCTGCCAAGTCCCTTATAAAGATGTTGAATAGGATTGGGCCCAAGACCGAGCCCTGTGGCACTCCACTGATCACCTCCGTCATTTCAGAGGGTGTGCCGTTCACCACCACCCTTTGAAGCCTACCTCCAAGCCAGTTCCCAACCCATTTCGTCAATGTGTCACCTAATCCTATAGAACTCATCTTGCTCAGCAACCTGCGGTGTGGTACGCTATCAAATGCTTTGCTAAAGTCCAGGTACACGATGTCCAGGGACTCCCCAATATCTAGCTTCCCCGTCACCTAGTCAAAGAAGCTGATCAAGTTGGATTGGCACGATCTCCCTTTTGTAAAACCATATTGACGGGGATCCCGTAGATTCTCCTCATCCAGGATCTTATCCAATTGGTGTTTTATTAGAGATTCCATTAGTTTGCTTACTATCGATGTTAGACTCACTGGTCTGTAGTTTGCTGTCTCCATCTTGGAGCCTTTCTTGTGGAGTGGAATAACGTTAGCCTTCCTCCAGTCCGACGGAACGCTGCCTTTGCTAAGGGAGAGGTTGAAGAGCTTGGACAGTGGCTCCGCCAGGACATCACACAGCTTCCTTAGCACCCTGGGGTGTAGGTTGTCAGGCCCCATTGCCTTGTTAACCTTGAGCCTTGATAGCTCACTGTAGACACTGCTGGGCGTAAACTTGAAGTTACTGAACGGATCAACTGAGTCAACCCTAGTCTGTAGCTGAGGGCCAAGCCCCGGCGCTTCTCGGGTGAAGACTGAGCTGAAGTATTCATTTAATAGTTGGGCTTTTTCCGAATCCTTTTCCACATAGTCTCCGTCTGGTTTCCTAAGACGTACAATCCCGCCTGAGTTTTTACTTCTGTCACTGATATACCTAAAGAAGGATTTATCTCCCTTCTTGATGTTTTTTGCCAGAGACTCCTCCATGTGAAACTTAGCCTCCCTGACTGCCGTTTTGACGGCTTTTGATTTGGTCAAGTAGTCTGCTCTAGAGACCTGTTTCCCTGATTGTTTGTAAGAGATGAATGCTTTTTTCTTCTCCTTGATAAGGGCCGAGATCTCTGTAGTGAACCACTTCGGCTTATTGTTCCTTCGTTGTTTACTTACTAATTTAACATAGCGGTTTGTCGCTTCCTGTATGGTGGTTTTCAAAGTCGTCCACATTTCTTCCACGCTATCGGTTTCTGCTTGTTCTTGTAGCGCCTGGTGAACGAAGTCTCCCATTTTTTTGAAGTTTGTGTCCTTGAATTTGAGGATCTTGGTCAGTGTGGTAGATTTAGTGAAACCTTTCCTAAGATTGAACCATACCATGTTGTGGTCACTGGAGGCCAATGTGTCGCCCACCGAGACCTCTGTGACACTTTCTCCATTGGTAAGTAATAGGTCCAGTATTGCCTGATCCCTTGTTGGGTCCAATACCAGTTGCTTGAGACCAGCTCCCTTCATAGCATTTAATAGCCTCCTGCTGCTGCCGGAAGCAGAGGTAAGTTTATCCCAATCCACATCAGGCATGTTGAAGTCACCTAACACTACTGTGTCCCCACGAAAGGTGATATTTTCTAGATCACTGATTATTTCTATATCCAGGTCATCATGTTGTCTTGGGGGTCTGTAAATTACGCCAAGATACAAGCATTTGTCCTTCCCTCTGGCCAAATTAACCCAAAGGGATTCCCCAGTGTACTGGACATCTGAGATTCTTGTGACCATAATGTCATCTTTAGTATATAATGCTACACCTCCCCCTATTCTGCCCTCCCTGTCCCGGCGAAGCAAGTTGTAACCTGGTAAGACCATGTCCCACCCGTGGGAGTCTGTGAGCCAGGTCTCAGATATTGCCACCACATCCAGGTCGTCATTCCTTATTTCCGTTTCTAATTCCAGGATCTTGTTTCCCAAACTGTGTGCGTTGACGTACATAGCCCTCCATGTTGTATTTTTGTTACGTCTCAGTGGGGGTGTTCCTGCTTGAGCTACTTGAACACCTTTAGCATTGTTTGTATTCTCCCTAGACTCATAACTACAATGTGTACTCCCCTTGGACCCAGAATTACAATGTGTGCTCCCTCTAGACCCAAAATTACAATGTGACCCATAATTGTCATATGAACATACCCCCGATTCGAAAGTTTTCGTACTCGCCCCTGACCCAGAATTATGGTGACTATTTTCCTCAGCCCCAAAAAAGTATTGGCAGTTTAGTTCGCCAGGTATGTTGTATGTGCCCGTACCCTCCCCCGACTTACCTAGTTTAAAGCCCTGTGAAGTAGGCGGGCTAGACGGTGTCCAAGGACATTCTTTCCTCTTCCGGTCAGGTGTAGCCCGTCGTGTCCCAGTAGTCCTTGCAAAGCTTCTCCATGGTGTAGAAACCCGAAGTTCATCTCCTTGCACCATCCTCGCAGCCAGTCGTTCGCCTTCTGTATTCGATCCTCTCTGGCTCTGCCCTTGCCCCTCACTGGGAGAATCGAGGAGAAGACTACCTGCGCATCCATCCTCCTCAGCTTCTCCCCCAGGGCTTTGAAGTCTTCAGATATGCTGTCCAGGGTGCTCCTGGCGGTGTCGTTGGTTCCAACGTGGATTAGAATCATGGGGAAGTGGTCTCGGGGCTTGATGAGTCTGTCAAGGCAAGCGGTTACATCCCGGATCCTGGCCCCTGGCAAACAGCAGACCTCTCTTGATTGTAGGTCTGATCTGCAAATTGGTCCCTCGGTGCCCCTCAGCAGCGAATCTCCGATGACCACTACTCTGCGCTTCTTTGGGGTGGGCCTTACTGTTGATTCCAGAGCCGAACAACTTCTTGAACTTCGTTCTCAGGACCTTCCTGTAGCAGCTGATATCTATTCCTCAGGACGAGTTGAGGTGTCGATGTAGAGCTGCCCTGTATGTGAGAAAAAGAGAGAGTTAGGTCCTCTGCGTTTTCCTTTGGAGGAAGTCACCAGCTGCCAGGAGTCAGCGTCTCCAGTAACTTCCTGCATTCCGACGGTTTGTCTCAAGTTAGCAGGTTTGGATGCTTTGGGTGTTCCCAGGGTGATCTTGTCGGGTTCCTGTTCCGTGATCTGGCCATAAGGCTAGTATGCTAGTTCATTCGATTGTGTACTGTCTAAAAGGTCATAAGGAAGGTGTGCACTGTGCAGTATATGGAGGTCATAAATAAAGGATAATTAGATTTTGGCCTGGATGATGGGGGATCGTATTATATTCCAGGATTTATGACATCTGAAACTTCATTTCATTGCACTTAGGATGATCGCACTTTCCTGCAGGAAACTGATATGAAGAAATTTGGCAAATGGTTTTTTGAAGTTTGTTTTCAATACTGTTTTTTCTCCTTTTGCTTAATGTTTCATTAGGGATTGAGAGTTAGCAGAAGTCATTTATCAGTTTATTGCTAGTAGTGCATGAATGAATGATTGTGGTAAAACTATATAGAGAATAAGGTGGGGTATAGGTTGAATGGTTTTACAAGATAGATAAGAACGGATGAAAATAGAATATGATTCTTTTTGTTTGGTTTATATAATTGAGGGTAAAGTTTGTGTTAATTTCTTGTTTCTCTTTAATTATCCACTCATTAAATATTAATTTATTCAAGTTTGACAGTGTATATAATGTGAATGGAATAGATTTTTAATTGACTTTTTTTTTTTTTTAAATATGTGTTTATTGAGAATGGCAAACGGCCCAGATGGCCATGTATAACCAGCAATGAAACAAGAGCAATACAGGAGGAACAAGAAAAACAACAAGCATATACAAGACACCCCAATACATGGCCACTGTGGGGCAGAGCAATGTCCAGCAAAAGAAAAATAACAACAGACCCACCCATGCCCACAAGGCCCTCAAGGAGCACATAGCCAGACTAGACCATCGGCCATAACATTTTAGAATAGAAAACCCCATCAACGCACGAGCAGGCAAACAGCATAGCAAACATCCCAGACCTCACAGCATGCACCCAACACATACAGCATCCATAACAGCCAGCAGTCTATGCACACCACCCCTACCAAGCCCGGCCCCCCTCCCCCCCCCGGGATGCAGGCAAGGAGACTAAAAAAAAAAAAAAAAGGCAGCCTCATGAAGAAACAAATATAGAGAACATAAGAACATAAGCAGTGCCTCCGCCGGGTCAGACCATAGGTCCATCCTGCCCGGCAGTCCGCTCCCGCGGCAGCCCAAACAGATCACGACCTGTCTGAATCACCAGAAGGGGCTCCCTTGCCACCTTGGATTCTCATTGAAGTCCTATCTTCCCATCGTAGTCCTAACCCTCCGGTCTTGCACATGCACGACCTGTTGGGTTTCTATACTTATTACCTGGTTAGCTTTCTATACCTGTGTTACATCCCAGCACCTCTCTCAGTATCCCAAGATCCCTTTATCCCTCAGGAATCCGTCCAATCCCTGTTTGAATCCCTGATGCCCATAGAAGGGATGCCCATAGAAGGGTTAAAAGGTAAGGAGAGCCAACAGACCCTACCACAGAGCAACATAGTGCCTCAGGTCCTGCCGGGGAGAGGTATCATAGAAGTGGATCTCAAATAGTGCCATCTCTCTCAGCTTGGCCCGCCATTGAGTAGCTGGGGGGGGGGGAGTCCTCAGAAGCCCAGAAGGTCAGGATCAGTTTTTTTGCCACCAAAGTGGCATTATAAAGGAATCTACACTGAGGAGGAGAGAAACCCTGTTCCCATAAGGAGTCCTGGATGCCCAAGAGGAGGGTGCCATAGTCCCACTCTATGGGTCTGTGAAGAACAGCATCGAGAAGGGCCAGAATCCCCTTCCAAATGGTGAGCACTCAAGAAAAGAATGTAAATAGGTACCGGGCTTACATTTACACTTAAGACAAAGGTCACTGGTCCACAACAGAATCTGTGCCCCCCCATGTCTGGTGAAATACGCTCTATGCAAGATTTTATACTGCATTTCCTGATAATCAGCTGATTTGGAAAAAAGATAAAGGGTACTGAAGCAGTCCAGAAACTGGGGGTCAGAAATGCTCAGGCCCAAATCCCACTCCCAGCTCTCCCGCAATTTACACATCCCTGGGGACTCGGGTAGATATTTGCAAAGCACTATACCAGTACGACAGCCGATTGAGCACGGCTGGAGTAGCCGCAAATATCTGATCCAGGGGCCCAACATCCCAACCCCTCACATATAGCCGCCGGACCGACGCCCAGTAATGACGAAGCTGGAGGAAGGAGAACAGATACGGAGAAGGAAGGTCCCATTTCATCCAAACCTGGGGCTCCCCAAGAAGGCCAATAATTGTGCCATGGATCGGCAGCCCCGCCATGCCCATTCCCTGAACAATGACCGCCCCATTCAGGTAGGAACTCCGAATTACCCTCAAAGGTCATAAAAGGAGAAACCTCTATCGGGAGGCCCTGCCAACGCCACCACCACTGCCAAGCCTTCTGAAAGGGCTGCAGAAAACCATATCGACCCCCCGAGCGGGCAACGGAGTCCGGTTGTGAGTGGAGTAAGTTGAAGAACTGAAACGGTTGGCTCCAGCTCTCAGCCCATCCCTTACGGAAATAGCACACAGATTCTGTGAAGCCTTCGTGAATCCAACCCAGAAAGGCAGCAGCATTATACAATCATAGATCTGGGATATTCAGCCCGCCAGCGCTCCTGACCAATGTCAGCTTAGCCATAGTTATGCGAGGGGCTTTAGACCACCAAATAAACTGGGAAATTAAAGAGGTGAAACGGCATACATCCTGGTGACGAAGCCAAAGCGGCACCATTTGAAGGGGATAAAGTAACTTAGAAAGTAGAACCATTTTTACTAAAGCCACCCGTCCCAGTAAACCTAGAGGAAGGTCCCACCATCCCTGGCACAACTGCCCTATGGCCTCAAGATGACGGATGACATTAATTGTATAAAACGTGGCAGAGTTAGTGCTCAAGTAGATACCTAAATAGCAGATTGGAGCACGCGAAGGCGGGATAGGAAGCATGGCATGCCATGGCTCCACAGGGCCTCCATCCAAAAGCAAGAGTTCAGACTTGCTACAATTAGCCTGCAGGCCTGAAAGTGCCCCAAAATCCAGGACAATTCAAATAAAGTAAAATATCATCCACAAACAAACTTGATTTTGCATTCTCGCCCCCCCACCCAAATACCCCTAACACTAGGGTCCTGTTGTATCTTGTTATGCCTATGGCCAGGGGGTAACTGAAACTCAACATACTACGTGATATGTCTCCTCAAGTCTGCTTATCTGACCTCCGTGACCTGGGTGTTGCCAAAACAACAACAAAAGGACAGTAAAACCAGATGGAAAGCTGGTTTCTGCAACAAGTTTGCTTATCTGATATCCTGACCTCCTTGACCTGGGTGGTGCCAAAACAACATCAAAAGGACAGTAAAACCAGATGGAAAGCTGGTTTCTGCAACAAGTTTGCTGATCTGCTATCCTGACCTCCTTGACCTGGATGTTGCCAAAACAACAAAGAATAAAAGACCAGGACCGGGTGTGCCTGAATCGTAATGAAGGACGCTGGTTACTGCAGGACCAGCTGTTTAGCTATGAACTCA
The DNA here is from genome assembly GCF_902459505.1 of Geotrypetes seraphini. Classification (NCBI taxonomy): domain Eukaryota; kingdom Metazoa; phylum Chordata; class Amphibia; order Gymnophiona; family Dermophiidae; genus Geotrypetes; species Geotrypetes seraphini. The sequence goes on along the minus strand of NC_047092.1, from coordinate 110,986,769 downwards.
GCAGCTTTCACCCTTTATAAGGATGGGATTCTGCCCCTAACATTAGAATCCAAGACGTCTAAAGGGACAATCTCCCGTGTCTACCCACCTATCAATTGCAGGGATTTCCAATTGTGAAGGATGGTCGTTGCCTGGGATTACGGTGAAGCTATTTTATTCTTATATTCATATATATATATATATATATATATATTAAAGGGTTATTGTTTATGCTTTTATATTGTCTGTGTGCTTTTCTGAGTGTCACTGATCATCCCATCTGACAGAAATAAGTGGCGGAACATACCTTAAGGGCCAAAGGCTCGATAGCCAAAAGAAACAGCAATGGGGATAACGGGCAACCCTGTCTAGTGCCCCGCTGCAGTTCGAACGCCTCCGTCAAACTTCCATTAATGAGCAACCGGGCCTGTGGACCAGTGTATAATGCTCTGATCCAATCCAAAAAACTTCCCACAAAGCCAAAGCCCTCCAAAACCTGGAACAGGTAATCCCAAGAGACACTGTCAAACGCTTTCTCCATATCTAAGCCCGCCACTGCAGAGTGTCCCCCCCCCCCTTCCCTTGGGCTCATGGATAGCCCCCAGCACCTTCAACAAATTCATGGATGCATAACGTCCAGGTACAAAGCCCACCTGATCTGGATAGATCAAATCCGGCAAAAACCAATTATGACGCCTCGCCAACGTCATAGCCAACACTTTAACATCTTGATCCAGGAGGGAAATAGGGTGGAAAGAACCCACCAAATCGGGGTCCTTCCCTGGCTTGGGCAGCAGCACAACATGGGCCAAATTGTCGGGAAAGGAACCTGCTCCGCCCCCTACCGCTTTACACATCCGGCTAAGTGGGTTGGCCACTAAGTCCTGTAGAATCGGGTAATATTTCGGACCTAAGCCACCGGCCCCGGTGCCTTAGCCAAAGTAAGGGAGCCAATCGTGGTAGAGATTTCGTCAGCAGTGATTGGTGCATTGAGTGTTGAGGCCTGAGCCGTAGTCAGCTGAGGTAACCCCAAATCAGCAAAGAAACTAGTCATGACGCCGGCATCCAGAGGTCGGCGGCCGTACAAATCCTGGTAGTATTGGACAAATTGTGAAGCTATGTTATGTTCCCCCTCATGACGGACACTCCTGGAGTCCTTAATAGAAGTAATAACCTGTCGTTTTTTATGCGGATGGATAAGGTTAGCTTCCCTGTTTTGCTGCCCCAGCGATACAGCTGATACCTCTGGTAGTAGAGGGATTGTTCCGTACGTTTGTTAAGGAGCTCCTCGAGCTGACCCCAAACCTCCTGTAGCTCCGCCCGATCTGCATCTGACAGAGTAGCAATATGGGACCTCCAAAGGTCGTGAAGCCGCCCAGACAGCCGCAAAAGCTCCCCCTCATGTTGCTTCCTTTGTCCCGCGATATACGCGATAATGTGCCCACGGAGTATCGCCTTAGAGGCATACCAAAAAGTGACTGGGCCCACATCAGGGGTGTCATTCGTAAGATGGTAGTCCACCCAGTGCGCTCTCAGGAAGATGCAGAACTCCAGGTCCTGATACAAATAAGGGGCAATTTCCAGGAGGAATGCTGACGCGTGGGAGCTATGCTCAATTGGAGTCCCACAAGTGCATGGTCTGAAATGGTGCTTTCTTAAATCTCGGATTGAGTAGCCAGGGAAAATAGGCGTTTGTCCAAAAGTAAATAATCCAGCCGAGCATATACCTTATGGGAATGAGAGTAAAAAGTAAAGTCAACGTCATAAGAGTGCAGGGTACGCCATACATCCACCAAGTCCAAATGCTTAGCAAGGAAGCTTACTCCCCTATTGTCATGATCCCTAGTGCGCGCCCGAGGCGGTTTACAATCCACCCCTGGGTTCGCGGTGATATTGAGGTCCCCGCCCAAAACCAATTGCTAGTCAGAGTGCTGAGAGATATGGGCCAGAACAGAAGAAAAAAATTTATGACAGTAAACATTGGGAGCGTACAAGTTGCACAGCAGTAGCTTAAGGCACCAGAGCTCTCCCAGGACCATTACGAAGCGGCCCTCCGTGTCTAGAAGTTGTTTGTGGAGATGAAAAGGCAGACTCTTGTGTAGGAGAATGGCCACCCCCCTCTGGCGACCCACAAAGGCTGAGAACACCTTCCCTACCCAGCCACGTTTGAGTTTGGCATGTTCCAGCCGAGAGAGATGTGTCTCCTGTAGGAAGGCAATATCGGTACCTAGTTTACAAAGACTGGTCAACACTTAAATGCCATCTACATTAAATGTAGTCAATTTGAGTTCAGCAATAGGCACCTATATAGTCAGTCATACTCACCCCGGAAAAGGGAGAAGTCAAATAGTGACAAACCAACACCAGCCATGTCAGGGCCTCCCAGCTTGGCCCTGTGACTGCACAAGAAAAGCGAGCCAGCATCATATGATCTCAGAATCCCCTCCACGCCTGCAGCCCCCCCTCCCTGTGGAACTCCAAGCATCCTCCAAACAACACTCTCACTGCCAAACATACCAGCATCCACGCAACCAGACAAGCACACACCCCTGCCCCCCCAACCCCTCCTCCCCTTCCCAACCCGTGTTTCCTGCACATAATTCCAAATCCAATCCCACTACCTACCCAGAGGAGACCCCCCCACCCAAGCATAAGGGAGAAACTGGCCAGAACAGGTCAAAAAACAGGCCCCAGGCCAAGAGACAGCATCAGGAACCTGGTAATAGCAAGTGTCTTGGGCGCAGGAAAAGTCAGTCAGTAGGATAGGTGGCTGAACAGGACCAAGACCCACAAGCGATGCTGCCAAAAACCCGGGCGCAGGAACCACCTGATGTGTACAATGCAGGAACTGGCATCAAACCCAGTCACAGCCAGAGGGCATCCAAAAGAGCCCCCAAACAGGTTGCCCATAAGCAGGCAGTTCTCCGCAGAACTGGAACAAGCGGGACCCCAGGCCAAGGACCAGAAACCAGAACACTCCAAGGCTCGGGTAGGCTTCACGGAGAACAGAAACCAGGGCACAAGATGGAGATCAAGCCAGAAGGTTGCCCACATACGTGCGTGCCTCCTCCACCATGGCCAGTGTCACCAAGGTGCCGTTCCTCCAGATCCGCAGCTTTGCAGGGAAGACCAAGGCAAACTGGATTCCCTTCCTGTGGAGCTCTGTGCAGAAATGCAACATCAGCTTGTGTTGTGCCGCAACTTGCACCGAATAATCATTAAACAGGAGTACTTTCGCCCCATCGTACTCCAGGGCCCCCGATTTGCAAAAGGCCTTAAGAAGCGCTTCTTTACCTCTCCAATTGCAGTAGCGCGCTATGGCCGTACGCACCCGTTTGCCATCTGCCGCCTTAAGGCCAATGCAGTGGACTCTCTCACAGTCGAAGTGCAGGCCAGAATCCAGAAGACCCAGTTTTTCGGGCAGCCAGGAGCTGAAAATCTGATATAGATCGGCACCGGAGACAGTCTCAGGCAAGCCGACAAGCCGGAGGTTATTACGCCGGCTGCAATTTTCGTGCTCTTCAAGCCGGTCTTGCATGTCGACACTTTGTTTTTGTAGAGCAGACACCTGCGCCGCTAATGCAGAGCACGTGTCCTCCTGGCCCGAGATGCGCTGCTCCACCTCAGCGATTCTTCAGCTCTGCACATCAAATTTCTTGTGGATCTCCTCCACAGCAGACTGGAGTTTGTTGAGGTGGTCCGCTAAGACTGCAGTCACCAAGCAGGTAATTTTTTGTATCCAGTCACCCACAGGGATAGTAAACGAGGCCGATTCCGCCGCAATCTTGGCTGCAGGTGATGCAGGCTTATCGCGGGGTGGTTTCGCAGTTCATATGGGCATGCAACAGCTCGGTCCACGGCCCTGTTCAGTGACACCGAATCGGAGCACTCGGCACAATTCTCCCAGGAAAATTCGGAGCTGGATGCAGTGAATAGCTGATATGAGAGCGGATTTTGGCAGTGTCGACGCGGAGCTTTCCTCTCCTGTGTCTGTTCAGGTAGGCTGCATCACGTCTGACTTTTCTTTATCATTAATATATTTATTGATTTCTGTTTCTAGTTATTAATTGAAGATGATAAAGATTAGATTTTAAATTTGATTGGAGTATATATGATAATATTGCTTAGTATGCATGTTAGAGGTCTGCACGGGAACGGGGATCGCGGGGATCCCGCGGGTCCCCCCCCTGGCCCACGGGACTCCCACGGGGATGCCCCCCTGACCCACGGGACTCCCACGGGGACGCCCCCTGGCCCACGGGACTCCCACAGGGATGAAAACAGCCTACCTAAATTCTGGCGATGCAGACGTGCAGCTTACAAGTCCGGCGTCGCGTCGGGAAATAGCCATGCTGAGCAGTGAGCTCAGCACGTACACAGATGAAAGCCTTGCTTGCTGATTGGTCCGGCGGCCCCACCCCGCCGTGCCGCCGGACCAATCAGCAAGCAAGGCTTTCATCTGTGTACGTGCTGAGCTCACTGCTCAGCATGGCTATTTCCCGACGCGACGCCGGACTTGTAAGCTGCACGCCTGAAAAAGAAATCATCCTGGCCGGGGTCGGTGTCATGCTCCGGAGCTTCTACAGCCTTCCTATCTCCCTCTCCCTTCTACCTGCTTCCGGCCACACCCCCTGCTCCGCGGCTCTCTTCGGCAACTCAGCAGCAGCGATCGACACAAGCTTCTGATGGGGCCTACCCTTTGCGAGTCCCGCTTGTTTCAACTTCCTTTTTCCACAAGGGCGGGACTCGTAGAGGGAAGGCCTCGATGTCGGCAGCTTATCTTGATCACCGCTGCTGACGAGTTGCTGAAGAGAGCCGCGGAGCAGGGGGGTGTTGCCAGGTGCAGGTAGAAGGGAGAGGGCCAGATGCAGGACTCGTGGGTGAGGGAGGAGAAGAGAGAGAGAGAGGGGAGGGAAACAAAAGGAAATATTTCATACTGGGCTGGGCCGGAGTGGAGGGAGGGTAGAAAGATTCTGGCTACAGGGTGCAGTAACAAAGGAAAAGGGGGGAAAGCTGAAAATGGAGATAGTGACACAAAGAAGAGAAAGGGTAAGCAGGACCTACTGAATAAGGATAGAGATACAGAGGGGACATGAAGAGGAGGTGAAATAGAGACATATAAGTAATGCTGAAAAAGTGGGGGGGGGGTAGGATAAAGACATTGAAAGGGCAAATGGTGAACATGGGGTAAAGACAAGGACAGAGACAAATGAAGATTCTGAAAAAGTGGTGAGATAGGGATATAGGTGAGATGGACACAAAGAAGGGTGATGCTGGAAAATAGGTGGAATGGTAATTCTGACAAACACAGAAGGGAAATGCTGGATCAAGGAGAGATGGGGCTCAGGCTGGATGGAATAAGGAGAAATGCCTTGTTGGCCCGGAACTTCCTCTCCTACGTCAGAATTGACGTCAGGGAGCGAAATGCTGGTCAGCGCGACGCTTCTGCAGGGAAAGCTTGGGACAGCGGTGGCTTGGGGGCTATTCCCCGATGGCGGTGGCAGCAAACCGAGTGGCTTGGGGGAGGGCACGGAGAAAGAAAGAAAGGGGGCAGACAGGGAGACAGAAAGAAAAAGTTGGGGGAGAGAATGAGGTCTGGAAGAGAGGAAACATACAGGAGGCTGAATGAAAGGAAGAAAGATTGGATGCACAGTCAGAAGAAGAAAGTGCAACCAGAGACTCATGAAATCACCAAATAGCAAAGGTAGGAAAAATGATTTTATTTTCAATTTAGTGATCAAAATGTGTCTGTTTTGAGAATTTATATCTGCTGTCTATATTTTGCACTATGGCTCCCTTTTACTAAACCACAATATCGTTTTTTAGCGCAGGGAGCCTATGAGCATTGAGAGCAGCGCGAGGCATTCAGCGTAACTCCCTGTGCTAAAACCTACTATTGTGGTTTAGTAAAAAGGGAGGGGGTGTATTTGTCTATTTTTGTATTTTGTTACCGAGGTGACATTGCATAGAGTCATCTGCCGTGACCTCTTTGAAAAAACCCGGAATATGAATAATTAACATTTTCTCTGCCTTTCATTGTGCTTTGTGTTTTTTTAAAATTTTATTGTTGGTAGATCATTTTGACTTAGTCATTATAAAGTAGCTCGCAAGCCCATAAAGTATGGGCACCCCTGCTCTTACTCTGGGGCACCAGACCTCCCTCACGGCACACGGAAGAAAGAGGAGAATTTTTGGTCGTAGGGAGGAAGGTACAGAATGTGATAGGGAAGAAAAAGATGAGAGTGAGAAATGTGGCAAGGGAACAATGGGACAGATTGAAAGGGATGCAAGAGGGAGGAATATTGGACAGTGGTGAAGGGAATGGAGGGAGAGATGTGGCATAGTGTTGGAGAGGGGTGATAGAAGGAGAAATGTTGGGCATGGGGCTGGTGGGCAGGCACGAAAGATGAGAAAGAGATAAATGCTGGACCATGGTCGGGGGAACCAATGGACAGCAACAGAAGAATTTACAGAAGATGGGAAAGCGGAAAAAAGAAACTGGGACCAACTTTATGGAAAAATAAGTCTCCAGACAACGAAGGTAAAAAACGGAATTTATTGACTAAAATATGTTAGCTTTGGGAAATGTATATGGCAGATGTCTTTGTTTTGTGTTCAAAAGAAAAGGAAATGCATTTCTGGTTTTATTTCTACAGTGTTGAAGTACTTGTTGACTCTTGCTGTGACTGGTGGGGATCCCCAAGCACCGCCAGCAGAGGACCTCCTCTAGAGATGGCCAGAACTCCCCTCCACCAAGCGCAGCAGTCGCTGGCAGCATCCATGAGCCACTGAGGTGCCAGCATCTGTGACTCAGGGACGCTACTGCTACCTGCCAAGCTTGGCAAAAGGGACCCCCGGCCAACTGCAAAGGAAGTCCTCAGCTACAGTTTGTGGGTTCTCATCAGCTGAGTATTTATATTTTATATTTACATTAGAGGTTCTGGTAGAAACCCATTTACAAAGTATGTATTCTTCCCAATTAATATTTCCAAATTAATAAAGTCTCTTTGCTTATTTGTAAATGGGTCTCTACCAGAGCGTTTAATTCAGTAGCATAATTAAATAAAATAACTATTTCTGAAGTTTATAGGGAAGGATGGTGACGGAGGGGATTCCTCGCGGGGACGGGTGGGGACGGAGGGGATTCCTCGCAGGGACGGGTGGGGACGGAGGGGATTCCTCGTGGGGACGGAGGGATTCCTCACGGGGACGGGTGGGATTTTGGCGGGGACGGGTGGGATTTCTGTCCCCGCGCAACTCTCTAATGCGTGTGGTTTATTTTGAATGGTTGTGTTTTATTGGATCAATGGTAAAGAGTGATATTTATGATATTTATGAAAACTATGTTATATGGGGCTTGAGTAATATAAGTACTGTATTTTAATGTTGAAAATATTAACTTAATGATAATGGGGGTGTATTAAAAAGATATTATGAGGGGAGGAAAGGGGGTTTCTGTGGCTCTGTTTAAGGATTATTATTATTTTTAGAGATGTAATATTCAATGTAATATTTTAAGTTTTTTTATAACAATTTATTAGGGTATAAATGGATTAGTTATAAAGATTATCTAGACTATACTATAAGTTATTAATTTGTAGTTTCCTATGGATAGTTGCTTCTGTTGTAATCTGAATGGGATACAAGGTTGAATTTTGGAAAAGAGAATAGAATATGCCTGAAGAGGGACTTTGAGTTACTGATCTAAATGAGTGCTTTCAGGCATTTGTATTATGTATGGGGTAGGGGGGGGGAGGAGGGATTAATTATAGGGATATTAGGATGTGTAATGTTTATATAATGCTAATAAGGGTTAAGTATGTTGGATTATATTTTGGGGTCCCAATTGTGGGATAATAGACTTCAATGCTGTAATGGATCCATTACTGGATAAAAAACGTAGCAGGATGTTAAAATCATTAGGATTGGATAATTTGGTTCAATCTTGTGGATTGAAGGATATATGGCAAATTCTTCGTTATAATGCTTGGGAGTTTTCCTTTTATTCCTATGTTCAAAAATCATTTTCACATATAGACCATGTATTTGTATCAGACACATTTGTACAACAGATTACAAAAGCCATTATTGATCCAATCATTTTGTCAGATCATGGTGGAGTTTGGATTCAATTTAAAGTTGAGGAGCAAGAATATAAGAACATAAGCAATGCCTCCGTTGGATCAGACCTGTGGTCCATTGTGCCCAGCAGCCCGCTCACGCGGCGGCCCAACAGGTCCAGGACCTGTGCAGTAATCCTCTATCTATACCCTTCTATCCCCTTCTCCAGCAGGAAATTGTCCAATCCTTTCTTAAACCCCAGTACTGTACTCTGCCCTATTACGTCCTCTGGAAGCGCATTCCAGGTGTCCACCACACGTTGGGTAAAGAAGAACTTCCTGGCATTTGTTTTGAATCTGTCCCCTTTCAACTTTTCCGAATACCCTCTTGTTCTTATATTTTTTTGAAAGTTTGAAGAATCTGTCCTTCTTTACTCTCTCTATGCCCTTCATGATCTTGTAGGTCTCTATCATATCCCTTCTGAATCTCCTCTTCTTCAGAGAAAAGAGACCCAGTTTCTCCAATCTCTCAGCGTATGAAAGGTTTTCCATCCCTTTTATCAGACGTGTCGCTCTCTGAACCCTCTCGAGTAACACCATATCCTTCTTAAGGTACGGCGACCAATATATAATGCTAATAAGGACGCACCATTGCCTGATACAATGGCAGGATAACTTCTTTCGTTCTGGTAGTAATACCCTTCTTGATTATACCAAGCATTCTATTCGCTCTCTTAGCGGCCGCAGCGCACTGTGCTGTTGGCTTCATTGTCATGTCAACCATTACCCCCAAGTCCCTTTCTTGGGTACTCTCATTCAATAACATCCCTCCCATCGTATAGTTGTACCTCTGTAAACCGCTCTGAACTGTTTGTGGTATTGCGGTATATAAAAATAAAATTATTATTATTACTAGCTGATGCCCCGGCGTTGCACGGGTATTTAATTATAGCAATAACACTGTAAATGGATTCAAATAAAGATACTTTATTGTGGTGAATGAAAGTATTTTTTTAAAGCTTAATAAAAAGTACAATATTCAAATAATAATGTGAAATATTTGACAAAATGAATACAATACAACTAACGCAAAACGTGATTATAAACAACAATTTTAGTTTCACCTCCTGGAGCAAGAACATATAAATTCTTGGGTGAACCCACCCTTGAGCAAGCAACATAGAGTTGTGGGCCGCGAGACCCCCAGAACATATCAACCCAGGTAGTGAGGGATCAGCATACCAAGTTTCATTCAAATCGGTGAAGCCGTTTTTGAATTAATGAGAGAATGGCAGCTTTTTACATATTTTCCATTGACATGAATGGGTGAAATCTGATTTTCTGTTTGTAGCTCCGCCCACGTGTGCAGTTGGGCCGTGAGACCCCCAGAACATATCACCCCAGGTAGTGAGGGATCTGCATACCAAGTTTCGTCCAAATCGGTCAAGCCGTTTTTGAATTACAGTGAGAATGGCAGCTTTTACATTTTTTCCATTGACATGAATGGGTGAAATCTGATTTTCTGTTTGTAGCTCCGCCCACGTGTGCAGGTGGGCCGCGAGACTCCCAGAACATATCACCCCAGGTAGTGAGGGATCTGCAAACCAATTTTTGTTCAAATCGGTCAAGCCGTTTTTGAATTACTGTGAGAATGGCAGCTTTTTACATTTTTTCCATTGACATGAATGGGTGAAATCTGATTTTATGTTTGTAGCTCCGCCCACGTGTGCAGGTGGGCTGCGAGACCCCCAGAACATATCATCCCAGGTAGTGAGGGATCTGCATACCAAGTTTCGTTCAAATAGGTCAAGCCGTTTTTGAATTACTGTGAGAATGGCAGCTTTTTACATTTTTTCCATTGACATGAATGGGTGAAATCTGATTTTCTGTTTGTAGCTCCGCCCACGTGTGCAGGTGGGCCGCGAGACCCCCAGAACATATCACCCCAGGTAGTGAGGGATCTGCATACCAAATTTCGTTCCAATCGGTCAAGCCGTTTTTGCGTGATCGCGGCACATACACACACACATACATACACACATACATACCTCCGATTTTATATATATAGATTATTATATAATAGACCTGTTTGGAGATTTAATAATACATTGCTTGCAGATATACAATTTATTGAGGAATTTTAAACAAAAATGAAGGAATATTTCAACTTAATGCCTCAGAGGAGATCTCTTTAGAAATACTTTGCGATGCTTTCAAAGCTACCATGAGAGGGCAAATCATCTCATATTCGGCACATGTTAGGAAACAACTTAAATTGGAATTCTCTAATTAGGAACAAAATATTAAGGACTTAGGGCTCCTTTTATCAAGCCACGCTAGTGGGGTTAATGCGCGCAACTTTTCATCACGCGCTAACCCCCGCTAAACTATCACCTGCTCAAGAGGAGGCAGTAGCGGCTAGCAGTTTAACGCGAGTTAAACCGTTAGTGCAGCTTGATAAAAGGAGCCCTTAGAGTCACAGTTGGCCTTGAAGTGGGAACAAAATGCTTTACAGGCTCTCTTAAAGCTAAATACAAATATAATGAGATTTCTTCTAAAATGGCTAGGAAAGAGTTGTTTTCTCAGCAGGCTCTGTATTATGGAAACTCGAATAAAGCGGGAAGAGTATTAGCTAACTATCTTAAAGCTAAAAAAATAAAAATTGTGGCTATCAAAGATGAGACTGGGGAAACTCACTCTCAAATTTGAGGTATTTTAAAACAATTTTTGAAGTACTATAAAGCTTTATATTCTTCTGAGCTCTATTCAAATAAAGAACTTGATGGATTAGAATTTTTAAAATTAATTAAGGGACCTAAAATTCCCGAACATATAAAGGGATCTCTTGAAGTCCCTATATCACTGAAAGAATTACAAACAGCATTGAAGTCCCTTAGAGTTGGATCCGCTCCCGGTGGTGATGGGTTCACTGTAGAGTTTTATAAATCATTTCAAATTACCCTTTTATCTTATTTATTGAATTTATATCAGGCTCAACTGGCTAGAGGTTGCATTACAGATACTATGGCAGAATCTTTGACTACAGTTTTGCCGAAGCCAAATAAAGATCCTACGTTGGTTTCAAACTACAGGCCTATTTCTTTGAGAAATATAGATGGGAAATTTCTGGCTAAATTATTGGCTTTAAGTTTGGCCAAGGCTCTCCCTTATATTATTGGTATGCACCAAACAGGGTTTGTTGCTTATAGACATTCCTCAAACAACACCAGACTGGCTTTTCACGTGTTAAATCTAACAAAAGCCATGGGTGATCCAGCCTTCTCTGTGTCCCTGGATGCAGAGAAGGCCTTTGATAGTGTGGAATGGACCTTCAAGTATCAAGCAATGGATTGGTTTGGGTATGTTGCCAGTATTTTTTCAAGGGTCCTTTTACAAGAAATTGAATAGTATTCTTACCAAATTTATTTGGCTGGGGAAAATTGCAAGAATTGCTTTAGTATCTTTACAAAAAACAATTATGGAGGGAGGGGTAAATTTCTCAAACTTTTACAGGTATCATCAAGCCTATATTATGCTTCAGGTTATGTATTGGATCCTCCCTGAGCTCATGGAAAATCTTCCTGATTGGTTATGATTGGAATGGCAGTTCCTGTCTCCACTGAGATTAGAAACATAGAAACATAGAAATAGACGGCAGATAAGGGCCACGGCCCATCCAGTCTGCCCACCCTAATGACCCTCCCTACCTTTACCTTGTGAATAGATCCCACGTGTCGATCCCATTTGGCCTTAAAATCAGGCATGCAGCTGGCCTCAATCACCTGAAGTGGAAGACTATTCCAGCGATCAACTCACGTTTTGAGTATCAAGTTTCCAAGGTTATATAAGGACAATAGAATTTTGCTGGATACATGGCAGACATTAAAATATATCAATAATTTAACACCTATTCCGATACATAAATCAAAGTGTCAGTCCCTTTGACTGAACTCCAAGATTCAAATTGGCGGGTTTAAGATCATCTAGAAGCATTGGATGAAGGCAGGTATATGTACTTTGGAAGATGTAATGTCAGATAGTAAACTGCTTGACTTTTCACGATTGCAACATACATTTGGTTTGGCTAAATCTCAAAATTACAGATGGTTGCAATTGAAGCAGGCCATTCAGGAAGGGTTCCCTGATTGGAAAAATCTTAAAAATCAATATAGCTTGCTGGTCCTGTGTTTTCAAGTGAACTTCCTGGGACACCAGGCCGCTCAGTGGTATAAATTAATATCTGGATTTTTGATAAAGAAACCAAATACTGGTCTTCATGACATTTGGAGCATTGAGATAAAGCATCAGATTACTGCGTCTCAATGGCCACAAATCTGGACTTGGGGGATGAGATGTACGGTGTCTGCATCTATGAGACAAACATGATTTTTCTCATTGCATAGAGTGTATTGGACCCCAGTTCGGTTACAGAAATTAGATAATTTAAAGTCTAATAGATGCTGGCACTGTCATCTCAAAGCCGGGACATTGGACCATTTACTTCACTATTGTCCTTTGATACTTAAATTTCAGAGATCTATCCTGGATCAAGTGAACAATATATTGGAAAATCCAGTGGCACTGACGTACAATACCATCCTATTTGGTATGTTAATGAGAGCTAAAAGCCAAATATCTGCTAGGAATAACAAACTTCTCTTTATAATGACAGGGGTTGCCATACAACTTATATTGAAGAATTGGAAGAACTGGGATAGGTTAAATCACACTTTCTGGTGGGAATCTCTTTGTTATACTTTTAAAATGGAATGTTTGATGGCTATACAGCAGGGAAGTTACAGGAAATTTCTGGATGTTTGGGAGCCGTTGGCTAAATTTTGTAAGGAATGATAACTAACTTTATTTTATTGACCTTACACATCCAGGGTGGGAGGAAGGGGGGAGGGGTTTGCACTGGAATTGATTCGGGGATTTTTTTACGTAGTTCTTGTGGGTATTTACTTTCTTGATTAATAGGTGGGGAGGGTGGGGGAAAATAATTGCTTATTAATATCTGTAAGTGTATTATGCTTTTCTTGTAATATTATATGCACATGAATTATTTGTATGCATAACTGTAGTTTGGAAATTTAATAAAGATTAAAAAAAAAAAAAAAAAAAGACCCAACCTTTTGTAATGTAATCTGACCTTGAACTGAATAGGTAAAGGTGGAATAGAACACCTGATTAACAAAACATCTCTCTAGACTTGTCAACAGCATTTGACCTAGTTGACACCCGCTTCTCCTATCCCGATTCTTGGATTTAAGATTCACATGTATAGTGTTGCAGTGCTTTCAATCTTTTCTTCAGGGTTTTGGGGTTTTTTTTGTTTTTTTTACAGTTGTCACCTCATCTTCTAAATCAGCCACTCATCCTCTGCATTATGGCGTGCCACAAGACTCTATTATCTCTCCTCTGTGTTTAATTTGTTCCTAAGTCCGTTGACAACACTCATCCAAGAATTAGCAATTTCATTTCATATTTAAGCTGACGATAGAGAATGACACGGGGAAAAAATTTGTCCCCATCCCTGCCCTGTCCCCGCGACCATCATCCCTGCCCCATCCCCATCCCAACCACTGTCCCTGCCCCGTCCCTACTATCCCCTGCAGCATCCATACAAGCCTCACAAACAGATATGATTTTATATGTCTTTATTAACGCGTAAAGGAAAACAACATTCTTTGCAACTTTAAAACTTAACTATCCCAGCCTATACAAAAACAAAACATAACCTGTAATTTTAATTATCCTTATTTTTTAACCCGTGGATGAACAACAAATCATCCACAATCTCTGGATTTAGTCTAGCTCTTCTTTCTTCCACTGTCCTTCCCGCAATAGAGAATACCCTCTCCGAAGATGTGCTGGTAGTTGGAATGCACAGTATCCCCCGTGCAACTTTTGCTAATTTTGGCCAACTTTCTTGCTTATTTCTCCAAAATCTCAAAATATCAGCATCAACATCAATTGAACAAAGATAGCTAACCACCTCATTAACAGCAGCCTTCTGAGGTATCAATGTTTCAAAAAAGTCACTGAGGAAAACAACAGTTGCATCCATTTTCCTTCTTTTGCAGGGACCTGGCCCTGGGAGTTCTTCCACAGTGGTGATCTCTGGAAATGTGGAATGTTGGTCCAGATCTGAAATCAAGGGGGCTTCCATTTCAACCTCTTGGTAGAACCTCTTTAAAGATATGATTGCCTGTGTTTTAGCATCTTATGGGAAAATAACTAGATTATTTTTCAGACATGGGTGTAACATGGAAACAATGCTGTGTAATGGATAAACAGGGAAATAAGTGTTGACTGCTCAAAATTCTTCTTTATGGCAGCAATAATTGATGAATCTGTTGCAGTAACAGATGTTTGAACAACTGAGCACGTGTTGGAAGGACATTGCAAAGGATAGGTGTTTTATCAGCAGACAAGGCAGTTGTTGCCGCATCAAAGTTGCGCAAGACACAAATTGTGCCATTTAATAGTGCTTCATTCAAATCCAAAAGCAGTCTCTGCAGTTTTTTATCCCTATACTCACTGGCCAGTTCTTTAAGATGTGGTAGGTTTTGAGATACTGATTCCAGCATTTTATAGATGCTGTTCCATCTTGTTGGAACAGCCTGTTAAAGGCTAGTCTCTAGTTTGTGATGCATTCTTGAATGCTTGACATGTGCGACGGTGTCTTCTGCAAGATTTATCAACACACTTACATCAGCAATTGGAGAATCAACGTTGTCATTGTGCTTCAGTCCATGAACCAACACAAGATTCAAATTGTGGCCTGCGCATGATAACCACTGTTGATCTTTGAAGGCAGCCTTAACATTAGCTCCATTGTCAGTGACGATAAGCCCCAAACTCTTCCAAGATTTCCTTGACAATAGATCAAATATTAGCTGCACTGTGCTTATCAAGCAGAGTTCTGGTGGCAAGAACTTTAGCGTGAAGATGAAAAATTGTTGTCTACATAGGTGCAGTCACGGTTATGTATGACATGCCAGTTCCATCTTCAGTCCACAGATCAGTTGTAATGGCAAATTTATTTTGCTGACCCAACACATCAGACAATGCAGCCTTTTCTTTTTCAGCAATAGCAGAAATATGTCTGGACACTGTTCTGGCAGAGGGGAGTACCAGATCAGAAGAAACTTGACCATATTTCACACCAGTGGAAATCAACAAGTCAGCAAGGCGAGCGAATCCAATTCCCTTGACCATGGAGAAAGGTCTGATGTTTATGGCGCACATCGAAGCAACTGCATCAGTAACTTCTACTTTCACTGCTGTAGGCAAGGTTCTGTATTCTTCCTTCTGATTTGCTTTATGTAAAAGTCCTTGATGCTTCTTATCGCAGTATACTTTTGCCCACCACAGCTTGCTGCATGTGATTTCAGTCCACTGGTACTATCATGCGACTTCCACCTCAATGCTGTCATGCAAGTCTTGCAAAACTACTGTATTGACCATCCACGTAGACGACGACAAAGAACTTCCACAGCGGACTAGCTCCATTATTTTCAATCAGAAACAATCGATTGCTTTTTTATAATGATGAGATCCTGCACAGTATTTTTTATCCATGATTAACCTAGAAAAAAAACCCCAAAACAAAAAAAACTGTGTGAATGACCAAACAAACAAAAAAAAAACCAACAATACCAAAAAATAGCAGTAAAATTACAAACTGCTACAATGGATTGAATTCATTGTAGCAGTTTGCCTCAGTATCATTGTCTTAAATATAAATACTCACCTTTGCCGAACGACAATATCTCTTTCAATGACAATGTTTGCTGAATGACAATTTCTTTCAATGATAACGAGCTTTAATTGAACAGCCCAAATTTTCTTTTACCAAGCAAATATTTCCTAGGACCGACATGAAAAAAGAAAGTATGGGTATGAGACAGTTTAATACACTGTATGCACACAAAGTGATAAAAAGATTAAACAGGACATTTATATTTCTTATCATTTAGAAAGCATACAGTAGATAAACCTGGCAGCCAAAATAAAAATATATATAAACACAAAAACAGCGCTCAGTTGTCTTTGCGCAATTGTCCGCGCACTTTTGTTTTGCACACATTTGACTTGCCACCCACAAAAACAAATCATATGATAATCAATATGTACTAGTCATAGAGAAAAGACCAACCATGAGACCTCATCATTGCTCTAAAAAACTGCACTTATGGATTTTGAAAGCATCAAGTAAATAAACCACTCAAACATGCCGTTTGAAAAAGGAATACTGAAAATGGAAGATGGAAGATGGAAAATAGAGAATGAAACGGAGACAAATTTTTCCTCATCCCCGCAAGTTCTTTTCCTGTCCCTGCCCCATTCCTGCAACCTCCGTACTCATCTGCATAAGCCTCAAACACTTTAAAATCATAAGTGTTCAAGGCTTGTGTGGTCAAGGCAGAGGTTACAGGAACGGGACAGGGACAGTGACAACACTCATGAGGACGGGATGGGGGAAACTGAGTTCCTGTGGGGCATGTCCGGCAGGTCTGTGTTTTACAACCCCTCTTTCTATTACTCTCTTCCCTCTTTGTACATGTCCGCAGGTCCATTGGTGCTGTTGCTCTCCTCTCCCCTGTACATTGAGCAGACATCCTTTTGGTGGAAAGAGAAGGGTAAAACGCAGACCTGCTAACATGAAATCTGGTTTTTAAACATGTGCAATTCTGCCACAGCAAATGGACTTTGTTTGGTGCATTTGGCATGGAAGAATCGCTACTGTGGCTTTCTAAAAGGGGCCCTTACTGAGTCAACTCCTTAGTCACCTAGACCAGTGTTTCTCAACTTCAAGCCAAGTACCAACTGAGTACCCCAGCCCCAATTTCTGCCCTGACCCCATCCCCATCATAATAGTACTAATTGTAATGCAATTTCTTCCATTCATTTTCATGTACACACAATATAATCATATTAATTCATTATGGTAACCACAAAATTAAAAGAAACACAAAGCACACTGTATGCAGAGAAAATGTTAATTATTCATTTATATTTGTTTTATTTTCAAAGAGGTCAAGGCAGATGACAGTAACAACTTAGAAAAACAGACAAATATAGTGCAAAATATAGAAATAGATTATCATATTCTCAATACTGACACATTTTAAACCTTAAATTAAAAATAAGACATGGAGGTCACATGACGCCATGAGCGGATGAGGACGTGTTCCTGATCAGCTCTGGGACCCCGCTCCTCCTTAGCAATTTTCGCTGGTTTTTTTTCGGCGTTTTGGCCGACGCTGATCACTTGCCTCCCCGACCTATGGGATTCCCATGGACAGATATTCTAACTAGGTCCCAGGAGGCGGCGCGCATGAAACCACGGCGCAAAGAAAAGGAGCGTGCGAGCCCTGGTGCGGTCAAAATGGCGGCCGCTTCCAGGTACCGCTGTCTCTCGGAGTTCACATCGCGGCGCTGATACGATATAAAGGCCGGCGGTTGGCGCAGGTTCTGGGTCCTCAGATGGACACCTTGACGACCCATGAACCCGCCTGGAGCAGCTACTAACTGACACAGCAGCCCGAACTACCGAGCTGGAACAGCGTGTATCCACGGCAGAGGACTCCCCTAAACTCTCTTGAACTAGATCTCGTGGCCTTGCAGAAAACGGTTCATCTCCAAGCTGCTAATTGGATGACATAGAGAACCGTTCTCCGCCGAGGGAATCTTCGTTTTATGGGAATTCCTGAAAATTTACTGACGCTCACCTGCTAGCTGAGTTGGAGGGCTGGCTGAAGAAGCTAGCAGATTCCCTGACACAGCGTCCTTGGGCCCGCTCTGCTTGGAACCGTGTACATCGTCTTGGAGCGTTGCCCGGCCAAGGATTCCAGGCCCCGGTTGTGATCGCCAAATTCCTGAACTATAGACACAAAATGGAGATCTTACGGCAGTACCGTGCTAAACGTGATACTCTAAAGTTTCGGGGCTCCACTGTCCGGATAAGTCAAGATTATTCAGCATCCCTCACGGAACGCAGGAAAGCCTTTTATCCACTATGTTCTAAATTGGTGGAGAGCAAACATCGTTTTCAATTCATATATCCGGCGGTCTTGAAGATCCATCATGAGGGCTCCTGGCATTTGTTCACAGTGGCCTCTGAAGCCGCGGACTACATTAATAAAACTCTACAACCTTCTTCGGAGCCACCATGATACTCTCCTGAGTTTCTGTGCTTTCAATAATTGTTAGTGGGGCTCATAGCGCTTAGCCAGAAGCCACATTGTTGATTTTCATTGTTCATTGCTAATGTTGCACTGTTGATTTACTATTGATAATGGAGGGGTGGGGTTCTGTGGGGCGTCAATTTTTGGACCTCCTGCATATTCCTTCGGGGATATGATTTTTGGGTCTCTTTGGGGCATGGGTGGGGGAGGGATGACCAGTGGGAAACAGTCCACTGATATGATGTTTTTGGTTTCTAATCATTTCCCTTTTTCTTGCTAACTATTTGCTATGGGAGTAATTTTTACACTGTTTGGTTTTCTACTGCTTACTCGGGTGGGGCTGGGCGCCCGGGGGTCAGATACTTACGCCGCTTTGTTTTCATATCGTCTGTGTTTTTGACCCTGGGTGACCACTCCCTCCGTATTCTTTCTTGGAATGTGTCTGGAATTTCATCTACCAGTGAAACGCACCCAAACTTTTTGAGACAGATAAAACACCATCGAGCTGACCTGGCATGCTTGCAGGAGACTAAATTATCCCGGGAGGAACATCAAAAGTTGAGGAAGGGGCTGGTGGGCTCCGTATATTCAGCATCTTCTTCGGGGAAAAGAGCGGGAGTATGTTTATTGGTTCGCAAAGGTTTACAATGTTCTGTAACGTTAATTTCTGAGGGCCCTCTAGATAGATATCTGCTCTTAAAAATATCTATGCAGGGTAACAGACTTCTGACTGCTGATTGTATATGGGCCAAATACCTATTCCCAGGATTTTTTGATTCTCTGGTGTCCTTAGGTCTCCAGGATACATACGCTGCCCCTGGTTATAGCTGGAGATCTTAAACCAGGTGATGGATAATTCTCTTGATCGTTCTTGCTCTTCTGTGTCATCCTCACCTAATTTGAATAAGGGCATCCCCTTTCTATGTTAGTCTTTGGGTTTAGTAGATCCCTGGAGACTCTTATCCACCCACTGGAACGAGACTATACACAACCAATCGCATGCCCACGGGTCTTCTCCTCCCGTTTAGACTATTTTCTAATTTCGGAATCTCTGTTTGTCCGTGTTTCTGAGGCTACCATAGGCCCACTGGAGGTATCCGATCATTGCCCTATTTGGGTGGACATGGCCTGGACCGTTGTCTCCTATGGGATCATGTCGGTGGCGTTTCCCATCTTATCTTCATGAGGATCCCACCTTTGGGGAATACCTCCGGACTAGTTGGGAGATTACTTGACAACCAATGCACAACACCGCACCGACCCTATTCTGGGAAACCGCTAAGGCTATCCTTAGGGGGGCGATTATCGCTTATGTAGCGGCATGGAATAAACGCATTTCGGCAGGCATTATTCGTTTGGAGAGACAGTGCTCTTCTTTGAAAGCGGCGTTCTTGTGTACCCCTACCGCCGCTTTAACGGGATGAACTTCATTCGGCACAGGTATCCCTCAATGCATTAATTCATGTATCGTACTAAAACGCTCTCTTATTTATCGTAAATATAAATTCCACCGCTTCGGAAATAAATTGGGCCGGATGCTGGCATCTTTAACTAAGAACTGGCAAGAATCTAGATATATTTCGAAAATTCGGCATGGCCCTAACATTTATCACACCAAACCGAAGGACATTGCAGACGCGTTCTATCATCATTTTTCTACCTTTTATTCCGATCCCGGTCCGTATTCTGGCCCCGACGTCTTAGACTATTTAGAAGATGCTGGCCTGCCTTGTTTCACAGATCAACAGCGGGACACCCTGAACAGACCTATACAGGGCATAGAGATCCAAAAGGCAATTAAGACATTACGCTCTTGTACAGCCCCAGGCCCGGATGGGTTTTCCGGCGGAATTCTTTAAGATGATGTCCGCCTCAGCTATGTGAATCTTTGATGTCCTACTATGACGAGGTCATGGAGAAGGGGGCTTACCAAGATTTCACGAACTCTGCCACCATTACATTACTTCAAAACCGAATAAACCTAGGGATGACGTAGACTCCTACAGTACCGATATCTTTACTCAATGTAGATGTAAAAATTCTGTCTCGCTTGTTGGCCAATCGCTTAACACCTCTTTTACCGCATGTTATCTCTCGAGCGCAGGTTGGTTTTGTTCAGGGCCGCCACTCTGTCTTCCCTGTGCAGCAGCAGAATTTCCCGGCCTTTCCTGTGCAGCAGCAGCAGCATTTCCCGGCCTTTCCTGTGCAGCAGCAGCATTTCCCGGCCTTCCCTGTGCAGCAGCAGCATTTCCCGCAGCCCCCTTCCCAGCCGCCGCATTTAAATTCACAGAAAAGCGCTGCGCCGTGCTACCGCTGTCTTCGGCATCTTCTATCCACTGCGGCCAACCCTAGCGGAAACAGGAAGTAGTCAGAGAGGGCAGGCCGCAATGGACAGAAGACGGCGAGGCCAGCAGTAGTGCGGTGCAGCGCTTTTCTCTGAATTTAAACACGGGTGAGCTGGCAAGAAGGAGGAGGCTTAAAAGTAGCTGGTTTTGGCGATGAGTGAGCGCGGGAGGGGGGAGTCGCCGGCTGTGCTGTGTCTCTCCGTGTTCGAATTTGAAAATGGAATTCGACACGGAGGGACACAGCACTTGTCAGGTACCCACAGCCTCTTAAATGCGCATGCGATGCTTAAGAGGATTATTATCAATGATACAGCTCTAACTGTAACCATTAGTCTTCCTTAGCCATATCTGATCCTCACAATTATAAAGAAAGCTCCCAATTGTAGGCTGTACCGTACATAGAGAATGACACGGTGGAGGAAGGGAGCAGGGAAGGAGATGGAAGAAGAAAAAAAAAAAAAGATACCACCAGAATTAAGAGGAGGAGTGGATTTAGTATGGGGAGGGGGGTTCTTTCTTTGCTCCGGAGTCCGGTTGAGCTGATCGAGAGGGAATCCAAGATCACCTGAGCCGGCAAGACTTTGCAAAGCTGCCAGCCTCAGCTGTTTGGGGCTTCCCTTGCTCCAGAGTTTGGTTGAACTGATCGTGAGGGAATCCAAGATCAGCTGAGCCTGCAGCTTCGCAAGTCTTGCCGTACAAGCTGATCTGTGATTCCCTTGCAATCAGCTCCAACTGACTCCGGAGCAAAGAAAGAAACACCCCCCCTCCGGAATGCTGGGCTGGCAAGCAGAAGGAAAGTGTTGGGAACCTACCTTAGAACTTTCACCAAGTTTCAGCTCCGAAGTTTCCAGCTCCGAGTCCGCAGTTTTAGTGTGGGTGAATCCCGTACCAGCGATCTGTCCTCCTGCTCGCAGCTCCGAAATTCCTCTGAATTGCTACTGCTATCACCACTATAACCCATTTGAATGGGGTTGTCAAGATTGTGTGTGAGCAGTAGCAATTGGTCCTCTCACTGCTTGATGCAGGAAGAGGTGACCCCAATCAGGAGCTGGTACATTAAAGGGGACAGAGTCAATGCAGAACGGCAAAGTCGGCGATGAAGACAACATGGCCGCGGAGAACTATGAAGACAGTCTAAGGCACAGTAAATTACGGTCACGAAGGAGGGGTGCGTAGTACCCTGTGGGGACAAATCTTTTCACCGTTCTTGCAGGCGGGAAAAGTTTTGTTCCTGTGTCTGTGGCGATTTGGCCTATAGCGTCTCCATGGCCTGCAGGCAAACCATGGCCCACCGCGGCTTCCCACAGGGATCGCTCCCTGTGTCATTCTCTAGCTGACGACATTCTCCTTCTATATCACACCAACCCAACCAATCCTGATGTTGCTCTTTATGAATTTGCTTAGACAGGACTGCTTAATGGCCGGCAGAAATTTCATTAGTTTTCAACCCCCCAAAAACTGTAGGCCTGTCGGCTTATAGCAGGGGTCTCAAACTTGTGGCCCAGGGACAACATGTGGCCCACTAGGTACGATTTTGAGGCCCTCGGTATGTTTATCAAAATCACAAAAGTAAAATAAAACAAGTTTCTTGATCACATGTCTCTTTAGCTATAAATTACAATATTATTAAGACTTAGCCAAAAGGAAAGATTTTATAAACTATAAAGAGTTTTACCTCATGCAAAGGAAAAATTATGTTCTTACTTGTTAATTTTCTTTCCTTTAGACGCAGCATATGAATCCAGAGACCAATGGGATAGCACACATCTACCAGCAGGTAGAGATAGAAAAACTGATTAACAGGTGGTCCTATTGGCTGGCACGCCTCCTGCATCTTCAGTATTGCTCCTTGCCCAAGCATCCGTAACCATCAATATGCTTAGCATGTAAAAAGAACTTATTTCCCATAACAAATTTCAAAAGATAATAATACAGAATACAACTATCAATAATAACAGACTTCGAAAGTTGCAAAAGAAAAACCAACAGTCAATATCCAGAAAGGGGGTGGCTCTGGATTCATCTGCTGCGTCTAAAGGAAAGAAAATTAACAGGTAAGAACATAATTTTTCCTTCCTTAGCAACAGCAGCAGATGAATCCAGAGACCAATGGGAATGTAGCAAAGCAATCCTCAATCTGGGTGGGAAGCAAACGCCGCCTCCGCAACAACCGAAGCACTAAATGCAGCCTCCGCATGCGCCCCCACATCCAACTGGTAATGCTGAGATAAAGTATTCATGGAAGACCAAGTAGCCGCGTGGACAAAACTCCTCCAAGGAAAAAAAACCTCTGGACTGAGTCCAAGTAGCCGCCATTGCTCTGGCTGAATGGGTCATGAAATTCTTCCACCAACTGTTTCCCTGCCATCAAGTAAGCATAAAGAATGTCCTCCTGGACCCTTCAAGCAATGGAGGCTTTGGACACTGCCATTTGTTTGTCATGTCCCTTGAAGAATACAAAAGTCATTAGAAACCTACAGATTGCGGAGAATGCTACACACTTTTAAAAAACGTAGTAAAGAAAAGCTCACCTCCCCATTCCTCCTCCCAGGAAGAAGGAAGGAAAAAGTGAGAGTGGCATAAAAGAAAGGATGACACCACCTTAGAAAGAAATTGTGGTACTGTCCGAACTGACATCCCAGAATTTGTAATCAGAAATAAAAATCCCCGCTGTACAAGGCCTGCAGCTCAGAAAACTGCTGAGCTGAAGCCATGGTCACAAGAAACAACTGTGTTCAACGTCACACAGCCTTTTAGAGTCTTAAAAGACAAAGTTGAAACAAAGCCTTCTGTAAACTGCGAAGAAGTATCTTAAGACTGTACTCTGGACAGGGTATGAATATACTGTACTCCTTTTAGGAACTAAACTACATGAAGCTGAAAAGTAAGCAAAAAGCAAGATACCTAGCCCTTGTAACAAGCTAAGATTGCCACTTGAAGCTGAAGGGAATTGAACGCTAAGCCCTTGGCAATATGCTTCTGCCAAAAAAGAAAGAATATAAAACATACAACTCTGGAAGGGTGCCAGTGTTGAGAAGTACCCAAGAAAGGAAAAGCCTCCAAAAGGAAGCATAAGCCACAGGTGAAGACGTCTGTATCACCTGGAGAAGAGAAGAAATAACCTGCTTCGTATAACTCTTGCACGTCAGCAGCTGCATGGAGGAGGAAAGTGCAGCAGCGGCTGAGGAGGCAGGCAAAGCAGGAGGGAGGAAGCCGGAGGTGGTCGGAGGAAGCAGGGGATAGCGATGGTGAGGAGCTGGTAGCGGCGAGAGTTAGCTCCGCCCACCCGCACCGCGTCACCAGCAGCGTCGGAGCCCGGACTCCCCCTTAAAAGGGGGGGCGCCAACGGCGAGCGGCAAAGACGCTCGCCTTAGCGAGGGCGCCTTTGCGAAGGAGACTTGAGAAGGAGCCCAGGCCGCCCAGCAGCAAACTTCTTTCTTCTCTTACAGCAAACTTCTTTCTTCTCTTAGCTCATTCACTTCTTTCTTCTCTTACTCTTTCTTCTCAGACATTGCAGCAAGGGGAAGATAGGAGGTGCTGTGCTGAACTGAAACTCGAGCACATGGCAGGCAGTGGAGGAAGCTGCGGGGTTTTGGGAAATCGGAGAGCAGACAGAGTGAGGAGAATAGAGGGCTGAGAGTGGAGCGGACAGAAAGAGGGGGCTGAAAGCGGAGCGGACAGAGAGAGGAGACCGGAGAGCAGAGCGGACAAAAAGAGGGGGTTGAAAGCAGAGCGGACAGAGAGAGGAGACTGAGAACGGAGTGGACAGACCGAGAGGAGAGCTGAAAGCAGGGGAGGAGAGCCAAGGGGCGGAAAGTAGACCAAGTGGAGTCGAGGGGAAGAGGCAAGAGATATCTCCGCCCACCCCCTGACATCACCAGCCAAACTCCCCCATAAAAGGGGAGGAGCCAACAGCGCACAGCTGTTAGGAGCCTTGAGAAGGAGCCAGGAGCCCAGGCAGCCCAGCAGCGAAATCTAACTCTGAAAAATAAACCACAGGTACATTCTTCTCTACTCATTCTTCTCTTCTCTCTCTACTCTTTCAGCTAACTGCGCGCCGGGCACCACTCATACACACCGTGGAACATAGGAACGAGAAAAGAGTAATGGAGGCTGAAGGAACCCAGCGGAGCTACCCAGTATACTGCACCGAGTGCCTTATGTATGACAACCTCCCCTCCGGGAGGCAGGCGTACATATGGGGTCGATGCCAGGAACTGGAAAGCCTGAAGGAGGTCGGGAGACTGCAGGACAGAGTCCAGGAGCTGGAGGGACTCTGCACCATAGAGGAACAGTGCTGGGCAACTGAGGATACCACCAGAGAGCAAGGATACCATCACGGAGCAAGTTAGAGAGCTCGAGAAATTCATCGAGGAGGCCTGCAGGATGGTGGAGGCACAGGACCATCAGCATATCAGAAGGGAACCAACAGTTGGAGGACAGAATCCACTAGATGCTATGGGAGTAGGACCTTGCGGAGGATCTGGACAGGCAGATGAGGTGGAGACCCAACAGAACCCGGAGGAAGGATTAGCGGACCGCGCCACTGATACAGACCTGAGACCAGAGAGACAGCTGAGGAAGGGGAGATCTGCAATCGTACTGGGAGACTCAATCCTGAGAGAAGTGGACAGTCACATAGCCGGAGGGAGAGAGGACCGATTAGTGATTAGGGGGCAAGAATGAAGGATGTCATCGACAGAATTGAGAGAATCCTGGAAGGAGCCGAGACGGAGGAGACAGCAGTAGTAATCCACATTGGAACCAACGACGTCAGCAGGAGGAACTACAACAGGACCACACTAACTGAGCAATTCAAGATCCTGGGGAGGAAACTGAAGCTGAGGACAAGGAAGATAGCCTTCTCAGAGATCCTGCCAGTACCAAGGGCGGATACAATGAGGCAGACCGAACTGCAAGCAATAAACGGTTGGCTAAGGAGATGGTGCGAAGAGGAGGGTTTCCACTTTGTACGGAACTGGACAACTTTCCTGGGAAAGAACAAGCTCTACAGGAGGGACGGACTGCACCTGAGCACGGCTGGGACGAGGATGCTGGCACGCAATGTCCAGAGCGGCATAGACTTGGCTTTAAACTGAGGAATAGGGGAAAGCCGATAGTCGATCTGACCTCGACACATCGGACAAAAGTATCAAATAAGGATACTGAGCCAGGACATTGTAAAAAAGGGCTCGGGACTGAATGGGAATTTTTGGAAAAAGGACCCAAGGACGCAATGCAGGGGCCCAAGGCACAAATGAAACTAGCAAGCAGGACTAAGAGAGAACAACAGGAGCCAGAGGGGCAATCAAAAATGGGGAAAGAGGCTGAGGACGAAACAGACACACAGCAGGAGGAGGATGAACGAAACGAGGCTCGGGGACTGGCAACCCATGAGGGGGTCGGCAGGAGCGCCAAACCACGAGGAAAACCAGCAGGGAGGGCAAACAACCGGGACTTACATTGCCTATACACTAATGCTAGGAGCCTAAGGGCCAAAATGGGAGAGCTGGAAGTCATAGCCAGTAAGAAGGACCTAGACATAATTGGAGTCACAGAAACATGGTGGACTGATGACAATAAATGGGATGTGGTCATACCAGGGTACAAACTCTACAGGAGAGACAGGACACACAAGAAGGGTGGAGGAATAGCACTATATATAAAGGACTCCATACCTTCAACCAGGATGGAAACATCAGTAAAGGCGGACTGCTTGGAAACACTATGGGTTAAGCTACCAGGAGGAACTGGAGCAGACATAAAAATGGGTCTGTACTATCACCCACCTGGACAACCGGAAGCAATCGACCAGGACCTGGAGGCTGAACTGAGGCAGGTATGCAAAAGCGGAAGTGTGGTGGTGATGGGGGACTTCAACTACCATGGGATAGACTGGAGTATTGGACACTCAAACTGCACGAGGGAGACCAAATTCCTGGAGGCCACGAGGGACTGTTTCATGGAACAGCTGGTCATGGAACCAACATGGGGAGAAGCCATTCTTGACCTAATCCTCAACGGGCTAGGGGGACCCGCCAAGGAGGTGGCAGTACTAGCACCACTAGGAAACAGCGATCACAACATGATCCAATGCAGGCTAGAAATTGGATCATCTAAGGTGAAAAGAACCACAACGACAGCACTCAACTTCAAAAAAGGGAATTATGATGCCATGAGGAAAATGGTGGGAAAGAAACTCAATGGCAACGCAAGGAAGATGGAGTCCGTAGAAAAAACCTGGTCCCTACTCAAGGGCACGGTGCACGAAGCACAGAACCTGTACGTCCCCAGGTTCAGGAAAGGATGCAAAAAAAAAAAATCGAACAAAAAACCCTGTGTGGATAACAAATGCAGTGAAAAAGGTGATAAGTGACAAGAAAGCATCGTTCAAAAAATGGAAAAAGGATCAAACAAAGGACAACCAAAAGGAGCACAAAGAAAACCAAAGGGAATGTCACCGAGTGGTTAGGAAAGCAAAAAGAGAATATGAGGAGAGACTGACGGGGGAAGCAACAAACTTCAAATCGTTCTTCAGGTATGTGAAGGGGAAGCAACCGGCAAGGGAGGAAGAGGGGCCATTGGATGATGGAGACAAAAAGGGAGTGGTAAAGGAGGAAAAAGAAATAGCTGACAGGTTGAATATGTTCTTCACGTCAGTCTTCACGAGGGAGGACACATCCAATATTCCGGAACCCGAGGAGATCGTAAATGGGGACCAGGATGAAAAGCTGATCCAACTAGAGGTAAGCCAAGAGGATGTCCTCAGGCAGATAGACAGACTAAAGAGCGACAAATCGCCAGGTCCGGACGGCATTCACCCAAGGGTACTCAAGGAACTCAGGAAAGAAATAGCAGAGACATCCCAGAGGACTGGAAAATAGCAAATGTCACGCCCATCTTCAAGAAGGGTTCAAGGGGTGACCCGGGAAACTACAGGCCGGTGAGCTTGACCTCGGTCCCGGGAAAAATAGAAAACAATGGACGGCTAAAGTCGAGTCAGCACGGCTTCTGCAAGGGTAGGTCATGCCTCACAAACTTATTGTACTTCTTTGAGGGGGTAAACAGCCAGGTGGATAAAGGGGAATCCATAGACATCATTTACCTTGAGTTCCAAAAAGCCTTCGACAAGGTACCACACGAACGACTGCTCAAGAAGCTGTGGAATCACGGGGTACAAGGGGAGGTCTACCGATGGATCAAAAACTGGCTGGCAGGCAGGAAACAGAGGGTTGGAGTAAAGGGCCATTACTCAGACTGGCAATGGGTCACGAGCGGAGTTCCGCAGGGGTCGGTGCTGGGACCGCTCCTGTTCAATATATTTATTAACGACCTAGAGGCGGGAACAAAATGTGAGATTATTAATTGCAGATGACACCAAACTCTACACCAGGGTTAAAACCACGAAAGACTGCAAAGATCTCCAAAGGGACCTAACGACACTGGAAGAGTGGGCCAAAAAGTGGCAAATGAGCTTTAACATAGGGAAATGCAAGGTCATGCATGTAGGGAAAAAGACCCCGATGTTCACCTACAAAATAGGGGGATCACTGCTAGGGGTAAGTAACCTTGAAAGAGACCTAGGAGTGATGGTAGACAAATCACTGAAGGCGTCGGCACAGTGCGCCACAGCCTCAAGGAAAGCAAACAAAATGTTGGGTATCATTAAGAAGGGTATCACGACTAGGACAAAGGAAGTAATCCTGCCACTGTATTGTGCAATGGTGCGCCCGCATCTGGAGTACTGTGTCCAGTACTGGTCGCCGTAACTCAAGAAGGACATGGCAGTACTTGAGGGAGTCCAGAGAAGAGCAACTATGCTGAGGGGCACCGAGGGACCAATCTGAAGACCGGATATGCAGTCAAGGGAGGTTTGCTGTCTGCCTGGAGCCAGGGTCCGAGATGTCACCGTCTGTCTTGATAGGCTTCTCAAGCCCCAAGATCACTTCCCCATGGTCCTCATCCACATTGGCACAAACGACACAGCTAAGAACACCCCGGAGAACATAACTAGAGACTTTGGAGCCCTAGATGAGAGGCTGAAGCAGACAAGAGCACAGGTGGTCTTCTCCTCGATCCTCCCAGTTAGAGGCAAAGGAAGTGCCAGGGATGAGCGTATACTGAGGACTAACGAGTGGCTTCAAGGATGGTGCCGGGAAATGAACTTCGGATTCCTGAACCTTGGAGAGGCGTTGCAAGGACTTCAGGGACCAGACAGACTCCATCTGACCAGCAGGGGTAAACACGTCTTTGGACACCGACTAGCCCGCCTGCTTCGTAGGGCTTTAAACTAAGTAAGTCAGGGGAGGATACCCACTCAGATACAAGTGCAGTAAGGAACGATCCTGATGAGGTGAGTCGAAACTCCGATTCTAAGTCCAAAGTAAGAGTCCCCATTGCAAACAATTCTCTAGGAGTCACACTACCCCAGGTGGGAAACTCCCCACAGGGACTTAGCAATCAGGGGATATGGAGGGCTATGTATGTTAATGCACACAGTTTAGGCAATAAGATTCTAGAATTAGAGACCGAAATAATGAATGCCGACCTTGACGTGGTGGCAATATCCGAAACTTGGTTCACAGACTCTCATGGGTGGAATATGGCTATACCGGGATACAACTTATTTCGTCAGGACAGAGAGGGAAAGTCAGGGGGAGGGGTGGCACTATACATTAAAGAAGACATCAAAACTACCAGAATCACAGATGTCAAGTACACCGGGGAATCCCTCTGGGTGAACCTGGCTAGAGGCAGGGAAAAATGCATGTATCTTGGTGTAGTATATAGACCTCCAAGACAACTGGAAGACAAAGACTCCGAACTAATTGAAGACATAGAGAATACCACTCTACGGGGAGATGCTGTTCTGCTAGGGGACTTCAACATTCCTGACGCAGATTGGAACTCATACTTAGCAACAACCAGTGGCAGCAGGAGACTGTTAACATCCATAAAGGGAGCACGACTCAAACAAATGGTATTGGAACATACTAGGGCCCAGGCGATCCTGGACCTGGTACTTACCAACGGGGATAGCGTCTTGAAGGTCTCAGTAGGAGATACGCTAGCCTCCAGCGACCACAACATGGTGTGGTTCTACCTCAGGAAAGGTTTCCCTAGATCAAACACGAAAACAAAAGTACTCAACTTCCGAGGCACTGACTTTGAACACATGGGAGATTTCGTCCAACGGACACTGCAGAACCAAACTACGACCGATGATGTGGAAGCTATGTGGTCATCCCTGAAATCTATCATACATGAAGCGACAAGCCTCTACATTAAATCAGTACACAAACGGCGGAGAAACAACAAACCCCAATGGTACTCCGCAGAAATCTTGCACCTCGTCAAGGAGAAGAAAAAAGCATTTATTTCCTCAAACGAACGAGACTAGGAAGCTAAACTAGAACATAGGGCGAGGTCTGCAGCGGTCAAAACGGCAGTCAGGGGAGGCCAAATTTCGAGTGGAAGAGACTCTGGCAAATAACATGAAGAAAGGGACAAATCCTTCTTCAGGTATATTAGTGATAGGAAAAAGAACACAGGCGGGATAGTATGCCTTAGAAAACCAGATGGGAACTGCGCAGAATCAGATTACGATCAGAATCAGATTACTGAAATAAATACTTCTGCTCGGTCTTCACCTGCAAGGCACCGGGGCACGGTCCACAGTTGCAGGCAAGGCCCAGCGTGGAAGACCCTTCAGAATTTTGAGTTCACACCTGGCGACGTCTACTATGAACTGGCAAGACTCAAGGTGAACAAAGCCATGGGACCGGACAATCTACACCCCAGGGTGCTCAGTGAGCTGCGTGATGTCCTGGCAGAACCGCTATCAGGACTCTTCAATCTCTCCCTAAGTTTGGGGAGAGTCCCCATAGACTGGAAAAACAGCTAACGTCGTCCACAGCACAAAAAGGGTATGCAGGGCAGAGGCTACAAACTACAGACCGGTGAGTCTCACATCAATAGTATGCAAACTCATGGAAACACTAATCAAACGTAAATTAGACGCAATCTTGGATGAGAGAAATCTACGGGATCCCAGTCAACACGGATCACCAAGGGTAGGTCCTGCCAATCCAATCTCATCAGCTTTCTTTGACTGGTAACAAAACAGCTAGACTTGGGAGAATCCGTGACGTCGTATACCTAGACATCAGCAAAGCTTTCGATAGTGTCCCGCATCGCAGGCTGTTGAGCAAGATGAAATCAATGGGGCGGGAGAAACACTAACTACATGGATCAATGAATGGCTGAGTGGCAAGACTTCAAAGGGTGTAGTTAACGAACCCTTTCTAAAACATTGAGGTGACCAGTGGAGTACCGCAGGGCTCAGTCTTGGGCGCACCTTTTCAACATATTCATAGGGGACCTAACTCAGGGGCTTCAAGGGTAAGATAACGTTATTCGCTGACGACGCCAAACTAATGCAATATAGTGAGAGACGGCAATTCACCCGATATTATGACACAGGACCTACATTTGTTGGAGCTTTGGTCCTCGACCTGGCCAGCGGGCTTCAACACTAAGAAATGCAAGATCATGCACCTCGGCAGCAGAAATCCGTAGCAGAAACTTACACCTTGAATGGTGAGACCTAGCTAGAACTTCAACAGAACGAGACTTTGGGAGTGATCATCAGCACAGATGTGAAAACTGCTGATCATGTGGAGAAGGCTTCATCTAAGGCAAGACAGTTGTTAGGTTTGCATCCGCAGGAGTTTCGTCAGCCAGAAGCATGAAGTCATAATGCCATTATACAGAACCATGGTGAGGCCTCATTGAATACTGTGTGCAATTCTGGAGGCCACACTACCGAAAAGATGTGCTGAGAGTAGAGTCGGTGCAACGGATGGCCACCAGGATGGTCTCAGGGCTCAAGGACCTACGTACGAGGAAAGGCTGAAAAATTTGTTGCTGTACTCACTCGAGGAACGTAGGGAGAGAGGAGACATGATCGAGATGTTTAAGTAATATTACCGGCCGTTATCGAGAGGAAGAAGAGATTCTCTTTCTCAAAGGACCCTCAGCCACAAGAGGGCATCCGCTCAAACTCAGGGGCGGGAAATTTCATGGCAACACCAGGAAATATTTCTTCACCGAGAGAGTGGTTGATCCTTGGAACGAGCTCCCGGTGCAGGTGATCGAGGCAAACAGCGTACAAGAATTTAAGAGCAATGGGATGAACATGTGGGATCCCTTTGAGGGTTAAGCCAAGGGAACCTGTCACCACGAGTGGGGATCCCTAGATAGTAGACTTGGGGGTAGGTCAGTTAGAGGTGGGCAGACCTGATGGGCTATGGCCTTACGCCGTCATCTCTATGTTTCTAACTAAAACTGATAAAGGGTATGGAAAACCTCTCATATACTGACAGACTGAAAATAGCTGGAGCAGTTCTCCCTGGAAAAGCGTAGACTTAGGAGGAGACATGATAGAAAACCTTCAAGATCCTGAAGGGCATAGAAAAGATAGACATGGACAGATTTTTCAGATTATGGGGAACCACAAGTACAAGGGGGCACTCCGGAGAAATTAAAAGGGGACAGGTTTAGAACAAATGCTAGGAAGTTCTTTTTCACCCAGAGGGTGGTGGATACAGGAACGCGCTCCGGAGGCATGTGATAGGCCTGAGCACGTACAGGGCTTCAAAGAAAGTTTGGATAGGTTCCTAGAGGATAAGAGGATTGAGGGGTACAGATAGGAGTAGAGGTAGTTATAGGGATAGTCAGGGACCACTAGCTCAGGTGAGATGGACCTCTGTCTGCCTCAGCGGAGGCAACTTCTTATGTTCTTTTGACTTTTCAAAAGCTAGGTCGTAATATCAAAGTAGGACGAATATCCATTGTTGATTGGACCCTAGGTAAGATACCAGGAATCTCAACAGTTCAGCCGTCGAAAGACTCATCAGATCCGCATAGCAAGGATGGCGCAGCCTATCCGGAGATTCTCTAATTACTGTGACCTGAAAGCGAGCTTGAGATGGCAAAATTCATCCAATCATCAGCCTTAGGGAAAACACTTAAAAAGAGAAACTGTAGGGTCTACATAGCTGTAGACAGTGTACAATCTGCTGACATCATCTGCCTGAAATGTATGTCCCTGCCTTACCACATTGTAAGCTAAATAGATAAGAGTTTGAGCCATGATGTGCCCTGCCCTCCTGAACATGTAACATTTAGAACTGCAAGGCTTAGATAAGCAGATAAATGAACTAGCTTCCTAAGTCGTACCCCTGAACCTATCGCAAGTGCTGGCTTAGGACCAATAATAATTGTAGAAAGTTATAGAAGTAACAAATGAAAATTGTAGTTTTTGCATATATTAGTTTGCATATGCTTAGTGAAAAAGGCATAAAAGTCCGTGCATTTCCTGTTTCTGACACTCTTATAAGCAGGCTGCTAGTCTGCTTAACCGGCAGGCCCTCCTTTTGGGGTTGGCAGACCTCAGGAAGTTCGACCACTTCAACTGACTTATCCAGTCCTCAGTTTAAAGTACAAGAATCATGTATCAGTTTAATTCTGTCCTGGAGAGGCATAAAAGTCCGTGCATTTTCCTGTTTCTGACACTCTTATAAGCAGGCTGCTAGTCTGCTTAACCGGCAGCCCTCCTTTTGGGGTTGGCAGACCTCAGGAAGTTCGACCACTTCAACTGACTTATCCAGTCTCAGTTTAAAGTACAAGAATCTGTATCAGTTTAATTCTGTCCTGGAGTGGCCACCATCTGGTAAGTAGGAATTGATCATTCCTATCCTGTCTCTTTTCTCCTGCCTAGTAAGCCACTTGATCCATCACTGAAGTCATGGGGAGGAAATATAGGACCTGTGTTTCACTGTTTTGGTTAACAGATATTACTGGCGTGTGTATTGTGTGTGACTGAGACGTCCTTGGGACGAAGCGAGTGCAGACCTGTTAGTACTGCGTTTCCCTAGTCTGGAGACGGGCAGGAATACAAGGAAGTGTTTTTGTCCTCCTTTGCACAATGGGGGGATGTCAGTTCTACCTATGGGGACCCCCTTGATACAATGTTAGTTAATTTAAAAAGGGATTTAGCTCTGATTATGGGACTACATTAAAAAAATCAACCCTTATTCGTCTGTGCCAGTTAGAATGGACAACGATTGGTGTGGGCTGGCCCCCCTCTGGCTCCCTGGAAGAGGACATAACCGTCAGGTTTTTATCATAGTAACCTACCCTAAGACTGGCCATCCTGATCAATTCCCCTATATAGATAGTTGGTTAGACTTAGTCCGCAGCAAGCCTTCTTGGCTTTTCCCTCCTGTACCCAAGAAACTCCAGTCCCAAGTCCTCACCCTCAGGAAGACTGTCAATGAGCGTTATCATCCTACTCATGTCTTCGAGTCTGACCCTTCAACTGACATACTTGAAATACCTACTGCTCCTCCTTCTTACTCGGCAATACCACAGCCCATACCCAATCCCAGTTCTGTCTCCCTTGCTCAGCCTTCTGTTTCCCAGCCTGTACAACTCCCTGCCCAATTTCCAGCTTTCCCTTCCCGAGCCCTGGCTGATAGCCCAGCTCATGACATTCTGTCCTCCCCAGTCTTTTATCCACCTCTGGACTCTCTCTCTCTCTTTCTGATGATTCTCCTTTCAGCCATCGCTTGAGACCTAATCCTCCTCAAATAGTTCCCATGAGAGAGACAAATGAAACAGGAGAGTCTGGAGGCTACAATCTGGCCATGTTCCTTCGCCAGGTTCCTGTTGCCAATCCACCGGATGCCGCCGGGCATCCTAGACCACCAACTATTAGCCTTGTATATCAGCCCTTCACCACTACTGATTTAAACAACTGGAAATCCCATTGTCCCCCTTACTCAGAGCGGCTACAGGCAACTATTGACCTTATTACGTCCATCATTCGTACACACCGACCCACATGGTCAGATTGCCAGGAACTACTTCTCTGTCTCCTAAATACCGAAGAGCGTAAACGGGTTCTGCAAGAATCCCTTACAAAGGCCAAGGCGGATGCGGATGCAGCCGACCCCAACTGGATTAATAACCATTTCCCTTCTCAGGACCTAATTGGGACCCCAATGACCCCACTCATAATACTTTACTTGTGCAGCAACCGCCAGTATATCCTTGAGGGTCTCCGGTTGGCTTTCTCGGAAACCCACCAACATTTCCAAAGTATCTGAGGTCCTCCAAATGATTGATGAATCCTCAGCCGCATTCTAATGAACATCTCTGTGACGCCTACTGTACCTTTAACTTCCTTTCACCCAGAAAAACTCTGAAAATCTACGTATGGTTTATACCTCGTTTGTGAGCCAAACACAACCTGATATCCGTAGGAAACTCCAGAAGCAGGAGTGGGTTCGCAGGCATGAACATTGTCCAACTCCTTGAGATTGCCCAGCGTGTTTGCCCAGCGATATCCGAAACCTGGCTCACAGACTCCCACGGGTGGGACATGGTCATACCGGGTTACAACTTGCTTCGCCGGGACAGAGAGGGTAGGAAGGGAGGGGGTGTAGCATTATATACTAAAGATGACATTAAGGTCACGAGAATCTCAGATGTCCAGTATACTGGGGAATCCCTTTGGGTTAATTTGGCCAGAGGGAAGGACAAATGCTTGTATCTTGGCGTAATTTACAGACCCCCAAGACAACAGGATGACCTGGATATGGAAATAATCGAAGATATAGAAAATATTCACTTTGCGTGGGGACACAGTATTGCTAGGTGACTTCAACATGCCTGATGTGGATTGGGTTACACTTACCTTCTGCTTCCAGCAGCAGCAGGAGGCTATAAACTCTATGAAAGGAGCAAGCCTCAGGCAACTGGTGTTGGAACCGACAAGGGATCAGGCAATACTGGACCTGATACTTACCAATGGAGAAAGTGTCACAGAGGTCTCCGGTGGGCGACACATTGGCCTCCAGTGACCACAACATGGTATGGTTCAATATCAGGAAAGGTTTCACTAAATCTACTACACTAACCAAAGTCCTCAAATTCAAGGACACAAATTTCAAAGGAAATGGGAGACTACGTTCACCAGGTGCTACAAAGCCAAGAAGAAACCGATAACGTGGAAGACATGTGGTCGACTTTGAAAGCAAACCATACAAGAAGCAACAAACCGCTATGTAAAATCAGTAAGTAAACGGCGAAGGAACAATAAGCCACAGTGGTTTACTGCGGAGAATCTCAGACCTGATCAAGGAGAAGAAAAAAGCATTCATCTCTTACAAACAATCAGGGAAATCAGGTCTCTAGAGCAGACTACTTTGACCAAATCAAAAGCCGTCAAAACGGCAGTCAGGGAGGCTAAGTTTACACATGGAGGAGTCTCTGGCAAAAAACATCAAGAAGGGAGATAAATCCTTCTTTAGGTATATCAGTGACAGAAGTAAAAAACTCAGGCGGGATTGTACGTCTTAGGAAACCAGACGGAGACTATGTGGAAAAGGATTCGGAAAAAGCCCAACTATTAAATGAATACTTCTGCTCAGTCTTCACCCGAGAAGCACCAGGGCTCGGCTCTCAGCTACAGACAAGGGTTGGCTCAATTGACCCGTTTAGTAACTTTGAGTTTACGCCCAGCAGTGTCTACGGTGAGCTGTCAAGGCTCAAGGTTAGCAAAGCAATGGGGCCGGACAACCTGCACCCCAGGGTGCTTAGGGAGCTGAGTGATGTCTTGGCGGAGCCACTGTCCGCGCTCTTCAACCTCTCCCTTAGGACGGCTAACGTCATTCCACTCCACAAGAAAGGCTCAAAGATGGAGACAGCAAACTACAGACCAGTGAGTCTAACATCGATAGTGAGCAAACTAATGGAAACTCTAATCAAACACCAATTAGATAAGATCCTGGATGAGGAGAATCTACGGGATCCCCGACAACATGGATTTACTAAGGGGAGATCCTGCCAATCCAACCTGATCAGCTTCTTTGACTGGGTAACGGGGAAGCAGGATATTGGGGAGTCCCTGGACATTGTGTACCTGGACTTTAGCAAAGCATTCGATAGCGTACCACACCGCAGGTTACTGAGCAAGATGAGTTCTATAGGATTAGGTGACACATTGACGAAATGGGTTGGGAGCTGGCTTGGAGGTAGGCTCCAAAGGGTGGTGGTGAACGGCACCCCCCTCCGAAATGACGGAGGTGATTAGTTGAGTACCACAGGGCTCAGTCTTGGCCCAATCCTATTCAACATCTTTATAAGAGAACTTGGCAGAAGGCTTCGAGGTAAAATTAACATTATTCGCCGATGACGCCAAACTGAGTAATGTAGTGGGCAAATGCACAACAGACGAAGATTCAGTGCCCGACAACATGATGCACGACCTACTCCTACTGGAGCGATGGTCTAGGACATGAGCAACTCAACTTCAATGCCAAAAAATGCAAAGTTATGCACCTGGGCAGCCAGAATCCATGCAAGTCTTATACCCTTAATGGCGAGATCCTAGCAAAAACGGTAGCAGAACGAGACTTGGGGGTAATCGTCAGTGAGGACATGAAGTCTGCCAATCAAGTGGAGCAGGCTTCGTCCAAGGCAAGGCAAATCATGGGCTGCATACGAAGGGTGTTTCGTCAGTCGTAAGGCGGAAGTCATTATGCCATTGTATAGATCCATGGTGAGGCCCCACCTGGAATACTGTGTGCAATTCTGGAGGCCGCATTATCGCAAGGATGGTGCTGAGACTGGAGTCGGTGCAAAGAATGGCCACCCGGATGGTCTCGGGACTCAAGGATCTACCATACGAAAAACGGCTTGACAAATTACAGCTATACTCGCTCGAGGAGCGCAGAGAGAGGGGGGACATGATCGAGACGTTCAAGTATCTTACGGGCCGCATCGAGGCGGAGGAAGATATCTTCTTTTTCAAGGGTCCCACGACAACAAGAGGGCATCCGTTGAAAATCAGGGGCGGGAAACTACGAGATGACACCAGGAAATTCTTTTTCACTGAAAAAGTGGTTGATCGCTGGAATAGTCTTCCACTACAGGTGATTGAGGCCAGCAGCGTGCCTGATTTTAAGGCCAAATGGGATCGGCACATGGGATCTATTCACAGGGCAAAGGTAGGGGAGGGACATTAAGGTGGGCAGACTAGGATGGGCCGTGGGCCCTTATCTGCCGTCTATTTCTAGGTTTCTATGTTTTTATGTTTTCATGAATTGAGGGACAGTGCCAACTGGCGAGAGGCTAATAAGCTTCTCTGGCGCAAAGCAGACCTTCTTGCGTGTAGCCCTCTAAAAATACTTTCCCAAGTAACCGGCCCCCTGCACCAAAACTCTGAGCCCTGCTCCTCCAATCGCTCCCCCCTATTCCTCTGGCCCCTCAAAACCTGCGGGGTCCTAGCCTGATAGGACAGGACCCCGTAAGGATTTGGAATGGGATCAGTGTGCCTATTGCAAGGAGAGAGGTCACTGGAAGAACGAGTGTCCAAACAAGCCCCGTACTTGCCAAGCTAAAACTACGGACAAACCTACTATTGGTTTGGCATCCTTTCATTCTGACTCTGAAACTGAATACTGAGACAGACTGGCTCGCAGTGAGTACCAGGGACTTTCCGGATTGTTCCCAACTTACTCGCTCGGTTCCCACAAGCCCTTGGTCAATGTCCGTATAGGGGGACCACTCTATCTCTATGCTGGTTGACACCGGCGCCAAACACTCAGTTCTGACCCGCCCTCTCAGTAAGCGTTCTTCCAAATCTATCTCCATTAATGGGTGCAACTGGCTCTTCTGATTCTGTCCCTATCCCTATCTGTTCACATTGGTGGCCATTCCATACCAGTTTTAAAAACCCGGTGATCTCCCTGATTACCGCCCCGTTCAGGACCTCCGTGCTGTCAACATGTCTTGTAGAGGACATCCATCCTACTGACCCTAATCCTTATACCCTGTTGGGATTGGTTCCCCCTGGAGGCTACCCACTTCACTGTTTTGGATCTCAAGGGATTGCATTCTTTTGCTGTCAGTTAGCCCCTTCTAGTCAGCCAAATTTTGCATTCCAATGGGAAAACTCTTCCACTGGACAAACCTCCCAAGTAACCTGGACCCGTCTATCCCAGGGCTTTAAAAATAGTCCCACTCTATTCAGTACCGCCTTTGCTTCAGACCTTGCCAATTTCTCCCTTTCATCTGATTCCCAAGTCTTGCAGTACGTGAATGATCTTCTTCTCTGCTCTCTATCTATCTCTGCCTGTCAGGAGGACACTCGCTCTCTCCTTCAGTTTCTTCTCCATTGCGGTTCCCGTGTGTCTCTCCGGAAGGCTCAGTTGTGCTTTCTTCATGTCACCTACCTTGGGTTTCATATTTCCCAGGGTACCAGGTCCCTTCCCCACACCTGTGTCCAGGCTGTCTGTAGTCTCCCTGTTCCCGATACTCGCAAAGCCCTGTGCGCCTTCCTCGGTATCGACGGATACTGTCGTATCTGGATCCCTGATTTCTTTACTTTTGCCTGCCCTCTGTATGATTCCACCAAAGGCGCTGACTCAGCCCCTTTTGTCTGGACCCAACTTCAAGAGCGGTCTTTCCGCTGCCTCCAAAAACTTCTGACTCAGGCTCCTGCCATTGGCCTTCCTAACCCCTCCAAACCTTTCCAGCTCTGTTCATGAAAAATCCGGTATCGCAGCCGGAGTCCTTATCCAGTTCCTTGGTTCCTGGCATAGGCCCATTGCTATCTCTCTCGACAATTGGATCCTGTGGCTGCTGGGTGGCCTCCCTGCCTTCGGGCAATTGCCGCTGTCTCAGATCTCTTACAGCATGCTAACAAACTCACTTTTGGCCAACATATTGACCTCTTTGTCCCACATTGTGTGACCTCTCTTCTAGAACATAAAGGTTCCTTGTGGCTCACGAATGAGTGCCTCCTTAAATACCAAGCCCTTCTTTGTGAAAATACCCTCAGGTCTCTCTTGTTGTCTCTTCACTCCTTGACCCCTCCACTCTCCTCCCAGCTGGTCGTGCACAACTGCCTTGACACCGTTGACTTAGTTTATTCTTCCTATCCTGATCTCACAAATATCCCACTCCGGGACCCTTATCTCACTCTTTTCACAGATGGCAGTTCGTCTGTCACCCCTCCTGGTACCCGTATTGCTGGTTTTACAGTAGTCTCTGCCACTTCCCCTTTCCTCAAGGGCCCTCTGCCCTCTGGCACTTCCGCCCAAGAAGCTGAGCTGTATGCCCTCACTTCTGCCCTGCGCCACTCTGCCTCTCAGTCTTGCAACTTATACACTGACTCTAAATATGCTTTCCTTACCTTGCATGCCCATGGGGTCAT
Organism: Geotrypetes seraphini; assembly: GCF_902459505.1. Lineage (NCBI taxonomy): Eukaryota > Metazoa > Chordata > Amphibia > Gymnophiona > Dermophiidae > Geotrypetes > Geotrypetes seraphini. The sequence goes on along the minus strand of NC_047092.1, from coordinate 110,946,907 downwards.
CTGGAAACATCGAGGTTTCATTACAGCCTCCGGCCGCCTGATCCATCATGCTCCCCTCATTCTTGACCTCCTCGAGGCCGTCAAATTGCCCTCCCGTGTCACGGTTATGCACTGTCGAGCCCACCATCGTGTCACTGATCTCGTCTCACGCGGCAATGCCCTTGCCGACCGCATAGCCCGAGCTGCCAGCCTCTGCCCCCCTCCTTCGGCTCCTCTGTACACCATCATTCCTTTTCTGGACACCCTTACACCCCAGTACACTTCTCAGGAACAGACTTGGACCCGCACTCTTTCGGGCCAGTCTGTCCTGAAAGGGAGGGTGGAAACAAATATGCGCCAATTTAAGTGCCAATCCAGACCCACACACTGATACTTCAAACGCGAGCACAGCAGGTACCCTTCTATTCATTCCTTAACATCTGGCCCTCACGATTGTCAGAAGATGCCATGATCTGGCGCACTCTGGAGAATCCGCTATGAAAATGACCCTCAAGAGACATTTCTTTATCAATCACCTTGATCAGCTAGTCCAGAATACGGTCCGACATTGAAATTCCAGCAGTTACTCGAAACCTGTTTATACAGTTTGCTGAGGCTATTGGAAAAACCCTTAATATTAGCAATTGCTTTGTTTGTGGTGGCACTAATATGGATGAGCAATGGCTATGTTGGACATGTTAAGCCTATCTACACAGAACCTTACTTTTGCTTCCACTCCTCGGCCTCCTCGATGGACTTTGCAAACTCCATTATTGCCTCTCACTGCCTGCAGTGGATTGATGGTCCCTTCAATGTGCAAGTCGGACACCTCAAATGTACCTTGCTCTGGTCTTTCAATGCCACAACAGCTACCTAGACTCCCTGGCCTGCCAACCTCACCTCCACTCTGCCAGGTAGTCCCCTCCAGAATCTGCTCAATGGTATCTCCTACGATCACTGGCCAGCCCCCGATGGTCGATACTGGCTCTGCGGCTTATTTGCATACTCCTGGTTGCCAGCAAATTGGACTGGAACTTGTGTACTCGGCATGACCCGCCCCAGCTTCTTCCTGTTACCACTGGCCGATGGCGAAAGCCTGGGTGCCCCTATCTTCAATGCCAGGGGTCGCCAAAAGCGGTCTGACTCCCTCCAGATTGGAAAATGGGATGATGACTGGCCTCCTGAACGGATCATTGCTGTTTACAGACCTGCCACATGGGCTGAGGATGGCACCTGGGGCTATCGGACCCCAATCTACATGCTGAACCGCATTATTCATCTACAAGCTGTACTCGAACTGATAACTAATGAGACCGCCTGAGCTTTGAGTACCACTGGCAGAGCGAATGCTAAATTGCGCACTGCTATTTATCAGAATCGTCTAGCTTTGGACTATTTACTAGCTGCTGAAGGGGATGTTTGTGGTAAATTCAACCTCTCCAACTGTTGCCTTGAACTTGATGATGATGGTAAAGTAATTGAGGAAGTTGTAGACCATATCACCAAGCTTGTTCCAGTTCCTGTTCAAATCTGGCATGGCTTCAATACGGACTGGTTCTCTGGTCTCTTGGTTACCGTCTGGTATGACCCTGAAAACAATTCTGCTGATAACTGCTTTGTCCTCCCTGGTACTATGTTGTCTACCTTATTTGGTCCCACTGGCCATGAAGTTTCTTCACCGCACTGTGGACTCTGCTGTCAACCGTTCCACTGCTGCAGTGGCTCTTGCCCTCTCCCAGTATCGTCCCGACTTTCCTGACCCCTAACTTTATTTTGTCAGGCTTGGCTCCTTAGGTATGCCAGCCTGAAAGGGGGGAATGTAGGTTCATGAAATGGTTAACTGTTGTTTAAAATGGATGAAGAACCATAAGCTGAAACTGAATGCAGAGAAAACCAAATTCCTACTACTAGAAAAGGAACAAAAACCATCCCTAACAGAACTGGAAGTAAACACAACCAAATATCCAATACAGAGCACTCTCAAAATTCTAGGAATACAATTAGACAGATGCTGCACTAATGCAAACACAAATCCACAAAATCGTACAAAAAGCATTCTTCACCATGCGAAACCTAAGAAAAATAAGAAAATTCCTTACCAAAGAACACTACAAGCTCATTGTACAATCCCTCATACTTAGTACCTTAGATTATTGCAACAGCCTCTATCTACCTTGCCCAAACAACATGATAAAACAACTACAGACCGTACAAAATACTGCCATCAGACTCATCTACTCACTTAGCAAATTTGACCACATCACTCCCGCCTATGTAGACGCACACTGGCTTCCGATAAAAGCAAGAACTCAGTTCAAATTCTATTGTCTACTATTTAAAGTAAACCATGGCACTGCCCCCAGCTACCTAAACAACCGCCTACACCACTACCACTCACCCAGATCAAGGAGAACTCAGAACCTATTCACCTTCCCCCCTCATAATGGTACCCGACGTAAGAAACTTTACGACAGCCTCCTGGCGACACAGGCAGCGAAAATTGACCCCACCATCACCAAACTGATGATCAAAACAACAGACATCAAAGTGTTTCGAAAAGAAATCAAAACAGTTCTATTCATAAAACACGTCCTTACTTACTAATCTCCTCCCACTCGTACATGCTTTCTCCCCTGTGAATAACACACTAGTCAATTCCTTGAATCATACCAACCAAAAAATATCCAGACCGCTAAATAAGCATCTACCACATGTATCCAATAAACTTATCCCTTCAATGTTAGGTTATCCTCCTCAGCTACCCGAATATATTGTTATTCTCCACTGTTTCCTGTAAGTACTTGAATCTTTACTATGTAATTCCATCGGATAAATACAGATATCCTCTAATTTGTAACTATCAACTGTATCATGTAATGTACATGAATCTTTGTTATACAATTCTCTCGGTAATGTCTAGATATCTTCTAATTTGTAATCCGCTTAGAACTGCAAGGCACAAGCGGAATAGAAATCACTAATGTAATGTAAAATACTGCTCTGGCCTACATAGCTGGAAACAGTGTACAATATGCTGACATCATCTGCCTGAAATGTATGTCCCTGCCTTACCACATTGTAAGCTAAATAGATAAGAGTTTGAACCATGATGTACCCTGCCCTCTTGAACATGTAACATTTAGAACTGCAAGGCTTAGATAAGCAGATAAATGAACTAGCTTCCTATAGGACTATGCATATGTTTAGTGAAAAGGGCATAAAAGTCCGTGCATTTTCTGTTTCTGACACTCTTGTAAGCAGGCTGTTCACTGCACAAGAGTCCGGCATGCTGTAAATAAAACTCTTGTACTTTCTTCACACCTCTGTCTCTGTGTGTCCAAGTGACCTTTCAAAACCAGAGGCGAGAAAGAAGCAATGCTGCTACCCCCTCTGACTGCCACTCCCTGTGTCTGCTGAAGAAGCTAGGAAGCTTTGAATTTTGAGACGTGGCCATGAGGTCTAGTTCTAGGATATCTCACCTTTATACAAAGAGCTGGAACGCCTGAGCAAATAGTTCCCAATTTCCAGGATGTAGAAGATTTTATTACGCTGTAAAATATACAGCGCTGTAAAATTACACGCTGTAAAATTATACAGCGCTGTGTATGCTGTAAAATATAAAGCGTACACAGCGCTGTATATTTTAACATACAATAGACAGTCCATGCTCAGATTTTGTGGTGAGAAAGTCTATCTAAACCCTTTTCCTGTCCTGTAAAATGATGCGCTGACAGAAGAGGAAGAAGAGATTCCACCCATTGAAGTAGAACCATTACTTTACTCGCCAACTGAGTACATCACGTACTTTCCTGGCTGTAGAGAAATACCACCATCATAACACTGTCCTAAAAGACCTTTATCGTCATTCCGGAAGAATGGTCTGAAACTCCTGAAACGGTAGCCTGACCATGCTTCAGTCCAGAAGAATGAACAAGTACTGACTCCTTGTGCTGAGGATTGAAGGCACTGAACCCCCCAACCCGACAGCCTGGGATGTTTGGCGACTTTGAGCCAGTCCAGCAAAGACCGAGGCATGCCTTTGAAAAGATTAATCTTGCTGAGCCACCAAATTATGCTTGAGGAGCCTACTAGATACTACAATTGGAGCCTTGAGATACCAGGAACCACTGGAACAAAAGCGACTGCTGTAGCGTTCTCATATGAAAGCGAGCCGAAGTTCCCAGTGGAGTCACCACCATAGATTCTAGAACCTGTATAGAATCCCATACTCTTGTTCTTGGTGATGGAAGAAGGCAAACCTGAGACTGTAACCTGTCGCCCCAGTCTCTGGGAAGAAACACATTCCTCTCTTACATGAACAACATCCCCTGATATTCCAATAATTAGTATAGGAGAAAAGAGCTCTTTGGAAATTTGAAGATTCACATCCAAAGAATTGAAGAAAAGAAGTTCAAATAAAGAAATCACATGTTTGTATCTGACAAATTGACCCGGCTGGAAGATATCCGAATCAAGCAGCTGTCTAAGAAAAAAAGTACCTGAATCTCCTATTTGCGTCAAAATGCCACTACTGCCCTCATTTTCTAAAAAGTTCATGGAGCCGTGGCTAGGCCAAATGGCATCTGTCAAAATTGATTGCGCTGCTCGATGAGAGCCAAACGAAGATAGTGCAAATTCGGTGTCCATAGGGAAATTGTAAATATTCTCACAGTTTTTCTCTGGAAATGTCTAAGAACATAAGCATTGCCTCTGCCGAGTCAGACCATAGGTCCATAATGCCCAGCAGTCCGCTCCCGTGGCGGCCCCCCAGGTCAATGACTTGTAGTGATCTAACTCTGAGAAACTAATTTACCAGAATGAGATCCAGTCCCCTTCTGACCAAATCCCCCATCTTAGGCACTATGAAGTAAATGGAATAACTTCCCTTAGTTCCGGAAGAACTAAAACTACTGCCCCGAATACCAGTAACACTTAAAAGAGGTCTCGCACGAACGTAACCTTTGGAAGCTCAATACATGGTCACTCTAAGAAAGAATCTGAAATGGGAGAAGGATTCAAAGTTGCAAGCATCCTGAAAAATGCCCAAAGCCCCCTGACCTGACATCATAGTGTCTCCCCCCCTCATGAGAAGTATAAAGAGTTACCAGAAGAAGTGAAGACCCCTTCAGAATGAAGAGCAGATAGTCGGGGAACGGCTGGACTAGAGCTGTAAATTCTGGAAGAAGAAAGGAACTTTCCCAGAAAAAATCCAGCTTTGCGATGTAAGATGGAGTATGTTGGAATTCTGAAAACAGTACTAACTCCATGTAATGTTAGCCAAAAATTTACTGCCTTTAAAGTGAAGACGTACTAGACGTAATCTAGACGCTGCATTGACCGCCCCATGGGAAACAATCTGCACCCTAACTGTTATCAGATAAAGCTCACATCCCTAAAGAGAGCTTCAGGGATGATTCCAACAGCCACATAGCATTTGCTACTCTGTGGGTTTGGGAGAATAGGTAACTTGTCCCTGGTTAGAAGAAGCCACACAGCTCTTCCTGCCAGTTTGAGGGACTGTCTAGCAGGTGCCATGAGAAGATGGCGACCTGAGAAATCTATGCGAGAAGCTTTGAAACTTGCAGTCCTTGGCACACTAGAAATAGAAAAGACAGTTCAGGAATCAATTCTATAGTGCTACCAGACACACACAGCGCTTTAGTGCTACCAGACACACACAGCGCTGCACAGCGGCACAAGGAACACAAGAAAACCTCTAAATCTACATAGACTCAGCCTTCAGGGGCACCGAGAGAAAAAAGAAGATACCCATATGAAACACAGGGTACTCTCATGCCGCTGACATCACTGTGCAGCAATTTGCCTTCTGCCGACCCATAACGGCAAAAAACCGAGATTGGGGGGTGAGCACAGGGCAGAATCTCTTTCTTAAGCACCGTGAGGCATAACAGTACGTCGCAATTAAAGTAGTTAAGTCTTTTCAAGCAGAGAGTGAGGAAACACACACACAAGGTATATCATCGCAACAGTGGCAAAAGCTGTTGAAACACTCCTGACGCGTAGACTTGTGAGTGTGGGTGCATTTGGGGTGTTTGGTTGTCTGGGGGTATGCATGTGGAATGTTTGCTGTTTGTTTGTTGTGGTCTGAGGCCGTGTGCTTGGGATTTGTGTGTGTTTGTTTGGGGGGGTTTGGTACTTCATAAAATGTCAATTGTGTTGGGCATCCAGCCATTGGGTTCCATTGCACCATTTACTGTCATGTTTCCTGTGCTGTTTTCTATGCCTGCTATGTCTTTCTTGCTTGTTTTGATCCTGGCTGTATGTTCCCTTTGCAATTGCTAATAAAGACAATTAAAAAAAAAAAGAACCCCGAAAACAGGGAATCCGCAGGATAATGACCTAAGTCAGCTGCAAAATAAACTCTGTAAACCCTGCGGTGCTCCCACTAGCGCCGGAGACCCAAGCGCGTGCCTGTTTTATGCTGAAATGAGCTGGCTCTATCAACAATGCATTAAAAACCTACCCGGAGCCAACCATTAAAATATTTTTCCCACTATCATGGTATAAAATGCTTAAAATAAACATTGGAGAGAAATAAAGGAATGCAGCTTCGTTCTCAACTTAGGAAAATAAGCACACGCCTCTTGCGCTCAGTCAGGAACCAACTATGGGAAGAATACACCCGGAGCTGTCCAAATATTTACCTATACCTGGCCGCGGGAACTGCCAAGCAAAGTCCGCCTCGGGGAGAAATCCCATTACCGCTGTGGTGCTGCTGTCAGAATATGAAAACAAGCGCGCACCTACAACACGCGGGAAGGCACTAGTTCTGTCAACAGAGCTCTATCCATACACCTGAAGCCCTTTACTGAATAAACTTCATACAAATGTAAATTTACTTGTCAGTCACTAAACCATTTTCACAACTCTACAAAATATAGCATTTGATAAAAAACATTCCTTCTGTAGACTCACCCTGAACCCGCAACTCCACCACAACCAGAAACCAGAAAAGAAGTGCAAATAAAACATATACTTACAACCTTGTTGATAGTGCCAGGAGATGCTGGCTGCTCAGCACTATGAGGGCAGAATTGTTTAATAGTCACTGTGGTCTCTCTCTTTTTTTTTTTTTTACAGTGAAGGGAAGGAAGAAAAATCGAGACCCAGTCAGACCCTCTATCATTGGAGGGAGGGTGAGGCAGGGACTTGGGGGGGCCCAGGTGTAACCCCTAAAGCCGGCACCGTTCAGCCAGACACCCCTGTCTCACTGAAGAGAAATCTCAACAGGAGAAATAGAATTGCCATCTCACTGAAGAGAAACTTCAACAGGAGAATAAAATTGGCATCTCAATGAAGAGAAACCTCAACAGAAGAAATAGAATGGTAGTCTCACTGAAGAGAAACCTCAACAGGAGAAAATAATTTTCCAGTCACAGCCAGAATCCAGGAGCTAGTTGAATAGCGACCATCACCTGCTGGGAGATAGAGCATACTGAAGATGCAGGAGGCGTGCCAGCCAATAGGACCACCTGTTAATCAGTTTCTCTATCTCCACCTGCTGGTAGATGTGTGCTATCCCATTAGTCTCTGGATTCATCTGCTGCTGTTGCTAAGGAAACTGTCATTTCTTTAATATGACATTAACTATTTTTTTCTGAGGCCCTCCAAGTATCTACAAATCCAAAATGTTGCCCTGCAAAGGGTTTGAGTTTGAGACCACTGGCTTACAGGATACCTATCTCACCCAAACTCTAATTTACATCTGTTAGGCACAACATTAACTCCAGCTGAATCATTTTGTTATCTGGGAATTATTTTTGAATATCAGTTCTCCTTTGTTCCTCAAATTTCAACTCTATCTAAAGCAGGTTTCTTTACATTGCGCCAATTACTTATGGCCTTTACTTGGTTTGATCATAATTCCTTTCATTCTCTCTTACTTGCCCTTTTTATGACTAGAATTGACTATTGCAACATTGCTTATTCTGGTATCTCTCACTCTCTTCTGAAGAAAATTCAAACCAACGGAATTGTGACATTCATCTGCTCTATTGTCCACGTCGATTTGTGCATGTAACACCTCTGCTCAAGAAACATCACTGGTTTCCAGTTAAATTTAGGATTAATTTCAACATTTTGCTTTTAGTCTTTATAGCTTTTCATATGGGGACATCTCCCTACTTGCACTCCCTGATCATTCTGTACAGCCCCCCTCTGGACACTTTGATCAATTAACATTTAAATATGGTCATGCCTAGTCCGTGAGTGGCTTATTATGAGTCTACACACCATAGTGCCTTCTTATTTATGGCCTCTGCACTCTGGAATTCACTACTTTTAATAATTTCAGAGTAACTTTCCATCCCATGCTTCAAAGCTACAATTCAGACCTCAACAGGCATACCCTGGCTGATTTGTATCAAGTTCCGTTTGACTGGACCACCCACCTGTCTCTCTTCTGGCTATTTGCTTGTTTTTATATGTTTATTGTTTAACATTTCTACTTTGGTTTGTTAGTATGAACGTTTTTTTTTCATATTCATTTTGTAGTTCCTTACTTTATGGATTTGTTTTAGAATGTACCCCGGGGTCACGTGATGCCGGGCACTTGAACGGACGTGTCTCTCCACAGCTCCGGGCCATGCCGATGTAAATCTGCACAATACCCTCAGTAATTTTACTACTTCACCGCTCTCAACGATATTTTTGTAAGCCTTTTGCTTTGCTGACTGAGTGGAACGCTCCCCCGGAGTGCCTGGTACGTGCGATGACTGCTAAACCGCAGCGCGGCACTCGGGACAAAGTGAAGCAGCAGGAACCAAAAATGGCGGAAAGCCACGAGGTTCCCATGTTTACATTACAGGAGGCCGCAGTGCAAGAACTCACCCGCTCCTTGACTTTGGTGATGGAGGACAAGCTCGCTAAAATACACACATTTATGGAGGATATTAAAGAAAGTTTGGACTCTCATGCGGGTCGCTTGCAGCGTGTAGAGGATCGTGTAGCACGCCAGGAAGATCAGGCTGCTAATTTTGAAGAACGGCTGCGTGCCCTGGAGTCCTCTAACAAAACCCTGCAGGAACGTGTGGATGACCACGAAAATCGAGGGAGGAGAAAGAACCTGCGATTTATAGGGTTTCCCGCATCTATTCGAGATGTAGATCTTCGCAAGTGCCTAGAGAGCTGGTTGCTACAGACTTTGGATTATCCGGACCCGGGCCTGCCTATCCAAATCGAGCGGGCGCACCGCGTGGGCCAAAGGAAGGATGATGAAACTCGACCGCGTCCTGTGCTCGCCCGGTTCCTCAACTTTGCAGTTAAGGAACGGATCCTAGCTTATTACTGCAAAGGGGTGGATTTTATCTACGATGGCCGCAAAATTTTGATCTTCCAAGATTTTTCCCCCCTAGTTTCCTCCTGGCGCAAAGCGATGGCACCACACTGCAACACCTTGTATCGCCGTAACATCCGAGTATCCCTCCTCTATCCAGCCCGGGCTCGGGTATTCTATAACAATAAAGTTCACTATTTGGAGACACCAAGAGAGCTGGAGCAGTTCGTTCTACAATTGCCAGCACCTGTACACCTTGAATCTGTACCTACCTGAACTCCGGTGATGGGGGCTTGGATTTCTACTTGGCGGCATGGCCGCATGTGCTTCTCTTTGAGCCGCCTTAGTTGAGTGCGTGATGGCTGGCTACAGTTGGTCTTGATTTCAGCTCTTCAGCCTGAGACAGAGTTTGTCTAGATGGCTGCCCTATGTGGTGGCGGCCCCGTTTGCTGGCAGGGCTTTAGGAGTTTGCTCTTTCTGTGTTCTTTTATCCCTGCAACCCTTTTTTTTTTTTTTTCTGGCTGAGGATATGATGCCAATATCTCCTCCTATGTTTCTCCTTATTTAACTGCTGACATGAAGCTATTTTTGGTTCTTTTTACTCTCGGGTTTGCTGGCTTTGCTTTTACATTATGTGCGGGGCATGGCCTGGGGCTGTTGTTGTTATTTATTACCTGTTATCTGATCTTTGATTTTGGTTTTCTTTATCTCTTTCCTACTTCCTGTTGGGGTTCTGGGAAAATTGTATGGTTATGGGGGGAGGGGGGGTTGGCTTGTATGTGGGGAGGGGAATGTATGGGGGGTTTGCATGAGTATGTATGTTTGGGGGCTGCTTGCGATTTGTGATTTTGGATGCTGGGCTCACGTATTCGATTCTATTGTGTATTTATGTACTGCTGTCACACATATGTGGAGGGGGGATATGGCTGGGACGTCCCCCGCTCCGTGTCTCTGTATGTACTTGCACGCTCTGCAATTGCTAATACAAATGTAATGCTATGTCATCTTTGACTGTAACATCCCTCAATGTGGATGGGATCCACTCTCCCATTAAACGTGCCAAACTTCTTGCATACCTCCGAAGGGAGCGCACGGACGTAGCGTTTCTTCAGGAAACACACTTCACAGACGAGGAACATCGTAAACTGAAGCGGGATTGGGTGGGACAGATTGGCTTTGCCTCTTACAGCTCTCGACAGCGTGGGGTGGCTATCCTCATACATAAACGAATACCGTTCACTATCCTGCAACAGGTCTCAGACCCCGAGGGGAGATACATTTTGCTAGTGGGAGAATTATGGGGTCAGTCCATTGTTTTCTGTAATGTCTATGCCCCTAACACTTATTCGCATGTTTTATTTTCTCACTTGGTCACCATCCTGGCCCCTCATACTTCTAGCTTACTTGTGTTGGGGGGTGATTTCAATGTGACTGCTAATCCAGCTCTAGATTGTCAACCAGTGAGAGCTGCCCCCAAGGAACATTTCAATAGGGGTGTGAACTACCTCATGAGGGAATTGGGCTTGCTGGATGTTTGGAGGACTCTCCACCCCGAAGAGCGTGATTTTTCTTTTTACTCCCACCCTCACCTGTCCTACTCTCGTCTCGATTATTTTCTTATCTCCGAACTTTGGTTTCCTAAATTTGCTTCGGCCGCCATGCTTGCTCCGACTTTATCTGACCACTCAATTAATATCACTCTTCAGTTTTTGCAGTCCTCCGGTGAACATATATGGCAGATGTCTCCACAATTATACACCGATAAAAATTTTCACGAATTTTTTTCCAAAAAGTGGGAGGATTTTCTCCTCACAAACTCTGTTTTAGATGTGGGACCAGTCGTTTACTGGAAGGCTGCAAAGTCTGTCATGCGAGGTCACATTTTGGCATACTCTTCCGCTCTGAAGAGGCGCCGAGAAGGCGAACTCCTCGCTCTCACGCGGGAACTGCAGGAGCTTCGTCGGGTACACATTTCTCAACTTACTCCTTCAATCAGGGCCTCTTTGAAACAATTGAAAGATAAGATCAATCACCTTCTTGATGCACGAGCCCAGCGCAGCATATATTTTTACAAATATAGACTACATGCCTGGGGTAACAAAATGGGACGTATGTTAGCAAACCTGGTTAGACCACACAAGGCCAAACATGTCATTACCGGTATTAAAGACAAAACGGGCCGACTTCACACTAATCCCAAAGATATTTCGGCTCACTTTGTCCGTTTTTATAGAGAACTCTATACGGCATCCCCGGCTGACTCCCAGGCCCAAGAGGACTTTTTCAAGAACCTTCCTCTGCAGTCACTATCGGAGGAGCAGAGGTGCACACTGAACTCCCCTATATCGGGACTGGAACTCCAAGTAGCTATTGGTAAACTCACCCTTGCAAAGACACCGGGCCCTGATGGCATGTGACCGGAATTCTACAAATTGTTGCCCCCCACTGTTTTGCCGGCTTTGCAATCCTACTACACCGGTCTACTGACCGATCTCCCACCTGGGGATACACATAATCGAGCACATGTTATCCTTCTCCGCAAGCCAGGCCGCCCACAGGACCAATTGGGCTCATATCGACCAATATCTCTCCTCAACCAAGATGTTAAGATTCTAGGTAGTATACTGGCGGCGCGTCTTAATACTTTTCTGCCGGAGCTGATTCACGAGGATCAGGTCGGTTTTGTCCCCGGCTGCCACGCCTCTCTGAATCTTTTGAAAGTTTTATCGGTTTTGCAGGCCTCCCATGTACCAGGGGACAGGGCCCTTATCGCCAGCCTTGACGTTGAGAAGGCATTCGATATGGTCTCATGGGAGCATCTTTTTTGGGTCATGGGGCGGTTTGGCATCACTGGTGACTTTGTACGGTGGGTAGCGGCTCTTTATAACCGACCATCTTCGCAGCTTTTGGTGAATGGGGAGTTGTCTGCTTCTTTTCCCTTGGGTTGCGGTACCCGTCAAGGCTGCCCGTTATCCCCTCTCCTCTTCTTGCTATCCTTGGAGCCCTTGGCACAACGTATACGTCAAGATTCGAGCCTTGAAGGTCTTCGTGTGGGGTCCCACGAATTCCACATTAGTCTATTTGCGGACGACATGCTTCTTTACATTAAACATGCGGACACCAATATGCCACGTCTTATGACGATTATACAACTATATGGGCGTTTTTCGGGTCTTAAGATAAATTTTGAAAAGACGGAGGCTCTTCTGCTTGGGACATTGGGTACACCACGTTGGACGGAGACCTTGGGTGTAGGAGTGGCCCCTGGGAAACTTAAATACCTGGGAATCATGTTGTATTGTGATCCCAAACGCTTATATACAGCCAACATCACTACTGCGCTTGGTAAGATTAAAAATCTGTGCCACCGATGGCGTGCCTTGCCATTGTCCCTTATGGGTAGGGTTGCGTTGGTCAAGATGTTGCTCTTCCCTAAGTTATTATACCCTCTTCAGACCATTCCTGTTTGGGTGTCCTCCTCTGATGAGCGTTCATACCTCGCTACTATTAGATCTTTTATTTGGCGAGATCGGGCGCCCAGAATTAGTTTTTCCAAACTTCTCCGAGCCAAGCAGCATGGCGGCCTAAACGTCCCTGACCTATGTGCGTACAAAGTGGCAGCTTTATTTCGATGGATACACTCACATTTGGCACCTGATTCCCGCTCTCTTTCTCCACCTACCAGTCTCTTGGAAACCTGTTGTACCCCCATCTCTTTTTCCTCATTTCTCCATGGTTGTTCTGGAGGGAGTTCTGGCACCCCCTCTTCCTCCCTTTCTTCATCTTTCCTCCCTTTTCTCTTTTCGTTTCGGAAGGCTTGGGCATGGTGGCGTAAGAAACAGACACAGCTGCCCGGTTTCTCCCCTTTTCTTTCTCTTCTTCGTAATCCTGATTTTCCTCCTGGTATGACACGCTTATGGGGTCTGTCCGACAGAGGAGAGAGAGATACCACTGTGGGGGCAGTTTTGGATATTGGGGGGGGGGATCTTTCCTACATTTTTTCAGGTCCAGACATACTGGGGTCTCCCATCCCATCACATACATACATATTTACAGCTTAAGCACTATATTACCCCTCAGATTGCTCGTTATGCTGGCAGTTGGGAGAGTGGATCCCTTGACAACATTTTTCTGGAGACTCCATCTTCCATGAACACTATTTCTCGCTGGTACTCTGCCTGCCAAGATCATCAGCCCAAGTTGGTATTGGTGCCACTTGCCAGGGATTTGTCCTCTGAGCTGGGTAGAACTGTTACCGTACAGGACCTGCATATGTTTTTTCAGAACATTTACATATTGGTAAAAGCAGTATCTCTTCAGGAGACACAGTTTAAGATTCTCCATAGAGCGTACATAACCAGAACCCGTGGGGTACGCATGCACTTGTGGGCTGATGCTCTTTGCATCCGTTGTAACACAAATTCTAGTACATTTCTTCATACCTTTTTTGAATGTCAAGCTCTTACGATATGGGGCCGGGTACATCACTGCCTTGAACAGGTACTTCAATGCACTTTTGTTTGGAATTGTGTAGCGCTTCTGCTAGGGGACGTCCAGGACTTAACTCAACAAGGTATGGACTTCCCGGCTCAGAAATTTATTCTGCATGCTGTTCTTCTGGGCAAAACACTTGTACTGCAGCAGTGGTCCACTGCAGAAGCCCCCGCCTTCAGTTTATGGCTTGCTAGAATGAAGATGCAAGCCAGATTTGAACTTGACTCTTATTCCTCCAGATCTCAACCTGTGTGGATTGCTTACTGTGCTCTGTGGGAACGTTTATTGGCTGTTTCCCCTCCTGCCCCCGCACCTCCATGATTTTGTTTTCCTGACATGGAGGGTTTGGGTCCTTGATTGCAGATTGTAGATTGAACATTAGATCTCTTGTGTTTTGTTTTTCCTTATCATAATATGCCTCTTTGTTGATAGCTGTGGTGCGCCTTGATCATCGTGAGCAATGTTTGCTTTGAACCTGAATGGATGTGTGTGAGTGGCGGACTGTCTGTGGGTTTGTCTGTTGGTTTGTATGATTGTGTTGGTGAATCGTTTGGGGATTCCCATTTTTCTCGATATTTCCTTATTAAGTAGAAAATGGGCACATGTGAACCATGTCTTTGTACCCTCAATGCAACTGTTGTATATGCAAACTCTTTCAGCCCACTAACAATGTTTTTTGTTCATTGATGTTTTGCATACTTTGCATACTGTACATGGTTTTGACTGCCTAATAAATATGATATTACAAAAAAAAAAAAAAAAAAGAATGTACCCCGCTTTGTCTAAAACAGGGGTGCCCAATAAGTCAATCGTGATCGACCGGTCAATCGCTCAGGCAACCCCAGTCGATCGCAGAGCCGCCGCTCCTGCTTTAGAGGTAGAGGGGGAGGGTCAGTCGGGAAGTGCTGTCCAGCTTTCTCCCTAGCTTCCCGCGCATCCCTTTACCTAATTTTAGCAGCGAGCAGCCTGCAGAGAGGATCGCCAGATGCCAGACTTCCAGGGGAGGGAAGGACAGAGATAGAAGATGGATGTTTAGCACAGAGAAAGAAGAAAGAAGGAGACTCTGGCAAGCAAGTTATCAGAAGACAACCAGAGCCAGGGACCAACAAGATTTGAATAATGACTAGACAACAAAGGTAGGTAAAATGATTTTATTTTCAATTTAATGATCAAAATGTGGCCGTTTTGAGAATTTATATCTACTGTCTATATTTTGTACTATGGGCCCCTTTTACTAAACCGCAATAGCGTTTTTTAGCGCAGGGAGCCTATGAGCATCGAGAACAGCGCAGGGCATTCAGCACAGCTCCCTGCGCTAAAAACCACTATCGCGGTTTAGTAAAAAGGGAGGGGGTATATTTGTCTATTTTTATATAGTTGTTACTGAAGTGACATTGCATAAAATCATCTGCCTTGATCTCTTTGAAAAAACCCTCAGAATATAAATGATAATTAGCATTTTCTCTGCGTACAGTGTGCTTTGTGTTTTTTAAAATTTTATTGTTGGTAGATCATTTTGACTTGGTCATTTTAAAAGTAGCTCGCAAGCCCAAAAAGTATGGGCACCCCTGGTCTAAAAGCAATATAGTATGTCTGAAATAAATAAACAGAACACTGCCTCCAATCCCATGGTTTTTTAATTTTCACAGGGGTCTCATGAGGTACTTTTTGAAAAGCTTTCTGAAAATTATAGATACATCTAGATAACACTCATCCTCCGTTTCCTCAGCTTGTAACATCAGGTTTATTTTTGACGCCTCTCTTTGAACATATTCAACAGGCTGCTAAAATCTATCAATTCTTTCTCTATATTATCACCATTGTTCCTTCTTTTCTGAACATACCACTAAAACTATTATTCACACTCTCACCTCCTCACACTCAGATTACTGCAAATTGTTTTCAAAGATCTCCCACTAAACATCTCTCTCTCCTTCAATCTGTTCAAAATTCTGCTGCATGACTTATCTCTTGCCAGTTTCACTACACTCTTATAACCACACTCCAAGTTTCATCATTGGCTCCCTATACAGTTCAGACCAGAGGTGCCCAATACGTCGATCGCGATCGACCAGTAGATCGGGAAGGCAGCGCGAGTCGATCGCGGGCTCTGTGATAGACTCGTGTTGCCATCCCGATCTACTGGGCCGATCAGCCTTCCTCTACCCGACGTCCCCCACCACCGCCCCAAGCTTTCCCTGCAGAAGCATCGGACCAACCAGCATTCCTCTCCCTGACGTCTATTCTGACATTGGAGAGGAAGTTCTGGGCCAGCCAGTCACTGTCAGAATTGACGTTGGGGAGCAGAATGCTGGTCAGCACGACGCTTCTGCAGGGAGAGCTTGGGGCAGCAGTGGCTTGAGGGCCTGTTCCCCGATGGTGGCGACAAACCTAGTGGCTTGGGGGTCCTTGCCCAAGCCACTAGGTTTGCCGCCACCATCATCGGGTAACAGGCCCCCAAACAGAAAGAAAGGGGGGCAGTGAGACAAAGAAAGGGGGAGCAGGGAGACAGAAAGAAAGAAGGGAGCAGGGAGAAAGAAAGAAAAAGTTAGGGGAGAGAATGAGGTCTGGAGGACAGGAAGCATATAGGAGGCTGAAAGAAGGGAAGAAATATTGGATGCACAGTCAGAAGAAGAAAGTGCAACCAGAGACTCATGAAATCACCAGACAACAAAGGTAGGAAAAATGATTTTATTTTCAATTTAGTGATCAAAATGTGTCCGTTTTGCGAATTTATATCTGCTGTCTATATTTTGCACTATGGCTCCCTTTTACTAAACCGCAATTGCGGTTTTTAGTGCAGGGAGCTTATGAGCATCAAGAACAGCGCGAGGCATTCAGCGCAGCTCCCTATGCTAAAAACTGCTATCGTGGTTTAGTAAAAAGGGAAGGGGTATATTTGTTTATTTTTGCATGGTTGTTACTGAGGTGACATTGCATAGAGTCATCTGCCTTGACCTCTTTGCATAAACCCCGTAATAAGAATGATAATTAACATTTTCTCTGCCTTTCAGTGTGCTTTGTGTTTTGTTTTTTTTATTTAATTGTTGGTAGATCATTTTGACTTGGTCATTTTAAAAGTAGCTCGTAAGCCCAAAAAGTGTGGGCACCCCTGGTTCAGACTCTTCTTATCGACTTACAAATGCATTCATTTCTGCTGCTCCTTGGTATTTATCCTTTGACTCCCTATACCTCTCAACCCTCTGTTCATCAAGTAAATCACTCTGATCTGTACCCCTCTCCTCCACCACCAATTCCAGACTTTGTTTCTTCCAACTTGCTGTGCCATATATTTAGACTAGACTTGCTGAAGTCAATATATCACACATTGTCTCTGGCCCTATTCAAAACAAGGCTAAAAGCCCACCTTTTTGAGGCTGCTTTTATCTCTCAACCCCTTATTCATTTGTTTGATACCCATGTTTATCTATTTCCATAATAAACGAAAAGTACCTAATTCCTTATTTGTCCCATTTGCCTGACTTGAATAGATTATAAGCTCTGTCGAGCAGGGATGTTTTATACATTTGTGTACAGCACTGCATACAACTAGTGGCATTAAATGAGAAGCAGCAGTAATAGAAGTAGTATCTCTCTCTGCCAAACAGACATATCATTCATATTAGCATTCTATCTGGCTCCTATGACTTCCAGTCTTTGATTCCCTGTCTCTCTTTCCCTTCATCCCTGACCTCATTTTTGGGGTTTTTTATCCTTTGCCAGTTCCTATCACTCCTGGTTATTTTTCCTAACTTTCAGTTCCTAATCCCCATCACTCTTCTTCCATTTTTCCACTTCTCATCCTTCCATCTATCCAATCTTGCTCTCTCCTCCATAGCAACTGGGGGGGAGTAGCAAAGATAAACCACAAGCATGAGACTAAAGAGTAGCAGACAGTGAAATCGCTGTGTTTCCTGTTCCTGGCATAGGCTTCATTTCTAATAATAATAACAACAGTTTATATACCGCAGGACCGTGAAGTTCTATGCGGTTTACAATGATTAAAAAAATGCTACAAATTGAGTAGAACTGACAAGTTAAAACTTTAGAGATCAGATTAATGTGGGAAAGGTTGTACAAATCAGTTGCCTAAGTACTTCAGGAACAGATATGTTTTTAGGTGTCTCCTAAATTCCCTAATCAGGAAGTCCATGCAATAGGAAGACAATACAGTAGCCATGAGGACAGAAAGCACAGCATTTTCATTGTTCTTTGTATTACCTGCTACTTCTGCTTTAGTTGTGACCTGCTCCTTATGTGGCTGTTCAGCAATCACAAGATCTGGAGATGCTACAAGTGTTCTATGAGGCTGGAGGGTATGTAGATAGATACTGGTTTCTGAAATATTAAAGTTGTTTTTCTTTTTTCCAGCAGAAGTGGGACTGCAACAATAGACTGGCTGGGCATCCTTTTAAAAGTACCTACAGGGTACATGTACACCAATTGAGAACCACTGGTTTAAAACAGATATAAAGAGCAACCATGGAGAACACTATCCTGAGCAATCTCAGCTCTGTTGAGTAGCATAAGCCTGCAGAATATCATGCTAACATTGTCAGGTCTGTACCTGTATTCTGAGCACTGACAAATGCCACCTTATTGGTACTGGGTTTCAGGCGGATAAATCCACATTCTCTATGCATGGGCTTCTTAGTGTCTGGATGGAAGGCATTGAACCTGTGAAAAAAACAAAATGACACCATTTCATACCTTAAATGAAAGAAGACTACAATAAAGAGAAAGGAAGAAGGAATGATTAGGATTCATATGAATTCAACCCATTTCTTTGATTTCCTTAAAAAATTATGGTAAAAAAAAAAAATGGTAATGTGTCTCTCCAGATTGTGGGCTTAAAAAGGATTGTTTTGTTGTGTATTGTATCATATAAGTATTCATTTCGTGAAACCTTTTTCTTTGATATCATCTGATATTACTAAATGTATTAAATTTACAAATAAATTTAAAAAAAAGAGAAAGGAAGAAACTAAACATTGTTGGTGCCTTTCCCTCTCCTATTCCTTCAGCACTGGCTGATAAATACTGAGACTCAAAAAAATCTGTGTCCAAACACCTTAATAAAAAGAAATTATTCTTCAACAATTGTGAAACGCTCCTATCGATGATGATAATTATTTTGCTGATGATCACACCAATAATAATAATAATCATCAACAGTGAGTGAACTGAAGAAGGTAGGAGGAAACAGACCTCAGAAACCTAGAGCTTGGCCTCCAAAATCAATACAATATATTTGGTGGCGTCCATTTACAGGCTGAATTTTATCATTGGTCAGAAAACCACCACCTACCACTATATTTAATTTTCAACTCAGTCACTTGATCCACACTGTATATGTTCTCCAAGTTCTACAGAGTGAACGTGGCAGCACGGAAGGATACCATCTGGGTCCTCAGTGTTACAAGCAGGCACAGAGATCCCACACTAGATTTCTGAGACTGCTTTTGTTCGTCCCTACTGTCCAGAATGACACACCTATTGCACTAGAAAAAGAGATTAGGTTCTTACCTTGCTATCTTTTTTTGTCTTGCTGCGCCATATGTGTTAAAATCCAAGTTCAAATCTTCAAGACAGCTTTCTACTCCTAACTCCTCTCACCTTGGGTTCTGCATCACCAAACCTATATGTCATGTCTGTCTGTCCAAGTCAGACTGTAAGCCCTTCCGAGCAGGGACGGTCTATTAAATGACAAAATGTACAGAACTGCGTATGCCTTTCAGCACTATAGAAGTGATAAAAAGTAGTACCGTATTTGCCGGCGTTTAAGACGACTTTTCAGTACCTTAAAATCCTCCCCAAAGTCGGGGGTCGTCTTATACGCCGGGTACTGTTTACATGCCCTTACTTTACATGCCCTAACATCTCCTTCCTTACCTCCTTACGGTACTAGTAAACCTGCTGGGACATCAGCGGGGCCATGGCGGGACATCAGTGTGACAAGGGTGCCAGCTCCTTCATCCTGCGCAGCGGGAAGCAGCGGCACTCTGGCCCCACCCCTTTTCTCTTTACTACGTCTCTCGCACATGCGGCCGTGTGTGGAGTCTAGCCCTTAAGGAAGTTGCGGGGGCGAACAGGAGGCTTTTGAAGGCTTTTAAAGGGAAACTGTCATGCCAGCAAACTTGCTAGGGACTTGCCCGGCACTTGCTCTCTCCCTCTATGTGTTATCTTCCTTCTATCATTGACAGTTTCAGTTTGGTTAACAGTTTAGAAAACAAATAGCATGGCAGCTCCCATGGGTTTATTGTTCTATTCAGCTTTAGTGAATTAATTAAAATTGTTGAAATAAATTCTGATGTTCTTTTAAGTTTTATTTGTTGTGCAGAAGGTGTGCGGAAGAAGGGGTAGTCTTATATGGTGAGTATATAACAAACTCTATATTTTAACTGTAAAAGTTGGGGGGGTCGTCTTATACGCCCAGTCGTCTTATACGCCGGCAAATACGGTAGTTCTTACGTTTCACTCAATGTTCAATTTTTCACAGATTTTTTTTCAGGTCTGAGTGATAATTTTTCTTTAATGTAACCCCTGATTTTCTGTGTTTAGTGATTAATAATGAAATCAGGTTCTCAGTAACTAGGACTGCAGCACTCTAGGTCATTATAACAGCACAGAGGAAGGATGCTGCATGTGCAGAAGGCTGGTCTGAACTAAATAAGCATTTCATCTATACTCAGCATCACAGGCCCGATTTCTTTTTCCAGGATGCCAATAGATAGTATATTCTGAGAGGTCACACTGGGAATGAGCATTTGGCCAGCTAGTTAAGTGCTTCATGTTAAAAAGAAAAAACATACTTAAAATCCATCAGAAAACAAAATTAATAGTTTAGTCACGTCCAGGGAACACATGAGAACTTTGCAGACATCCAGCAGCTTTAAAGCCTTGTCTTTCTTCTTAGAACCCGTAGGTTGAAATAATGGTAGCCTGACTTCTTGGTTGATGTGAAATGCTGAAACAACCTTTGGCAAAAAGGAAGATACTGTACGCAAGGTCACTCTCGTTTCCGTGATCCTCAGAAACAGTTCCCTGCACGACAAAGCTTGCAATTCTGAGACTCTTTTAGCTGAGATAATTGCAACTAGGAACACCCCTTTGATCATAAAATCCATGAGAAGCTTCCTCCAAAGGCTCATACAGGGCCCTCCAAAGACCCTTTAACACAATGTTGAGATTCCAGGAAGGTAAGGAATCTTGGATCGGTGGCCTGAACCTCAAAGCTCCTTTGAAGAATTAAATAACGTCTGGGTGAGCAGTCAGGGAAACTCACTTCTCAGCCTCTAAAGCAAGTCAGGCCTGCCATCTGCATCTTAAGGGATGCCACTGCTAATTCTTTGTCTAAGCCCTCTTGAAAGAATGCCAGTACCAACGATACTGGGGCTTTGCTGTGCTCCAGATTCTCTTTATTGCACCAGCCCTGAAAAGTATCCCATGCCTTGGCTTATGCCAAAAAAATGGATTGTTTCTTGGCCTTCAGTAGGGTGGTAATGACCACTTCTGAAAATCCTTTCTTGGCTAGTGCCAAACGCTCAAGAGCCATGCCATATGGCAGAAGTGACCTGCATCTTCTAGAGTAATCAGCTCTTGTGAGCAAGTCCAAATTCAACAGGAGTCGCAGACATTTATCCACTTGTTGGTGTACTAGATCTGCATACCAAGGATGCCTGGGCCAATCCGAGGTGACGAGGATCACCCTCCCGGAGTGAGATGCTATACAATGAACCACTAGGCCTTTCAGGGTTCATGGAGGAAAAACATATAGCAGTCCGGACTTCAGCCATGGTTGCACCAGGGCATCCAGCCCTACACATCCGGTCTCGTATCTTCGACTGAAAAACCGAGGTGCTTTCCTATTGCATGCAGTTACCATTAGATCGAATGTCAGACGCCCCCAACATCCGATAATGTCTTGGAACACCCATAGGGCCAACGACCACTCTACCAGGTCCAATGTCTGTCTGATGAGGTAGTCTGCTTGCACATTGTTCACTCTGGCTACGTGTGCCACCATTATGGCCAGCAAGTGCTTTTCTGCCCAAGTAAACAGTAGTTTTTACCTCTAGTTGGAGCGATGTGCTTCTGGTGCCTCCCTGATAGCTGACATAGGCCACTGCTATGGCATTGTCTGAGAAGACTCTTACAGCTCTGCCTTCCAGCACTGACTGTAGGTTTTGCAGAGCCAGGTGGACCGCTCTCAGTTCTAGCCTGTTTATTAACCACTTAGGTGTCCATTTCCCTTGAACCTTGCAACAACTGCATTGCCCCCCAGCTGAACAGGCTGGATTCCATAGAAACACGATGGTTATGATTTATTAATCTTGTTATACCGCTCGTTCATTTTACTGATGGCAGATAAAGAGATAAAGGCAAAATGGCCCATCTAGTCTGTCCATCTGCAGTAATCATTATTTCTTCCTCTCTCTAAGACAGGGCTGCCCAATTCCGGTCCTCGGGATCTACTGGCAGGCCAGGTTTTCAGGATATCCACAATGAATATGCATGAGAGAGATTTGCCTGCACTGCCTTCTTGGTATGCAAATCTCTCATGCATGTTCATTGTGGATATCCTAAAACTTGGCCTGCCAGTAGATCTCGAGGACCGGAATTGGGAAGCTCTGATCTAAGAAAGCCCATGTGCCTATCCCAAGCCTTCTTTAATTCAGACACAGTCTCTGTCCCCACCACTTCTTCCAGAAGATTGTTCCATGCATCTACCACCCTTTCTGTAAAAAAGTATTTCCTTAGATTACCCCTGAGCCTATCACCTCAACTTCATCCTATGCCCTCATTCCAGATATTTCTTTCAAATGAAAGCCTCAACTCATACATATTTACTTCATGTAGGTATTTAAATATCTTTATCATATCTTCCTTCTCCTGCCTTTCCTCTACATATTGAGGTCTTTAAGTCTGTCCCCATACGCCTTATGACGAAGACCACATATCATCTTAGTAGCCTTCCTCTGGACCGACTCCATCCTTTTTATATTTTTTTGAAGGTGCGGTTTCCAGAATTGTATACAGTATTCTAAATGAGATCTCACCAGAGTCTTATACAGGGGCATCCGTACTAGAGAATGACATGGTGACTGTTACCCACGGATATCTTGCAGGAACTGGAGGGGGGGGGGAGTCTGGTTGCCGTGGGTAAGGAGGCAAGGTCATTCACCGCGCCATGGCCTCGTCCTTGTAGTAAAGTATCTGCCGCGAGTTACCTCCGTTTCCACCCCTCCTGGTCGGAGCAGCCCTGCCTGTAGGAAGCTTGGTAGGCCCACCCCGGAAGCATGAAGGGGTCGACCCAGGCAGGACATACAGGGAAGCATGCCCTGGGCCCCGCATTATGGACATCTCTTTCCCTCTCCTTGCCGTCACTTGCTCTTTTCAGTTTTCTTTCTCCGAGTGGCCTGGACACTGTAGCCTTCTCACAAGTCACGCGAGATTGCCCCGAAATTCTCCTCTGACCCAGGCCGAAATAGGAAGTTGCATCAGAGGAGAAGTTTCAGGAAGCCACATGCAACTTGTGAGAAGGCTGCAGTGTTTGGGCCATTCGGAGAGAGAAAACTTTGATTCTGAAAAAGCTGCAAAGGTGCAAAGCTGAAAAGCTGCAAAGGTGATGGGAGGAGAGGGAGATGACCCGACGAGGGAAAAAGGTTGAGTGGCACTGAAGGGAAATGGAGAGGAGAGAGAGAAGGAGGAGCAGATGCCGGAGGGAAGTGGAGAGGGGAACAGACGCCAGAGGGAAGTGGGGAGGAGAGGGGAGAACATACTGGATGGAAGGAGGGAATAAAGAAAAAAGGACACATGCTGGACAGAGTTAGTGAGATACTGGAAGGGTGAGGGAAAGAGGTGGCAAGCTGTAGGTAGACACAATGAAAGGGAAATTGAGGACTGGAAAATAAGAAAGTATACAAGAGGTAGAAAACAAATTGAGAAGGAAGAGCAGAAAAGGAGAGGAAGATACCAGAGCATTGGGGGAGGGGGGAGGAGCCAGATATCAGATTTGAAGGGAGGAGACAGATGCTAAAAACCACCTGGGGGAGTAAGACAAGGAAGGGAAGATGCCAGACCTTGGGGGGAGCGGAGGGAAGAAGATAGGTACCAGACCAATGAGGGGGAGGGAGAGATGGAAGGGAGAGACGATACTGGAGGGAAAAAGTTGAAGAAAATGTAAACTCTCTTTGCACCAGAAATAGTCATTTAGTGCCATCATCTCCCTCCTTCCCTCCCTCCTTAAAGGATAGAAGAGATAGCAATGTTACTTACCGTAACAGTTGTTATCCAGGGCCAGCAGGCAGCTATTCTCACTAGAGGGTGACATCATCCAACGGAGCCCCGACGCGGACATCTCACAAGCATATTTGCTGGTAGAAACTTTAGAAGTTTCGAGTTGCCCGCACCGCGCATGCGCGAGTGCCTTCCCGCCCGATGCACCGGGCGTGTCTCCTCAGTTCAGATAGCTAGCAGAGAAGCCAACCCAGGGGAGGTGGGTGGGACGTGAGAATAGCTGCCTGCTGTCCCTGGATAACAACTGTTACGGTAAGTAACATTGCTTTATCCCAGGACAAGCAGGCAGGTATTCTCACTAGTGGGTGACCTCCAAGCTAATCACAATGGGATGGTGGGAGAGTTGGCAACTTAGGAGAATAAATTTTGTAATACTGTTTGGCCAAACTGTCCATCCCGTCTGGAGAAAGTATCCAGACAATAATGAGAAGTGAAGGTGTGAACCGAGAACCAAGTGGCAGCCTTACAAATCTCTTCAATCGGTGTCGATCTGAGGAAGGCTACAGAGGCTGCCATTGCTCTGACCTTATGGGCTGCGACTTTACTATGAAGGGGTAATCCAGCCTGGGCATAGCAGAAAGAGATACAACTAAACTAAACTAAACTAAACCTTAAGTTTATATACCACATCATCTCCACGGATGTTGTGGAGCTTGGCAAGCCGCCATCCAGTTGGAGATGGTACGCATAGAGATAGGGCGTCCCAATTTGTTAGGATCGAAGGAGACGAAAAGCTGAGGAGTAGTTCTGTGTGGCTTGGTGGCTTTGGTAGAAAGCCAAAGCACGTTTACAGTCCAGAGTGTGAAGAGCTGATTCTCCAGGATGAGAATGAGGCTTTGGAAAAAACACAGGAAGAACAATGGATTGATTCCAATGAAATTCCGAGACCACCTTGGGGAGGAATTTGGGATGAGTGCAAAGAACCACCTTGTATTGATGAAACACTGTAAAAGACGGATCCGCAACCAATGCTTGAAGCTCACTAACTCGACGAGCAGATGTGAGGCCAATGAGAAACACCACTTTCCAAGTGAGATACTTCAGAGAAGCCCTGTTAAGAGGTTCAAATGGAGGCTTCATAAGCTGAGAAAGAACAACATTGAGGTCCCAAACCACTGGAGGCGGTTTGAGGGGAGGACTGACATGGAAAGTCCTTTCATGAATCTGGAAACCACAGGATGTGCAGAAAGAGGTTTCCCTTGAAGAGGCTGATGAAAAGCAGCAATTTCACTAAGATGGACTCGTATCGATGTAGACTTGAGGCCAGATTGAGACAGGTGCAAAAGATAGTCCAAAACAGAGGACAAGGAGGCATGTTTAGGCTCCTTGTGATGAGAAAAACACCAAGTAGAGAATCTAGTCCATTTCTGGGAATAGCATTGTCTAGTAGCAGGCTTCCTTGAAGCTTCCAAAACATCCCGCACAGCTTGTGAAAACTGAAGGGGAACTACGTTGAGAGGAACCAAGCGACTGCAAGTTGGGATGAAGCAGAGATCCCTGATACTGCGTAAGCAGAGATGGAAACACTGGCAGAAGGAAGGGCTCCCTGCTGCTGAGTTGCAGAAGAAGGGAGTACCAAGGTTGCCTGGGCCACCAAGGAGCAATCAGAATCATGGTGGCCCGGTCGGACTTGAGCTTGACCAGAGTACTTTGAATGAGAGGAAACGGAGGAAACGCATACAGAAAGAGATTCCCCCAGTCCAGAAGAAAAGCATCTGCCTCGAGACGATGAGGAGTGTAGATCCTGGAGCAGAACCGAGGCAGTTTAAAGTTGTGGGGGGCTGCAAAGAGGTCTATCTGAGGCGTTCCCCACAGAGAGAAGATGTGATGAAGGGGCGTGGAATGGAGAGTCCATTCATGAGGCTGTAGAAGACGACTCAAGTTGTCCGCCAAGGCATTGTCCGCCCCCTGAATGTAAACAGCTTTGAGGAAGGTGTTGTGGCGAATTGCCCAATCCCAAACTTTCAGATCTTCCTGACAGAGGGAGGCTGATCCCGTGCCTCCCTGCTTGTCGACATAATACATGGCGACCTGATTGTCCGTGTGAATGAGGACCACCATGTCGTGAAGCAGATGCTGAAAA
This sequence comes from Geotrypetes seraphini, assembly GCF_902459505.1. Lineage (NCBI taxonomy): Eukaryota > Metazoa > Chordata > Amphibia > Gymnophiona > Dermophiidae > Geotrypetes > Geotrypetes seraphini. The sequence goes on along the minus strand of NC_047092.1, from coordinate 110,920,757 downwards.
GCAGTGAGCCATCTACCCAATTGATTGACTCACAAATTCTTATCAAAATTTTCCTGAACAAACAATTTCGCTCAGAACATAGTAAACAGGGAATTCTGATTCCACTTCCTCAAAACGAGTTGGTGGATTAAGAAAAAATTCAATACTATCCAATACTATCCAAGTGTGGGGAATAATGAAGAACACTTAATCCACCAACTCGTTTTGAGGAAGTGGAATCAGAATTCCCTGTTTACTATGTTCTGAGCGAAATTGTTTGTTCAGAAAAGCAGTGAGAGCATTAAAAATTGCCCTGAGTTCCAGGAGATTGATGTGGCACAGATGATCCGCACTCGTCCAATAGCCCTGGGTGCGGAGACTGTCCAGATGAGCCCCCCAAGCATAGTTCGAGGAGTCGGTCATGAGGACCTTTTGATGGGGAGGCATGTGAAACAGCAAACCTCTGGAGAGATTGGAAGAGAGCATCCACCAGCGAAGAGACTGTAGCAGAGCAGGAGTGACCTGAATGTATCGAGTCAGAGGGTCGGAGGTCTGCGTCCATTGAGAAGCCAGGGTCCATTGAGGAATCCGCAGGTGAAGTCTGGCAAAAGGAGTCACATGTTCTGTAGAGGCCATGTGGCCCAGAAGCACCATCATGTGTCTCGCCGAGATGGACGGGCGAGAGGAGACTGAGTGACAAAGTTGAAGAAGAGCGCTAGGCGTTGAGGAGGGAGGAACGCTCTGAGTTGAATAGTATCCAGAACAGTGCCGATGAAGGGAAGAGTCTGGGAAGGTTGCAGATGGGATTTGGGAAAGTTGATCTCGAATCCCAGACTCTGCAAGAACCAGATTATCCTCTGGGTCGCCTGGACGAAACCCTGAGACGTGGAATCCTCGATGAGCCAGTCATCGAGGTAGGGAAACACCTGAAGATCATGGTTCCTGAGTGCAGCGGCCACCATCACCAGGCACTTGGTGAAGACTCTCGGGAGCACTCTGTATTGAAGATGAAGATGTCCCACCCGAAATCTGAGGTATTGACGGAAGGCCAGATGGATGGGACTATGAGTGTAGGCCTCCTTGAGATCCAGAGAGCATAACCAGTCGTTCTGCTTGAGTAGGGGATAGAGAGAAGCCAGGGTCAACATGCAAAACTTCTCCCTGACCAGAAACCTGTTGAGCACCCTGAGGTCCAAAATAGGACGCAGGTCGCCCGTCTTCTTCGGAACAAGGAAGTACCGGGAGTAAAAAACCCTTGTTCTGTTGATCCACAGGGACCGGCTATACGGCACGAAGCCGGAGCAAAGCCTGAGCTTCCTGAAGAAGAAGGGCGGTCTGGGTTAAGTTTGAAGGAGGATGTTCCGGAGGAACTTGATGGAACGGAAGAGAGTATCCCTCTCTTACGATGGAAAGGACCCAGAGGTTGGTGGTAATAGTCGTCCATCGATGATAAAAATGATGGAGACGACCTCCGATCGGAAAAATTGGGGCGGGCAGAACGATGGAAGTTATGCTCCCTACAAGACAGTCAAAAAGGCTGAGGAGCCTTGGGGACAGGAGAAGGCTGAGACTTTTGTTGGGGCTTCTGCTGGTGCTGCCTCTTCACAGGTTGACGGATGGTGGGCGCCAGCTTTGGTGGGGAGCGCCGCTGATAGATCATAGGCGGGCGAGACGGACGAGTAATAGCAGGCTTGGGAGAACAGATTGAAAAGACTTTTCATGTTTCGACAGCTTCTCCGTTGCCGCCTTGATAGACTCGTCGAAAAGGTCTGCTCCCGCACATGGAACGTTTGTCAGCCTGTCCTGGAGATTCGGGTCCATATCAATGGTCCGGAGCCACGCTAGGCGTCGCATGGCCACCGAACAAGCAGCCGCTCTTGCAGAGAGTTCAAAAGCATCGTAAGACGATTGCATCATCTGCAGACGGAGTTGGGACAACGACGTCAGGACTTCTGAGTATTCGAAGTGAGCCTGAGAGTCTAAATATGGCAGAAACTTTTGTAGAATGGAGAGAAAAAACTCAAAGTAGGACGCAAAATGAAAACTATAATTCAGGACTTGAGAGGCCATCATCGAGTTCTGGTAGATGCGCCTGCCAAATCTGTCCATGGTTTTGCCAACCCGGCCAGGAGTGGAGGCATAGACCTGGGAGGGATGAGACCACTTCAAGGAGGACTCAACCAAGAGGGACTGGTGAGAGAGCTGTGCACCGTCGAAGCCCTTATGGTGCACCGTGCGGTACCTGGCATCCAACTTCCCGGGGACAGCGGGGATGGAGTAAGGAGTCTCGAAACATCTCATGAAAGTCTGGTCCAGAAGCTTATGGAGAGGCAGACGGAAAGACTCAGCAGGAGGTTGGGGAAGATGCATCGTCTCCAAATACTCCTTAGAAAACTTGGAACCCGAGTCCAGGGTAATATCCAGATCCACCGCCATCTGATGCAGGAAAGAAGAGAAAGATAATTGGTCAGCCAGGGCCGGGCCTCGAGACGGGCTCGATGAAGTCGAGGCGTCCTGATCCGCCGAGGCCGAGGATCGGCAGGGAGAGAACGATCCCACGATGTCCTTGAGTTCCAGCATAGGAGGAGGAGGCGAGTAATCCGGTAAAAACTCCCTAAAGGGCTGTTTACGACGAGGCGAGGCATGCCTCGAAGAATGCTTCGATGAATATCTCGAGCGACAACCCGAACTGTGTCTAGAAGCAGGCCTTGAACGTCGAGGCGAGTGAGGCCCAGACGAGGCATCCAGCAAGTAGATGGGGCTGGAGGCAGTGGATCGAAGCAGAGGAGGCTGAGACGAAGCTCCTCTAGGCACCCCCCAAGGCTCAAGGCTCGGCATCGAGGAGGAAGGCTCCGCTCCAGGCAAGGTGGAGGATTCAGCGCCATGCATAGAGTGAATTGAAGGCGGCATGGGCAAAGACTCTGCTCCTTGCGATACATGCCCCGAAGCCAGACCAGACACTCGCCGAGACTCGGCTCCCAGCAACGAGAGTGTGCGTCGAGGAGGCACCGGAGGCGGCTCGACCTCGCGGGAGGCTTCCGTGTGCCCAGGCTGGATTTGGGAGAGAAGCGTTGGCCCAATCTTAGTAAAGAGCTCGACAAATCGCTTCTCCATCATGGAATGGAACGAAGCTGGCATAGAGGGATCCGCATCCGTAATGGGACCTCCAGCACGGACATCGCTTACTCGGCTGCCAAGGGGCTTGGGCTTAGAAGCCTTGGGCACCTTGAGCACCACTGGAGGAATGGGAGGCTGCTTTACCTGACCTGAGGAGACAGCGGAAGGCACCGCAGCAGGCGTCGGAGTCGAAGCCAGCACGAACGAGGCAGGCTTGAGCAGACTCGAGGCCGAAGAGGTTGAAGTGGAAGTCGAAGGCGTGGCGCTCTGTGATGAGGACAGTTCCGGGGAAGCCTCCATGCTGAACAGCGACTCCCACAAAATGCAGCGACGCTTAAAAGCACGTGCTGTAAGTGTGGAGCAAGGCTGGCACGAGTTCGGAAGATGTTGAGGCCCGAGACACTGAAGACAGCGTCGATGAGGGTCCGTCAATGAAATTGCACGCTGGCACTTGACACACTTTTTAAAACCGGTGACAGGCCGGGACATAGGCCGAAAAAGCTCCGCCGCAAGATCGAAGCCACGGGGCTGCTACTAGAGGGCCTGCCCGGTCGAACGAATGAAAGAAATTTTTTTTTTTTTTTTTTAAAAACAAGAAAACGCAACATGAACCAACAATAAACTCAAAACCGCGGACACAGAAGGCACAAGTGAAGGGACTTCGCACAGAGAGTCAAAGACGGACTTCTCAGCTCCGCGGAAGAGTAAGAACTGAGGGAGACGCGCCCGGTGCATCGGGTGGGAAGGCACTCGCGCATGTGCGGTGCAGCAACTCGAAACTTCTAAAGTTTCTACAAGCAAGTATGCTTGTGAGATGTCCGCGTCGGGGCTCCGTTGGATGACGTCACCCACTAGTGAGAATACCTGCCTGCTTGTCCTGGGATAAAAAAATATGTATGCAGAGCTGAGAGCATCTCAATTTCATTGCATCTGTCTTTCCTTTCCAAATGCTATCAGATCACACCTGTTAATGCAGCATGCAGCAATGCTAGATGCCTAAAGAACAAGGAGGCAGTGTCACACTTACATGAAGTTCAGCACAGGCTGTCCCACGTGAGAGATCTGTATCTCTTCCATATAATGAAAAGGCTGGATAGTAGGGAAGACACCAGTTCCAGGGGGCTCTGATACCCAGGTCCCCAGCATCCATGCTAAAGGCTCCAGAATGGGGTTCAGTAGAGGCATTTCTGAGGATAACAGAGAAAGCTATAGTTACAAACCACACAACAGTAGAACAGAAAAATTAAATTTTTTTGCATTTGTTGATGCCTGGAAATTTACTATGGATTCATTTTTTCACAACAGGGATTTTGCTACATAAACTACACCAGCGGTCTCAAACACACGGCCCGCGGGCCACATGTGGCTTTCCAAGTTTTATTTGCGGCCCGCAGTCTGGACTGGATCATTCCCTTCCTTTTGGAGCAGCAGCAGGTCTCGGCCGGTTCGTTTCGTTTCAAAGCCAGCGGGTTGGCGGGCTCCTTGTGCTATCTCACTCCTGCATCGGAAACCCCTCTGACATCACAACATCAGAGAGGCTTCAGATGCAGGTGTGGATCTCGCAAGGAGCCGCCACCCGCGGCTTTGAATGGAATGAGCCGGCCAGACACGCTGCTGCTCCAGTGGCGTACCAAGAGGGGGGCGGTCCGCACAGCTGGTCACCCTCCACTGTTCTTCCTAGAGTGCGGCTCGTCTAGAGCAGGGGTGCCCAACTGCTTCCCTTCCCACCGCTGCCATCGGGGAACAGGCCGGCACCATGCTCTTTGATCTCTCTGCTTCTCTCGCCGCCTGACCTCAATTCTGATGTCGAGAGGACGTTCTGGCTAGCCAATCGCTGCCTGGATGCCCGGAATGTCCTTTCCGACATTAGAATTGATGTCGGGCGGCGAGAGTTGGTCGGCCCCGTGGAGATCTCAGCCTGTTCCCGATGGCGGCAGCAGCAGCCTATTCCCTGGCGGCGGTGGCATGGGGGAGGTCAGGAAGGAAGAAAGAACGAAGGGGGGGGGCAGGGAGCCAGAAGGAAAAAAGAAAGAAGGGGGGGGGGGACAGGGAGCCAGAAGGAAAAAAGAAAGAAGGGGGGGGGGGGACAAGGAGCCAGAAACAAAGCAAAAAATGGGACAAGGAATCAGAGAAAGACAGACATAGAAAAAGAAAGAAAAAGTTGGGGGAGGGAATGAGGTCTGGAGGAGAGGAAGCATACAGGAGGCTGAAAGAAGAGAAGAAATATTGGATGCACAGTCAGAAGAATAAAGTGCAACCAAAGACTGATGAAATTACCAAACAAAGGTAGGAAAATGATTTTATTTTCAATTTAATAATAGAAATGTGCCAGTTTTGAGAAAGAAAAGATATTAAACTTTAAATATGAGTGCTGCAGAAAAAATAGAGTACTTAGAGGGCCGCAGAAAAAATAGTTAATGTCTTATTAAAGAAATGACAATTTTACATAAGGTAAAACTGTTAAAGGAAAGTTTTATAAACTATAAAGAGTTTAACCTCATGCAAAATTTGTCATTTCTTTAATAAGACATTAACTATTTTTTTCTGCGCCCTCCAAGTACCTACAAATCCAAAATGTGGCCCCGCAAAGGGTTTGAGTTTGAGCCCACTGAACTACACTGAACAGTTCCATAGTCAGAAACAAGAATCTACAGCAGCACCTAGCAAACATTTTGTGAACAGAACCTCATTATCATGAGCACAGAAGCACAATACCCCTGGAGTCGAGTGCTGACGACTTTTCTATTTACAGCCCACCCAGTTCGCAACCCCAATTGGGGTCATGATGACCCACAGTTTGGGAATCCCTGGTCTAGAGTACTCATGCCTTCACTGATGGGACTTATACCCTTGTGCGTTTCTTGCATCAGATCCCTATACTGAACAGCAAAAAAATTATATGCAAACTAGACAATGACACAAACAAAGTTTGGCCTTATCTCCAGCCCAACCTTGCAAGCTCTGACCGCATGTTTTGCAGTTTTATATATTATGTAAGACGTTTTGTAGGCCTATAAGCAATATAACCAAAGACAGACACCAAACGTATATTTTATAAATTTTAATAAAAGTCCTGTTATTATTTTTATCTCAGGATTCATTCTAGCTCTCTTTTCTACCACAGTAATCCTCACAATAGAAAATATGCCTCTCAGAAGATGTGCTGGTAGCATGGAATGCACAAGATCCCTCCGTACAAGTTTTACTAGCTTTTCTTCTTATTTTTCCAAAATGACAAAATATCATTACATGAACAACTGTCCAATTCCAGACATGTCTAGTCACATGCTTTTTTGGTGTGTGACACATACATCTGTGCCCCTATCTCATGCCTACACACGTCTGTGCCCTCTTTACATGCATTCTAGTTCCTCGCCAACGATCCCTCTAGGCTGCACAGCTGCGTACCATTTTTTAAGTTGCCATGTTGTAGTTATCCACTGCTGTGCAGCATGGCACTGGGACTTTCCTCACCTTCCTCTTGCCACTATTGGTTTTCAAGATGAGCAACAGTGGCAGTGCTGGTGAACTTCTGCCCTGTGAACTTCTAAAAGCTAAGTTACCTCAGCATTTCCATTACTGCTCTTTCACTGTCTTTCAGCATTATATCTGCTTAATTTCTCTTCTCCTCCTCCTGTTTCTTACTTATAAAAACAAAAAAAAAAATAAACCCTTCTCTTTCCTTTATTAAATCTTATTTCCTCTTCCTCTTCATAGGACTAAGGGTAAGACTTATAGTCCCACCCATCCAGGGACCACTGTTCATATATAATTAATAATAACAACAACTTTATTCTTCTTATACCGCCACAATCTTGCGAACTTCTAGGCAGTTTACAATCAAGAGTGCTGGACATTCAGCGAAATACAATAAGTAGATATTCAGAGGAAATACAGAGATCAGAGACCTCAGGAGGCCAATAGTATAGAAATTACAATTTGCTGAGCGAAAATTGTAATATGTACATTTTAGTAGGTAATGTCTGACAGGACCTGTTTGGGGATAAATAGCAACGTAAAGTTACGATAAGGATGAAGATAACAGATTATATTTATAACAGTGCTGTAAGTTCAGGTGGAATAGGAGGGGGGAGGGAGAGGGGAGAGCAGGTCAATTGTTTAGGTATTTCTGAGGAACAGGTATGTTTTTAGGCATTTCCTGAATTCCCCGTATGTAGTGGGCGAAAGCAGTTGGTCTAGGTCTTTGCCCCATAGGACTGCTTGTTGAGTAGGAGAAGGTGTTCGTGGTGTTTTTTCATTTTGCAGCCTCTAACTGGAGGGAGAATGAGTTTTGGGTGTGTGTTCTCTTGAGTTTGTTATTAGAAAATGCGAAAAGGTCCGTTATGTACTTGGGGGTCAGGCCGTATAGTACTTTGAAGCAGAGGCAGGCAAATTTAAACCTTACTCGGGCCTCCGTTGGTAGCCAGTGCAGCTGCCGATAGTAGGGTGTCACGTGGTCGAATTTCTTCAGCCCGAAGATAAGTCTGACCGCAGCATTTTGCATTATTTGGAGACGTCTCATATTCTTTTGTGAGATTGCTAGATAGGTGATGTTGCAGTAGTCAAGCTGACTCAGTATGAGGGATTGCACTAGGATTCTGAATGTTGACGTATCGAATTATGATTTAATGGTTCTGAGTTTCCAGAGAGTAAGGAAACCTTTTCTGAATAGGGAATCCACTTGTTCCTTCATTGTTAGGCATTGGTCTAGAATAACACCTATTATTTTCATGGTGGGCTGAATAGGGTAGTTGAGTTTATTGATGCATAGTGGGGTTTTATTGTCAAGTGGGTGAGGGGAGACAACGAAGAATTTAGATTTTTCTGGGTTGAGCTTGAAATCTGTCATCCATTGTTCCATCTCATTTATGGCATCGGATGCCTTGGGAATGGTTTCCGAGATGGAGTTGGCGAATGGAATGATGATCGTAAAGTCATCTGCGTAGCTGAATAGTTTTATTCCTAGTTGGGTTAGTTTCATACCTAATGAGGACATGTAGATATTAAAAAGCAGTGGGGAAAGCGGTGACCCTTGTGGCACTTCGGATGAGTTGCTTCAGGTGTCGGAGTGTTCGTTGTTAAAGCGTACCTGGTAAGAACGGGATGTGAGGAAGCCACGAAACCAGTTTAGTACCTCAGCTCTGATACCAATGGCGTCTAAGCATTGCATCATTTTCTCATGGTCTACCAAGTCGAATGCAGAGCTCATGTCGAATTGCATGATCAGGGCGTTGAGGCCCTTACTAAATAATAGGCGCAGATAGTCTAGGATGGCAGCGATTACTGTCTCCGTACTGAATAGGGTTCTAAAGCCGGATTGAGTTTCATGCAGGAGAGAGAATTGATTAAGGTAGTCCATTAGTTGGGTGTGTACTAGTCCTTCCATGATTTTTACAATGAATGGGATAGATGCTATTGGTCTGTAGTTTGTTATTAGCGCTGAGGATTCTTTTCTATTTTTTGGGATGGGGGTTATTATTATGTGGCCGTTGTTAGTGAGGAAAGTCCCATTTTTTAGGTTGTGTGTTAGGTAGTGTAATAGTGATATTTTGAATTCTGGTGGTGCTGCTTTCATAATCTCCGGAGGGCACGTATCTAGGATGCAGTGAGATTTAGAGTATTTGTTGTAGAGTTTGTTGAAAAAAGCCGATCTCATCCCCTCCCTACCATCAAACTACCGTCCCATAGCAAATATCCCTCTACTTACCAAATTTCTAGAAACCATAGTTGCTACCCAGTTCTCCTCCTATTTCGAGAGATTCTCCATTCTTCACCCCTACCAACATGGCTTCAGACCCTGCTTTAGCACTGAATCCCTCCTAGTTTCCCTAATTTCAAAGGTACAACAACTACACTCATGTAACAAATTCGCTGTCCTACAATTCGATCTTTCCGCTGCTTTTGATGTCGTCCATCACGACATACTACTTTACCAACTTTCCGAGATTGGAATCGACTCCACTGTCCTAATGTGGTTCTCAAACTTCTTACGCTCCCGTTCCTACACCGTCAACACAAATGGCACCATGTCCACTCCTTGGACTCCATCTTGCGGTGTCCCTCAAGGATCACCCCTTTCCCCTATTTTCTTTAACATCTACATGTCCTCCCTGAAACTCTTTCAACTATCCCCCCTGGAAACAATCTACACTTATGCAGATGACATCCTTGTCCTCCTTGAGACTGACCAGAACCGCACCAACCTCCACGAAAACATAACAGCTTCCATAATGAGACTCCGTGCCTGGTCCCTCTCGGTACAGATGAAACTAAACAAATCTAAAACAAAACTACTCTGGCTCGGCCCAAAATTCGAACACCTGCCCACACTTTTCACACTATCCACAGGCGATACACTACAGCTCGAGTTCTCATGCAAGGTCCTTGGTATCACTATCGATTCCTCTCTCTCCCTCAATGACCACCTCAACTCCTTGGCAAAATCATGCTTTTTCAGCCTTCGCATGCTGAGGAAAGCTAGTTCCTACTTCAGCCAACAACACTTTGCCATCCTTGTCCAATCCATCATCCTCTCCAGACTAGATTACTGCAACGCCATCTACTTAAATCTATCAAAAAAAAGTATTCTAAGACTCCAGCTAATCCAGAATACTGCAGCCAAACTGATCTTCTCAAAACACAAGTCTGACCATGCCTCTCCACTCCTTGCCAAACTTCATTGGCTCCCAATAATCTCCAGAATCCATTTCAAATGTTCCTGCCTGGCTTTCAAGATCATTCACGGAATCCTGCCTCCTCTTATCCCACTGTCTTTCAACTCCTCCAGTCCCGACTCCTCCAGAACTGCCCAAAGGCTTAAATTAGCCTTCCCCTCTCCACGCGGCATCCACTATTCAGGCAAACTGGGAAAATCCCTTCTCTTCAAAATCACAGGTCTTTGGAACGACCTCACCACCCCACTGCGGAACCTGAGCTCCCTTCAGTTATTCCGCAAAAAACTGAAAACCTGGCTTTTCAGCAAATTGTAGCTCTATCCTTCCCCCCTTTCTCTCCCTCCTTCTACACATAAGTTCATGTAATCCTTTTTCTTCTTCTCTACCCACTATTTTAAGTTCTTGTAAACCGTGTCGAGCTCCATTCTCATGGAGATGATGCGGTATATAAACTTAAGGTTTAGATTAGATTAGATTAGAGTTGTTGTATTTGTTTGTAGAGACCCAAATAATCAGGACTACTCAAATCAAGTCACTTGACAACCAATCAAGATGACCTTTATTCTATGCAATCACTGTGGTGCTTTAATTCTAAGACACACTATTTGAAGGCTTAAGGCTTGCCCCATCTGTCTTCAACTTGCTAGTATTAAGGAGGAGCTCTGCAAACTTAAACAGGAATTGAATACAATTAAAGCAGCTTCCATCACTCCACAAAATCATACCAACTTACCACCTCTACCTCAAAGAATAAAACAGCCCAGGAATAAATGGGTCACAGTAGGCTCAGGAAGAATGCGACATGTAACACAGAAACATCCACCTTCACTAATATTATCTCTACAAAATTCCTTCGCTTCACTAGTGCACTGCGATACTCAAGAAAACAGAAGGGAGGTGGGACTGAAACCAGCGCACCCTAAGCACAAATAAAAAAGCCAAAAACAGAAAACTATTACTGTTGAGGGATTCCATCATCAGAGGCATTAACCTTGGAACACAAGGCGAGGAGACCTAAATAGTGAAATGTCTTCCAGGATCCTCAGCTACCAGGAGTTCCAGGCAAATATTGACTATAATTAAGGAAGAAACTAAGGATTTTAACACTGATGTTGTTATCCATCTGGGAACAAATGGCCTGGCCAACAACTCCACACTTGCAGCACAGAAAGCTTTTCGGGAGCTTGGTGAAGGCTTGAAACCTTTTGTAAAGACTTTAGTTTTTTCTGAAATACTGCCTGCATATGGAAAGGGAGAGCAAAGAGTGAAAAACACAGAGGACTTTAATAGATGGCTCAAAGCTTGGTGTCATCAAGAAGGCTTCAGGTACATAGGAGGATGGGGAGATACATGGAAGGACAAGAAGCTATATTGCACTGATGGGCTACATATTACTACAGCAGGAAAAAGAAACCTTGCTGAGAAATTTAGACAATATGTTTCTAGGCATTTAAACTAGAAGGTGGGGGTGGTGTATGTATGAAGGACAATTATACAAAAGAAAAGATGTGATAGTAGTAAAGATTCCCTGGCCAGAGGGAATGAAAAATGCCTATATCTTGGAGTGATATATAGACCTCCCAGGCAACAGGAGGACAAAGACATGGAATTAATCGAGGACATAGAGAACATCACACTGCGCGGGGACACAGTAATGCTAGGAGACTTCAACATGCCAGATGCAGACTGGAACACACTCTCTGCGACTACGGGTAGCAGCAAAAGAATATTAACCTCCATAAAGAGTGCACGTCTCAAGCAATTGGTATTGGAGCCCACCAGGGACCAGGCGTTACTTGACCCAGTTCTCACCAACGGAGATAGCGTCACGGAAGTCTCAGTAGGAGACACACTGGCCTCCAGCGACCATAATATGGTATGGCTCAACCTCAAGAAAGGTTTCCCTAAGACAAACACATCAACAAGGATTCTCAACTTTAGAGGCACAGACTTCAACCGTATGGGAGATTTTGTCCATCAGGAGCTACATAAACAAGCAATATCTGACAATGTAGAGGATATGTGGTCGTCTCTGAAGTCCATCCTACACGAAGCAACAGACCGATACATAAAGACAGTAAGTAAACGCAGGAGAAACAAAAGACCCCAATGGTTCAGTAAAGAAATTTCAGATCTAGTTAAACAGAAAAAAGACACATTTATCGCCTACAAACATTTAGGCAGAGAGGGGGCGAAAGAGGACTATCTAGACAGATCTAAAGCTGTCCAAACAGCAATCAGAGAAGCCAAACTCCGAATGGAGGAAGAGCTAGCACGGAAAATTAAGAAAGGGGATAAATTTTTCTTCAGCTACATTAGTGACAGGAAAAGAAACAAAGATGGGATAGTACGCCTGAAGCAATCGGACGGTAACTTTGTGGAATCAGATTCTGAGAAGGCAGAACTACTAAACAAATATTTCTGTTCAGTGTTCACCCGCGAAGCACCGGGAGCTAGTCCTCAACTGCAGACGGGAGATAACCAGAAAGACCCGTTTCAAGATTTCGAATTTACACCCAGTAGTGTCTATGACGAACTATCAAGACTCAAAGGCACAGATTCTCTAAAAGTGCGTCCCGATTTTAGGCAGCTGTAGGCGTCCTACAGCTGTCTAATCAGCCAATCGGGATGCATGTTTTTTTTTAAAAAATGCTCCCCAGGCAGGCCTGAAGGCGCCTCCGGGAGCCTAGGGAGACCCGCAAGATGCCTAAGCTCGTCTAAGGGCCTTAGGCTGAACCTAGGCGGCCCTACGCGTCTCCCTAGTAGATGAGAAGCTTAAAAATGTAGGCCAGCAAAATGCTGGTCTACACTGTAAGTAAACGCGGCCGCTATACTTATCGTGGCAAGGGATCTCTCTGCCGCTATAAGTATAGCGGGCCGTGGCCCCTGACCGATCACTGGCAGGAGGGTGCCCAAACCCTCCTGCCCGAAGACGCACCCCCCCCCCGACACTACCGACCGCCCCCCCCGACATTACCGATCCCCCCCCCGACAATATCGGTCGCTGGCAGGAGGGTGCCCAATCCCTCCTGCCCGAAGACGCACCCCCCCCCGGCGCTAACAACCCCCACTCCACCAAACCTGTTTTTACAGATGGGTCTTGCACGTCGAGCAAGCAGGCACGCCTCGTCGAAATGAGGCGGGCCCGCCCCTTCCCGGCCCATTCCGCCGAAGCCTAAGGCCTGATTGGCCCAGGCTCTAGAAGCCTGGACCAATCAGGCCTTAGGCATAGCGGGTCCGCCCATCCCCACTTAATCTAAGGCCTGATTGGCCAATCAGACCTTAGACTTAGTAGGAATGGGCGGACCCGCTATTCCTAAGGCCTGATTGGTCCAAGCTTCTAGAGCCTGGGCCAATCAGGCCTTAGGCTTCGGCGGGATGGGCCGGGAAGGGGCGGGCCCGCCTCATTTCGACGAAGCGTGCCTGCTTGCTCGACGTGCAAGACCCATCTGTAAGAACAGGTTTGGTGGAGTGGGGGTTGTTAGCGCCGGGGGGGTGCGTCTTCGGGCAGGAGGGATTGGGCACCCTCCTGCCAGCGACCAATATTGTCGGGGGGGGGGGCGATCGGTAGTGTCGGGGGGGGCGGTCGGTAGTGTCGGGGAAGGGGGTGCGTCTTCGGGCAGGAGGGTTTGGGCACCCTCCTGCCAGTGATCGGTCAGGGGGCCACGGCCCGCTATACTTATAGCGGCAGAGAGATCCCTTGCCGCGATAAGTGTAGCGGGCCGTGTCTAATCTAACCCGATTCTCTAACCCGCGTCTGTAACATGGACGCCGGTTACAGAATCGGGGTTTAGTTTAGGCCGATTCTGAATAGGACGCCTCTCCCGGGCGTCCTATACAGAATCAGGGCCTAGGTGTCTTGCGGACCTCGCCTTCAATATAGGCGGCCTGCCTGGGGAGCATTTTTTTTTAAAAAACGTGCATCCCGATTGGCTGATTAGACAGCTGTAGGACGCCTACAGCTGCCTAAAATCGGGACGCACTTTTAGAGAATCTGGGCCAAAGTAAACAAAGCCATGGGGCCGGATAACCTACACCCCAGAATGCTCAGGGAGTTAAGGGAAGTCCTGGCAGAACCCTGTTCTTTTCAATCTTTCCCTAAGCACAGAAAGGGTCCCCTTGGACTGGAAAACCGCCAACGTAATCCCACTCCACAAAAAGGGCTGCAGGACAGAGACAGCAAACTACAGACCAGTGAGTCTCACGTCTATAGTGTGTAAACTCATGGAAACTGATCAAACAGAATCTTGACACAATCCTAGACGATAAAAAACTGCTTGATCCACACCAACACGGGTTCACCCAGGGTAGATCCTGCCAATCTAATCTGATTAGCTTTTTTGATTGGGTTACTAGACAACTGGACGCCGGAGAGTCACTGGACGTGGTATATTTGGACTTCAGTAAAGCATTTGATAGCATCCCTCTTCGAAGATTACTGAACAAGCTGAAATCGATAGGATTAGGAGACACTCTAACTACATGGGTTGGGGATTGGCTGAGCGGTAGAATTCAGAAGGTGGTGGTGAATGGTACCCCATCCGAAGCATCGGACGTGATCAGTGGAGTACCGCAGGGCTCGGTCCTGGGCCCGATTCTATTCAACTTATTCATAAGAGATATGACACAAGGACTTAGAGGAAGGGTATCACTGTTCGCCGACGACGCTAAACTTTGCAACATAGTAGGCAACAGCTTATTACCTGATAATATGGCACACGACCTACTACTGCTGGAACAATGGTCAACTACATGGCAGCTAGGCTTCAATGCTAAAAAATGCAAGATAATGCACTTGGGTAAGAGAAACCCACGTAGAACTTATGTACTAAATGGTGAAACCTTGGTTAGGACCACGGCGGAACGTGACCTAGGGGTGATCATTAGTGAGGACATGAAGGTTGCCAATCAAGTGGAGAAGGCTTCCTCCAAGGCAAGACAAATGATGGGGTGTATCCGCAGAGGTTTCGTCAGCAGGAGACCTGAAGTTATGATGCCGTTGTACAGAGCCATGGTGAGGCCTCACTTGGAGTACTGTGTTCAGTTTTGGAGACCACACTACCGAAAGGACGTGCTGAGGATCGAGTCGGTTCAGCGAATGGCCACCAGGATGGTCTCGGGGCTCAAGGATCTCACGTATGAAGAAAGACTAAAAAAATTGCAGCTGTACTCACTTGAGGAAAGAAGAGAACGGGGAGACATGATTGAAACATAGTAACATATAACATAGTAACATAGTAGATGACGGCAGATAAAGACCCGAATGGTCCATCCAGTCTGCCCAACCTGATTCAATTTAAATTATTATTTTATTTTTTTTTTCTTCTTAGCTATTTCTGGGCAAGAATCCAAAGCTTTACCCGGTACTGTGCTTGGATTCCAACTGCCGAAATCTCTGTTAAGACTTACTCCAGCCCATCTACACCCTCCCAGCCATTGAAGTCCTCCCCTGCCCATCCTCCTCCAAACGGCCATGCACAGACACAGACCGTACAAGTCTGCCCAGTAACTGGCCTAGTTCAATCTTTAATATTATTTTCTGATTCTAAATCTTCTGTGTTCATCCCACGCTTCTTTGAACTCAGTCACAGTTTTACTCTCCACCACCTCTCTCGGGAGCGCATTCCAGGCATCCACCACCCTCTCCGTAAAGTAGAATTTCCTAACATTGCCCCTGAATCTACATATAAGTACATCACGGGACGCATTGAGTCAGAAGATGATATCTTCTGGCTCATGGGACCCTCGACCACCAGAGGGCATCCGCTGAAAATCAGGGGAGGGAAGTTTCATGGCGACTCCAGGAAGTACTTCTTCACCGAAAGAGTGGTGGATCATTGGACAGACTCCCACTCCAGGTGATAAAGGCCAACAGCGTGACGGATTTCAAGAAAAAATGGGATACTCACGTGTGATCTTTAAGGGAGTAAATTCAGGGGAGGGGATACTTGGAATGGGCAGACTTGGTGGGCTATAGCCCTTTTCTGCTGCTTTTTTCTATGTTTCTAAGATTGCAACATAAACAATATCAGCAACTCATTTCTTATCATTGCAACGGAAAGTGAAACGAAACAAAAATCTATATGAAAAAGGAGATTACCGCTGAAAAATAGCTGGAAAGCGATGACCACAAATGCTCGCAGTCTAAGCAACAAAGTTCATGATCTGCAAGCCCTGATGTTAGAGGTAGATCTAGATATTGTCACTATCACAGAGACATGGTTCAGTGAATCACATGGATGGGATGCAAACATCCTGGGATATAATCTTTTTAGGAAAGACAGAGATGGTCAAAAAGGTGGAGGAGTAGCTCTCTATGTAAAGATCAATATCCAAGCGACCGAAATGCAAGGGACTTGGGGAGAGGAAGAAGCAATATGGATTGCTCTGAAAAGAGAAGATGGAACTTCTATCTATGTGGGTGTAGTCTACAGACCTCCGACTCAATCGCAGCAAATTGATAAGGATCTGATTGTGGATATCCAAAAGTTTGGAAGGAAAGAGGAGGTGCTGCAGTTGGGAGATTTCAACCTGCCGGATGCGGACTAGAATGTTCCATCTATGGAATTGGAAAGAATAGGGAGATTGTGGATGCCTTTCAAGAGGCTCTGCTCAGACAAATGGTGACGGAACCCACGAGGGAAAAAGCGATATTGGATCTAGTCCTCACAAATGGAGACAGTATCTCTAATGTTCGAGTGGGTGCTCACCTGGGAAGTAGCAATCATCAAACAGTTTGGTATGGTATAACGGCTAAAGTGGAGAGCGGCTGCACGATACTTAAAGTCCTAGATTTCAAACGTACGGACTTTAATGCAATGGGAGAGTACCTGAAGAAAGAGCTGTTAGGATGGGAGGACATAAGAGAAGTGGAAAGACAGTGGTTTAAGCTGAAAGGAGTGATAAAAATGGCTATGGACCTTTATGTGAAGAAAATCAATAAAAACAAGAGAAAAAGGAAGCCGATATGGTTCTCCAACCTAGTGACTGAGAAAATAAAGGCGAAAGAGTTGGCGTTCGTGAAATATTTTTAAAAAACCCAAGAAGAGGAGAGCAGAAAGGAGTACAGGATGAAACTGAAAGAAGCCAAGAGAGATATACGTCTGGCGAAAGCACAGGCGGAAGAACAAATGGCTAAAAATGTAAAAAAGGGAGACAAAATTTTTTTCAGATATATTAGTGAAAGGAGGAAGATGAAAAATGGAATTGCTAGGCTAAAAGATGCTGGGAACCGATATGTGGAGAGTGATGAGGAGAAAGCAAATGTGCTAAACAAATACTTCTGTTCTGTGTTCACAGAAGAAAATCCTGGAGAAGGACCGAGATTGTCTAGCAAAGTTACACGAGAAAATGGAGTAGATTCTTCGCTGTTCATGGAGGAGGGTGTTTATGAGCAACTTGAAAAACTGAAGGTGGGCAAAGTGATGGGACCAGACGGGATCCATCCCAGGATACTAAGGGAGCTCAGAGAGGTTCTGGCGAGTCCTATTAAAGACTTATTCAACAAATCTCTGGAGACGGGAGTGGTTCCTGTGGATTGGAGGAGAGCAGATGTGGTCCCTATTCACAAAAGTAGTCACAGGAATGAAGTAGGAAACTACAGGCCGGTGAGCCTCACTTCAGTTGTTGAAAAAATAATGGAAGTGTTGCTAAAAGAAAGGATAGTGTACTTCCATGAAACTAATGGGTTATAGCAGGGGTGTCCAATAGGTCGATCGCGATCGACCGGTAGCTCGCCAAGGCAAAGTGAGTCAATCATCCAGGACTCACTTTGCCTTAGCGATCTATCGGGCCGATCAGTCTTCCTCTCCTCGATGTCAATTCTGCCTTCGGAGAGGAAGTTCGGGCCAGCCAATTGCTGCCTGGCTGGGCAGAACTTCCTCTCCGACGGCAGAATTGACGTCGGGGAGAGGATGACTGATCGGCCTGAAGCAGGGAGAGTATGGGGCAGCGGCAGCGGCAGCGGAAGCTTTGGGGCCCGTTATCCATTGGTGGCATTTGGGTCCTGTTCCCTGATGGCAGCGGCAGTGGCTTGGGGAAGGGCAGGGAGAAAGAAAGAAAGGGAGCAGGCAGGGAAACAGAAGGAAAGAAGAGAAACAGAAAAAAAGAAAGGGGGCATGAAGAGAGAGAGAAAGAAAAGTCAGGGAGAGAGGAAGAAAAAGTTGGGGGAGGGAATGAGGTGTGGAGGAGAGGAAGCATACAGGCTGAAAAAAGATTGGATGCACAGTCAGAAGAAGAAAGTGCAACCAGAGACTCATGAAATCACCAGACAAGGTAGGAAAAATGATTTTATTTTAAATTTAGTGATCAAAATGTGTCTGAATTTATATCTGCTGTCTATATTTTACAATATGGTCCCCTTTTACTAAACCACAATAGTGGCTTTTAGCGCAGGGAGCCTATGAGCGTCGAGAGCAGCGCTGGGCATTCAATGCAGCTCCCTGCGCTAAAAACTGCTATTATGGTTTAGTAAAAAGGGAGGGGGGTGGGTATTTGTCTATTTTTGTATGATTGTTACTGAGGCGACAGCGCATAGAGTCATCTGCTTTGACCTCTTTGAAAAAACCCCGGAATAGGAATGATAATTAACAATTCTATGCGTACAGTGTGCGTTGTGGTTTTTTTTTTTATTTTATTGTTGGTAGATCATTTTGACTTGGTCATTTTAAAAGTAGCTCGCGAGTCAAAAAAGTGTGGGCACCCCTGGGTCACAGGATCTGAGGCAACATGGCTTTACAAAAGGTAAATCGTGCCAAACGAACCTGATTGAATTTTTTGATTGGGTGACCAGAGTGCTGGATCGAGGACATATGCTAGATGTAATTTACTTAGATTTCAGCAAAGCATTTGATAAGATTCCTCAAAGGAGGCTGTTGAACAAACTTGAAGGGCTGAAGTTAGGACCCAAAGTGGTGAACTGGGTTAGAAACTGGCTGTCGGACAGACGCCAGAGGTGGTGGTTAATGGAAGCGGTCCAAAGGAGGGTCACGAAAATGATAGGAGGCTTGTGCCAGAAGAAGTACGAGGAGAGACTGGAAGCCCTGAATATGTATACCCTAAAGGAAAGGAGGGACAGGGGAGATATGATTCAGACTTTCAAATATTTGAAGGATATTAATGTAGAACAAAATCTTTTCCAGAGAAAGGAAAATGGTAAAACCAGAGGACATAATTTGAGGTTGAGGGGTGGTAGATTCAAGAGCAATGTTAGGAAATTCTACTTTATGGAGAGGGTGGTGGATGCCTGGAATGCGCTCCCAAGAGAGGTGTTAGAGAGGAAAACGGTGACTGAGTTCAAAGAAGCGTGGGATGAACACAGAGGATCTAGAATCAGAAAATAATATTAAATACTGAACTAAGGCCAGTACTGGGCAGACTTCCACGGTCTGTGTCTGTATATGGCCGTCTGGGGGAGGATGGGCTGGAGAGGGCTTCAATGGCTGGGAGGGTTTAGATGGGATGGAGTAGGTTTTGCCGTAGATTTTGGCAGTTGGAACCAATGTTCCCTCTAAGGATTGATGAGGTGTGTGCAAAAAAAAAATATGCATGAGCGACAAGTTACATACTCCACAAATTTATGAGCAGGCGCGGAGGACGAGTGCCCGTGAGATTGTGGGAGGGTTAAATACTCAAAACTTAGAAAAATAACAATTTACTTAAAGTTTTTGCTTAGCCAGATTTCTGGTATCTTTACATACAGTGGCGTACCTAGCATATGTAACACCCGGGGCCCATCATTTTTTGGCACCCCCCCCCCCATCTGTACGAAAAACATGATTTTTAGTAACAAGCTACACGTCACACATGAGTACCTAGGAAAAAGCAGCATCTTACATATTGCAGTGAGCAGTACATCAATACACCCATTGTAAAACTAAACAAGCCAGACCAGCACAAATCAATCCTACACCGTCAATCATAACAGAAAACCATGTCTTTCTAACACACAGAACACAGAAAATACCTTTCCCTAGAATGGAATATGTCATCACAAACTAATCCCTCCCCCTTTTACAAAACTGTAGTGTGGATTTTAGCCACGGTGGTAACAGCTCTGAAGCTCATAGAATTCTGAGCATCAGAGCTGCTACCACCACGGCTGGCGCTAAAAAACGCTCCACAGTTTTGTAAAAGGGGGGATAAAATAGAAATACACAGCTTCAACGCTCTAGCTCAGGGGTGCCCAAACTTTTTGGGCTTGCGAGCTACTTTAAAATGACCAAGTCAAAATGATCTACCAACAATAAAATTAAAAAACACAAAGCACACTATACGCTGAGAAAATGTTAATTATCATTCCTATTCTGGATTTTTTTCAAAGAGGTCAAGGCAGATTACTCTATGCATTGTCACCTCAGTAACAACCATACAAAAATAGACAAATATACCCCCCTTCCTTTTTATTAAACCACAATAGCAGTTTTTAGCACAGGGAACTGCGCTAAATGCCCAGCGCTGCTCTCGATGCTCATAGGCTCCCTGTGCTAAAAAACACTATTGCGGTTTAGTAAAAGGGGGCCATAGTGCAAAATATAGACAGCATATATAAATTCAGACACATTTTGATCACTAAATTTAAAATAAAATCATTTTTCCTACCTTGTCTGGTGATTTCATGAGTCTCTGGTTGCACTTTCATCTTCTGACTGTGCATCCAATCTTTCTTCTCTTCTTTCAGCCTGTATGCTTCCTCTCCTCCAGACCTTATTCCCTTCCCTAACTTTTTCTTCCTCTTTCCCTGCCCTTTCTTTCTTTTTTCTCTCTTGATGCCCCCTTTCTTTTTTCCTGTTTCCTTTCTGTCTCACTGCCTGCCCCCTTTCTTTCTTTCTTTCTTTCTTTCTCCCTACCCTGCACAAAGCCACTGCTGCCACCATCGGGGGAAACAGGCCCCAAAGCCACCGCCACGGCTGCCCCAAGCTCTCTCTGCTTCCCACCGTCGGGTCGACCAGCATTCCCCCGATGTCAATTCTGCCGTCGGAGAGGAAGTTCCACCCAGCCAGGCAGTAATTGGCTGGCCCGAACTTCCTCTCCGACGGCAGCCTTAGGGGGGTTGCACAGCCAGCCAGATCCAGACCTGGCCGGCTGTGCACCCCCCCCTAAGGCTGCACCTGGTGCGGACCTCCCCCATCCCCCTCCTTGGTACGCCACTGAAGACGTGGCAGCGGCTCCTTTCACGTTCCCCACCTGCGTCGGAAGTGCGTCGGGGATCTTACTATGCAGTCCTCAGTTTCCCACTGCAGTATTTTAGTGAGCGACACGAGAAAAATTATGAGCGACACCAATGAAAATAGTGAGCGATCGCTCATGCGCTCAGCTTAGAGGGAATATTGGTTGGAACCCAAGCACAGTACCGGGTAGAGCTTTGGATTCTTGCCCAGAAATAGCTTAAGAAGAAAAAATTTAAATTGGATCAGGTTGGGCAGACTGAATGGACCATTCGGGTCTTTATCTGCCGTCATCTACTATGTTACTATGTTAGAAAAGAAGTAACATACTGAAGAGCTGGAATCTCACAGGTGTGGCCGTCAGTCCTGCCTCCTTTGGATGTCACGTCCTGCATTAATGTAGAGTCTGGCCCCATGGCGAATGTAGTTTATTTTATCATTTATCTGAGAAGCAGTAGGGTTGTCAGGGCAGGAGAGGAGAACTGAGAAGAGGCAAGAGGATGGATTGAAAGGAGAGAGAGAAGGAGGACATACCATGGATGGAAGGACAAGAGAAAGGAGTCCTAGGGGAAGGAGGACAAGAGGGAAGGAGTAATAAGGGGAGAAGCTGAACATTAAGGTCTAGATTTTCAAAAAAAAAAAGTAAAAAAACGATGGGCTGCAGTTGCAGCTGTTATAGTAGCGATTAAAAAAAGTGAGTCATTCTCTAAAAAACACTCATGCAAATGAGGTTTGCGGAGACTAGCGAAGACTTGCTAAATTAGCATGTGCCCATCGCTAGTTATAGTGATGGGCACATGCGCAGAATAAACAAACAAACAAACAAAAAATCAACAACCTCCCCCCCATAGTGGTAGAGATGCCCAATGTCTCCCGCCACCAATCAACAACCAACACCGAACTCCCCCTCGGCAGCGAGAGAGTTTCCCATGCCCTCTCGCCCAACCGACACACACACCAGCAGCAGGAGAGATGTTCAATCTCTCATGCCACCAACACTCCCCCAACTCCCCTCAGCAGCGGGAGAGTTGCCCACACTCTCCTGCCCAATCGACACTGGGGAGGAGCCTAGGGCTCTGACTAGCCCCAACGCATAAGGTCCCACTGATGCCCTCCCCAGCCCATCTAACACCAGATCACCACATATGGGGCACAGACCGTGGAAGTCTGTCCAGTACCAATCTTAGTTCTTTAATTTACATCCTTCGTTTTTTAATTAGAGATCCTCTATGTTTATCCCACACTTTTTTGAATTCCATCACCGTTTTCCTCTCCACCACTTTCCTCGGGAAAGCATTACAGGCATCTACCACCTTCTCCATGAAAAATAATTTCCTAACATTGCTCCTGAGTCTTCCTCTCTGCAACCTCAAATTATGCCCTCTAGTTTTACCATTTTCTCTTCTCTGGAAGAAAAAGGCTTTGTTCTGTGGCCAGCAATTAACAGTGTTCTCAGATGTGGTCAGACAAATGCAATTTCGTAGGAGGCAGTTCCTACAGCTGAAGTTCAAGACTTTTGCTGTGGGGGCTACATTATTTCTTAAATTTCCTTGTAAATGTCTGGTTTCCTATGGAAATAATAAATATAAATTTGTGGACCCATCCCAATTAGAGATACTTCTTAAAGATAAACCTGTACTGTACTTCAGACAGTTTCAGAAACTAATTAATGGTTGATGATTAAAGTGACTGATTTTTATTTTTGCCTCTCTGTAGGAATAATAATAATGGATATGTTTATTTAAGTAATATTTATTAGCCCATTAAGGAACAAGACGGTCCTAATAATGTGGGCTAAAATTAACGATGTTGCCTACGTTTTTGTCTTTTCCTTTTTTTTAAATCACTTTTCTTGATTCTTTCATGTTATTTAACAAATAGATATACTGTAATTAAAGAAAAAAAAGATCCTACGAAGGGAATAAGGTTTTTACCACAGGTCTGATAAGTAGTGCACCCTTCAAAAATCTGGCTATGTCTAGATGATATGCCAGTGTAGTTCTTCGGTCTCAAGCCCTGAAACAAGAGAGCCCGGCAACTTGGATCCGAAGGGAGCCACCAGAAAGTCCCTTGTCAAGAACGGCTTGGAGAAAAGCCAACACCTCAGAAACTGCAGCAGAAAACAGCTCCATCTTTTCCTGAGCACACCACTGTTGAAAAGTCTGCCATGCCTTAGCATAGGCCAAGACCTCTGTCAGCTTCTTAGACTTGAGGAGATGGTAATGACCAACTCGGAGTAACCCTTATGCACTAATGCTTCACAGTCAAGAGCCAAGCCATAACAGCAAAGCGACCCAGATCCTCTATGAGTATTAGACCCTGGGAAAGAAGGTCCGGATACACCTGTAGCCTGAGATAGGAACCCATCTGAAGACGCACTAGATCTGTGTGGCCAGTCTGGATCTACAAGAATGACCTACACCTGATGATTTGCGATTCTTTGAAGGATTTGGCTTACCATAGAAACATGATGGCAGATAAAGGCCAAATGGCCCATCTAGTCTGCCCATCCACAGTAATCATTATCTCTTTCTCTCTCTGAGAGATTCCACTTGCCTAACCCAGGCCCTCTTGAATTCAAACACAGTCTGTTTCTACCACCTCTTCTGGGAGACTGTTCCACGCATCTACCACCCTTTCGGTAAAAAAGTATTTCATAGATTACTCCGGAGCCTATCACCTCTTAACTTCATCCTATGCCCTCTCATTGCAGAGTTTCCTTTCAAATGAAAGAGACTCGACTGATGCACATTTATATTACGTAGGTATTTAAACATCTCTATCATATCTCCCCTCTCCTGCCTTTCCTCCAAAGTATACAGATTGAGATCTTTAAGTCTGTCCTCATACGCCTTATCATGAAGACCACACACTATTTTAATAGCCTTCCTCTGGACCGACTCCATCCTTTTTACATCTTTTTGATGGTGTGGCCTCCAGAATTGTACACATTATTCCAAATGAGGTCTCACCAGAATCTTATACAGAGGCATCAATACCTCCTTTTTCCTACTTGCCATACCTCTCCCTATGCAATCTAGTATCCTTCTAGCTTTCGCCTTTTCAACCTGTTTGGCCACCTTAAGATCATCACATACAATCACAACCAAGTCATAGAAACATAGAAAGATGACGGCAGAAAAGGGCCATAGCTCATCAAGTCTGCCCACTCTACTGACCCACCCCCCTAAGTCTACTCTCCTAGAGATCTCACACCTAATGACCCAATTCCTAAACTCCACCCTCGTAGGGATCCCACATAGGCATCCCATTTATTCTTAAAATCTGGCACGCTGTTGGCCTCGATCACCTGTACTGGAAGCTTGTTCCAAAGATCAACCACTCTTTCGGTGAAGAAATACTTCCTGGTGTCGCCATGAAATTTCCCGCCCCTGAGTTTGAGCAGATGCCTTCTTGAGAAAGAAAATATCATCTTCCACCTCGACACGTCCGGTGATGTATTTAAATGTCTCAATCATGTCTCCCCTCTCCCTGCGTTCTTCGAGAGTGTAGAGCTGCAATTGTTCAGTCTCGCTTCGTACGAGAGACCCTTGAGCCCCGAGACCATTCTGGTGGCCATCCGTTGAATCGACTCGACTCTTAGCACATCTTTATGGTAATGTGGCCTCCAGAATTGCACACAGTATTCCAGATGAGGTCTAACCATGGTTCTGTACAATGGCATTATGACTTCAGGCTTCCCGGCTGATGAAACTTCTACGGATACAATCCATCATCTGCCTTGCCTAAGATGAAGCCTTCTCCACTTGATTGACAATTTTCATGTCTGCACTGATGATTACTCCTAAATCTCATTCTGCTGAAGTCCTAGCTAAAGTCTCACCATTCAAGGTGTAAGTTCTGCATGGATTTCTGCTACCGAGGTGCATGACCTTACATTTCTTAGTTTTGAAGCCCAGCTGCCAGGTCGAGGACCAACGTTCCAATATAAGCAGGTACTGCGCCACACTATCCTGCAATTTGCATTCGCTTACTTTATTACATAGTTTGGCATCATCGGCAAATAATGTTATTTTACCTTGAAGCCCTTGAGTCAGATCCCCTATGAATATGTTGAAAAGGAGCGGACCCAAGACTGAGCCCTGCGGCACTCTGCTGGTCACCTCCGATGTTTTAGAGAGGGTACCATTAACCACCACCCTCTGAAGTCTGCCACTCAGCCAATCATTGACCCATGCAGTTAGTCTCTCTCCTAACCCCATCGATTTCATCTTGCTCAACAGCCTGTGGTGTGGGACGCTATCAAAAGATTTACTGAAGTCCAGGTACACGACGTCCAGGGACTCTCCCAAGTCCAGCTTTCTTGTTACCCAGTCAAAGAAGCTGATGAGATTGGATTGGCAGAACCTACCTCCGGTGAATCCATGTTGACTGGGATCCCGTAGATTCCCCTCGTTCAGGATCGTATCTAATTTACGCTTAATTAGTGTTCCATGAATTTACATACTATTGATGTGAGACTCACCGGCCTGTAATTTGCAGCCTCTGCCCTGCAACCCTTTTTGTGCAGAGGAACGACGTTAGCTGTTTTCCAGTCCAAGGGGACTCTCCCCGTACTTAAGGAGAGATTGAAGAGCATGGCTAATGGTTCCGCCAGGACATCACACAGCTCCCTGAGCACTCTGGGGTGCAGATTGTCCGGTCCCATGGCTTTGTTCACCTTGAGTCTTGTCGCTGTAAACGTTGCTGGGTGTGAACTCGAAATTCCGAAACGGGTCCTTCTGCACTTGGCTTTGCCTTCAACTGTGGACCGTGCCCCGGTGCCTCACAGGTGAAGACTGAGCAGAAGTATTCATTCAGTAGTTCGGCTTTATCGGAATCTGATTCCACGTAATTCCCGTCCGGTTTTCTAAGGCGTACTATCCTGTCTGTGTTTCTTTTCCTGTCACTAATATACCTGAAGAAGGATTTGTCCCCCTTCTTAATGTTCTTTGCTAGAGTTTCTTCCACTCGAAGTTTGGCCTCCCTAACTGCCGTTTTGACCGCTGTAGACCTGGTCCTATATTCTATTTTTGCTTCTCTTTTCTCTGTACGTTTGTAGGAAATAAATGCTTTTTTCTTCTTTTTAACGAGGTACGAGATCTCCGCAGTGAACCATTGGGGTTTATTGTTTCTTTGCCGTTTATTTATTGATTTTATATAGCAGCTAGTTGCTTTGTGAATGGCAGATTTCAGGTTGACCACATAGCCTCCACATTACCGGTCTCAGCTTGGCCCTATGCTTGGTCTCAGTGCCCGATGGACGAAATCTCCCATGCGTGCGAAGTCAGTGCCTCGGAAGTTGAGTACCTTTGTTTTTGTGTTCGATCTAGGGAAATCTTTCCTAAGGTTGAACCATACAATGTTGTGGTTGCTGGAGGCTAGCATATCTCCTACCGAGACCTGAGACGCTTTCCCCATTGGTGAGTACCAGGTCAAGGATCGCCTGGGCCCTAGTGGGCTCTATGACCATTTGTTTGAGACGTGCTCCCTTAATGGAGGCTAATAGCCTCCTGCTGCCGCTGGTCGTCGCTGAAAGTGTGTTCCAGTCTGCATCAGGCATATTGAAGTCCCCTAGAAGTACAGCGTCCCCCCGTAGAGTGATATTCTCTATGTCTTCAATTAATTCTGTGGCCTTGTCTTCCTGTTGTCTTGGAGGTCTGTATACTACACCAAGATACAGGCATTTTTCTCTGCCTCTGCCCAGGTTTACCCAGAGGGATTCCCCGGTGTACTTAACATCTCTGATTCTGGTGGTTTTGATGTCTTCTTTAATGTATAGTGCTACCCCTCCACCTAACCTGCCCTCTCTGTCTTGATGAAGTAAGTTGTAACCCTAGTTTAAAGCCCTACGAAGCAGGTGGGCTAGTCGGTGTCCGAAGACGTTCTTACCTCTACTGGTCAGATGGAGTCCGTCTGGTCCCTGAAGTCCCTGTAGCGCCTCTCCATGGTTTAGGAATCCGAAGTTCATATCAAGTTTCAAGTTTAATTATTTGATTGAACGCCTATCAAAATACTCATTAGTCCTCAGGATACGCTCATCCCTGGTTCTTCCCTTGCCTCTAACTGGGAGAATCGAAGAGAAGACCACCTGCGCTCCTGTCCGCTCTTCCGTCATGCACATAAGTTCTTCACCCCCTAAACTGTATCGTTCCCTCTGATTCTTGCAGCCCAAATGCATGACCTTGCATTTCTTAGCATTAAATTTTAGCTGCCAAATTTCAGACCATTCTTCAAGCTTCACTAGGTCTTTCTTCATGATTATTTACACTATTGGCATGGTCTACTCTATTGCAGATTTTGGTATCATCCACAAAGAGATAAATCTTACCGGACAATCTTTCAGCAATATAATTTATAAAAATGTTAAAAAAACAGGCCCAAGAACAGAACCTTGAGGCACACCACTGGTAACATCCCTTTCCTCAGAGTGATTTCCATTGATCACTACCCTCTGTCGCCTTCCACTCAACTTGTTCCTGACCCAGCATGCCATTTTGGGACCCATCCTGAGGCACACTTAGTTTATATTTATCAGATGCTTTGCTAAAATCGAATAAACCACATCTAGCACATATCCTCTATCCAATTCTCTGGTCACCCAGTCAAAGAAATTGATCAGATTTGTCTGACAAGACCTACCTCTAGTGAATCCATGTTGCCCTCCAGTCCTGTAACCCACAGGATTCCAAAACTTGTACCATTTCTCTGTTTTAAAAGTGTTTCCATTAATTTTGCTTATCACAGAAGTCAGACTTACCGGCCTGTAATTCCCTACTTCTTCCTTACTTCCACTTTTCTGGAGAGGGACCACATTCGCCCTTCTCCAGTCCTCTCTGGTACCACTCCCGACTCTAGAAACTCATTGGAAATGTTTAGTCAGCGGAGCTACCAGAACTTCTCTAAGTTCTTTCAGCACCCTCGGATGTACACCATCTGCCCCATTGCTTTGTCTACCTTTATTTTAGCTAGCTGCTCATGAACACAACCCTCTGAAAATCGATAATGGGCCTATTACTCCTCCATCCTAGTCACAGTTTGTCTTCTGCGGTCCTGCTCTCGTGCTTCAGCCGTGAACACAGAACAGAATAATCTGTTATGCAATTCGGCCTTTTCTTTATCAGCCTCTACATATTCCCTTCCCTTCAACCTTTGAGTCTCACAATGACACATTTTGCACTTCTTCTTATCATTAATATATTTAAAAAATGTCTTGTCTCCCTGTTTTTACTGTGTCAGCTATTTTTTCTTCCATTTGCATCTTTGCTTTCCTGACTACCCGACCAGCCATCTCTTAACTTTTCCAGATATTTTTGCCTGTCTTCCTCTTTCTGCAATCTTTTCTAATTTATGAAAGCTAACCTCTTATTCCTTACCTTCTCAGCTACTACTTTTGAGAACCAAAGCGGCCTTCTTTTCCTCTTACTTTTACTTACTTGCTTCACAAAAAGTTTTGTTGCTCGTACAATCACTCCTTTCAGTTTTGCCCACTGCATTTCCACTCTTTCCAGACGTTCCCACCAAGACAATAATTCCTTGACGTAAACCCCCATCCGGCTCATATCTTTGACTGAAGAACCTGTCACCTTTTTGTTCTGTGCCGTAGCCATGAGGGCAAAAGTGGCCTACCCCAGCAACAAACACTTGACTGGAATGCTGCCACTGACAGAATCTGCTCTCCCAGATTCAAGGTCTGTCTGCTGTAGGAAGTCAACTTGGATATTGTCCACTCCTCGCTATGGTGTGCCACTGAGAGCACCTGTAGATGACATTTCATTCAACTGAAAAGCAAAGCAGGCTTCCATATACAGATGGGCACTCTTGGCTGCCCCCCCTAGAGACCGATATAGGCCACTGATGTATCATTGTCCTGAGTAAGACCTGGACCGCCTGGCCTTCCAGAGCTATCTGCAGTTTCAGCAAAGCCAATTGAATGGCTCGAAGTTCCAGCCAATTGATCGACCACTTTCTTTTTGAGTGGGCAAACCAATGCCCTTGAAGAATCCAGCTGATGGTTGCATTGAGCTCTTCAGCCGAGGGAGACTGGTGTTTTATCATGACGAACCTACCCAGGATACAATGCGGTAGGGGCCTATGCCCTTGGTGAGGACTGAGAGCAGATCCATCAGTCGATGCTGCTCGGGCCTCCACGTCCAAGGCAAAGAGTTCTGTAAAGGAGTGTCTGCGGAGACCAACGTATGAGTAATGCATGCTGAAGAGGACATATATAGGCTCTCACCCAAGGAACCACATCTATCGTGGCTGCCATAGGGTCACAAAGGATGCTGCCTTGACTTCCGAAGATAATGTCTCAAAACAGTCTCTTGAGGACCACATCTATTTGGTGATCTTGCATATCCTTGATAATGCATATCCTAGGCGATTAATCAAAATAAACCTGAACATCATACTATCCTCACTTGGGAGTAGGAGGTGTGTTTCGCAACCTGTGCATCCAAGGAATCTGTAAGGTTTAGCCCCCCCCAATGTAAGGTTTGGAGGGGTAATGTTGAAGCGGCCTTACAATCCGCTAGGTCCAGGTTCAATACCCTCATAGAAGATTCTCATTAGGAAGTGAAATTACTGACAAAGACCACCAAGAGTGCTTGCATAAAGAATGTATATATTGTGCAGAAATAAGCTTAATATTACAGAAAAGCAGAATTTTATAAAGATATATCAAGCATTACAATTAATGAGAGAGAAAAGACAGTTTACCTGCCTTACAGAGTCCAGAGGAAAGACAGAGAAGAAGGTGGTGATGTTCCAGACAGAGAGGTGTGATGTTCCAGGGAGAGAGGGGGGAGGGAGTTCTAATCTCTCATAGTTATACATTTGAGGCTTGTTCTAAAAATAGAATCTATTTAAGTTAAGTACCCCTATCTTTTGTAAACTGTTTGAAACAAAGGTGAATATGGTGAGGTGTGAGAGACTGGAGAAGAATAGAGGGAGAACCTGTCCCTTACAGACTGGAGTCGAATATAATTTCCAGTATGCCTCTGACAATAGTTTCTGATTACCTTAACTATCTGTGCTAGAACATGCAGCTGAGTTTACTGTATATCTTAAGCTGTCCATCTTAAGCACCAGATATTAAAACATCTTAGCTGTCTTTAGCACCTCTTCGCACCTCTTAGCTGTACCAAGATCCTTTGTTACCTTTAATTTAGGATGTCTAAGGCTGTTTGCAATGGCATGCCCTAAGATCAGACATGAATGATATGATCTCCCATAGGCCTTTTCCGACATTGGTTAGGCCTACCGAAAATGCTGAGGCTGACATCTCCCATACTTTAAAAAAAAAAAATAAAAAAATTATTTGAAATGAAGGCAAGCTTGCGGGACCTTTCTATGTGGCATGCACTTCTGCAACCGTTTTGTAAACGGCCAGTTTACCCCTCACAGATGCCTCTCTTACCGCCAACATTATATCAGCATGTCCCCTTGTCCTGCAGAATCTCCAAGCTATGAAGATAAATAGTTCCCATTATGAGTTCAGACATCTGTCTTAGGTTGGTTGTATAGTTATCTGGGCGGGGAAACCCAATATGCCATATCTTACCTGTCTTTGAGCGAATGAACAGTGCATAAGGGATGCAGGAAACTTTCTTAGGAGGTTCAGGTATAAAGGTACCAAGATGCCATGAGTATGACAGTATGGGATATGAGATCATATATTATGTCTGACCCTGGTATGCAATGCAATAGGTAATGCCAAATCAACCAAATTAACCACAATAGCAAGTGTCAGAAAAGATACTGGAAATTCATGTATAACTGTCTTAAAGGCTAGGAAGAACTTTGTGGGATATGCGTTGTAAAGAGATGTACATGTGTTTTATTTTACAGCAAAGGAAAATCATAATAATACATAGCAAAATTTGTACAATAATTAAGATAACGATAGGATGAATTAAAACATTAAAGACACGATTTGTAGTGGGCGAATACCCAAAGAAAAGTTCCCAAACTGAGACATGAGCGTCTCGTAGCAAATGTGGAATCTGTCCATTTTCAAAAGTGATGGTATGATTCACTTCTTCGGAGGTTTTCTTAAGTTGTTCAATATAGGCATAGAGTTCTGTAAAATTCAGCAGCTTGTGAAATGTCTCGTTCCCCATGCCAAGAGGGAGTGGATGCACAGCATATGAAATAAAGTCTGGAATGTCCATAGAATCATTGGTTACCAGAGGTGTGGAGTAGGTTGTCCCATTAATGGTGATGGAGAACAGAGGTGAATGACTACACCAAGTATTGACACTAAAGATGGCACTATTTAAATCTATTTCATTTAAAGTTGGGAATCATGTTACACAACTCTCCAATGTTTTACCCAACCTCCAAAATATCCAGCATTCCCCTCCGTAGAATTACAGATTGTTAAATATACTCTCATATATTTCAAATGTAACAAAATGTGGCCTCAGGTACACCTCCTCCATCCTTAGTAGTGTTCAATATCGGTGGGAATACCGGTGTTTTCATTCCTCATTGGCTCACATTCTTTTTTTGCATTTATTTAAGTAAACTTTTTTTTAAACTTTTTTTTATTGACCGTGCTCTTTTTAGAAGTTTCCTTGAGATTATTCTATTTAAAAGTGTTCAAATAAGTTATATACTTAGCTTATCATGCTAATGGGTTAATTCTACGGAAGGGAATGCTGGATATTTTGGAGGTTGGGTAAAACATTGGAGAGTTGTACACCAAGGGCCTGATTCTCTAAAAGTGTGTCCCGATTTTAGGCAGCTGTAGGCGTCCTACAGCTGTCTAATCAGCCAATCGGGATGCACGTTTTTAAAAAAAAATGCTCCCCAGGCAGGCCGCCTATATTGAAGGCGAGGCCCGCAAGACACCTAGGCCCTGATTCTGAATAGGATGCCCAGGAGAAGCGTCCTATTCAAAATCGGCCTAAACTAAACCCCGATTCTGTAACCGGCGTCCATGTTACAGACGCGGGTTTTAGAAACGGGTTAGATTAGACACGGACCACTACACTTATCGCGGCAAGGGATCTCTCTGCCGCTATAAGTATAGCGGGCCGCGGCCCCCTGACCAGGAGGGTGCCCAAACCCTCTGCCCGAAGACGCACCCCCCCTCCACTACCGACCCCCCCCCCCCCGACATTACCGATCTCCCCCCTCCCCCCGACAATATCGATAGCTGGCAGGAGGGTGCCCAATCCCTCCTGCCCGAAGACGCTAACCCCCCCCAAACCTCCACTCCACCAAACCTGTTCTTAGAAGGGTTTTGCACGTCTTGAGCCGGCAGGCCCGCCTCGTCGAAATGAAGCGGGCCCGCCCCTTCCCGGCCCATTTTTTTCAAGAATGGACATTTTACCGGTGCTAACTTTGAGCGACTAGCGCCCTAAGTCCAAATAATATTAATAATTTATTTCTTATATATCAAATCAGACTTAGACGTATCTTTTGATTATGCCCCTCCACGGGTCTGCTGTCAGGCAATGATTATGAATGTTTCAAGTTTCAAGTTTAATATTTATTTGTTTAATCGCCTTTTCAATATTCAAGGCGATTTACATATTAATAAAGTTACACAATAAAATAGTTAAAAACTGACAAGACTAGACAATAACTGTACGAACTGGGAACAAAAGGAAGGACGGGAAAGAAGTTACAATGTAATTAAGCAAGGTGGGGAACCAATTAAGGAAAACACAAAAAGGATGGGAATGGTGATCTAGCACACTGGTCAAAGATTGTCCAGACCTTTCCCAAATAACAATTGCCCTTTGAAAGAGAGTCGGCTGAGGGTAGCTTTGGACATGGAATCACCAGCACATTACCTGATCCAGAGCATTCTATGGGCTTTGATTGAATATGCCGAAGCTTTGCTCTTGACCCTGATGTCATATAGAGCATCAGCCACATAATCCACTCCTGACAGAAGGAGCTGGGGCACAGGCTCATCGTTTTCACACTCAAGAATCCATAATCTAGTATGGCAGGCACGGGTCATGAAGGATGCTGCAGTGGCAGATTTGATTCCCAAAGCCTCGAAGAGCCTCTTGAGAACCACATCCACTTGGTGATCCTGCATATCCACCCTCGCTCAGAAGGGAGGTGCGCTTAGTAACTTGCACCACCAAGGAATCCACCATGGGCTAAGTGAACATCTGGTGACACTTGTGCCATAGTATTCAGCTGAGCCACAGTCTTTGCTACTTTAAGAGACCACTCTAGAGCATCCCAGTGCTCCATGACCAAAACATTAATGTCAGGACGCCAGGCAATGTAGAAGACTAAGCTCTTACTCCACTCATAATAGAGAAGGAAGCAGAAAAAACATGCTGAGAGTCCCAAGTTTAACTTCCAAAGCAAATCAGTGATGCCAAGGGTTAAATAAGCGCAGAACTGTGGGATCATCCCCAGAATAAAGTCATCATAGGCTCTAAAGCACCTGACTGCACCCCCTGTAAACCCCAACAGGGAGGGCTTGTCCTGAGCCAACAATGGTATAGTAAGATTCATTATCATCTGAATCTCCCTCTGAAAGGTCTCCTAGACTCTGGCTAGATGCAGTCAGTGAGGTAGATGCACCCTGAGAGCCTCTGCCCCCTCGTGTGGTGTCTGAAGAGCTGCCAGACTTCTCCTCAGAATGACGGCTCTTCTGAAAGGCTTTCCACATCAAATTAATAAATTCTAGGAAAAAAAGCTATACTAGGTAGTGCTGAGTCTCCAGTGGATGAAACCAGTTTGCGTCTCTTGGGCTCTTTGGCTCATGCGCCCCTCTGCCCCCGCTATTCTGGGGACAAGAAAGAAAAATGCCTCAAACCAACAGGATTTCCACCTGTTCCTTGGCCCTAGAGCGCAAAGTGGAGGCTAAGCTGGTCACTCCTGCCCTTCCCCATTCACATGCTGCATGGCATATGATGCAAGGATGCTCATTGGGCGTGCAACTTGAACAATCTTGGCATGAATTAGGGACAAAGGAACCTAGGGATTCCATCCCTGCTACATCAGAGACAAAACAAGGTGTTTGAACCTTCTGGAGAACTTTGAAAAAAGATCGGAAAAAATTCAAGATGGCAGCTGGCAGTGTTTTGGCGCCAAAAAATACTTTAATGCCATAAATAAAATCGAACGATTTTAGAAGTGGGGGAACATATGGGAACATGCAGAAACCTTGAATTTCCCCCCCCCCCCCATTCTCCTTATAGGTTGTAGCAGCCTGGTTTGGCAATGTGCTATAGCCTGTCTCAAATAAAACGTCCTTCCAGCACTGAATCTTTGGGCTGCCTGTCTCACTGAGCCTCCACTCCCGCAGACACTAAGGCTCAATCCATGTTTTCAAGTGCCTGCAAGGCTTCAATTCATACTCTCCTATTACTGCCAGTGCTTAGTGCGGACCTTTTTCTCTCTCTCTTTGAAGGCTCTATGCATGTCTCCTGGCCCCTATCGGGCTTCATTATGTAGTCAATGCCTCCTTCAAAGGTTTAGTACACACCTCACAAAGATACCATGTTACCCAGTTCCAGGCTGGAGATTTTAGGCCAAAGCACTGTGGAATTTATAGTATCTGATTCTATCCATTGAAATCAATGCAGAAAGTTCGATAATGCACCAGTAAGGAGTGGTTAGAAATCCAGGACAGTCCCAAAATCTCCAGCCTGGAACTGGCTAACTTGGCATCTCTGACCTCATTGTCTCCTTACATGCCAATGGATGCCCCACTGGGAAGTCCGCCAACCAGTCTGTCAAAGGCTGAGCAGCTTGGAGCTTGTAAGTGCTCTGAATGACTAAGATCTGTGCCCAGGCTTCCACAGAGGCCTAAAACAGTCTCCTTATCTTCAGGGGGAGCGCTCTGGACCTGGCTTCATTGAGCTGTCACAAAGATTGAAGTGGGTCGAAGACTGGAGGCTTGGCTCTGCCCAGGATCTGAGAAACTCTGTCTGGATCCCTAGAAGGATCTCCAAGAGGTGGCTCCTGCTGAGGACTACTGAAAGCACCTGGGAGCCACTAAAATGAGATCACCTGGAGCCACTAGAGGTTTGTGGTTTGTTGCCAGGCAAAGGAGTCAGTCAACAATCTGCTAAACTGGTAGTGGGATTGTCCAGTCCTATTTGGAACAACATTTGACCCTTAAAAGGAAGTTTGCTGAGAGTAGACTTAGAGGTGGAAACTCAAGCTCATTGCCTGATTCAGAACATTCTGCAGGCTGAGATTGAAGGAGCTGGAACAAAGATGGCCCTCCACCAGATCAGGACTCCACAACCTAGTAAGATAGGCATTTGGCACAAAGGGAGCTGCTGCAGCTGCTTTGATTCACAAGGCCACACTTTGAAATACATTAAAAAAATCAGAACCACTTTGGCCAACTAGATAATCTTGAATAGCACATCTTCCGCAATTGATACGGACGTGTGCTTGGTAATCTGTGCTACCACAAATCTACCTTGGGCTGAGAGAACAACTGCTGACATCCTCTTGCCATCAGATACTGCTGAGCTGTTTGCAAAGCTACTGTGAGGGGACCCTTCAGGAGCATCCCAATGCTCAGGGACCAATACCATTATACCAAGATGCCAGGAAAATGCATAAGACTGGGCTCTTATTCCATTAATTATAGAGCAGGGAGCATAGGGAACCTACTGAGAGACCAAAATTAATTCCTGCAAAGAATCAGAATAACATCTAACAGATCTGAAGGTTTGAACAGTCGGTTGACCTAGGGGGATATCTGGTGCACACGCACCCGAGCTCACTCTAATCGTAAAATCAAAGCAAAAGACATTTCATCCTCAAACTCCCTCGGAGAAGCCTACCAGAGCCTGGCCAGCCTCTAAAAATGAGGCAGACACACCCTGAGTTTCCCAGCTACATCACACACCTCTTACTGTGCTGCCAGATTCTCCCTGTGGAATTCAGCCTGAAAGGCTCTCCAAACTAGATTAAAAATTCTGGAGAAAATTTCATATTAGGCAGCACGGAGTCTCCTTTAGATGACTCCAGCTTGTGTCTCTGGGGCTCCGTGGCGTCCGCACTCCTATGAGGAGATTGACCACCATTCCGGGGCTCTTGAATAAATTTAGCCCCAACTAAAGTCTGTTTAGTCTGCCCGTTTCTCAGTCTCAGAGAGCAAAGGGGAGGCTACGCCGACCACTCATGCCCCCGCCCCCTTCATGTGCTGCGCAGCACAATGGCGCTCTTCAGTTGCCCATCCAGCGTAAATCTGGCATGAATTAGAGTCAAAGGAGCCTGAGGACTCCATTCCTGCCAGTTTTGAGGCAAAATAAGGCGATTTGGAACTTCTGGAGAACTTTGAAAAAAAAAATCATTTGGAAAATCCAAGATGGCTGTCGCAGTAGCATTCTGACACACAAAAAAAGGCTCCAAAACAATAAAATAAAACAAAACAAAAAACAACCTAATGATTTTAGGTTTTTAGAGGAGGGAGAACATGAGGAAACAGGAAGAAACCTTTAAAAACAAGATTAAAAACCCCACCAATTTTCCTCATAGGTTGTAACAGTTTTACTCACTTTGACCTGTGCTGGCAACGTGCTGCAGCCTGCCTCAGCTCCAAAGGTAGCTAGATCTGGGAGAAAAATCACTGCCTCTGTAGGGTCATGAAATGGTTAACTGTTGTTTAAAATATTGCTCTGGCCTACATAGCTGAAAACAGTGTACAATCTATTGACCTCACCTGCCTAAAATGTATGTCCCTACCTTACCACATTGTAAGCTAAATAGATAAGAGTTTGAGCCATGATGTACCCTGCCCTTCTGTACATTTAACTGTAAGTGTCCTGCTAGTGACCTGCTAGTGTGAGCTTAGAACCAATGAGTGTTAAGAAAAGTAACACATGAAAAGCTTTTTCTAGAATTCAGTTATATAGCCAGAAAAATGAATAAATATCTCTATAACTTCCTGGTTTCGGCACTTTTGAGCCAGCTTGGAGCTCAGGGATCCAGCATGCATTCTGTAATAAATCTCTTGTACTTTCTTCACGCCTCTGACTTTGTGTGTCCAAGTGACCTTTCATTTGGCTTCCGCACAGGGACTTGAAGGTCTCTTGACCACTGGTTACTCGATTGGTCACTTGTTTCTGGTCCTACGGCTGATGTGTCTGCTTAGACGGCTGCCTTCCTTTTGGGGGGTTGGCAGACCTCAGGACGTTGGACCGCTTCAACTGACTTATCTAGTCTCAGTTTAAAGTACAAGAATCTGTATCAGTTTAATTCTGTCCTGGAGTGGCCACCATCTGGTAAGTGGGAATTGATCATCCCTATCCTGTCTCTCGTCTCCTGCCTAGTAAGCCACTTGATCCATTGCTGAAGTCGTGGGGAGAGATTCTAGGAACTGTTATTTTCTGATTGAGTAACTGAACTGAAATCTGTTGTGTTTTGTGTGTTTGAGGGTGTCTGAGACGTCCTTGAGGACGTAGCGAGTGTGGACCTGTTAGTACTGCGTTTCCCTAGTCCGGAGACGGGCAGGGCCAGGAATACAGGGAACTGCTTTTGTCCTCCATTGCACAATGGGGGATGTCAGTCTACCTGTGGGGACCCCTTGATACAATGTTAGCTAATTTTAAAACGGGATTTGGCTCTGATTACACTTAATAAATCAACCCTTATTCGTCTGTGCCAGTTAGAATGGCAATTGGTGTGGGCTGGCCCCCCTCTGGCTCCCTGGAAGAGGACATAACCCGTCAGGTTTTTATGCATTCTTTTGCTGTCAGTTAGCCCCTTCCAGTCAGCCAATTTCTGCATTCCAATGGGAAAACCCTTCCACTGGACAAACTTCCCAAGTAACCTGGACACGTCTACCCCAGGGCTTTAAAATAGCCCCACTCTATTCAGCTTGCCATGAAGTGTTTAGCACTTCAAATGCGTTTTTTCCTGAAACAGATAAGTAGTTTTAGATTTAAAGTTTTTGGCTATGTTATAAAATGTTTATGTATCTTCCAAAATGAATGTAAACAAAAATTATGATTTCTGGTACTTATATTCCATGCTAAAAAGAAGTGATTTGTCCAAATTTAAGGCTGCCTCTCTTTTAAACCTAAGGAACTAATTCTGAAAAGACTACATCTGTAATTTAATCTCTTTGATCTTTAAGCAACTCTCTCTCCTTTGTGAAATTCTGTAGGAAGGGGGAGTAAGTCTCTACTGAGACCTATGTTGATTGTAAAAAAAAAAAAAAAGAACAATGTTTAAACTTGTGAGTACAGTAAAACCTTGGTTTGGGAGCATAAATTGTTCCAAAAGCATGCTTGTAATCCAGGGCACTCGTGTACAAAAATATACATACTTGTATTGCAGCCCTTGCTCGTTTGGAACAGTCACTGTACTTCTGCAGCGTCATATAGAGAGGAACCATTGGCTCAGTTGTGATAATGTGATGCTTGTATTCTGTATGTACGTTGCTGGTATAGCAAGTTAAAATTTAATCATTGCTTATCTTATAGAACACTTGCAAACCAAGTTATTTGCAATCCAAAGTTTTACTGTATATTCCAATCTTTGTTTTGTATTTCTGTTTATAAATCATGTAAGCTTAGTATAAGAATGTAACTTTTAGGTATAAGAATGTAATTTTTAGGAATGAGTATGGATGTAAATATTTTTGCCATTCAGATGATAGTGAAGGGACTGAAGCTGAATTTTAGCTTAATTTTATAAGTCAGCTCTTTGGAGTAGGAACCTGATATAGAATAGGGATTGAGAACAATTCTTATGTGTTAGTAGACATCTTAAGTTCAATTATTTTGTACCTTCTCTAATCTTTTGTAAACCACATAGCACTTCACGGTATTGCGGTATATAAACTGTTATTATTATTATTTATCTGAGTCTTTCAGATAGTGGGTCTGCCTTTTCAATTTTCCTGTGGCCATATTTCCACTGATTCCAAGTATGCCTTCCTTGTGTCACCTACCTTGGCTTTCAAATCTCCTAGGGTACTAGGTCCCTTCCTACACCCGTGTCCAGGCTATCTGTAGTCTCCCTGTCCCTGATAACTGCAAGGCTCTGCACCATCCTTGGTATTATCAGATACTGTCGTATCTGGATCCCTGATTTCTCTACTATTGCCCACCCTCTGTATGATGCCTCCAAAACTTCTGACTCAGGCCCCTGCCCTCTGGCCCTTCTGCCCAAGCAGCTGAGCTGTATGCCCTCACTTCTGCCCTGCGTCACTCTGCCTCTCAGTCTTGCAATATCTACACTGACTCCAAATATGCTTTCTTTACCTTGCATTCCCATAGGGCCATCTGGAAACATCGAGGTTTCATTACAGCCTCCGGCCGCCTGATCCATCATGCTCCCCTCATTCTTGACCTTCTTGAGGCAGTAGAACTACCCTCACGTGTTTCTGTTATGCACTGCCATGCTTACAGACGCGTGACGGACCTTGTCTCTCGTGGCAATGCCCTTGCTGACCACACAGCCCAAGCTGCCAGTCTCTGCCCCCTCTTTCGGCTCCTCTGTACACCATCATTCTTTTTCTGTATTCCCTTACACCCCAGTACACTTCTCAGGAACAGACTTGGGCACGCACTCTTTCGGGCCAGTCTGTCCTGAA
Organism: Geotrypetes seraphini; assembly: GCF_902459505.1. Classification (NCBI taxonomy): domain Eukaryota; kingdom Metazoa; phylum Chordata; class Amphibia; order Gymnophiona; family Dermophiidae; genus Geotrypetes; species Geotrypetes seraphini. The sequence goes on along the minus strand of NC_047092.1, from coordinate 110,881,278 downwards.
AGGGGGGTGGATACAAAATGTGCCAATTCAAGGGCCAGTCTGGACCCACACACTGATACTTCAAACGCAAGCACAGCGGGTACCCTCTTATTCATTCCTCAACACCTGGCCCTCATGACTGTCAAAAAATGCTATGATCTGGCACTCTGGAGAACCAGCTATGAAAATGACTCTCAAGAGACATTTCTTTATCAATCACCTTGACCAGCTAGTCCGGAATATGGTCGGTTCTAGACTAAATTCCCCAATCAGACGACTGCCACCTCTTGGACACCAACCAATTGGAACATATCCAATGCAGGTTCTGTCTGTAGGCTTCACCCACATGCCCACCTCTCGTTTCTTCAGTCACCTCCTAGTCTTCACAGACACCCTGACTAGATGGGTTGAAGCCTTCCCTACTCGCACTGAATGCGCCAGGGACGTAACCAAACACCTCCTGAATAATTCCGTGCTTTGGTCTCCCTGATTCTATAGGCAGTGACAACGATCCTGCTTTCATTGCTGATGTTGTCCAACAAACTGTTCAGGCCCTCCAAATTAAATAGAAATTATATGCTGCTTACCACCCCCAGAGCTGAAAGGACCCTTCTCACGAAACGAATTGAATCTGCCCTGGCCTGTCCTGTTGCCTTCTGTTCTTTTCAGATCAGGTGTACCTTGTCAAAACTCACTGGACTGTCCCCGTTTCAGCTCATATTTGGCCGCCCACTGCCCATTATGAATCCAGACCCTGGTTCCTTTGCTACTCTGGGATCAGATATCCTCCAGAGTCAGGTCCAATCTTTAGCTAAGGCCCTTCAAGAGCTCCACAAATGGGTCCTGGAAAGGGCCCCACTTCCGATAGCTACACAAGTCCATGGGTATGTCCCTGGAAATACAGTATGGCTAAAACTTGGAAGTCAGACCCACCTGAAACCTAGGTGGATAGGTCCTTTTACTGTCCTAATTTCTTCTCTTACAGTTGTCAAGGTGTCCGGACACGAAACTTGGTTCCACTACAACACGGATCTTCAGCTGAAGCTTTCTAAGACCTCAAAAGTTCTGAATATTTACCACTGTACTTAGCAGGTGTTCTGAATATAATTCTTTATAAGTGTTTGAGTTTAATTGACTACCTTTGGTTCACCACTGCTTTTAGCAAGTGTCTTGAGTATAACTGTTTGAAGTTTTCTAAGTTGTGCCTGAAAGAAAAATGAGCTTCCTATGTTAGTGTATATATATATATATATATATATATATATATATATATATATATATATATGCCGGCGTATAAGACGACCCCCCAACTTTTAGTTAAAATATAGAGTTTTGTTATATACTCGCCGTATAAGATGACCCCTTCTTCCGCACACCTTCTCTACCGCCCCGGGTGCAGCACAGCCGGCCAGGTCCCCTTACTTTTGTGGCACTTCCCCGACCGACAACAGCCCCGGTCCGACAAACCTCCCTGCCCTTAACCGCGAATCTAAATTACCTTCTTACAGCTGCTGTAAGAAGGTAATTTAGATTCGTGGCTACAGGGCAGGGAGGATTGTCGGACCCGGGCTGTTATCGGTCGGTCGGGGAAGTGCCACAAAAGTAAGGGAACCTGGCCGGCTGTGCTGCAACCGGGGCGGGGCGGCCGCCCCTCTCTCTTGGTAGCCACTCGAACCGCGAGGCTACTCTCCTTCTCCTTATCTGCCCTGCCTGCAGCACAGAGCCGAACGGAAGTCTTCCCGACGTCAGCGCTGACGTCGGGAAGACTTCCGTTCGGCTCTGTGCTGCAAGCAGAGAAGGTAGGGAGAAGAAGAGCCGCGTACATCCAGAAGACTGAGCATCCAGCCCCGCGACCCTCGGAGGCGTCCCCATGGGATCCCCGCGACCCTAGGGGGCGTCCCCACGGGATCCCCGCAACCCTAGGGGCGTCCCCGTGCAGCTCTCTAAACAGTACCCGGCGTATAAGACGACCCCCGACTTTGGGGAGGATTTTAAGGTACTGAAAAGTCGTCTTATACGCCGGCAAATACGGTATATATATATATATATATATATATATATATATATGATATTTGTGTTGCTCTCACTGCCTTATGTTTCTTTTTCTGTAGTTCTTTCCTATTGTACTTAATAAGGGCCCCTAGCCCCTTTGCCTGATGTTTGTTTGCAAAAAGGAGTTAAGTACAGAAAGTGTCAAACATTTGAGGGTATTTTCTCTTTCCAACCTACTGGTGATGAAGTTTAAAAGTGGGCGGAAATCTGCATTGATAATATTGAGGGTCCACTTATCAACCAGACTCTTATTGTAGACCCCACTCGCCCAGTGTCTTTGTATTGTGATACATGTGTGCTATTTAATGTTGCCCAGGGTCATGGTTTTGCCCCTAATACAGTTTTATGTGGCTCCCTAGATTGACAGCGTTATTATACCAAATGTGCTAAGTATATATGTCTGTATAACCTGATGCCTTTAAGAACTGCCCCTATGAGGAAACCTTCACTAATGGTGGAGCTTGTCCTGAGTGGGAATGTGTCTCGTGGGCCACCTACAATAACCCACACAAATATCCCCCTAATACCCCCTCTGCCTCCCTTACTTTAGGTCCTAGCTCCGTCCCCTTGTGTACTACAGGCTATTGTAATTCCATGGTTTTCACTATCACTGACCCATATAACTGGAATGCCAATGTCCAAGTCCAGAAGGCCAGAGACCGCATGGCATTGTATATTGATGGTAAAAGGTGAGACACTGGTACTGTTGTATATGTCCGTATTGTATCCGGCTCATGTGCTCCTGTCCATCACTCTTTGGTGTTTCCCCAGTTTTATGAAAGTAGATGCTGATATCTTGTAATCACTAGAAATCTGTTTATACAGTTTGTTGAAACTATAGGTCAGACTTTTAATGTTAGCAATTGTTTTGTATGAGGAGGGACTGGTATGGGAGAACAGTGGCTATGGGAGGCAAAGCAGCTGAACATGTTAAACCTGATTTCATTAGAATCTCACTTTTACGTCAGGTCCACGACCTTCACGATGGGCCTTGCAAATCTCCATTGTTGCTTCACACTGTCTTCAGCGCCCTTCAGACACTGCTTAATGGAACTTCCTATGAATGATGGTCAGCTCCTGATAGTTGATATTGGCTTTGTGATCTGTTTGCCTACTCTTGGTTGCCTGCTAACTAGACTGGTACATGTGTACTTTGCATGATCAGTCCCAGCTTCTTCCTATTACCGCTGGCTGATGGTGAACACCTGGGAGCCCCTGTATTCAACACCAGGGGTCGCCAAAAGCGGTCTACTTTCACCAATTCCCTTAAAATAGGTGAATGGGGTGATGACTGTCCTGCAGAATGGATCATTGCTGCTTACGGACCTGCCACATGGGCCGAGGATGACACCTGGGGCTATCGGACCCCAATCTATATGCTGAACTGCATTATTTGTCTACAAGCTGTAACTTGAACTGATAACTAATGAGACCACCCGAGCTATGAGTACCACTGGCAGAGCAAATGCTAAAATGCACACTGCTATTTCTCAGAACTGCCTAACTCTAGATAGAGGGTGGTGCCTGTGATAAATTCAACCTCTCCAACTGCTGCCTTGAACTTGAGTAAAGTGATTGAGGACGTTGTGGATCGTATCACCAAACTGGCTCATGTTCCTGTCCAGATCAGGTGTGGCCTTACTGCAGACTGGATCTCTGGTACCTTCGGCTGCTTCAGTAATAAAGACCATCTTGCTGCGTGCCACCTTGTCTTCTCTGCTCCTTTGCTGCCTGTCCTGTGTAGTCCCCATAGCCATAAAGCTGCTCCACTGAACTATGGACTCTGCTGTCAACTGTTCCACTGCTGCATTGGCCCTTGCACTCTCCTAGTATAGTCCCTTACCCACTGGGGACCCCGACTTTCCTGACCCCTAACTTTATTTTGTCAGGCTTGGCTCCTTAGGTACGCCAGCCTGAAAGGGGGGAATGTAGGGTCATGAAATGTTTAACTGTTGTTTAAAATATTGCTCTGGCCTACATAGCTGAAAATAGTGTACAATCTATTGACCTCATCTGCCTAAAATGTATGTCCCTACCTTACCACATTGTAAGCTAAATAGATAAGAGTTTGAGCCATGATGAACCCTGCCCTTCTGTACATTTAACTGTAAGAGTTAGATAAGTGTCCTGCTAGTGACCTGCTAGTGTGAGCTTAGAACCAATGAGTGTTAAGAAAAGTAACACGTGAAAAGCTTTTTCTAGAATTCAGTTGTATAGCCAGAAAAATGAATAAATATCTCTGTAACTTCCTGGTTTCGGCACTTCTAAGCCAGCTTGGAGCTCAGGGGTCCAGCATGCATTCTGTAATAAATCTCTTGTACTTTCTTCACACCTCTGACTTTGTGTGTCCAAGTGACCTTTCACCTCAAAACGAAGCAACCTTCCAGCGCTGAATCTTCGGGCTGCCAGTCTGACCAGTATGTGACTGAGCCTCCAACCACTATGCACCTGCAGACGCAAAAGAGGGGAGGCAAAACACAACCGGCAACCTGCAAGACTCTGCTGAGCCCCTTAAGGATGCCTAATAGCCTATGCTCAAGCCCTGCAATGCAGTAGGTAAGCAATGCTATAGGGAGAACGGCCCCTGAGCTCCAAAAAGGCCTCTCTGCAGGCTGGTCAACAGAACAGGTACTACAAGGATTAGCCTATCAGCTGCACCTCAGTCTGCTTCTCCTCCATGCAGGCAGAATTGTACCCTTGATTAGGGGAATTCTTAGCACTGAAATCAAGCAAACAGAGAAGAAAATGAAAAAAACTGACAAATATAAAGAAATAAGCAGAGCAGATCAGAAAGACTCCTTCTGGCTTGTGTGCAAAAGGAAAAGACTGTAGGGGGCTGCAGAGCCCTCTGTGAAGTAGGAGGGGATTCAAAAATTCTGGAGTAGATTCCTTCTGCAAGGCTCATGAACACTAGGACAGAACCTGCTCATCCAGAATGAAACACCTATTGCACTAGAAATCTATTTTTGTTGTTCTCTCCTGTCTTCTATCTAGTGGAACTATTTATAATGCATTGAACCACTTTATTCTTGGAACGGGGATGGGGGAGGGGGGGCAAAAAAGGTATTACTGCTTTACTGCAAAAATGAGGGGGAAAAAAATTATATATATATATATACACACCAGACCAGACACCTAGATCTGTAAGGTAAGAAAGAGCTCTCCATGCACTGGGATGTTTATTAGAAAAACAAAAGTGCCTATTTACCAAACTAATCATTAAAGAAATTAAATACCTGTTACAAATAAACATGAGCTAAGAGCAACTCCTTCCACAAAAAAACTATTATTTCTTTAAAATTAAAAGACAGATGTTGCTAGGAGTAATTTTATTGGCCCACCTCCCCCCCAAAATCCGGATGATTAAATGTTTGTCAAACTCCCAGTCCCAACCAGACTTGTAAACAGGGTGTGCAATAAAGTTCTGCCCTGCAGAACTGTAGGGGCAACATCATTGGTCATGTCAAATCAGGGTCCGGTCTGAACGAATACAGCTCGATTTACATTTCAGCATGCAAACACCGCTCTGAGCTTTCTCTTTACATCTGAAGGGAAGGAGAAAAGTGCTGACACCATTAATCCCCATTCCCCACACACGTGACATCGTGTACTACAACCGAGATAAACCCCAGCTGCAGTTTATATATCTTTTCATTTTTACAATTCTACTACAACACTGTGCGTTGTTTTACTTATCCTTTAAAAATGTTGCAACCACAGAAATATTATAAATCAAAAAGAATGTACTGTATTCACAGTGCAACTTGGGCTACACTCAGTGAAAAACTAATCATACCTGCATTTGCAGCACTGCTAGTCATAATCTCCACGGTACTTGCAAACGTTTTATTAAAAAAAAAAACACAAAACAAAAAAACAACAACAGAGATAACAAAAACAAATCAAACAGATCTTGTTTTAGAGGGAAATGCCCTTTTCCAACTCTCCTGTCACCAGGAAAATACTGTTCGATCGTAAGATAAGGAGATAAAAAAAATGAACAAGGAGCCATTTCACACTAACGACAGCTTTCCCAGTGCTACTTGGGAGCTGTAGTTTTGTGCAAAAAGAAGCAGTGCCACGACACATAAAAGGCAGAATATTTGAGTTGTTTAAAATCAAGGACTGTTTACCTTGGAAAAGGAGGAGAAATGAGAGATTTTAAAGCAGTTGGGTACAAACATTTTTTTTTCTCCTGGAGGCGCTTTTGCCTCTAGTATACTGTATAAGAACATAAGAATGTCAGACCAATGGTCCATCTAGCCTAGTATCTTGTTTAAACAGTAGCCAGTCCAGGTCACAAGCACCTGGAAAAAGTCTCTAAAGAAAAGAAAAGGCAGAGATGCAAAGACATCTCTTTCCAAGCTGGAGACCTTTTTGGCCAGGCCTGGTTTTACAACCCAAAGCAAATTAGGATTTATAGTGCTTATAAAATCTGTGCTGCAAATGCCATTATGTACCTGGTAGCCTAAAATCCAGGACTGTGCCAAAATCACCAGACTGGAACTGGGAAATGTGTGTGTGTGGGGGGGGGGGGGGGGGGGGGAGGAGTTGTGCGGGTCCCCCCTCATATAAATAAAAACAAACAAAACCTAGTGGCCTTGTTTTCTCAGCTATAGGGTAAACAGGTGTGAAGTTCTCTCTCCCATTGGCCCCTTCTCAGTTTCTCTTTCCCACATAGTCTCAGTAACCTCTTAACCTCTGCTTTCCATAGCTGTCTCAGATACATGCAATAAGCTAAAACCATAGCTAAGAAGAAAAAATTTTAAAAAATTTAAATTGAATCAGGTTGGGCAGACTGGATGGACCATTCGGGTCTTTATCTGTCGTCATCTACTATGTTACCATTGTGAGAAGTAAGAACATAAGAATAGCCTTACTCGGTCAGACCAATGGTCCATCCAGCCCAGTAGCCCTTTCTCATGGTGGCCAATCCAGGCCACTAGTACCTGGCCAAAACCCAAGGTGTAGCAATATTCCATGCTACTGATCGGGGCAAGCAGTGGATTCCCCCATGTCTATGGACTTATCCTCCAAACCTTTTAAAACCAGCTATGCTATCCGCTCGTACCACACCCTCAGGCAATGTGTTCCAGAGCTTAACTATTCTCTAAATTTTTCCTCCTATTGGCTTTAAAAGCATTTCCTTGTAGCTTCGAGTGTCCCCTAGTCTTTGTAATTTTTGACGGAGTGAAAATCAATCAATTGATCCACTTGTACCCGTTCTCAATCATATCTCCCCTCAGTCGTCCCTTTTCCAAGCTGAAGAGCCCTAATCGTTTTAGTCTTTCCTCATACGAGAGGAGTTCCATCTCCTTTATCATCTTGGTCGCTCCTCTTTGAACCTTTTCTAGCACCACTATACCATTCTTGAGATAAGAAGACCAGAACTGAACGCAATACTCCAGATGAGGTCGCACTATGGATCGATACAGGGACATTATGTTTAAATCATGTTTATTAAGCAACAAAGAGCAAACAACCAACACGTGAACATTCTTAGTCTTGTTAACTATTCCTTTTTTAATAATTCCTAGCATCTTGTTTGCTTTTTTGGCTGCCGCCGCACATTGGGCAGAATGTTTCATCGTATTGTCTACGATGACACCCAGATCTTTTTCTTGAGTGCTAATCCCCAAGGTGGACCCTAGCACCCAGTAACTGTGATTCAGGTTATTCTTCCCAATGTGCATCACTTTGCATTTGTCCACATTAAATTTCATCTGCCATTTGGATGTCCAGTCTTCCAATTTCCTAAGGTCCGCCTGCAATTTTTCACAATCCGCATATGTTTTAACAACTTTGAACAGTTTAGTGTCATCTGCAAATTTAATCACCTCACTATTCGTTCCAATTTTCAGATCATTTATATAAATAAGTTAAATAGCACCAGTCCTAGTACAGACCCCTGCAGCACTCCACTATTTACTCTCCTCCATTGAGAAAAATGACCATTTAACCCTACCCTCTCTTTTTTATCCGATAACCAATTCCTAATCCACAACTGAACTTTGCCACCTATCCCATTTAATTTTCTCAGGAGCCTTTATCAAAAGGAGGAACTTTATCAAAAGCTTTCTGAAAATCTAGATACACTATATCAACCGGCTCACCTTTATCCACATGTTTATTCACATCTTCAAAGAAGTCAAGAGGCAAGATCTTCCTCAGTTGAACCCATGCGGACTCCGTCTCCTTAAATCATGTTTGTCTATATGTTCCTCAATTTTATAATTGTTTCTACCATTTTGCCCGGCACTGAAGTGAGGCTTACCGGTCTGTAATTTCCCTGATCTCCCCTGAAGCCGTTTTTTAAAAAAATCGGCGTTAACATTGGCAACCCTCCAATCTTCAGGTACCACAGATGATTTTAGTGACAGGTTACAGATCACTAACAGTGAAGGAGTCTGGGACTGGTTTTCCTAAGTGTTGAACTAAGTTTTTTCTTTAATAAAATGCTGAATTATGTTTAGCTGCAGACCTAACTTATCTGATGTTCTAGCCTGCCTGCACTAGGTGTTGTAGCAGGGCGTTAGCTTCTTATGGCTATCAAAGCATAAACAACATTTAACAGAAAGACTGCAGAGCCTAGATAAGTGACTTGCTAATGACCCTGCTAGTGTGAGACTTAGCACCAATGATTGTTAAGAAAAGTAACACGTGAACAATTTTTTTCTAGAATTCAGTTGTATAGCCAGAAGAATGTATAAATATCTCTGTAACATCCTGTTTTTGGGACTTCTGAAGACAGCTTGGAGCTCAGGAGTCGCATACGTTTGCTAATAAACCATCTGTGCTTTTCTTCAAGTCTCTAAGTTTTGTGGCTTCCCAAAGTGACCTTTCAACAGCACGTCAGCAATTTCATGTTTGATTTCTTTAAGTACTTTGAGATGTATACCGTCCAGTCCTGGTGATTTATCACTTTTTAACTTGTCAATTTGGCTTAGTACCTCTTCCAGATTCACCGAGATTTCTTTCAGTTTCCTCCGCATCATCGCCCCTTTGAAAACCATTTCCGGTTCACGTAGATTTCTTACATCTTCTTCTGTAAAGAGCAAAGCAAAGAATTCATTCGGTTTTTCCGCTATGGCCTTATCCTCCCTGAGCACCCCTTTTGCTCCTTAATCATCCAACAGTCCCCACAGATTTCCCTGTCTATTTTTTCTATGCCCTTTATGATCTTGAAGGTTTCTATCATGTCTCCTCTAAGTCTCCGCTTTTCCAGGGAGAAAAGCCCTAGCTTTTTCAGTCTGTCAGTATATGAGAGGTCCTCCATGCCCTTTATTAGCTTAGTTGCTCTTCTCTGGACCCTCTCAAGTACCTCCATGTCCTTCTTGAGGTACGGCGACCAGAACTGAACACAGTACTCCAGGTGCAGGTGCACCTTAGCACGATACAGTGGCAGGATGACTTCCTTTGTCCTGGTCGTGATACCCTTCTTAATGATACCCAACATTCTGTTTGCTTTCTTTGAGGCTGTGGCACACTGCGCCGACGCCTTCAATGTTGTGTCTACCATCACTCCCAGGTCTCTTTCAAGGTCACTCACCCCTAGCGCTGATCCCCCCTTTTTGTAAGTGACATCGGGGTTTTTTTTTCCTATATGCATGACCTTGCATTTCCCTATGTTGAAACTCATTTGCCACTTTTTTAGCCCATTTTTTCCAGTGTTGTCAGATCTTTTTGGAGATCTTCGTTAGTCCTCCATGTTATTGACCTTGCGATATAGTTTGGTGTCATCCGCAAATTTAATAACCTCACATTTTTGTTCCTGCCTCCAGGTCGTTAATGAATATATTGAATAGGAGCGGTCCAGCACCGACCCCTGTGGAACTCCGCTCGTGACCCATTGCCAAGTCTGAGTAATGTCCCTTTACTCAAACCCTCTGTTTCCTGTCCGTCAGCCAGTTTTTAGATCCATCGGTGGACCTCCCCCTTGCACCCCCATGGTTCCAAAGTTCCTTAGTAGTCTTTTTGTGTGGCACCTTGCATGAAGAGTTCTCAACAAGCATCATTGAATGGTTTAATTAAATAACTCAGATTTACACTGAACTATTACATTTTTTTTTTTTTTTTTTAATGTTGTCTTCTTGTGAGATTGCGGACATTTTTTTTGTGGCAGGTATTGTATTAAGAGATTCTTTCCTTGGGATCCCCTAACAAAGAACATAAGAATTGCCATCTCTGGCTCATTGCGGAGGCCCCAGCCAGGTGTAACCTGGCGAAAACTCTAGTCACCCATATCCTTCTATGCATCTTTCGAGGCAGATGTGCATCTAACTTGCCCTTAAATCCTAGAACAGTGGGTTCCACCAGCAACCTCCACCGGGGAGAGCATTCCAGGTGTCCACAACCCCGCTGCATGAAGCAGAACTTCCTGGCATTTGTCCTGGGCTTGTCCCCCCTCAGCTTCAGTCCATGACCTCTTGTCCTGGTCACATTTGACATCGTAATAACTTTTTATCCTGCTCTATCTTGTCAATTCCTTATATTATTTTTAAAGTTTCAATCAGATCCCCTCGTAGTCTCCTCTTCTCAAGGGAGAATAGTCCCATGTTTTTCTAAAAGTTGTTCTTTGTAGTTCAAGTTCTCCATACCTTTAACTAGCTTCATTGTTCGCCTCTGCACCCTATCCAGCAGTTTTATATCCTTCTTTAGGTAGGGAGACCAGTGTTAGACACAGTATTCCAAGTGTGGTCTGACCATTGCTCTATAAAGCGGCATTATGACCCTCTCCGATCTACTTATGATTCCCTTCTTTATCATGCCCAACATTCTATTTGCTTTCTTTGCCGCTGCCGCGCATTGTGCCGACGATTTTAGGGTCCTATCTATCAGTACCCCCAGGTCCTTTTCTTGTTCGCTCTTACCCAGAGTTGCACCTGACATTCTAGACTCGTGCTCCTTGTTCTTTCTGCCCAAATGCATTACCTTGCATTTTTCCACATTAAACTTCATCTGCCATTTCTCTGCCCATTTCTCTAACTGGCTCAAATCTCTCTGTAGTTCCTTGCTGTCCTTTTGTGATCTGATTGCCCGACATAACTTCATGTCTTCTGCAAACTTGATGCTTTCACTGGATGTTCCTTCTTCTAGGTCGTTGATGAAAATATTAAATAAGATGGGCCCAAGAACCGAGCCCTGGGGCACACCACTAGTCACTTTCTCCCAGTCTGAGAGCTTCCCATTTATGCCCACCCTCTGCATTCTGTTTTCCAGCCATTTGCCTATCCACCTTAGTATGTCTCCCTCTATTCCGTGGCTTTGTAATTTCCTGAGAAGTCTTTCATTTGGAACTTTGTCGAATGCTTTCTGGAAGTCTAAGTATATTATATCCACTGGTTCCCCGTTATCGATTTGTTTGTTTACTGTTTCAAAGAATTGTAGTAAATTCGTCAAGCATGACTTCTCTTTCCTGAAGCCATGTTGACTGGCTCTCATCAGGTCGTATGTATCCAAGTGCCGGTCTATGCTATCTTTGATCAGTGCTTCGACCATCTTTCCAGGGACGATGTAAGACTCACTGGTCTATAGTTGCCCGGTTCTCCTCTTGATCCTTTTTTGAAAATTGGGGTGACGTTTGCTATCTTCCAGTCGTCCAATACCTGTCCAGTTCTAATTGACAGGTTAGCAAGGTTTTGCAGTAGTTCTCCGATTTCTACCTTCAGTTCCTTTAATACTGTCGGGTAAATTCCATCCGGTCCAGGGGATTTGTCACTTTTAAGTTTGTCGATCAGGTAGTATATCTGGTCCAAATCCACTTCTACTGTGGTGAGGCTGTCCTCTATTTCTCCCTTGAACACTTTCACTGCTTCAGGTATTGATGTAATGTCTTCCTTCATAAAGACAGACGCAAAGAAGACAGTGAAACGGGTTCCATTGGGATTGTGGAAGACACAAGATAAGTGCCATTTAAACGCTCATGCCATTTAAAGTTCACAATGTATTTTTTTCAGGGGGGGGGGTTGACCTATGATTAAATTGACCCTGTTTAAGCAGTGCAAAGACAGCGTGATTAAGTAGTGTCTGAGGCCTTTTCCCCTATATTTAAATTATGCTTGCAGTCTTAATTGATTAATTAGTATTCACATGATGACTTAAGCCTCCTTTTACAAAACTGCAATAGCAGTTTTTAGCGTGGGGAGCCTCGCTGAATGGTCCGCGCTGCTCCCGATGCTCACTGAGTTCCTATGAGCTTCAGGAGCAGCAGGGGCCATTCAGTGCGGCTCCCCACACCAGAAACTGCTATTACAGTTTCGTAAAAGATGGGGCTTAGTCTCCTTCAATGGTATCTCTGGACATTTTGGGCTATACCATAAAAAAACCCTATCTCTACCCCACACAGCAGCCGCCATGGACTTCCTCCCGACAAAAAAATCAAGAGGCTCATCAACCCCAGTATGACATCTCTCACCCAGTGTTTATTGTAAGTTTCTATACCGCTACTAATGAATGGGTAGTCAATTCAGAGATGTTTACATGAGCGTCTACAAAGGTGTTACTATATATGAGTTTCAAGTTTATTAGCGTTTTTGATTAATCGCTTAATCATACTTCAAAGCGATGAACATAAATAAAAAAAATTAAAAATTACAATATTAAAGAGTAATACAATATTTAACATAGACATAAAAACAATCCAGACTATATACAAACTTCACAAACAAGATAAAAGGGAGAAAGGGAGTTGAACTACAAATTATTATAGAGAGAATAGTCAGGGAAAAAACCCAAGGTAGGGGATATAAGATTCATACTCAAATTCAATATAATTAATAAATCCAAGGTTGAGAATTATTACTCAAAAGCTTTAGTAATGGTGTTACAGTACATGAGCTTCAGAGTTTCAGTTATGATGTTACAATATAAGCTACAATTTATGAGTTTTTATAATGATGTTACGATACACAAGCTTCAGTAATGGTGTTACAATGCATGAGCTACAATATATGAGTTTTAGTACAGTCAGGATTTTTTTGTGATGGTTACCCATAGCTTCATTTTTGGTGTTACATTACATGAGTTATGATTTATGAGTTTTATAATAATAATGATGTTGTGATACACAAGCTAAAGTAATGGTGTTACAATATATGGTTAATAGATTCTCTCTAGCATCATATAAAAATAGTAGAAAATCTAATGCCCTGTTTACCTTCCCATCAGTACAGGACTGTAAAAGCAAGACATTTTTGGACTTTACTTTACAGCTTCACATGACAGAGAATTTTGATTGTTATTGTTTGAAGCCTGTTAAACATTTCAGAACTCAACTGAAAACTTATCTCTTTTCAAAATACTTGGTTAAATAATTTCTGTCATTCTTAAATTGTCTTTAGTTTATAATCTTCTCTCTGCCTTTTCTCACTTTGTTATTGCTGCTAGGTTACTGCTGCTACGTTATCAATTTGTCTATGCTGCTAGTTAAATAATTTCTTTCTGTCATTCTTAAATTGTCTCTAGTTTATAATTACATTACATTAGTGATTTCTATTCCGCCAATACCTTGCAGTTCAAGGCGGATTACATAAAAGTTTTCATAGATTACATAAAAGTTTACAGAAATCTTATATAATCTTTTGTAAACCGCATAGAACTTATGGTTACGCGGTTAAGAAGCACGATGTTATTTAATGTTATGTTATGAAATATAAGCTTTAGTACAGTGTTAGGATGTTTCTGTGATGGTTATCCATACATGAGTTTCAGAAGTGTTTTGTTGGTTTTGATGCTTTTGGGCATCCTTGTGAGGTTTGTTTACATATCCTTGATGAATGTACATTATATCACAGTTACTTACCGTAACAGTTGTTATCCAGGGACAGCAGGCAGATATTCTCACACATGGGTGACGTCACCGACGGAGTAGAGAGTTGCGCGGGGACAGAAATCCCACCCGTCCCCGCCAAAGTCCCACCGGTCCCCACCCGTCCCCGTGAGGACTCCCACCCATCCCCACCCGTCCCCGTGAGGAATCCCTCCGTCCCCACCCGTCCCCGCGAGGAATCCCCTCCGTCCCCACTCGTCCCCGTGAGGAATCCCCTACGTCCCCGCCCGTCCCTATAAACTACAGAAATAGTTATTTCATTTAATTATGCTACTGAATTAAAGGCTCTGGTAGAAACCCATTTAAAAATAAGCAAAAAGACTTTATTAATTGGGAAATATTAATTGGGAAGAATACATACTTTGTAAACGGGTTTCTACCAGAGCCTCTAATGTTTATAAATTTTTATCAACACAACTAATATACTACTTTATCCTTAAGCAAAAAAATAAAAAATAAAAATAATTTTTTTCCTACCTTTATTGCCTGGTTTCTGCTTTCTTCATGTTCTCATTCAATTCCTTCCATCCACTGCCTCTCTTCTCTCTGTGTCTTCCATTTGCTCTGTTACTGTGCCTCTCCCTTTCTCCCCCCTCCCAAATTGGTCTGGCACCCATCTTTTTCCCTCCGCTCCCCCCATAGTCTGGCACCTCTGCCTTTTTCCCTGCCAGGGTCTTCTTCCCATTCCCTCTTCCCCATTTCCTTTCAGTGTCCTTCTCCCCCACCATCTTCCCCATGTCCTGTCAGGCAGCATCCTTCTCCCCCCTCTGCCTTCCCCATGTCCTTTCAGCATCCTTCTCCCCCCTCTGTCTTCCCCATGTCCTTTCAGCGGCCTTCTCCCCCCTCTGTCTTCCCCATGTCCTTTCAACGGCCTTCTCCACCCCTGTTTTCCCCATGTCCTTTCAGTGGCATTCTCCACCCCTTTGTCTTCCCCAGTGCTTTAAGGGTCCTTCCCCCCCTCCTCCCGTTTACCCCATGTCCTTTCAGCGTTCTTTTCCACCCCTTTGTCTTCCCCAGTGCTTTCAGCGGCCTTCTCCCCCCTTAAGCATCTTTTCTTCTCCACTCCACCTTTCCTCCCTCCCTGCCTCCACCTTTGTGGCGCTTTTGCACCGGACCGACAACAGAACAGGCCCGGTCGGACAAATCTCCCTGTCCTGTAGCCGCGAATCTAAATTACCTTCTTACAGCAGCTGGAGTAGTGAAGCTGCTGTAAGAGGTAATTTAGATTCGCGGCTACAGGGCAGGGAGATTTGTCGGCCGGGCCTGTTGTGGGTCGATCGGGGGACCTGACCGGCTGTGCACATTCTCCGGGGCGGACCGCCCCCTCCCCCCTCTTTCATACGCCATTGCCTTCTCCCTACCTGCCCTGCCGCACACAGCCGACCGGAAGTCTTCCTGATGTCAGCGCTGACGTCGGAGGAAGGGAGGGCTTTGCTTAAGCCCTCCCTCCGACATCAGCGCTGACATCGGGAAGATTTCCGTTCGGCTGTGTGCTGCGACAGGGCAGGTAAGGAGAAGGAGACTACCCTCGCGGCTCGAGTGCACTGCGATCCAACCCCGCAGGAACCCCGCGACCCTCGGAGGCGTCCCCACGGGATCCCCGCGACCCTAGGGGGCGTCCCCACGGGATCCCCGCGACCCTAGGGGGCGTCCCCACGGGATCCCCGTGACCCAAAGGGGGAACCCGCGGGATCCCCGTGGGTCCCGCGGGATTCCCGTCATCCCCGTTCCCATGCAGCTCTCTACGACGGAGCCCCGCAGCGGACAGCCTCGAAAGCAAACTTGCGTGAAGATCTCGAGCTTTCGAGTGCTGCACCGCGCATGCCTTCCCGCCCGAACTAGGGGGCGCGTCTCCTGTGAGGATCCTCAGTTCAGATACCAAGCCAAGAAGCCAACCAGGGGAGGTGGGAGGGTTGTGAGAATATCTGCCTGCTGTCCCTGGATAACAACTGTTACGGTAAGTAACTGTGCTTTATCCCAGGACAAGCAGGCAGCATATTCTCACACATGGGTGACCTCCAAGCTAAAAAACAGGGATGGAGGGAAAGTTGGCAATTTAAGAAAAAAGATTTTGCAAAACAGATTGGCCAAAAAGGCCATCCCTCCTGGATAAAGTATCCAGACAGTAATGAGAGGTGAAAGTATGAACCGAGGACCAAGTGGCAGCCTTACAGATTTCCTCAATAGGAGTTGATCAGAGGAAAGCTACAGACACCGCCATAGCTCGAACTTTGTGGCCCGTTACTCGACCCTGCAGAGGAAGACCAGCCTGAGCATAGCAAAAAGAGATGCAAGCAGCCATCCAGTTGGAGATGGTACACTTCGAGGTAGGACATCCCATCCTATTCGGATCAAAAGAGATGAAGAGTTGAGGAGAAGTTCTGTGAGGTTGAGTGCGTTGGAGGTAAAAAGCCAAGGCACGTTTGCAATCCAAACTATGAAGTGCCACCTCTCCCTGATGATAATGTGGCTTTGGAAAAAATACTGGCAGAACAATAGATTGGTTGATATGAAATTCTGAAACCACCTTAGGCAAGAATTTAGGATGTGAAAAACCGTGAAAGGGGGATCCACAACCAATGCTTGTAACTCACTGACTCGTCGAGCCGAAGTGAGGGCAATCAAAAATACAGTTTTCCAAGTGAGGTACTTGAGATGAGCCGTGTCAATAGGTTCAAATGGAGGTTTCATTAGTTGAGCTAGAACCACATTAAGATCCCAAACCACAGGAGGCGGTTTAAGAGGTGGATGAAGATTAAAAAGCCCTTTCATAAAGCGAGAAACCATGGGATGCGCAGAGCGGTTTCCCATCCAGAGGCTGATGAAAAGCAGCAATACCACTAAGATGGACTCGAATAGAAGTAGATTGGAGGCCCGATTGGGACAAGTGAAGTAAATAGTCCAGAACTGAAGCTAAGGAGGAAGACATCAGATGAAGCTGACGACTGGAACACCAAGCAGAAAATCTAGTCCATTTATGGCCGTAACATTGACAAGTTAATGGCTTTCTGGACGCTAGGAAAACATCTTGAACAGACTGGGAAAATTGAGAAGAGTCTGTTATGTAGAAAGGTACCAAGCTGTCAAGTGGAGAGACTACAGATTGGGATGAAGTAAAGACCCCTGACTCTGCGTGAGTAGTGAAGGAAAAACTGGTAGAAGTAGAGGCTCCTTGATGCTGAGTTGCAGAAGAAGGGAGTACCAGGGTTGTCTGGGCCACCGAGGAGCTATCAGGATCATGGTGGCATGTTCCGATTTCAGCTTGACAAGAGTCTTGAGAATCAGAGGAAATGGAGGGAAGGCATAGAGAAACAGATTCCTCCAGTCCAGAAGAAATGCATCCGCCTCGAGACGGTGAGGCGAGAAGATTCGGGAACAGAACAGAGGGAGTTTGAAGTTGCTTGGCGAAGCAAATAGGTCTATCTGAGGGGTCCCCCATTGAAGAAACACTTGACGAAGTGTGGGGGAATTGAGTGTCCATTCGTGAGGTTGCAGCAGACGACTCAATTTGTCTGCCAGACAGTTCTGTTGACCTTGAATGTAAACAGCTCTGAGAAAGATGTTGTGAGAAATCGCCCATTGCCACAACCTGAGAGCTTCCTGACACAGGGAATGAGATCCCGTTCCCCCTGTTTGTTGACATAATACATGGCTACTTGATTGTCTGTCCGAACCAGAACCACCTGAACGTGAAGAAGATGAAGAAAAGCCTTGAGAACAAGGAAAATCGCTCTGAGTTCCAACAGATTGATATGACACCGACGATCTGTGGACGTCCACAATCCTTGCGTACGGAGACCATCTACGTGGGCGAGTCGGTTGTGAGTACTTTCCGATGAGGAAGATCGTGAACCGCAAACCTCTGGAAAGATTGGAAGAGAGCATCCACCAGCGGAGAGAATTCTTCAACAAAGGAGTCACCGCTATTTGACGAGAAGGTGAGTCCAGAGCTTGTTGCCATTGAGACGCCAGGGTCCACTGAGGAATGCGAAGGTGAAGTCTGGCAAGAGGGGTCACATGAACCGTAGAGGCCATGTGGCTGAGCAGAACCATCATTTGATGGGCAGAGATGGTCTGAAGACAAGACACCTGCTGGCAAAGGCGAAAGAGGGTCTCCTGACGGTTGAGTGGAAGGAACGCTCTCATGCTGGCAGAATCCAGAGTCGCGCCAATAAATTGAGGAGACTGGGACGGAACCAATTGAGATTTGGGAAAATTGACATGGAACCCCAGACTTTGAAGAAATTTAATAATCTGATGGGTCGCTGCAATAACCTCTGGAAGAGAAGGGGCTTTGATAAGCCGATCGTCGAGGTAAGGAAAAACCTGAAGACCTCAACAGCCGCAGCCATGACTACCAAACACTTGGTGAACACTCTTGGGGAGGCTGCCAGGCCGAAGGGAAGAACCCTGTATTGAAGATGGAGATTCCCCACCTTGAATCTGAGATATTTGCGAAAGTTTGGATGAACAGGGATATGAGTATAAGCCTCTTTGAGATCCAGTGAGCACATCCAATCCCCCCGATCCATGAGGGAGTACAAGGTCGATAACGAGAGCATGCAAAACTTCTCTTTGACCAGAAATTTGTTGAGGGCTCGAAGATCCAGAATGGGTCGCAAATCCCCCGTCTTCTTGGGCACTAGGAAGTATCTGGAGTAGAACCCCCTGATTGTGCTGGGGAGGAGGGATCTCCTCTACCGCTCGAAGGCGAAGCAGTGCCTGAGCCTTTCGAAGAAGAAGGGGGAGTTGCGAGGAACTGGAAAGACACTCTCTTGGAGGGTGATCTGGGGACACTTGAATCAGGCGCAGAGAGTATCCCTCGCGGATGATGGTCAGAACCCATAGGTCTGATGTAATGTTTTCCCAACTGGAATAAAAAAGGGAAAGACGACCTCCAATTGGCAGGGAAGAATTTGGATGCAAAGAGGTTGGAATGCTCAAGGCTGGACCTTCAAAAAGACGGAGCCAGTTTCGCAGGAGCAGGCGTCTGAGGTTTCTGAGGACGTTGTTGAGGCCGCCGAGGAGGAGGACGGGAAAAAGCTGGAGTGGTTTTCATAGGATATCGACGAGCAGGAGGTGTGTAAGCTCGAGTCGTAGAAGGTTTGGGCTTCGGCCGAAGTAGGGAGGCAAAAGAGCGCTCATGCAAGTTAGGGTCCATATCGACTATCCTAAGCCAGGCTAGATGACGCATGGCCACAGCAAAAACCGAGACCCTAGAAGAAAGTTCAAACACATCATAAGATACCTGCAATATAAAAAGCTTCAACTGGGAAAGAGTTTGAAGGATCTGTTTAAATTCAGACAGACGGTGCTTGGACAAGTCTGGATAAAAGGATGGGAACAACTTCAAAAAATGGTTAAAGTAGGATGTAAAGACATAGTTGTAATTTAATATCCTGTTCGCCATCATAGAATTTTGCTACAGTCTAAGACCAAATTTGTCCATAGTACGTCCTTCACGACCAGGAGGGACAGTTGCAGACATACATCTTAGATGGATGAGCCTTCTTAAGGGAGGATTCCACCACCAAAGATCGATGGGAAAGTTGCGACTTTTCAAAACCCTTACAGGGGACAGTACGATAACGTGATTCCAGTTTTGATGGAATAGCCGTGACTGAGTATGGTGTTTCCATATTACGGATGAAAGTCTGCTTAAGTACCGGTGTCATGGGGAGCCGCAAAGTCTCCTTAGGAGGATGTGGAAGCTCCATGTCTGCCAAGTATTCTGGGGTATATTTGGAATCTGAGTGTAAATCTAAATGAAGAGCTTGACCCATATCATAGACAAATTTAGCAGAGGAAAACGATTTTTAAGAAGAAGCTTCCTCAGGGGAGGCAGACCTGGAACGAGGGGCTACAGAATAAGAGGGCGAAGCCTCACGTGAATATTGTGACACCGGCTCCGACTCCACCCGCACAGTCACTGAAGAAGCCCCACTACCAGTTTGTGGTGGAGTAAAGGAATGTTTCCTTTTCAGACTCCTCGATGGAGATGTTCTCGGAGTCCGAGGGGTAGAATGCCTCTAAGCTGGAGGAGAAACATCCCAAAGTAAAGACCTCGAGGGAGGGGTCCTCGACCTCGAAGGCCTCAAAGACACAGAAGAGGTAAGCTTCGACTCAGAACGAGGAAGGTGCCTCGAAGAAACCTCCGAAGTCCTCGAGCTCTTTGAAGTGAGATGTCTCGATGGCTTCGCTCGATGCTTCGGACGAGGCAAAGAGGATCTCGAGGTAAGATCCGGCGAGGAATCAGAGGAAGAAACTCTTTTACGAGACCTGCCCCGTGGATGGTGTATCAGGGTCTCAGGTTGCTGCTCAGGCTGGTCCACCCGAGGCAAGGTCGAAGAGGGGACCAACTGAGCCACAATGGAAGAAATTTGCGTAGTCAAGATGAACTTGAGCATATCCTCAAACCTCGGCACCGAGACCAAAGGATTCTGTGGCACAGGTGCTCCCATGCGCTCCAAGGAGGGTGACCTCGATTTAGAGTATTCCCGAGATTTGGAGGCACGTTTTGTAGAAGGTCTCGAGGATAGAGTGGCACCCGGAGCCCCAGGGAGCGTGGAGAGAGACTCTGGTGGCTTCTTGGACATGGTACCTGGAAAGGAAGCAGGAGACTTACCCCCAGACGCAGGCTTCGAGGCCGAGGACCCTGAGGTCTTCGAGCACGAGGCCGAAGTAGGTGTCGAGGGCAAGAGCTTCGCGCCAGAGGTTGCCCCCGATGACGAGGCCTTGGGTCCCGAAGGCGTCGAGACAGTCAGGGCCGAGGCTTTTTCAGGCTCCATGTGAAACAGTTGAAGAAACCTGTCACAGCGGCGGCGAAAAGCACGAGGCTGAAGGGTTAGACAGCGATCACAATCCTCCGGACGATGACTGCCACCCAAACAAACCATACACCGACTATGAGGGTCGGTGATAGAAATCGTCCTGCCGCACTGGTAGCAACATTTAAACCCGGTTACAGGCCGGGACATAGAAAAAATAAAGTCCGTACCGGAAAAGTAGAGGGCCTAGGCCTAAGCCCTCAAAACCGGACGAAACAAAAAGAAAGAAAAAGTATTATTTATTAATTTTTTTTTTTTGTAAATGAAAAAGAAAAAAAGGAACGAATCCGGAGCATAGCGACCAAAGAAAAAACTGTAGCCGCGGTGAAGAGAAGGCAAATGCTGCAGAGCCAGAAGAACAAGTCTTCTCAGCTCTGCGGAAAACAAATAACTGAGGATCCTCAAAGGAGACGCGACCCCTAGTTCGGGCGGGAAGGCACGCGCGCATGCGCGGTGCAGCACTCGAAAGCTCGAGATCTTCAAGTAAGTTTGCTTTCGAGGCTGTCCGCTGCGGGGCTCTGTCGGTGACGTCACCCATGTGTGAGAATATGCTGCCTGCTTGTCCTGGGATAATTACATGCTATCTTTACCTTATATGTGCATTTTAGATTACTATATTTACCCTATATCTACATTTAAAAGAACATAAGACTAGCCTTCTGGGTCAGACCAATGGTCCATCTAGCCTGGTATCCTGTCTTCACGGAGGCCAATCCAAGTACCTGGCAAAAACCCAAATAGTAGCAGCATTCCATGCCACCGATCCAGGGCAAGCAGTGGTTTCCCCCATTCCTCCCCTCAAGTGTCACCTTACATATTTGTACCATACTACATCTATATTTTAAGTATATACATTATAATTCTATTATCTATGATTTTATCATATATTCTATCTTTGTGAATTTTTCCTGTGTTTGTCCTGTCGTGTTCTAGGTAGGGGCTAGGCCGCTATTTTCTCCTTGTTGCTACTCCCTCCTGAATGTTTGTTAGTTAAAGTGGTCTGTGAAAAGCATTGCTTTAGAAGGGAGTTCCACCATATTGCAGCCATCACTGAGAACATTCTTTTCCTAATGCTTTTGTATTTGATGTCTCTGAAGGAGAGTATTTCCAGTATTCCTGGCTCGATCGCAGGGCACGTGTTGGTGTATGGCTGTGTAGTCTGGTTGCTAGGTATTGCAGTTCTGAAAGATGAATGATTTTCTGTGTCAGAAACATGATTTTTAGTTTCACCCTGCTTTCGATCGGGAGCCAGTATATCCTGAACGAGGAGAATCTACGGGATCCCAGTCAACATGGATTTACTAAGGGGAGATCCTGCCAATCCAACCTGATAGCTTCTTTAACTGGGTGACGAGGAAGCTGGATGTTGGGGAGTCCCTGGACATCGTATACTTGGACTTCAGTAAAGCATTTGATAGCGTACCACACCGCAGGTTGCTGAGCAACATGAGTTCTATAGGATTGGGCGACACATTGACGAAATGGGTTGGGAACTGGTTTGGAGGTAGGCTTCAGATGGTAGTGGTGAATGGCACCCCCTCCGAAATGACGGAGGTAATCAGTGGAGTGCCGCAGGACTCGGTCCTGGGCCCGATCCTATTCAACATCTTTATAAGAGACTTGGCAGAAGGGCTGCGAGGTAAAATAACATTATTCGCCGATGACGCCAAACTAAGCAATGTAGTGGGCAAAAGCACAACAGACATAAATTCAATGTCTGACAACATGATGCACAACCTACTCCTACTGGAGTGCTGGTCTAGGTCCTGGCAACTCAGCTTCAATGCCAAAAAATGCAAAGTCATGCACCTGGGCAGCCATAATCCATGCAAGACTTACACCCTTAATGGCGAAGTCCTAACAAGAACTGAAGCAGAACGAGACTTAGGGATGATCGTCAGTGAGAACATGAAGACTGCCAATCAAGTGGAGCAAGCTTCATCCAAGGCAAGGCAAATCATAGGTTGCATATGCAGGAGTTTCGTCAGCCGTAAGCCTGAGTCATTATGCCATTGTATAGATCCATGGTGAGGCCCCACCTGGAATACTGTGTGCAATTCTGGAGGCCGCATTACCATAAGGATGTGCTGAGACTGGAGTCGGTCCAGAGAATGGCCACCCGGATGGTCTCGGGACTCAAGGATCTCCCGTACGAGGAACGGCTGGATAAGTTGCAGCTGTACTCACTCGAGGAACACAGAGAGAGGGGTGACATGATCGAGACATTCAAGTATCTCACGGGCCGCATCGAGGTGGAAGAAGATATCTTCTTTTTCAAGGGTCCCGCAGCAACAAGGGGGCATCCGTGGAAAATCAGGGGCGGAAAACTGCACGGGGACACCAGGAAATTCTTTTTCACTGAAAGGGTGGTTGATCACTGGAATAGTCTTCCACTTCAGGTTATTGAGGCCAGCAGCGTGCCTGATTTTAAGGCCAAATGGGATAGACACGTGGGATCTATTCACAGAGAACGGTAGGGGAGGGTCATTGGGGTGGGCAGACTAGATGGGCCGTGGCCCTTATCTGCCGTCTTTTTCTATGTTTCTATGTTTAACTCTTTCCGTAGTGGGGTGGCACTTGTCTGCTTCAATTTACCCAGCAGAAATCTTGCTGCTGCGTTTTGTACCATTTGGATCTGCCTGATCATCTACTTTGGAACATCCAGCAGGATTGCATTGCAGTAGTCAAAAAACCAAGAGGGAAATTATTACATTGGACATTGCTTGATGGGTCAAGTAAGGTTTGAGTCCTCTAACCCGGCAGAGTTTGCCATAGGTGTTTTTCACGATGCGTTGGATTTGTATTGTCATATCTAGGTTTGGGTTCAGCCATACTTTCAGGTTTCTCACTCCCTCCATTTTATGGTTTTGCCATTTAGAGTTAGTTGGTACTTTGAGCTGTTTTCTTCCCATTTATTGATTAGTAGTTCTTTTTTTTCCTTGTTGGCTACTAGGCCATTTGTTTGGAACCATCCGAAGATTTTCTCTAGGCCTGTCTTGATCTTCTGTTTAGTCTTCAAGTCCCATTTCTTCAATGGGATGATTAGTTGGATATCATCTTCTTAGATGTAGCATTCCCATCCCAATTTTCTGAATTTCCCCAGTGGTTGGAGGAAGATTGTTGAACAGCATGGGTGACATTGCAGATCCCTGTGGTACTCCTTCATGGCAGCTCAGCTGGATGGCAAGGGTGGCACATCTTGGAGAACACTGAGCTGGAATAATACTGGCTGATGAGTTGATGCCAGCATGGGGGGGGGGAAGGGAGGGGGATCTCCTGTGGCCCGCCTTCCCTCCTCGGCGGACTTGCACTCCGATTACAGCTTTGGTAGGTGCCTGCCTTCAGATGCCAAGGGTCCCAGAAATTGGCTTCATCACCTTGTACATCGCTGAACCTTGGCTGTTTAATGGCAGAATTCTTCTATTCGACCGTGGCCTTGCAATTCACTGGATTGACCTGATTTCAAGTTGGACTTTATTTGATTTTTCTGCTAGGATTCTATATATTTTGATTTTAGGTTTTTTTTTAATCCTCCTAAATATTCAGTTTTGGTTTTATTCTTGTCTTATTTCAATTTTATTTTATTGTTATTTTTCTGCCAGGGTTTATTTAATTTTGCTCTTTCCTCTTGTGAGCGCTGAATGCTGACCTTTGCTTTGTTACTGTGTATTTAAATATTTTGTTATGTTAATATGTTAGTATTTTAATGAATGTTTAATATGGTACTTTAGTTAGATTGTGAGCCTTTTTGGACAAATAGGGAAGTTTTATACACCAAATGTTAACCACTCTGATCCGACAAAAATTATAAGGAAAAGTGGTATATCAAATAAACTGATAATCCTTTAAACTCTTGTGAAACACACTAAAATCTTTGAGACTTTGCTAAACCACAAGTCAATATATACCCAAATTGGGTGTTATGGAGAGGTACTAGGGATCTCAAGCGCCCACAGCTATAAGCCTGATATGTTTTTCAAGCTAATAACTACAAAGTGAGCTATCATCGGTCCCGTATATTCTCCTTTTTCTTCAATTTTTATCAAAATTTTTTTTATCTTTTAATATTTTAAATATTTTCAATGTTTTAAATACTTTACAGGTCTTATTTTATATTTATATAATGACCTTCATTTATTAAGCGATACTCTCCCACTATAGAATATAATTATGAAATTTTAAGCCTGTGATAGTTTGGGGGTATCGTAAGTAACATGGATGAGTGGCTAACCATATTAGGGTTTCTGATTTTTGAACAAAGTATTTGACTTTTGATTTAAATAGGTGAAAGGTACGTGTAACATATAAAAAAAAGGGGGTTTGAATGACTTCAGATACATATGGCTTTCCTTTAGAGATAGCTCTCGAAAGCCTCTGCGGAGCTCTATTGCTCTTGAAGATTTCCGGAAGTGTTCATGCATGATAGATACACTTAAAGTTAGTTGAGAACGTTTGAGCGATGTATTGATTAAAACCGAGAACGTTTGAGTGATGTATTGATTAAAACCGGGTAGTAAGCATACCAGAAATGACATTAGACGCTCTTCTAGCATTTAAATTCAATCATCTGATTTGGCTTTCAAGATGGCGATCGACACGGTAGGCACTTTGTGCCTTTGAAATCTGTAGTCTCCTCACTATTTTGTTGAAATTTGACTATATAGTGCCGATGGTATAAACAGGTATTTCGAGAGAGCCGAGTTCATTTATCAGTTTTGGTTCACATTAGGCTTAAGATAAATCTTATTATTCATAGTAGACTTAAGATAAGTCTTATTAATTAGAAGGTTAAAGTAGACCAACTGACTTTGTATAATGTTTATAACATCTAAAACCTTTTAATAAATATTTAGTAGTTTTAGGAAGGAATATTTCCAAAAAGCTCTTAAAAATTGGAGTATTTAAAAGCGTAACTGGAGGTACCGCCATGGAGCGTTTGTTAGCGCAAGTATTTATTATAAGTATTTATTATAAGTTTGAATTTAAGTATTGTCTTATTTTGATATATTTTATTTGAAGTGCTATTGCTGGCGCTTTCCCTGATGAAGCTCTTCTAAATGTAATATGAACGAAACGGAGATCTTCCGTCGTGAAGCTAAGTACTTCATAATTATATTCTATAGTGGGAGAGTATTGCTTAATAAATGAAGATCATTATAGAAATATAAAATAAGACCTGTAAAGTATTTAAAACATTGAAAATATTTAAAATATTAAAAGATAAAAAATTTTTGATAAAAATTGAAGAAAAGGGAGAATATACGGGACCGATGATAGCTCACTTTGTAGTTATTAGCTTGAAAAACATATCAGGCTTATAGCTGTGAGATCCCTAGTACCTCTCCATAACACCCAATTTGGGTATATATTGACTTGTGGTTTAGCCAAATATCAAATAAACTGAACATACATACTCCTATGTTTGCTTCTTTCCGTTGCTTGTATTCCCCTGCCATTCTACTCTCATTAGTCTTTTTGATAGAAAGGACTCTATCCATGCCAAGAATTTACCTTTGAGATCCAATTCTTTGCATGTTAGCAGTGTTGGACTAGTTTGAAAGCTGTTGAGAGGTCCAGGAACCCCAGCATCCCATCTTCTCCAATTGCATGGTATTTGAGGACGGAGTCCTGTACTGCTACTAGTACGGTTTTAGTGCTCAAGTGTCTTCTGAGTCCTGATTGGGCCCGGTTTAGCTTTATAAACTCCAGTACTACTGGTAGCCATAGTGAATGATAAACCAGGTTAACTATTCAAACCATCATACCTTGGGGAATCCCAAATGAGACATTTGCAAAGAAGAACCTTCAGTCACTGCCACATTTGCAATTTTATCACTTGACTAATTAATTAATTCTTCCCCAAAATATTTCAAAGATGCATGATACAACTTACACTGAAATCTAAAAAATATCTGACTTGCTCATGGGTCATCAAAATTAAAGTCTCTAAGAGGCAACAAATGACTCTCTTGCCAAGGGCCTAAACTAGAGAGTTGCACGGGGACAGAAATCATACCCATCCCTGCCAGGATCCTCTCCATCCCCGCCCACCCATCCCCGCAAGGAATTACCTCCATCCCCGCCCGTCCCCATAAAAAGCAGCAATTACTTCTGACAGGATCATCAATTCCACAGTTTCTTTTGTGTTTGCGCTGCTGTTTTCCTTGTGGAATCTCTTTGGTGGAACCCTTTTTTTGTTTTCTGTTCAGGTAATTAATTTATAAACCCCCTCTTTTACTAAGGCTGACGTGTCCATTATATTATATGGACGAACCCTGCTTCCAAAGTCTTCCATCCCTGTGGGAGTCCCGTTGGCTAGAGGGGTTCCCTGTGGGAGTCCTGTGGGCCAGAGGGGGTCCCCGTGGGTTAGGGAGGGATTCCCGCGATCCCCATGCAGACCTCTAGCCTAAACAACATTAAGACTACCGTGACCTAGAACTTCTGGTGTGCCAATTTATCCTGTGTATATTTCTATAAAATATTTTCAAATCTTCTTTTATTCTAAAAACATAAAAACACAAGAATTGCCATACTGGGACAAACTGAAGGTCCATCAAGCCCAACATCCTGTTTTCAACTGTGGCCAACCCAGGTCCTAAATACATAAGCTAAATCCCAAGTAGCAAAACAGATTTTATGCTGCTTATTTTAGGAATAAGCAGTGGCTATCCCCAGGTCATCTCAATAATGACCTATGGACTTCTCTTTTAGGCAATTATCCAAACCTTTTTTAACTCCTGCTAAACTAACTGATTTCACCACATTTTCCGGCAATTATTTGTTTTTACTATGTTTCTCTGAAAATAAGACCTACCCTAAAAATAGGCCCTAGCACGATTTTGGGGGTAGGTCTTAATATAAGCCCTAGTTAGATTGCCCCCGAAACCCTTCCCGAATATCCCCGATTCCATCCCTGGATTCGCCGGCAGCAGTGCCCTCCCCCCCCCTCCCCGCCACACAGCTGAACCCTGCTGACCCTCCCACCCTTCCCCCCTGAGCAGCATCTTTCCATCTCTCCCTCCCATCCGAACCCCACCGACCCTCCCACCGTAAGACCGACATACCTCCCTCCAAACAGCAGCGTCAGCAGCACTTTAAACAGGCTGATTTGTGGTCTTCTCCCGCCAGGTCCTACCCTCTGCCACATCACTGATGATGTCATTAGTGAAGAGGCACAGGGAAGACCCCGGCGGGAGAAGGCCACGAAGCAGCCTGTTTAGAGTGCTGCTGTCACTGCTTGGAGGGAGGTATGTAGGTCTCGTGGTGGGAGGGTCAGTGGGGTTCTGCTGCGCAGAGGGATGGGAGGGATGGATAGAAAAAATGCTGTACAAGAGTTCTGCTGCGTGGGGGGATGGGAGGGAGGGAGGGATAGAAAGATGTTGCTCAAGGGTTCTGCTGCATGGGGGGATGGGAGGGATAGAAAGGATGTTGTGCAAGGGTTCTGCTGCACAGGGGGTATGGGAAGCAGGGATAGAAAGTTGCTGTTCAAGGGTTCTGCTGCCCGGGGGGTATGGGAGGCAGGGATAGAAAGATGCATTACATTAAGGGGCCGAAATCTAAAACACAGGCTAAGTTGCAGGCTAGACCGCGCCCTATCTCCACCCCAGACCCTGCCCCCATAATAGTACTAATTGTAACATCATGTTTTCCATTCATTTTTCATATATACATACAATATAATCTAATAAACCACAAAATGAAACTACACAAAGCACACTGCATTGCTTCTCATCATTCATTCCTACCAGAACACAAATAACCCCTATGCAACTACGGGACCAAAAAGCACAGTTACTTACAGTAACAGGTGTTATCCAGGGACAGCAGGCAGATATTCTTGACTGATGGGTGACGGCACCGACGGAGCCCCGGTACGGACAATTTTAGAGTGACTGCACTCTAAGAACTTAGAAAGTTCTAGTTAGGCCGCACCACGCGTGCGCCTTCCCGCCCGACGGAGGTGCGTGGTCCCCAGTTAGGATAAGCCAGCTAAGAATCCAACCCGGGGAGGTGGGTGGGAACGCAAGAATATCTGCCTGCTGTCCCTGGATAACACCTGTTACGGTAAGTAACTGTGCTTTATCCCAGGACAAGCAGGCAGCATATTCTTGACTGATGGGTGACCTCCAAGCTAACAAAAAGAGGGATGGAGGGAAGGTTGGCCATTAGGAAAATAAATTTTGCAAAACAGATTGGCCGAAGTGTCCATCCCGTCTGGAGAATGCATCCAGACAATAATGAGATGTGAAAGTATGAACTGAGGGCCAAGTAGCAGCCTTGCAGATTTCCTCAATAGGAGTTGATCTGAGGAAAGCTACAGACGCTGCCATAGCTCTAACCTTATGGGCCGTGACAGAACCTTTCAGTGTCAGTCCGGTCTGAGCATAACAGAACGAGATGCAAGCAGCAAGCCAATTGGATAACGTATGTTTAGAAACAGGATTATTAGGATCAAAAGAGAGAAAAAATTGGGGAGATGATCTGTGAGGTTTAGTGCGCTCTAAGTAGTAAGCCAAAGCACGCTTACAGTCCAAAGTATGCAAAGCCTGTTCTCCAGGATGAGAATGAGGTTTCGGGAAGAATACAGGCAGGACAATGGACTGGTTAAGATGAAAGTCAGAGACAACCTTAGGGAGAAACTTTGGATGTGTACGCAGAACCACCTTGTCATGGTGAAAGACTGTGAAAGGTGGATCGGCAACTAGTGCATGCAGCTCACTGACCCTCCTGGCAGAGGTGAGAGCAATAAAGATGACCACTTTCCAAGTGAGAAATTTGAAATGAGCTGTGGCTAGGGGTTCAAAGGGAGGCTTCATTAAGGCGGAAAGAACCACATTAAGATCCCAGACCACAGGAGGGGGCTTGAGAGGTGGTTTCACATTGAAAAGACCCTGCATGAATCTGGAAACCAAAGGATGAGCAGTGAGAGGTTTTCCGTGAACTGGCTCATGAAAAGCAGTAATGGCACTGAGGTGGACTCTGATAGAAGTAGATTTGAGACCAGAGTTAGACAAAGAAAGGAGATAATCCAACACAAGTTCTACTGCTAGCGAAGTTGGATTATGATGATGCAGAAGGCACCAGGAAGAAAACCGGGTCCATTTCTGGTGGTAACATTGAAGTGTAGCCGGTTTCCTGGACGCATCAAGAATAGAACGAACAGGCTGAGAAAGAAGTGAATGAGATGAGGTCAGCCTGAGAGATACCAAGCTGTCAGGTGCAGAGACTGCAGGTTGGGATGAAGGAGGGACTGCTGATGCTGAGTGAGCAGAGAAGGAAACAGTGGAAGAAAAATGGGCTCCCTGGAACTGAGTTGAAGCAGAAGAGAGAACCAATGTTGCCTGGGCCACCGTGGAGCGATGAGAATCATGGTGGCGTGTTCCCTCCTGAGTTTGAACAAGGTCAGCAACATGAGAGGCAGAGGAGGGAATGCATAAAGGAATAGATTGGTCCAGTCCAAGAGAAATGCATCCGCTGCCAGATGGTGAGGGGAGTAGAGTCTGGAGCAAAAGTGGGGCAGCTGATGATTGTGAGGAGCTGCAAAAAGGTCCACTTGAGGAGTTCCCCATTGAGTGAAAATGGACTGGAGAGTCATGGGATCGAGAGTCCATTCGTGGGGTTGGAGAATTCTGCTGAGATTGTCTGCTAAAGAATTCTGCTCTCCCTGAATGTAAACAGCTTTGAGGAATAAATGGTGAGCTGTCGCCCAAGACCAAATCTGTTGGGCTTCTTGACACAACAGGCGAGAGCCCGTCCTACCCTGTTTATTGATGTAGTACATTGCAACTTGTTGACTGTTCAAAGTAGTAGAACTTGAGGAAAGAGAAGATGCTGAAAAGCCTTGAGGGCATAAAACATCGCTCTGAGTTCCAGGAAATTGATGTGTTGCTTCTTTTCCTGGGCAGTCCAAAGACCTTGAGTTCGAAAATCGTTCAAATGGGCTCCCCAGGCATATGGGGATGCATCTGTGGTGATGACTAGTTGATGAGGAGGCAGATGGAACAGAAGACCTCTGGAGAGATTGCAAGATTTTAACCACCATTGTAGAGATAGTCGAAGAGACGATGTCACAGATATGTGTCGCGAACAAGCATCCGTCGCCTGGGACCACTGGGTAGCTAGGGTCCATTGAGGAGCGCGCAGGTGAAGACGTGCGAAGGGGGTGACATGAACTGTCGAGGCCATGTGACCCAAGAGTATCATTATTTGTTTTGCAGAGATGAAAAGTGGTGGGAGCACTTGTTGACAGAGATGGAG
The DNA here is from genome assembly GCF_902459505.1 of Geotrypetes seraphini. NCBI lineage: Eukaryota > Metazoa > Chordata > Amphibia > Gymnophiona > Dermophiidae > Geotrypetes > Geotrypetes seraphini. The sequence continues at coordinate 110,850,336 of NC_047092.1, read as the reverse complement.
AAGAGTCTGAAGGCGGTTGGATGGAAGGAACGCCCTCATGAGAACAGTGTCCAAGATCACTCCGATGAACTGAAGATGTTGAGTGGGGATGAGATGTGACTTGGGTAGATTGATCTCGAAACCCAGAAGTTGGAGAAATAGGATGGTCTGATTGGTGGCATAAAGCACTTCCTGAGATGAAGGAGCCTTGATTAACCAGTCGTCCAGGTAGGGGAAGACTTGAAGATGGTGAGAGCGTAGAAAAGCGGCCACCACAATGAGATACTTTGTGAATACCCAGGGAGAGGAGGGAAGACCGAAGGGTAACACCTTGTATTGGTAATGGCAGCGATTGATCATGAAGTGGAGATACTGTCTGGAGGCGAGGTTGACCGGAATGTGAGTGTAGGCCTCCTTGAGATCGAGGGAGCATAGCCAGTCGCCCTGAGTGAGAAGAGGATAAAGTGTGGCCAGAGAAAGCATTTTGAACTTTTCTTTGACCAAGTATTTGTTGAGATCTCGGAGATCTAGTATGGGTCTGAGGTCTCCGGTTTTTTTGGGGACCAGAAAATAGCGGGAGTAGAATCCCTGCCCCTTCTGATCTAGAGGAACTTCCTCTATGGCATTCAGAAGAAGAAGGGATTGTACCTCCTGAAAGAGGAGGGAGGACTGAGATGTGTTCGAAGCAGACTCTTTTGGAGGACTTGGGATGGGAAGAGCCTGAAAGTTGAGAGAATAGCCGTGGTGGATGATGTTGAGAACCCACTGGTCTGAGGTGATGGTCTCCCAACGGCTGAGAGAAAAAGATAGACATCCTCCCATAGGCTGAGACTGCAGGGCTGATGGAAGAAGGCTGGCGAGGCTCTGGAGAATGGAGTCAAAAGGGTTGAGTTGACTTCGGTGGTGGAGGAGGAGGCTTCACCTGTTGTTGTTGTTGTGCACGAGGTGGTTGGCGTTGCTGTGGACGCTGACGTCTTGGCTGCTGAGGAGCAGATGGTAAAGGTCGAGCAGAATATCGACGCTGATAAGCTGACTGCTGGCGAACAGGTCGGGCAGGTGGAGGCTTTTTCTTGTTCTTGAGAAGAGTGTCCCAACGAGTCTCATGCGCAGAAAGCTTTTGAGTAGTAGAGTCCATGGACTCGCCAAACAACTCATCACCTAAACAGGGGACGTTGGCAAGACGGTCCTGGTGGTTGACATCGAGTTCAGAGACTCGAAGCCAAGCGAGACGTCTCATAGCAACCGCCATTGCTGGAGCCCTGGAGGTAAGCTCAAAGGTGTCGTAGATGGAACGCACCATGAATTTTTGAAGTTGTAGCAAACTAGATGTACAGTGGCGGAAGGAGGAAAGCTTCCTGTCTGGGAGATATTTCTCAAAGGAGGAAAGCTGGTGGATAAGATGTTTCATGTAAAAAGAAAAATGAAAAGAATAGTTACCTGAACGGTTGGCAAGCATGGCATTTTGGTAAAGGCGTTTGCCAAACTTATCCATAGCTTTGCCCTCTCTGCCAGGAGGGACAGATGCATAGACACTAGCGCCGGTGGATTTTTTCAAGGTGGATTCTACCAGCAAGGATTCGTGGGGAAGTTGAGGTTTGTCAAATCCCGGAATGGGAATAACTTTATACAATGTGTCCAACTTGCGAGGAGCACCAGGAATGGTTAAGGGTGTCTCCAAGTTCTTATAAAAAGTTTCCCTCAAAATATCGTGCAGAGGCAGTTTCAGAAATTCCTTAGGAGGCTGATCAAAGTCCAAAGCTTCAAGAAAAGCTTTTGACTTCTTGGACTCAGCCTCCAAAGGGATAGAGAGCGACTCAAACATCTCTTTTAGGAAAGATGTAAAGGAGGATGAGTCATGTTTGGTAGAAGGATCTCGGCCAGCAGGATCTTCCTCAGGGGATGACGCCTCCTCCTCAGACAAAAGAGGTTCCTCTGAGTCATCCCAAAGGTCAGGATCCCTGACTTGAGAAGCTCGACTCCGAGACTCCGGTGTCGAAGGCTCAGTATGTCGGGTTTTACACATCGACTTCCCGGAGCGCTGAGAAGCGGTACCCGGGGAAGTCAAAGGTTGGCGGTGCCAAGAGGAATCGGAGATCGGTGCGGGGTCAGATGTTTGGACCGCCCGATGAAGACCTCTGGGTTCGGCAGTCAATTCCAGCATGGAGACTGAAGTAGAGGAATAGGCCGGTACCGACAGAGCAGCAGCCGACAATAAAGGCTGCTCGACAGCCGGTACCGGTGGCTCAGACTGGACCGAGACAGGAAGGGTCGGTACCAAGAGAGCAGAAAGGAGCTGCTGCAACTGCTCTTTAAGCTGCACCTGAAGGACGGCTGCAATCCATTCGTCCAAAGAGGGCACCGGTACCGCTTTCTTTTTCTGCGGTACCTGTGGTGCCGCTCGACGCCTAGAGGATGAGGAGGCAGATGAAGATGCACTCACCTCTATGGGGGCGGAGCGCTTGCGAGGGCGCCTTGCGGTCGACAGAATTGGGCTCTCTGCCACAGCGACCGGAGGGCGCTCTAGGGAGGAAGGCTTCTTAGCCGGTTTACCTGAAGGGTGCGATGCCGGAGCGGTGTCACACGGCATCGATGAAGTGGGCGCCGGTTGAGAATCTGTCGACGCCGGTGTCGATGCCGAGGGATCAGCTATCGCGTCACCGAAAAATAATTTCTGTTGAAGCTGCCTGTTTTTTAACGTGCGCTTCTTTAAAGTAGCACAACGGGTGCAGGTGGAAGCCCTATAATCCGGACCCAGGCACTGTAAACACCAGTTGTGCGGGTCGGTCAACGAAATGGGCCGCGCACACCGTTGGCACTTTTTGAATCCTGGCTGAGGGGGCATGAAGGTGAACATGGCCTCTGCCAAATCGAAAGCCGAGGCGTCGATGATGACCACAGGCCCTGCCAGTGCGAATTCGAGAAAAAGAAAATAATGAAACTTCTGGGGGTTTTTTTTTGGGTTTTTTTTGAATAGACTAAAGAAAAGAAGAAAAAAAGGAAGAAACTCTTCCAAGACAAAAACCACGCAAGCGGGAAGGCGAAAAAAAGTTTTTCAACGGCCGTTGAAAAAAACACGTCTTCTTAGCTCCGCGGAAACTAAGAAACTGAGGACCGCGCACCTCCGTTGGGCGGGAAGGCACTCGCACACGCGCGATTCAGCCTAACTAGAACGTTCTAAATTCTTAGAGTGCAATCACTCTAAAATTGTCCGTACCGGGGCTCCGTCGGTGCCGTCACCAATCAGTCAAGAATATGCTGCCTACTTGTCCTGGGATAAACTAAAAGTACTAATATATACAAACGAAACCCTAAGATTCAAGACTCTACATGCAGTACAATCCTAGAGAAAAAGAAACAAATGCATTTCTTCCTGAACAGTGCAAAATATAGACAAGAGATGTAAATTCTCAAAATTGACACAATTCAATCACTAAATTGAAAATAAAATCATTTCCCCCTACCTGGTGATTTTGGTTTTCAAACCTTCTTTACCCAGTTTCTGGTTGCATGTCCTTTTGTCTATGCTTTTAACTGTGTATCCAGAGTCACCTTATTCTTTTGCTGTTTTTACATTACCAGTGTTCTCCACAGCGCTTTTCAGCCGGGCGCAACACCCAGCAAATTTAGATGTCCGCCCGGCTGTCATCTGCCGAATCCTGCTGCCACCACTGCTTAACGCGCAGCCTGAAGAGCCGCCGAAAGACCCGCCGGACTTTAAACAAACCCCCCCCCCCCCCAGCAAGCGACTCGAACCCGGCTTCCCTCCGAAACCGGAAGTTACGTCGGGGGTGGGGGGGTAGAAAAGAGAAGCCAGCACGGACCATTAGAGACCCGGAGCATGCGGGAGATAGGCCAGCCATGGAGGGAAGCTTACTTGCTCTTGCTTACTTCAGGCCTTTCTCGCTGCCGGGTCCTGCCTACTTTCTGTTTCTGCGAAGGCCCTTCAACGAGAAAGGCCCGAAGTAAGCAAAAGCAACAAGTTGTAAGCTTCCCTCTGCCGCTGCCCTTTGGGAGATAGGTCAGCGACCAAGGGAAACTTGCAACTTGCCTTTGTCTGTAGCAAATCTGTCGGGTGTGTGAGACAGGGGGGGGAATGGGAGGAGAAATGCTGCTGCACCCAATTAGGGGGGAGGGGGAAGAGAAATGCTGCTTCTGCTGTACCCAATTGGGGGGGGAAGAGAAATGCTGATGATACTACTGTACCCAATGGGGGGAGGGGGAAGAGAAATACTGCTGCACCCAATTGGGGAGATAGAGGGAAGGAGGGAGAAGGAAGATCAGGAAAAGGAGGAAAGAGATGCAAAGACCATGGGAGGGAGGGAAAGGAGATACCATACCATGGAGTGGAAGAGAGAGATGTTAAGGCAAATGGGGGGGGGGGGAAGCAGGGCCAGATTAAAGGATAGGCCCAGTAGGCACAGGCCTAGGGCCCGAAATGGTCAGGGGGGCCCGCCAGTGCTGTGCTTTGGGGCCTCACCCTTGCTGGATTCGCTGGCAGCAGCAGCAGCCTCAACATCATCCCGGGCGCCCCCCAACCCGATCCGACCCTCCTATCTCTCCCTCCTTCCCTCATCAGTGACGTGCCAGAGGGAATCACGGCAGGAGAAAGCAGCCTGCTTAGAGTAGAGCAGTGCTGTTTAGAGTCTCGTGATGGGAGGGAGGGAGAGATAGGAGGGTCATGGAGGGGAGAGTAGCAGTCTGCCCCGGGTGCTCGGCCTGGCGTCATGAACTTCATCGGCTAGCAACAGCATTTACAATTCACTGCTGTTGCCAGCTTCAGGCCTTCCTCTCTGCCGGGTCCTGCCTACTTCTGTTTCCATGAAGGCAGGACCGACAGAGAAGAAGGCCCGAAGCTGGCAACAGCAGCGAATTGTGAATGCTAGTTCATGACGCCAGGTCTTGGGTGACAGAAGGAGGAAAGGGAGCAGAGGGGGAGAGACTTGCTGCACCCAACTGGAGGGTGAAAGAAGATGAGGGAGGGAATGAAACGAGATGCCAGGGTTTGGAGGGAAGGGAGGGAGGAAGAGATGCCAGGGCATGGAGGGAAGGAGGAAAGTATGCCAGACCAAGGGAAAAGGAAGGGGGAAAGGAAGGAGGATATGTCAGAGCATGGAGGGGGAGGGAGAGATGGAAGAAAAGGAAAGGAGTGAGATGCCAGAGAATCAGGGAAGGGAAGATACCAGACTGTGGGGTGTGAAGGAAAGAAAGGAGAAGAGAGAGATGTAATGTAATTTATTTCTTATATACCGCTACATCCGTTAGGTTCTAAGCGGTTTACAGAAAATATACATTAAGATTAGAAATAAGAAAGGTACTTGAAAAATTCCCTTACTGTCCCGAAGGCTCACAATCTAACTAAAGTACCTGGAGGGTAATAGAGAAGTGAAAAGTAGAGTTAGAGGAAAAATAAAAATAAAATAAAAAATTCTGGAGAAATTTAAATGATAGAAATAGAACAAAACAAAGACAAAAGGCAAAACAATAGATAAGATTAAAGATAAATCATAAGCTGGAAAGAAAAATAAAATAAAACTTTGTCTTCAATCCATGGTTTCAGCGTCAGTGATGAAGTAGAGCAATTAAGTTTAGGAGGAGCGATTGACGTTTCCAGAAAGGGCTTCTTCAGGGAAGAGACTTGGCAGACAGTCCCAGGATGCCTATGTCTCCTCCCCTGCGATGTTCTCCCATCCATGCATTCCCTCCCAGACACACTGCCCGTGCCCCAGCCGCTCCAAGGAGGCTGCCCCAGATGAGGCCCACGGTGAATGCAAGATTCTCTCCTCTGCGGGAAAGCCGCCCGGAGCCGACAGTCGATCTTCTTAGCGGATTGCATGGGGGGAAGAGTTCACACTCTTGGTAGGATCGGGTCTGTGTGCTCTCGGTGGTTGTGGCTGGTCTCGTTGCTGCTTAGGTGTAAAAGCAGTTGATCTCCACTGCTGCTGATATTTAAAAGCAGGCAGATTGATCTCTCCAATGGACTGCAGGGGGAGGAGTTCACACTCCTGGCAGGATCGGGTCTTTGGGCTCTTGGTGGTTGAGGTAGGTCTCGCTGCTGCTTGTATGTAAAAGCAGTTGTTTTTCTACTGCTGCTGATATTTAAAGCAGGTAGATTGATCTCTTAAATGGGATATAGGGGGAGGAGCTCACATGCCTGGTTGGATCGGGGCAAGGGCTCCTATTATAGGCTGCTTAGGTGTAAAAGCAGTTGATCTCCTACTTCTGATAATATTTAAAAGCAAGCATATTGATTTTTCCAACGGAATGCTGGGGGAAGAGCTTACTTGTTTGGCTGGATCAGGGCAAAGGGCTCTCGGTAGTGGTGGCTGGTCCTGTTGCTGCTTAGGTGTAAAAAACAGTTGATCTTCCTAGTGGACTGCAGGGGGAGGTGGAGCTCACACTCTTGGCTGGATCGGGTCTGTGTGCTCTTGGTAGTTGCGGATAGTTCCGCTGCTGCTGAGGTGTAAAAGCAGTTGATTTCCCACTGTTGCTGATATTTAAAAGCAGGTAGATTGATCTCTCCAATGGACTGCAGAGGGAGGAGCTCACATGCCTGGCTGGATCGGTCCTGCTGCTGCTTAGGTGTAAAAGCAGTTGATTTTCCTAGCGAACTGCAGGGAGGGTGGAGCTCATATTTTTGCAGGACCGGCACTGTGGGTTTTTGGTGGGTTGGTCCCGTTGCTGCTTAGGTGTAAAAGCAATTGATCTCCCACTGCTGCTGATATTTAAAAGCAGGCAGATTGTCCAGGGAGAGGAGCTCTGCACTCAAACTGCCATCCTCCTCGCCTCCAAGTTCCAGATGCCAGAGCATAGGGGACGGGGTGGTGACAGAGAGAGAAAAATGGAGAGGTGGCAGAGCTGAAATCAATCATGTACAAAGGAGAAGAGAAGGGGCACAGGATAGACATAGATAGATTGAAGGAGCATAAAAAGAGGGAAGATGCCATATGGAACGGGGAGAGGGCGGACAGTGGATGGAAGGGGCTGATGCAGCATGGAAGACAGAGCAAACAGATGTTGGCTAGAAAGAAGAGTGAAGACAAGATGATTAAACAGAAACAACAAAAGGTAGAAAAAAATTTTTTTGTTGCTTTACGTAGATTCAAGTAGTATTTATAAATAGGAAATGGAAATAAGGCAGTTTTTTATGGACTAAACCCCTTTCCTCAGGTCAGGGCAGGATACTATAACAGCAGGGGTGGCCAAATGGTCGCGCGCGATCGACCAGTAGATCGCAAAGGCAATGTGAGTAGATCGCGTTGCCTTGGCAATCTTTTTCTTCCTGCCTCCCTGAGCCAGGCCAGGCACGTAGAAGCGCTGGACTCACAAGACTTCACTTCCGACGTCAATTCTGACGTCAGAGAGGAAGTTCTGGGCCAGCCAATCGCTGCCTGGCTGGCTTGGAACTTCCTCTCCGACGTTAGAATTGACATCAGAGGTGAAGTCTTGCGAGTCCGGCGCTTGTACATTCCTGGCCTGGCTCGTGGAAGCAGGGAGAAATTGGCATGGTGGCTTAAGGGGTAGGGAAAGAATCGGAGAAGTGGAGAAATTGGCGCGATGGCTTAGGGGGGCAGGGGGAGAGAGACAAAAAGAAAAGGGGAGGGGCAGAAAGAAAAAAAATATTGGATTTATAGTCAGAAGAAGGAAGTGCAAACAGACTCATGAAATCACCAGACAAAAAGGTAGGAAAAATGATTTTATTTTCAGTTTAGTGATCAAAATGTGTCTGTTTAGAGAATTTATATCTGCTGTCTATATTTTGCACTATGGCCCTCTTTTACTAAACCGCAATAATGGTTTTTAGTGCAGGGAGCCTATGCAGCACAGGGCATTCAGTGCATCTCCCTGCTCTAAAAACCGCTATTGCGATTTAGTAAAAAAGGAGGGGTATATTTGTCTATTTTTGTATAGTTGTTCCTGAGGTGACATTGCATAGAAATGTCTGCATTGACCTCTTTGAAAACCCGCGGAATATAAATGATAATTAACATTTTCTCTGAGTACAGTGTGCTTTGTGGTTTTTTTAAATTTTATTGTTGGTAGATCATTTTGACTTGGTCATTTTAAAAGTAACTCGCAAGCCCAAAAAGTGTGGGCACCCCTGCTGTAAAGCCATTTCTTGTATGACTGGATGAGCTATATTTATCTTTTTTTTTTAGTTGTTTAAATTCATGCAGAAATAAATGGCTAGATTGAACCTAATGACTTCATTAATGCCTGTCCCTTTTTTTAACCTCTATACCAGTGTTCTTCAACCTTTTTACACCTAAGGACCGGCGGGAAAAAAAAAATTATTTTGTGGACCGGCAAACTACTAGGACTGAAATTTAAAAACCCCATTTCCTACCCGTCTCTGCGAGCTCGGTCCTCGCAAACCATCTGATCCCATCCGCACAATCCTCAGTTATGACTGTATACTGGATGTATTTTATTAAAGTATAAAAAGAAACAATATTCTGTACAATTGTCATTTTATAAATACAAATAATACAGAGCAAGGATCAACAAAACCCCTGTCTCCCCTCCCCTTCACATATATCCCCTCTACTATCAAGAAAACTGAATAAGCCAAATTATTACAGAATGCTACACAGAAATATCATGCTAACAGAATACCGCAGTCACACATAGCAGGAATAGGGTTAGGGGAGTGCAACTAGGGCAACTGCCCTTCTGGTCAGAGAGAGCCCTAAGCCACTGCCTGGACTTTGCAGTCCCCAGTTATGTCTAACACCAGCTCTAGCAGGATATATATTTCAAATCTGATATATTCTAATCACAAAATAGAAATAAAATTATTTGTTTCTATCTTTTGTTGTCTCTGGTTTCTGCTTTCATCTTCTTTTCACTCTCTTCCTTCCAGCGTCTGCCCTCTCTGTCTCTTCAATCCAGCATCTGCCCCTTCCATCTAATGTCTGACCTCTCCCCCTTCCATATGGTATTTGTCTTCTTTCTATGCCCCCCTCCTCTTTCCATCCAGCCTATGCCCCTCTCTCCTTTTTACACGATTCATTCCAGCTTCACAGCTCTCTTCATTTTTATCTCTCCTACACCAGATCTTGCATCTTTGTCCCTCTCAATTTCTCTGCTGACCCCCCTTCCCATCTCATTCCTGTCTCTCCCCTTCCCCTCCTCTAATCTCCCTGCAAGCTGTTTCCTTCCTTTTTTTTTCTCCCTTCCCTCCTCCCCCTGTCCAGCAGTAACTCTCTTCCCTTTCCTTTCCCTCCTCCCCTCTCAGCAGCATCTCTCCTTCTCCCTCCCTTTTTTTTTCTCCCTTCCCTCCTCCCCCTGTCCAGCAGTAACTCTCTTCCCTTTCCTTTCCCTCCTCCCCTTGCCCAGCAGCTTCCCAGACTCCTTTCCCTCCTCCCCTCCCAGCAGCATCTCTCCTTCTCCCTCTCTAGGTCCAGTAGCAGCTATCTCTTTTTCACCATGCCCAGCAGCTTCCCAGACTCCTTTCCCTCCTCCCCTCCCAGCAGCATCTCTCCTTCTCCCTCTCCAGATCCAGTAGCAGCTGTCCCTTTTTCCCCTTGCCCAGCAGCTTCCCAGACTCCTTTCCCTCCTCCCCTCCCAGCAGCATCTCTCCTTCTCCAGGTCCAATAGCAGCTGTCCCTTTTTCCCCTTGCCCAGCACCTTCCCAGACTCCTTTCCCTCCTCCCCTCCCAGCAGCATCTCTCCTTCTCCCTCTCCAGGTCCAGTAGCAGCTGTCCCTTTTTCCCCTTGCCCAGCACCTTCCCAGACTCCTTTCCCTCCTCCCCTCCCAGCAGCATCTCTCCTTCTCCCTCTATAGGTCCAGTAGCAGCTATCTCTTTTTCACCATGCCCAGCAACTTCCCAGACTCCTTTCCCTCCTCCCCTCCCAGCAGCAACTCTCCTCCCTCTCCAAGTCCAGTAACAGCTGTCCCTTTTTTTTTTTCACCATGCTCAGCAGCTTTCTCCCCTCCCAGCAACTCTCCTTACTTGCCAGCGCTGCAATTCAGTAAGGCAGCCTCGGGTCCTTTGTTGGGTCGCACCGCCTCTGAGGAAAGCGGAAGTTGCATCATCAGAGGCGGCCCGACTCAGCAAAAGCTCCAAGGCTTCCTTCCTGAATTGCTGCACTTGTAAGGAGAGCCGCTGGGAGGGAAGAAAGCACAGTCTGAGGCTCCCCATTATATCTCCGGCCCTGCAGTCCTCGATCTTGCCGGTCCTGCGCGGACCGGCAGGAAATTTGAAGATGATCTTGCCGGTCCTGCGCGGACCGGCAGGAATTTTCTGCGGACCGGCATTGGTCCGCGGACCGGCGGTTGAAGAACTGTGCTCTATACCATTTGAAAAAGGGCAAATAATTCTTGACCTTATCACCTTTCTCTCCAATACCAACACCACTCCCAATATAAGTCTCTCAGACCAAACCTGGTCAAACACCCCCTGGTCCGACCACCTCCTGTGCAATTTTGAACTAGCCTGGCACAAAAAATAACCTGATAAAAAGCCTAACCCCATCCATACAAAGCAATTCATCTGGACAAGAGAACATCTAAATCCAGCAGACTTCTGGTCACACTACACTCTCATCTCCGACTCCGACGTAGACCCCAACTTCCACCTAAATTGGGAAAAATTTAGCGACCAGGTTCTTAACACCACTGTCCCTCTTAGACTTCGCTCGAAAACTCTTCGCCCCTCAAACAGCTGGTTTGACGCGGACCTCCTGACCTTAAAACGAGAAGTTCGGAAACTTGAAAGAATCTGGTGTAAATCAGGGACTGATTTAGACAGACTTACCTGGCGACTGAAAGTCAAAGAATACAAAAAACTGATCATCGATAAGCGCAGTAAACATTACTCCCAACTAATAAACTCCCCTTCTCTAAACAGTAAAGCACTTTTTAGACTAGTTAACTCCCTATTCGACATAGACTCTCACAAACGCCCCATCTCCGACCTCCCACCCTCCGCTATCACTCTAGCCGACCATTTCGCAAACAAAATTCACACTCTAAAACTGTCTCTTGCAGCTCACAGCCCCGAACCTTCACTCAACCTACACGCAGCAGATACAGAAGGTTCAATAGCCGACATGTCCTGGACCTCCTTTGAAAATCCTGACTGGAATCTATTCCTCAAACTTTATTCTAAATACGCCAACTCCAACTGCCTATTAGACACCTGTCCTCCCACCATCATGAAATCCGCCCCCCCCCCCTCATTCAAAGCAGAACTCTTCAATTGGGTATCTCTATGCCTGTCCACTGGACACTTCCCGACCGAACTTGGCCACATCCTCATTTCCCCTATCCCTAAACACCCCAAGGAACCAATCTCTTCCACCACCAACTACAGACCCATCGCCAACATACCACTCTTCCAAAAACTCATGGAAGGTCTTGTCAACAACAACTTGTCTGACAAGTTCAACATTCTTCACGACTCCCAGTCCGGTTTCCGCCCAAACCATAGCACCAAAACCGTCTTAGCTGCCCTGACAAATTACCTGTTCTCACTGGGCAAAAGCGCCCTGATACTTCAATTCGATCAGAGCAGTGCCTTTGACCTGGTCGACCACGACATTATGCCTTGACTCCATCGGCATCTCCGGACAGGTAATAGATTGGTTCACAGGCTTCCTAACTAACCGTACCTACCAGGTCCACAGTAATGGAGCCTTCTCCCACCATTGGCGTAACCTTTGTGGAGTCCCACAAGGCTCTCCCCTATCCCCCTCCCTATTCAATATTTACTTGGCCCCTCTGGCACGAACCCTAGCAGACTCAAACCTAAAATCGTTCATATATGCAGACGACATCACCATCATTGTTCCCATTACCTCACTCACTCTAGAAACGGAAAAACTCATTTCATCTATCATCACCAAGTTAGAACTATGGACCTCAAAACTCAAATTAAAACTGAACTCTGAAAAAACCAAAATCTTCCTAGCGAGTCCCAACCATAAATTAACAAACACTTCCCTCAAATTGAATGGGCTAGATTACCCTATCCTACCCACCATAAAAATCCTTGGAGTCATCCTGGACCGCACCCTGACCATACCAGTGCCCAGGTGAAAAAATGTTTCTGTACCCTCTGGAAACTGCGCACCATCAAACGTTACTTCGACCACCAAGCCTTCCGACTACTCGTTCAATCTCTGGTATTAAGCATATTAGACTACTGCAACATTATTTACCTGGGATCCTATAAAAATACCATCAAACGTCTAAGAATAGTCCAAAATGCAGCCGTCCGCCTCATCTATGATCTCAAAAAATACGACCATGTTAGCCCCTACTACACCAAACTCCATTGGCTTCCAGTAGAGGCAAGGATCATCTTTAAGTTTGCCTGCCTCTGTTTCAAAACTCTAACAGGCTCTTCCCCAATTTACCTGTCTGAGCACCTTGAAATAGCAGGCCCCTCTCGCACACGAAACGCCCACTTATTCACCTTTCCCTCCCTAAAAGGCTGCCTCTACAAGAGATTCATTGATAGAACCCTAGCATTCCAAGCGGGCAAACGGAACAATTGCCTTATCGCCCTCATCTCCAACTCTCCGCCCTATCACCTGTTCAGGAAGTCACTAAAAACCCACCTCTTCGACAAATTCCGCTAACTCTGCCTTCCCTCCTTCCCTGCACCCTCCCGACCTCGATATGCCTCCATTCCCTCTGACTTCGCCCTCCTTACCAAGCCACTTATGGCCTCTCTTACTCAATCTCTGTTTTTATCTAATTGCCCTGCCTCGTCAGGCCTCCATAGTATATGCCTTTTCATTGCCACATATTTAACATCGCTGTAAATGTAACACCGCTATAATATGTAACATCGCTGTAAACGTACAGTCTCTTCTTTAGTATATGCCTTTTTACTGCCATTTATGTAACATCGCTGTAAATGTAACAACACTGTAAATGTACAGTCTCTTCTATTGTTAACCGCATTGAACTTCCATGGTATTGCGGTATACAAGAATAAAGTTATTATTATTATTAAATTTAGTAAAAATATTCTGGCACAAGTGTCAAACCTTAAAAAAGGAAGTCATATTGAGCATTGGAAAATAATAATAATAATTAACTAATAAAAATAGTACACATTTAGGGCTCCTTTTACTAAGTTACAATAGCGGTTTTAGCATGCGCTTAGCGCGCGTAGGAATTGCCACGCGCGCTAGATGCTAATGCCAGCATTGAGCTGGTGTTAGTTTTCCCACGTAGCGCAGGGGTTTGCGCGCACTAAAAATGCTAGCGCACCTTAGTAAAAGAGGGGGTTAATTTTCCCCACCACCAAATTTCCTCATCCTGCCCCACCCGGCTACTTTTTCATGCCACCCGGCTGGAAAAAATTTCTGGGGAGAACACTGCATTACATTACATTACATTAGTGACTTCTATTCCGCCTATACCTTGCAGTTCAAGGCGGATTACAAAAGAGCTAACTGGACATTTCCAGTAACGTTACAATTGGTTTTGGTTACAAAAGAGGTAAGACAGCTGGATATTTCCAGGAGAACTTGCAAATTAGATAGTAAGATGACTGGACATTTCTAGGTAATATTACAAATAGGTTACAAATAAGATTACAATTAAGAATGCTGGGCATTTCGAGGGATCATTACATTTTTAGGGATCTGTATTCTTGGTTGATATTTTGAGGAGGAAGAGATTACCAAAGTGGAGGCTTTGAGAGGGGAATTTACCAGGGAGGAGAGGGAAGAGGGGGAGGGTTAAGGTATCTGGATAAATTTTTTGAATAGCAGGGTTTTGATTTCTTTTCGAAATGTTTTGAGGTCGCCCGTTGCCGTCAGCAGATTGGAGATGGAGTAGTCAAGTTTTGCTGCTTGCGTCGCAAGAAGGTTGTCAAACATCTTCTTGCGCTGAGTGCCTTTGAACGGAGGGTAGGCAAAAGGTAGGAGGGGGCAGAGCCGTTTAATGCTTTGAATAATAGACAGTAGAATTTGAATTGAATTCGTGCTTGTATTGGTAACCAGTGCTTGTATTGGTAACCTTCACTTTCTGCCGTACATCCATCTTTAGCATTAACTTTTAACATTCATCTTTCTTCCATTTTTCTGCTTTCTTCTCAAATTTATCTACTTTTCCATGTCTTCCCTTCCCATCACTCATGTGTACCATCTCATTCCTCTTTCTTCTCCCCTATTCCCATCTATCCATAAGAAGCATTTCTTCTTATCTCTTCCCTGCCACATCCATTGCTGTGCACCATCTCACTCTGTCTCCCCTTCCCCTCCTTGTGCACCATCTCATCCCTCTCCCATGGTCAGACATCTCTGTCCCCCCCCTTCCCCCCTCATATGGTCTGGCATCTTTTTCCTTTCCTTACCATAGCCTGGAATCTCTCTCCTCTTCCATGGCCTAACATCTCTCTCCTTCCCATTCCAGTGGTCTGACATCTCTCTCTTCCCCATGTATCTGTACCTCACTCCTCTCCCACCACCATGTCCAATAATTCCCCCCTCCCTCTCTCTGCCCAACAATTCTTTTCTTCATCTCCTCATGTGCACCATCTCTCTTTCCCTCTCTCAGACACCCAATTCTCCATTTCTATTCCCTTCCTCACCTAAGCATCTCTTCCCCTCACCCTCTCCCTTCTTCCATTCTATGGCTTTCTTCTTCCCTTCATTCTATGTCCCAGGTTCATGCTCCCTCCCTTCCAGCCATTTCCTATGAGTGATCTCCACAGGGCAGGAGCGTAGGAAGATCGCTCCTGCTCCGAAAGCCCACGAGACCACCAGGAATGGTTCTGGGGAGTCTCAGAGAGCTTAAAAATAGCCCAAAAAATTAAAAACGATTTTTTAAAAAATCTGCAAATAACCGAATCTGCGGATACTGAAACCGCAGATTCAGAGGGAGAATTGTAGGTCCAAAGGTGATCAGGCAAGCCAGAAGCTCTCGTTCTCATTCAGGCCTTGACAGATTGTTGTCCTATGCTGGAAAGTACTTCCATAGCTTTCAAGCAGTATATTTTCTGGCCAGCTCTCTCCTCATTTCTGAGGACGTTGAAACGTCAGAGTGAATGCCTCGGGATGAGGCATGGGACGTGCGATGATCCGCTGTTGGCGGTTTTGTGTGTTGAGGAAGGAAGTGGGAGAGGAAGTCCTCTAGGGAATTAGAGGTGAAGACCTCTAAGAATCCCCAATATAATAGGCCAAACACAGTTAAAGACACAAGATGGCTGCTGAAAAGACTAAAATGGTTGAAGACACACTCTGACTAGAAGCTGTCAGCTCTGCAGAGGCTGCCAGCTCGGAAAGGTATACTTCTGCTTTTTCTGAGAAGAGCAAGGTCAAACAGAAGGCAACCCAAGTCAGCATGGACAGTGGTTAAAAGCATCACAGAAACAAGGACGTGAAATTTAAGAAAACTGACCACAGAGCTAAAAGCTGTTAGGCCCAGATGTTCAAAAGAGGAACTTGGTATATTAACAGGACATATACGGGGAAATAGAATAGACCTAGAGGGAAAGGTGTGACACACAGTATCACTCAAAAATGTTAACCAATCAATAGATTAATAAGTGAGATAATGAATATGATTAACCAATGAAAATGTGAAATGTAACATGCACCAACGTGGGCCAGAGCTGTCAGAATCATATAAAAGAAAGCTCCTTGAACTATGGTTTCAGAACTCATCCGAAGTTCTCCATCAGTCTGGCCAGCCTGGTGTGTGCTCTATTACTCTGTATGCTGTGATTCATTCATGTAAGCTATTGCTGATTTATTATTAAATTAGTCTTTTAGCCCATTACATTAACGAGTGCTAGAAGAGATGTGTGTGTGTGTCTTTCTTTCTCTCTCTCTCTCTCCTTGGTCGCTTTCTTTCTTTCCTCGGCTGTCCATCAGCACCCCTCCTCCTTTCCAGCAGTAGCCCTTCTCCCTTCCTTTTACCTCCCCACTGTCCAATAGCACCCCTTCCCTGCTCCCCCTGTCCAGCAGTAGGCTTTCTCCCTTCCTTTTACTTCCCCCCTATTTAGCAGCACCTCTTCCCTGCTCCCCCTGTCTAGCAGTAGGCCTTCTCCCTTCCTTTTATGCCTCCCCCTGTCCAGCAGTAGGCCTTCTCCCTTCCTTTTATCCCCACCCACCCCCGTCCAGAAGCACCTCTTACTTGATCCCCCTGTCCAGCAGTAGGCCTTCTCCTTTCCCTGCTTCCCCTGTAACAGGACAGTTTAGAAGCAAAGTGCGTTTCTCAAGACCTCAGAGCTGGAGGAAATTGCACAAAGAATGAACCTCTCTCTCTCTCTGCAAAAGAGAAGGAACTTTTTTTGCATTGATCCGCAGAGTGGAAAATGGTTTGCAAGGTCAAACGCAAATAGAACAGCTCTCCAAATACAATGGCTCTCCATTAGCAGAGTTATTTGTAAGTTTAAAGTTGCCACGGTGGCTCCTCTCATGATCTTCACCTTCGTCGGATGGGGATCGCGAGAGGAACTGCCGCCACGTCTTTGAACTTACAAATAACTCTGCTAATGGAGAGCCATTCTATTTGCGTTTGACCTTGCAAACCATTTTCCACTCTGCGAATCAATGTAACAAAGTTCCTTCTCTTTTGCAGAGAGAGAGAGGTTCATTCTTTGTGCAATTTCCTCCAGCTCTGAGGGCTTGAGAAACGCAGGGCATTTTGTAAGCACAGGAGTACTGTGTGGGGCCGCAATTCACTTTGGGTTCAGCTGCCAGGGCATTTCGCTCGTTGGAGTACTGTATGGGGCCATTGTAAGCGTGGGAGTACTGTGTGGGGCCATTGTAAGCGCGCATGCGCACTCTTTCCTGCCACGGACATACGGATCACGGAACATGCAGGTAGGAGTGCACATGCGCGCTTAGCGTTTTATATTATTAAATTGATATTACTCAAACCAGCATAAAGAGTGTCGAGTGGTCTGTCAGTGGAGGCCGAATCAGCCGGCTCTTCAGCATTCAAAACATTATCCAGGCCTTAGCACAGGCTGCACATGTCGCCGGTTTCTTAGCTCTAAAGAGAGTAGTGACGACCACCTCCAAGTATCCTTTCCATGTTAATGCTGTATGCTCAAGAGCCATGTAGTAAGTCCAAGGTATTATGTATTCTCAAAGAGAACTGGCCTGTGATAGTAGATCCAGAAGAACCAGTAACTTGAGACCTTGGTCTTTCTGTAGGCGTACTAGATATGCGCACCACGGATGACATGGTCAATTCGGGACCACTAGGATTTCCAACCCCAGGTGGTTTGCTATTGTGCGGATGACTCGGCCTATCATGGGCCACAGGGGAACATATATAACAGCTCTTTCCCTGGCCACAGTTGAAGTAAAGCATCCATACTGGAGCTTCTGGGTTTGTATCTTTGGCCGAAGAAATGATTGAGTTTCTTGTTTATTCCTAAAGCCATAAGATTGGCAGTCAGTCATCCTCACTGACATACTATGCAGTCAAGGGTCTTTCAAGACAACTACTCCCCGGATCCAGTGTTTGCTGGATGAGGTAATAAGCTTGCACATTCTCCACTCCTAATACATGTGTTATGGAGAGGTCTGCAGGTGGACCTCTGCCCAATGGAATAATAACAGGGCCTCCATCTGTAGCGGAACACTCCTGGTGCCTCCCTGCTAGTTGACATAAGCCACCACTGAAAACCATGACTATCTTTGCCTCCAGGGATTTCCCCAGTGTGTGTAATGCCAAACGAATGGCTCCAGCTCCAGTCTGTTTATAGGCCATTTTCTCTGAAAGGGTACCTATTGTCCTTAGACTGAATGGCGCTTGCAATGACTCCCCCCCAAGCCATAAAGGCTGGAATCTGTCATCAGGATCTCCAAAGAGGCTATGTGGAGAGGCAAACCCTTTGGCTTTGACGTGCCTTCACTATCTAGGTCAGTAGCATCTGGAGCAAATCCATCTATGGGGACCAGTGGGATAATGGAATGTCTTGGAGGAGGTGCATATGAGCCTTCACCCAAGGAACCACCTCTATAGTTGCTGCCAATAACCCTAACTCTTGGAGATAGTACCAAACCTTAGGATCTGGCATCTTTAAGAAGTCTGAAATTTGACTTGTGATCGTCCGTTTGCGTGACTCAGGAAGAAAGACATGGCCATCTGCTGTGTGAAAATATATTCCTAAGAGTTCCAAGTGGCCTTTTCCAAAGTTGAAAATCCAACCCAGGTCCTGCAAGAGATGGACCACCTGCGTCACTGCTTCCCCACTGACTTAGACAAGCAGCTAATCATCCCAAGTCTGGATGCATCTCGATCCCCCTCTTGTGGAGATGTGCTACTTTCACAACCATCACCTTGGTGAAGGTGCCCAGTGCCTTTGCCAGACTGAAGGGAAGTGCAGAAAACAAGAAATGTTTTCCCAGCATATGGATCCTAGCATCCTGTGATCCGGAAATATGGAAATATGTAGATAGGTTTCCGTCCAATCAAAAAAGGCTAGAAATTCCCCTGGTGCCACTGCCACAATGACCGAGTAGTCTCCTTGTGGGACCGAGATACTTTCAGGGCTGCATTGACATAAAAGGGGACGAGCCAACGGCGCGCGGCAAAGACACTCGCCTTAGCGAGAGCGCCTTTGAGAAGGGTCTCAAGGAAAGGCTCCGGATAACCACCAAGAAGGAGACGAGAGAGCGGATCAGTAGAGGAGGAAGGAGAAGGAGAGCAAGGCAGGGAGGCGGAACAAGGCGCTAGGAGCGCCAGAGCACAAGGGAGACTTCAGGGCAGAGGCAGGACAAGCTCCGCCCACCCCCCGCTGCATCAGCAGCTCGCGACCGGGCTCCTCCATTAAAGGAGGAGAGCCAATGGGCGTTGTAGCGCTGACCGGCAGAAGGAGACGAGAGAGCGGATCAGTAGAGGAGGAAGGAAAAGGAGAGCAAGGCAGGGAGGCGTAACAAGGCACTAGGAGCGCCGGAGCACGAGGGAGACTTTGGGGCAGAGGCAGGACAAGCTCTGCCCATCCCCCGCCGCGCCAGCAGCTCGCGACCGGGCTCCTCCATTAAAGGAGGAGAGCCAACGGCGCGCAGCTGTTCGGCAAGCGCCTTTGCGAAGAGCCTTAAGAAGATCCTAATCTTTACCCTATTCTTTAAACTTTATTCTAAACTTTCACCCTAACCCACAGGCAGACACCCTCTCAAATACCCTAATCTTTCAAACTCTATTCTTTAAACCTTATCCTAAAATTTCACCCTGACTCACAAGCAGACACTCTCTCAAATACCTTAATCTTTCAAAATCTCACTCTGATCTTTCAATCTCTCACTCTGACTCACAGACAGATATTTTTTCTAACTCTCTAACTTATTCACTATCAGGCAGACCTCAACTACAACTTGGTTATGACAGGGAGAACAAGAAGCGCCATGTCTGTAATCAAGACCAACTGTCCGGTAATTGGAAGGACCCAGGGGGCAACCACGGTATGCGTGCAGAAGGAGGAGGACCCAGGACTGTGGACAGAGGTCTCTGTGCAGACCGAGATCATCCCCCTCCCCCCCTGTTCTCCACAGTCTCTACACAGACAGAGGAGGTCGACCTGCTAGACGGACATATCAGGCAGAAACTTTGGAGTCTCAAGAAGGAGGTGAAATGCCTGAGAAGCATCCGAGAGGATGAGGCCTACATTGACGGAGTCGTCCAGGAGCTGTCCCAAATCACCGAGCTGGCCAAAGACATGTCCTCCCTCGAGACACCCAAATCACCAGCTTTGAAACCAAAAATTGGGGTACAGGAGATGGCTGGAGACACTGACTCCTGGCAGCAGGTGACCTTCTCCACGGGCAAACACCGGAGATCCCACCCCCCTCTTTCAATCTCTTCACCCTCTTCTTTTTCTCACCAACAGGGCAGCTTTACATCCATCCCACAACTCACCCTCAGGAACAGATTCCAGATCCTACAGGTAGAAGATGTCGACAAGGAGCAGGAGGATGCCGACAAGGAGCAGGAGGTAGTCCAGCGCACGGCTCCAACTCCGGGGACAACTGATCGGCTCCCCCCAAAGAAGCGCAGAGTAATAGTCATTGGGGACTCCATGCTGAGGGGCACCGAGGGACCAATCTGTAGACCGGATATGCAATCAAGGAAGGTTTGCTGACTGCCTGGAGCCAGGGTCCGAGGTGTCACCGCCTGTCTTGATAGGCTTCTCAAGCCCCAAGATCACTTCCCCATGGTCCTCATCCACATTGGCCCAAACGACACTGCTAAGAACATAACTAGAGACTTTGGAGCCCTGGGTGAGAGGCTGAAGCAGACAGGAGCGCAGGTGGTCTTCTCCTCGATCCTCCCAGTTAGAGGCAAAGGCAGAGATGAGCGTATACTGAGGACTAACGAGTGGCTTCAAGGATGGTGCCGGGAAATGAACTTCGGATTCCTGAACCATGGAGAGGCATTGCAAGGACTTCAGGGACCAGACGGACTCCATCTGACCAGCAGGGGTAAACACGTCTTTGGACACCGACTAGCCCGCCTGCTTTGTAGGGCTTTAAACTAAGTAAGTCAGGGGAGGGTACCTACTCAAGATACAAGTGCAGTAAGGAACGATCCTGACGAGGTGAGTCGAAACTCCGATTCTAAGTCCAAAGTAAGTGCCCCCATTGCAAACAATTCTCTAGGAGTCACACTACCCCAGGTGGGAAACTCCCCACAGGGACGTAGCAATCACGGGGTACGGAGGGCTATGTATGTTAATGCACACAGTTTAGGCAATAAAATTCTAGAATTAGAGACCGAAATAATGAATGCCGACCTTGACGTGGTGGCAATATCCGAAACTTGGTTCACAGACTCTCATGGGTGGGGTATGGCTATACCGGGATACAACTTATTTCGTCAGGACAGAGAGGGAAAGTCAGGGGAAGGGGTGGCACTATGCGTTAAAGAAGACATCAAAACTACCAGAATCACAGATGTCAAGTACACCGGGGAATCCCTCTGGGTGAACCTCGCCAGAGGCAGGGAAAAATGCCCGTATCTTGGTGTAGTATATAGACTGGAAGACAAAGACTCCAAATTAATTGAAGACATAGAGAATATCACTCTATGGGGAGACGCTGTTCTGCTAGGGGACTTCAACATGCCTGACGCAGATTGGAACTCATACTCATACTCAGCAACAATCAACAGCAGCAGGAGACGGTTAACATCCATAAAGGGAGCACGACTCAAACAAATGGTATTGGAACCCACTAGGGCCCAGGCAATCCTGGACCTGGTACTCACCAATGGGGATAGCGTCTCGAAGGTCTCGGTAGGAGATACGCTAGCCTCCAGCGACCACAACATGGTGTGGTTCTACCTCAGGAAAGGTTTCCCTAGATCAAACACGAAAACAAAAGTACTCAACTTCCAAGGCACTGACTTCGAACGCATGGGAGATTTCATCCACCGGACACTGCAGAACCAAGCTATGACCGATGTGGAAGCTATGTGGTCATCCCTGAAATCTACTATACATGAAGCGACAAGCCTCTACGTTAAATCAGGTCTGCAGCGGTAAAAACGGCAGTCTGGGAGGCCAAACTTCGAGTGGAAGAGACTCTGGCAAAGAACATGAAGAAAGGGGACAAATCCTTCTTCAGGTATATTAGTGATAGGAAAAAGAACATGCCTTAAAAAACCAGATGGGAACTGCGCAGAATCAGATTCCGATAAAGCAGAACTACTGAATGAATACTTCTGCTCGGTCTTCACCTGCGAGGCACCGGGGCACAGTCCGCAGTTGCAGGCAAGGCCCAGCGTGGAAGACCCATTTCAGAATCTCGAGTTCACACCTGGCGACGTCTACTATGAACTGGCAAGACTCAAGGTGAACAAAGCCATGGGACCGGACAATCTACACCCCAGGGTGCTCAGTGAGCTGCGTGATGTCCTGGCAGAACCGCTATCAGGACTCTTCAATCTCTCCCTAAGTTTGGGGAGAGTCCCCATAGACTGGAAAACAGCTAACGTCGTTCCACTGCACAAAAAGGGTTGCAGGGCAGAGGCTACAAACTACAGACCGGTGAGTCTCACATCAATAGTATGCAAACTCATGGAAACACTAATCAAACGTAAATTAGACGCAATCTTGGATGAGGAGAATCTACGGGATCCCAGTCAACACGGGTTCACCAAGGGTAGGTCCTGCCAATCCAATCTCATCAGCTTCTTTGACTGGGTAACAAAACAGCTAGACTTGGGAGAATCCGTGGACGTCGTATACCTAGACTTCAGCAAAGCTTTCGATAGTGTCCCGCATCGCAGGTTGTTGAGCAAGATGAAATCAATGGGGCTGGGAGAAACACTAACTACATGGGTCAATGACTGGCTGATTGGCAGACTTCAGAGGGTGGTAGTTAACGGTACCCTCTCTAAAACATCGGAGGTGACCAGTGGAGTACCGCAGGGCTGTCTTGGGCCCGCTCCTTTTCAACATATTCATAGGGGACCTAACTCAGGGGCTTCAATGTAAGATAACGTTATTCGCTGAAGACGCCAAACTATGCAATATAGTGAGAGACGGCAATTCACCCGATAGTATGACACAGGACCTACATTTGTTGGAGCTTTGGTCCTCGACCTGGCAGCTGGGCTTCAACGCTAAGAAATGCAAGATCATGCACCTCGGCAGCAGAAATCCGTGCAGAACTTACACCTTGAATGGTGAGACCTTAGCTAGAACTTCAACAGAACGAGACGGGAGTGATCATCAGCGCAGACATGAAAACTGCTGATCATGTGGAGAAGGCTTTATCTAAGGCAAGAGAGTTGTTAGGTTGCATCCGCAGGAGTTTCGTCAGCCGGAAGCATGAAGTCATAATGCCATTATACAGAACCATGGTGAGACCTCATTTGGAATACTGTGTGCAATTCTGGAGGCCACACTACTGAAAAGATGTGCTGAGAGTAGAGTCGGTGCAACGGATGGCCACCAGGATGGTCTCAGGGCTCAAGGATCTATCGTACAAGGAAAGGCTGAAAAATTTGCTGCTGTACTCACTCGAGGAACGTAGGGAGAGAGGAGACATGATCGAGACGTTTAAGTATATTACCGGCCGTATCAAGATGGAAGAAGAGATTCTCTTTCTCAAAGGACCCTCAGCCACAAGAGGGCATCCGCTCAAACTCAGGGGCGGGAAATTTCATGGCGACACCAGGAAATATTTCTTCACCGAGAGAGTGGTTGATCCTTGGAATGAGCTCCCGGTGCAGGTGATCGAAGCAAACAGCGTGCAATAATTTAAGAGCAAATGGGATGCCCATGTGGGATCCCTTAGAGGGTTAAGCCAAGGGAACCTGTCACCAGGAGTGGGATCCCTAGGATAGTAGACTTGGGGGAGGGTTAGTAGAGTGGGCAGACCAGATGGGCTATAGCCCTTATCTGCCTTCATCTTCTATGTTTCTATGACAGACTTTAGATCTAGGATTGGTATCCAGTCGTCTGAGTCTTTCTTGGGCACTATGAAGTATATGAACAACTGCTCAAGCTCACCTTCTTCAGAGGGTATGGGATCTATGCCTCAAATATCTAAGACCTTTATACTGTTGCTCGGACTATGATCACCTTCTCTGACCGTCCAGCTGTACAATCTACTAATAGCTTTTTTTCTGTTATAAGACATAGGTTTCTGTACTGTAGCTGTTGCTTCCCTGTAGTCCCAAACTTTGCAGAAGGGTGTCACTCAAAACTCCTCTCCTTCTGCAGTGGAGAACAGCTCCCTCTTCAGTTAGTACCAAAGCAATTGAGCTCTACCTAAACAGAAAAAAAGAGGAGGGGCACAGGGAACTTCTCTAGCGACAAACCATATTCTGTTCTGCTCTGAACTTATGAGACAAGAACAATGATTAACAATTAACGATCAACACTGAACAATAAATTAAGCACATGAGTAGCTACGAAACAAGCTGCTAAGTGCAACTAATAGGAGCCATAAAAAAAAAAAAAAAAGGAGAAAGAGAAAAGGAGTCCTCATGTTCTATAGTTTTGTCTCTGATAAATCTTAGAAACAGAAGAGGTCCCGAAATGGACACTGGCTACATCCACGGCAGCAATCAAGTGAATCAAAAGTCTGCACAGGGTATCCATACAGAATCTTATGTCTTATAACAGAAAGAAGATTAACAAGCTAAGAACCTAATCTTCCATTCTGTTGTAAAGACATAGAATTCTGTATTGTAGCTAATGTACCAAAGCAGTGGCAGACTTCGAGGGATAGATAAGACTACCTGCAGTACTGAGGATCAAAAAGCCATGACATCCACTCTGTAGAACCTTGTAAAAGGTATAGAGAGTAGACCATGAAGCTGTTCCACTGATTTCATCAGGAGAAACAGTCCGGGACTCTGCCCAGGAAGCAGCCATGCCTCTAGTCGAATGAGCTGTGATGGAGATAGGAGGCTGTTTTCCACAGGGAATATTGGTAGAAGAAATTGCCATACAAATCCATCTAGCAATTGAAGCCTTGGAAGCTGGCTTGCCCTGTCTTGACTAGCTGGTCAATACAAAAAGGTGGTTGGAGAGGGAGGAGTCATTAGTCCTCTCCAGGTAGTGAAGTAGGATTATGCATACATCCAGCTTCCATAAAATCCTGTCCTGCTTTGACGAGTCGGTGGGGTGAAAAGCAAGTAAGCAAATTTCTTGACATGGAAAGCAGACACCACTTTCAGCAGGAATGAAGGGACCATCAAAGAGAAACACCAGACTCTGTGGAATGGTTCTCTACTGGAAAGAGCCTGTAACTCTAAAATCTGCTTTGCTGAGACTATGGCAACCAAAAACACAGTCTTGACCATAAGATCCAAAAAGGAAGCATATGGCAAGGGTTCATATGGAGCCCAAGAGAGACCCTTCAGAACAATGTTATCATCCCAAGTTGGAAATGGTCTATGCAGGGAGGAAGG
This sequence comes from Geotrypetes seraphini, assembly GCF_902459505.1. Classification (NCBI taxonomy): domain Eukaryota; kingdom Metazoa; phylum Chordata; class Amphibia; order Gymnophiona; family Dermophiidae; genus Geotrypetes; species Geotrypetes seraphini. The sequence continues at coordinate 110,825,513 of NC_047092.1, read as the reverse complement.
TTGGGGGATGCATTCTGAGTGCCCACCTCAAAACCCAAGTGACGTCTGGGAGAGACACCAGCAACTACATACCTCTGCCAGTCCTAAAGCATAAGAGGCCATCTACTTGTACCTTGAGAGACGAAACCGCTAGGCCCTTTTCTAGTCCGGCTTTAATGCTAGAATCACTGGGATGGGAGTTCTCTCCGGCTCCACCTGCTCCCTGGCGCACCATAACTAGAAAGCCTTCCATGTCTTCACATAAGGAGAGTTGTAACTACTTTCGAGTAACCATTACTAGTTAGGGCCGAGCACTTAAAAGCCCAGCCGTAAGACTAAAGCATTCTGGATTCTGTAAAGGAATCGGACCCTGGCTAAGTTGGCTGGGATGAACTAGCAGCCCGAGAGATCTGCTTAAGTGGTGTACCAGATTCACATACCAAAGCCAATGGGGCCAATTCGGAGATATCAGGATCACCAGCCCCTGGTAGCTTGCTATTCTGCGTATGATCCAACACACTATGGCCCACATTGGAAACACAGAGTAGGAACTTGGTGGGCCAGGGCTAAACAAAGGCATCCAGTCCTGTGCTTCCCAGCTCGGCTCTTTGACTTTAGAAGCAAACTGCCTTCACGTTCTTGGCTGTGGCCATGAGATCCATGTCTGGTCTTTCCCATAATGAGGGATGTATAATTAGGGTGAATGCCCACTGGGACAGAGACCACTATCCCAGATCCAGAGTCTGCCTGCTGAAAAAATTGGCCTGGACATTCTCTACTGTTTCCATGTGAGCAGCTGAGAGGGTTTGTAAGTGAGTGTCCACCCATTGAAACAAAATCTGTGCCTCCAGGCATAGGGGAGTACTTGTGGTGCCTCCTTGTCTGTTTACATAAGCTACCACGGTGGCGATGTCTGAAAACACCCTGACAGCCTTCCCTGTCAGGAAAGATTGCAATTCCTTCAGCGCCAGGCAAATGGCTCTCAATTCCAGAGTTTATTGACCACTTGCTCTCTGATTGAGTCATGTGCCCTGAAGAGGGTGACCATAGCAGTCGGCTCCCAGCCTCTCAGGCTGGCATTGGTTATGAGGGTCACCCAGGAATTGATTCTGAGAGGCATGCCTCTTGATAAGGCATCCCCCTAAAGACCAGGGGAGCTGCATCTGAAGAGTGCCATTGCAGTGACCATTTGGAGAAGAGAGGCCTGGAGTGGCCATAAATGCGGTCTTGCCCAGGGGACAACTTTCAGGGAGGCCACAATCGAGCCCAGCACCTGAAAGTAACCCGAGCCCATGGGACTTGGTAAGGCTAGAATCTCTAAGATTTGCTTCCTGAACTTCTGTTTGCTTAGCTTGGAAAGAAAACACATGGCCATGTGCTGTGTCAAAGCAGACTTCCAGATATTCCAATCACTGAGGCAGCTGTAGCTGATTTTTTTTTTTGGAAGTTGACTATCCAACCAAGTCTCTGGAGAAGATTCACCACTTGCTGCACAAAGTGCTCATCTTCCCGTTGTGAGGGGGCTCTGATTAACCAATCGTCTAGGTAAGGATGCATTTATATGCCCATCCTGCATAGGTGAGCCGCTCAAACCACTATCACCTTGGTAAAGGTACATGGTGCCGTGGCCAAACCGAAAGGGAATGCCACAAACGAAGTGTCACTGGAGGTTGTGGAATCAGATATTTCCTATCATCCGGAAAGGTGGGAATGTGAAGATATAGTTATAGTTGTCTGGTTCCCAGAAGCACCTTTGAAGTAGAGAATGACACGGTGACAAAATTCATCACCGTTCCCGTCCCAGCGGATAACCGTGGGAAATAATCCCATGTCATTTTCTGGTGTCTATTTCAACCTCTGTCCTTCAACACCAGCATTCTTCAAAGCAAAGCTTACGGGTCAGTGGTTGTGGCCATTCATACTCTAAATCTTCCCTCACTCCTTAAAGAATGACATGAAGATCGTTTCCCACGGTTATCCGCGGGGACGGGAATGGTGATGAATTTTGTCACCGTGTCATTCTCTACTTTGAAGATTCCACATGTTACAAAACATAGTGGTTCATCTGATTTTCAATTTAAAAAGATCAGATGATATTACACTCTAATTTTGTAAATTGCACTGGTTACCTGTGGAGGCACGTATTAAGGTTTAAATTAGGTTGCTTTTGCTATAAGGCACTTCACGGTTTGCTGCCTGGTTATTTACTGGATCACTTTGCATTTAACAATTATTGTCACTCTACCCAAAATCTGGCATTCTTTGTCTTTCCCCAGCCTGAGATGCATGTTTAAGAAATTTCAGGATAGATTGGCTGCAGAGATGGTGCAAGGAGATGAACTTTGGATTCTTGCACCATGGAGAGGCATTGCAAGGACTACAGGGACCATAGTAACATAGTAGATGACGGCAGATAAAGACCCGAATGGCCAATCCAGTCTGCCCAACCTGATTCAATTAAAAAATTTTTTTTTAAAAATTTTTTCTTCTTAGCTATTTCTGGGCAAGAATCCAAAGCTTTGCCCGGTACTGTGCTTGGGTTCCAACTGCCGAAATCTGTTAAGACATACTCCAGCCCATCTACACCCTCCCAGCCATTGAAGCCCTCCCCTGCCCATCCTCCACCAAACGGCCATACACAGACACAGACCGTGCAAGTCTGCCCAGTAACTGGCCTAGTTCAATATTTAATATTATTTTCTGATTCTAAATCTTCTGTGTTCATCCCACGCTTCTTTGAACTCAGTCACCGTTTTCCTCTCCACCACCTCTCTCGGGAGCGCATTCCAGGCATCCACTACCCTCTCCGTAAAGTAAAATTTCCTAACATTGCCCCTGAATCTACCACCCCTCAACCTCAAATTATGTCCTATGGTTTTACCATTTTCCTTTCTCTGGAAAAGATTTTGTTCTACGTTAATACCCTTCAAGTATTTGAACGTCTGAATCATATCTCCCCTGTCTCTCCTTCCCTCTAGGGTATACATATTCAGGGCTTCCAGTCTCTCCTCATACGTCTTCTGGCGCAAGCCTCCTATCATTTTCGTCGCCCTCCTCTGGACCGCCTCAAGTCTTCTTACGTCTTTCGCCAGATACGGTCTCCAAAACTGAACACAATACTCCAAGTGGGGCCTCACCAATGACCTGTACAGGGGCATCAACACTTTCTTCCTTCTACTGACTACGCCTCTCTTTATACAGCCCAGCATTCTTCTGGAAGCAGCTACTGCCTTGTCACACTGTTTTTTCACCTTTAGATCTTTGGACACTATAACCCCAAGGTCCCTCTCCCCGTCCGTGCATATCAGCTTCTCTCCTCCCAGCATATACGGCTCCTTCCTATTATTAATCCCCAAATGCATTACTCTGCATTTCTTTGCTTTGAATTTTAGTTGCTAGGCATTAGACCATTCCTCTAACTTTTGCAGATCCTTTTTCATATTTTCCACTCCCTCTTCGGTGTCTACTCTGTTACAAATCTTGGTATCATCTGCAAAAAGGCACACTTTTCCTTCTAACCCTTCAGCAATGTCACTCACAAACATATTGAACAGGATTGGCCCCAGCACCGAACCCTCCTTCCTTCCTTCGAGCGACTTCCATTAACCACCACCCTCTGGTGTCTGTCCGACAGCCAGTTTTTGACCCAGTTCACCACTTTGGGTCCTAACTTCAGCCCTTCAAGTTTGTTCAACAGCCTCCTATGAGGAACTGTATCAAAGGCTTTGCTGAAATCCAAGTAAATTACATCTAGCATATGTCCTCGATCCAGCTCTCTGGTCACCAAATCAAAAAATTCAATCAGGTTCGTTTGGCACGATTTACCTTTTGTAAAGCCATGTTGCCTCGGATCCTGTAACCCATTAGATTCAAGGAAGTACACTATCCTTTCTTTCAGCAACACTTCCATTATTTTTCCAACAACTGAAGTGAGGCTCACCGGCCTGCAGTTTCCTGCTTCATCCCTGTGACCACTTTTATGAATAGGGACCACATCCGCTCTCCTCCAATCCCCAGGAATCACTCCCGTCTCCAGAGATTTGTTGAACAAGTCTTTAATAGGACTCACCAGAACCTCTCTGAGCTCCCTTAGTATCCTGGGATGGATCCCGTCTGGTCCCATCGCTTTGTCGACCTTCAGTTTTTCAAGTTGCTCATAAACACCCTCCTCCGTGAACGGCGCAGAATCTACTCCATTTTCTCATGTAACTTTGCCAGACAATCTCGGTCCTTCTCCAGGATTTTCTTCTGTGAACACAGAACAGAAGTATTTGTTTAGCACATTTGCTTTCTCCTCATCACTCTCCACATATTTGTTCCCAGCATCTTTTAGCCTAGCAATTCCATTTTTCATCTTCCTCCTTTCACTAATATATCTGAAAAATTTTTTATCTCCCTTTTTTACATTTTTAGCCATTTGTTCTTCCGCCTGTGCCTTCGCCAAACGTATCTCTCTCTTGGCTTCTTTCAGTTTCACCCTGTAGTCCTTTCTGCTCTCCTCTTCTTGGTTTTTTTTTATATTTCATGAACGCCAACTCTTTCGCCTTTATTTTCTCAGCCACTAGGTTGGAGAACCATATTGGCTTCCTTTTTCTCTTGTTTTTATTGATTTTCTTCACATAAAGGTCCGTAGCCATTTTTATCGCTCCTTTCAGCTTAGACCACTGTCTTTCCACTTCTCTTATGTCCTCCCATCCTAACAGCTCTTTCTTCAGGTACTTTCCCATTGCATTAAAGTCCGTACATTTGAAATCTAGGACTTTAAGTATCGTGCGGCCGCTCTCCACTTTAGCCGTTATATCAAACCAAACCGTTTGATGATCGCTACTTCCCAGGTGAGCACCCACTCGAACATTAGAGATACTCTCTCCATTTGTGAGGACCAGATCCAATATCGCTTTTCCCCTTATGGGTTCCGTCACCATTTGTCTGAGCAGAGCCTCTTGAAAGGCATCCACAATTTCCCTACTTCTTTCCGGTTCCGCAGACGGTTCATTCCAGTCCGCATCCAGCAGGTTGAAATCTCCCAACAGCAGAACCTCCTCTTTCCTTCCAAACTTTTGGATATCCACAATCAGATCCTTATCAATTTGCTGCGATTGAGTCGGAGGGTGTAGACTATACCCACGTAGATAGAAGTTCCATCTTCTCTTTTCAGAGCAATCCATATCGCTTCTTCCTCTCCCCAGGTCCCTTGCATTTCGGTCGCTTGGATATTGATCTTTACATAGAGAGCTACTCCTCCACCTTTATGACCATCTCTGTCCTTCCTAAAAAGATTATATCCCGGTATGTTTGCATCCCATCCATGTGATTCACTGAACCATGTCTCTGTGATAGCAACAATATCTAGATCTGCCTCTAACATCAGGGCTTGCAGATCATGAACTTTGTTGCTTAGACTGCGATCATTTGTGGTCATCGCTTTCAAGCTATTTTTCAGCGATAATCTCCTTTTTCGTATGGATTTTTGTGTCGTTTCACTTTCCGTTGCAATACTAAGAAATGAGTTGCTGATATTGCTTATGGTGCAGCCTTTACTACTATCACATCTTTTCTTTTGCTGGGGGTGGTCTCTATAATTGTCCTTCGTACATACACCACCCCCACCTTCTAGTTTAAATACCTAGAAAAATATTGTCTAAATTTCTCTGTAAGGTTTCTTTTTCCTGCTGTAGTAATATGTAGCCCATCAGTGCAATATAGCTTCTTGTCCTTCCATGTATTTCCCCATCCTCCTATGTACCTGAAGCCTTCTTGATGACACCAGGCTCTGAGCCATCTATTAAAGTCCTCTGTGTTTTTCACTCTTTGCTCTCCCTTTCCATATGCAGGCAGTATTTCAGAAAAAGCTAAAGTCTTTACAAAAGGTTTCACGCCCTCACCAAGCTCCCGAAAAGCTTTCTGTGCTGCAAGTGTGGAGTTGTTGGCCAGGTCATTTGTTCCCAGATGGATAACAACATCAGTTGTTATCAGATGGATAACAACCAGATGGGTTACACCTTACCAGAAGAGGGAAGAACGTCCTTGGACACCATCTAGCCCGCCTACTACAGAGGGCTTTAAACTAGGTAAGTTGGGGGAGGGTACGAGCACAAACAACCTACCTGGCGAGTTAAGCTGCCAATACTTTTTTGAGACTAAGGTAACACTGATCTGGGTCAGGGGAGAGTATACACACTTTCGAGTCTGGGGTTGGCTCACATTATAATTCTGGGCCACATTGTAATTCTGGGTCTAAGGGGAATACACATTGTAATTCTGGGTCCAGTGAGAGAACACACATTGCAAATTGTACTAAAGGAGTTCAAGTAGCCCAAGCGGGAATACCCCCACAGGGTACACACATTTCCGAGTCTGGGATAGGAACACACTGTAGTTCTGGGTCTGGGGAGTCCGGGATAGGTGCACGTTGTATCTCTGGGTCTAGGGAAAGTACAAAACATGCGAATAATGCTAAAGGTGTCCAAGTAGCTCAAGCGGGAACATCCTCACTGAGACGTAACAAACATACAACATGGAGGGCTATGTATGTAAACGTCCACAGTCTGGGAAACAAGATCCTGGAATTAGAAACATAAATGAGGAATGCCGACCTGGATGTGGTGGTGATATCTGAGACCTGGCTCACGGACTCCCACGGGTGGGACATGGTCATACCGGGTTACAACTTGCTTCGCCGGTACAGGGAGGGCAAAATGGGAGGAGGTGTAGCATTATATACTAAAGATGACATTAAGGTCACCAGAATCACAGATATCCACTACACTGGGGAATCCCTTTGGGTAAATTTGGCCAGAGGGAAGGACAAATGCCTCTATCTTGGCGTAATATACAGACCCCCAAGACAACAGGATGACCTAGATATGGAATTAATCGGAGATATAGAGAATATCACCTTGCGTGGGGACACAGTATTGTTAGGTGACTTCAACATGCCTGATGTGGATTGGAACACGCTTTCCTCTGCTTCCGGCAGCAGCAGGAGGCTATTAAACTCTATGAAGGGAGCAAAACTCAGGCAACTGGTGTTGGAACCAACAAGGGATCAGGCAATACTGGACCTGATACTTACCAATGGAGAAAGTGTCACAGAGGTCTCGGTGGGCGACACATTGGCTTCCAGTGACCACAACATGGTATGGTTCAATCTCAGGAAAGGTTTCACTAAATCTAACACACTGACCAAGGTCCTCAAATTCAAGGACATAAACTTCAAAGAAATGGGAGACTTCGTTCACCAGGCGCTACAAAGTCAAGCAGAAACCAATAACGTGGAAGAAATGTGGTCGACTTTGAAAGCCACCATACAAGAAGCAACAAACCGCTATGTTAAATCAGTAAGTAAACGGCGAAGGAACAATAAGCCACAGTGGTTCTCTGCGGAGATTTCGGACCTCATCAAGGAGAAGAAAAAAGCATTCATCTCTTACAAACAATCAGGGAAACAGGACTCTAGGGAAGTCTATCTGGCCAAGTCAAAAGCCGTCAAAACAGCAATTAGGGAGGCCAAATTCCGCATGGAGGAGTCTCTAGCGAAGAACATCCAGAAAGGAGATAAATCCTTCTTCAGGTATATCAGTGACAGAAATAAGAACTCAGGCGGGATAGTATGTCTTAGGAAACCAGACGGAGACTATGTAGAAGCGGACTCAGAAAAAGCCCAATTGTTAAATGAATACTTCTGCTCAGTCTTCACCCGCGAGGCGCCAGGACTCGGCCCTCAGCTACAGACAAGGGTTGATGCAGATGACCCGTTTAGTAATTTTGAGTTTACACCCAGCGGTGTCTACTGCGAGCTGTCAAAGCTTAAGTTTAACAAGGCAATGGGACCTGACAACCTACACCCCAGGGTGCTCAGGGAGTTGTGTGATGTCTTGGTGGAACCGCTATCCGCGCTCTTCAATCTCTCCCTTAGTACGGGTAATGTTCCGTTGGACTGGAAGATGGCTAACGCCATTCCACTCCACAAGAAAGGCTCCAAGATGGAGACAGCAAACTACAGACCGGTGAGTCTCACATCAATAGAGTGCAAACTAATGGAAACTCTAATCAAACGCCAATTGGATACGATCCTGAACGAGGAGAATCTACGGGATCCCCGTCAACATGGATTTACTAAGGGGAGATCCTGCCAATCCAACCTGATCAGCTTCTTTGACTGGGTGACGAGGAAGCTGGATGTTGGGGAGTCCCTGGACATCGTATACCTGGACTTCAGTAAAGCATTCGATAGCGTACCACGCTGCAGGTTGCTGAGCAAGATGAGTTCTATAGGATTGGGCGACACATTGACAAAATGGGTTGGGAACTGGCTTGGAGGTAGACTTCAGAGAGTAGTGGTGAACAGCATCCCCTCCGAAATGACGGAGGTAATCAGTGGAGTGCCGCAGGGCTCGGTCCTGGGCCCGATCCTATTCAACATCTTTATAAGAGACTTGGCAGAAAGGCTGCGAGGTAAAATAACATTATTCGCCGATGACGCCAAACTAAGCAATGTAGTGGGCAAAAGCACAACAGACATAAATTCAATGTCCGACAACATGATGCACAACCTACTCCTACTGGAGCGCTGGTCTAGGTCCTGGCAACTTAGCTTCAATGCCAAAAAATGCAAAGTCATGCACCTGGGCAGCCAAAATCCATGCAAGACTTACACCCTTAATGGCGAGATCCTAACAAGAACTAAAGCAGAACGAGACTTAGGGGTGATCGTCAGTGAGATCATGAAGACTGCCAATCAAGTGAGCAAGCTTCATCCAAGGCAAGGCAAATCATAGGTTGCATACGCAGGAGTTTCGTCAGCCGTAAACCTGAAGTCATTATGCCATTGTATAGATCCATGGTGAGGCCCCACCTGAAATACTGTGTGCAATTCTGGAGGTCGCATTACCGTAAGGATGTGCTGAGACTGGAGTCGGTCCAGAGTATGGCCACCCGGATGGTCTCGGGACTCAAGGATCTCCCGTACGAGGAACGGCTGGATAAGTTGCAGCTGTACTCACTCGAGGAACACAGAGAGAGGGGTGACATGATCGAGACATTCAAGTATCTCACGGGCCGCATCGAGGTGGAAGAAGATATCTTCTTTTTCAAGGGTCCCGCGGCAACAAGGGGGCATCCGTGGAAAATCAGGGGCGGGAAACTGCACAGGGACACCAGGAAATTCTTTTTCACTGAAAGGGTGGTTGATCGCTGGAATAGTCTTCCACTTCAGGTTATTGAGGCCAGCAGCGTGCCTGATTTTAAGGCCAAATGGGATAGACACGTGGGATCTATTCACAGAGAAAGATAGGGGAGGGTCATTGGGGTGGGCAGACTAGATGGGCCGTGGCCCTTATCTGCCGTCTATTTCTATGTTTCTATGATTGCTTTCTTACCAGGCAGCAAGCTGGGAATTAGAAATTCATGTTTGTTTGTTTTTTTAATTCTACATTTATCTTCAGTTTGTAAAACTGTTTAAACCGATGCCCCTGCCCTCCTATTATGGAGGACTCAGGTGATTTATCTTTTGGCATGGGAGCATCGGACAATTTCAGACATTTCTTCAGCACGAGGAGCATATTTTCAAGCTACATGGGAACACTTTTGGGAAACTTTGATGCCAACGGCCCAAAGCAGACTATTAAATAGCTGACTTGGCTCTGTTTATCACTTGTGTTTAATTTTCAGACAACTTTCTGGACTTCTACACTGTGAGATGGGGGCCCTGGGGAGGGATGTTAAGGACGTTCGGGGATCTTTGTTACACTTCTTAAATGCTGAACCACCTGCCGTATTGCTGTTATGTTGTGTTTTCTTTTACTTTCTTGGCTTAATAAAAATTATTTGATCATAGAACTGTTTAAAACATTTTTTTTAAACATTTAAATGTTAATTTATGATTGTCGATTTATTAATTGTATGAGTTATACTTGTAAGTCACTGTATATGAACAGTTCCTTTTATTGTTTGTTACCCACATTGAACTGCAAGATATTGCGGAATAGAAATAAAATTTTATTTTATGTTATGCTATATGCCTCCATTAAATCCAGAGAGGCTAGAAATTCCTCCAGAGCTACCACTGCGATAACTGAACAGATCAACTCCATGTGAAAGCAGGGAACTCTTAGCGCCTCCAATCTTCTGTGCCTTTCTTGGGCACTATGAAGTATTTGTAGTACCTGCTGGAGTCTGATTCTTCTTTGGGAATTGGTTCTATGGCATGAATGACCAAGAGTCATTCCACTGTCGCTCGGACCCTGGCCTCCTTTACTGGCTGTCTGGTTGGGATGTCGAGGAACAGGTCTGGAGAAAACTCAATCTTGTGCCCCTAGAACCCAACAGTCTGATGAGATCTGTTCCCATTCCCTCCAGAAAGCTAACAATCACCCACCAATGTGAGGAGAGGTGACTCTCGAACTGGCGTCATTGTGGCTTTTTATTGGCTGAACTGCCACGTGAACTCGACGGTTGCTGGCACCTGTAATTGCCAAATCTCTGTCTGGAACCCTGGAAGGGCCTCTGGAAAGAGGAACCAGAGGAAAACTGGTGGGATCTCGGAGAGGTACGAAAATTGCCTTTACTACCCCAGCTGAACAATGACCCCTGCTGTCCAGGAGACATTTGAGACAACGATCTGCCACGCTGGCCATAAGTTCATCTAAAAAACAAAAAAAGTACTGCAGACAGATGTACAAGATGCAGGCAATGTTTATTACAAACAGACAAACAAACAAACAGATTGTTGCATACAAATAAACCACTTTATCAGGATATGGGACCCGACATGGTCCGTGTTTCGATCAACACGTCTTCTTCAGGGGTCCCATAAGTAGGTGGTAACCAACACGCACAACAAATATGCCTGATCTGTGTGCTAAGTGTTTCAGCAATGAATCACTCCCTTAAAGGGTAATCTGCTGAGAGTGGCTTTGAAAGCTGAATCGGCCACCCACTGTCTGATCCAGAACATTTGGCAGGCAGAAACAGAGTAAGCCGAAACCTTGCTCAGGATTCTAATAATGTCATAAACAGCATCAGCCACATAATCCACTCCTTCCATAATCATGTGGAGACAGGTGTCCCCCAGCTTCAAAGGTCTACTCTGAAATCTGATATGACAGGCCCATGCCATGAAGGAGGCAGCTGCAGCAGCTTTGATACCCAAACCCAGCAATTCAAACTGTCTTTTAAGGACCACATCCACCTTATGGTTCTGTGCGTCCTTCAGCATCACACTGCTCCTGAGACTCCCCAGCCCCAGAGGGACCAGAGGAGACTAAGCCCCATGGCTACCACCTTTCCCTCATGTGTCCCATGGTATACGGACGCTCCTCAGTCAGCCAGCTAGTGAAAAACTGGCATGATATAGGGGTAGAATAGTCTGAGGAGTTCTTTCCTATTGATTTAATTAAAATCGAGGTGCCTTAAAACAGATAGAGGCTTTTAAATTTAAAATCAGGAAATGCAAGATGGCTGCCATGGCAGCATTCTGGCACAAAAAAAAATCCCAATCAGGAAGAGCTATAAGGTTAAAAAATTCTGGGAAGGGGTTTTTGGAGGTGGGGGACCCTATACTAAGCCGCAGAAACCAACAAAACAGACCTTTTCAGAACCCCCCTCCCCCAAGTCACCCATAGGCTGTAATAGCCTGTACGCACTGTGCTGTGCTATGCTGTGCTGGTGCCTACTTCAGCTTACACTATAGCTGGAAACTGTAGCCCACTGCCTCAGACTAGTAAGGGTAAAAATCTCAATGCTGCAATCTTTGGGCTGCCAGTTGGACCGAAGTCGGACTGAGACCTCAGACCCCCAGAAATCCACCCGCAGCATCAGAGGGAAGAAAATGCAGCCAGTACTTGCTAAAGCCCACTGGACCGCAATAGGGTCAAACAACCTGTGCTCAAGCACCTGATATTTATTTATTTAGTTAGTTAGTTTTATAGTCTGTCCTCCCCGGGAGCCCAGAATGAGTTACAAGGATACATACACAGAAGCTTTCAGGATCAATAACAAGCTACAAGATCAGTAAATATGTGTTACAGAAAATTTTTGATAACACATGCTATGGGAAAACTAAGAACACACATGCTTTAGTGAATCTAAGAGTATACAAGCTATATAGAGTCTCAGGATGGTATCTACATGGCTGAAGTAGATAAGAGCACAGTATTGGCTGCGCCGGGTCCTGGTCAGCTAAAGTTTGAGACCAGAAGCGAGCTGGTTCCTGAACAGTAGCTTAGCTTCTAGGGGAACAGTAGCTTAGCTTCTAGGGGAACAGTCACTAAGCTCCAGAGATGTTAGTGCAGGCCGGCTAGACAGATTCCCTAAAAGGGTTGACTTGTAAGCTGCAGACTTCTGCTCAGAGAGTGTGTCTTCTCCCAGGCAGAGCTGCCCCAGGGCTATTGGGGACCTCTTTGAGCACTTAAAAACCTCACGATTCAGATAAAAGTCCAAAAATAATAAAAAGTTTTCTCAGAGCAGATCAGAAAGCCACCTTTCAACTCACGTGCACAAAGAAAAACTGAGGAGATACAGTGCAGCCCAGTGAGGAAGGAGGAGGAGCTGAAAAATATAGATGATGCTTTCTGCACGGTTAGGGAAGAATAACCCACTTATCAAGACTCATATACCCTTTGCACCAGTAGTGGCAGTGGGCTCTGAAGGAGAAAGAGTAGATACTAGCTCTGGAACTCATTGCCAGAGAATGTGGTTACAGCAGTTAGTGTAGCTGGGGAAAGTCCATAGGCTGCTGTTGAGACAGACATGGAGGAAGCCACTGCTTGCCCTGGAACTGTAGCATGGAATGTTGCTACTATTTGGGTTTCTACCAGGTACTATGACCTGGTTTGGCCACTGTTGGAAACAAGAAACTGGGCTAGATGAACCATAGGTCTGCCCCAATATGGCTGTTCTTATGTTCATAACCCTTTGTTGTTGTTAGGTGCTATTGATTTATGTTCGAGTCCTAGCGACTTGATGAATTATAGATCTAAAAAAAAATCAGTTTTGTGCTAGTCCAGTAAGGTCCTCCAGCATCAACCCCATGGTTGTTTTCAACGTGTCCAGACATCTGACTGCAGGTCACCCTCTTCGCCTGATGATTCCTGAGGATCTTTACATGTTTACATCTTTATATGCTGAAAAATGCTGACATCAGTAATAAGGGAAAATAAATATTTATCATAGGGACATTGGAGATCATCCATATTGAACCTAAAGTCATCCAAGATGAGTAGAAAGTAGCAACTTCAGATTGTAATTGAAATAGGCAACTCCAGATCCAAAATGGTGATATAGTCGCATGTACCTGGTAGTGCTCTGATTCGACTAACAGTTTGCTGTCATGTTGCTATCTCTCTCCTGTACACATAGGGAAAGAGGAGAGGGAAGGTCCAAGGAACTCCCCTTACCCCCAATACTGGTTCGGCAACTCATCAAGTGACTGGATCGTTACCAGTAGAGGCCTGAGGCAGGCAAAACTGGTGCTTTGACCGTCCCCACGGAGGTTTCCACAGGGAACAGCTTGGATGGAGATTTGTTGAGCCCCATCGAGAGAATGGTGTCTCCTCAACCCGGAAGTGTTTTGGCTCGAGAGTTGTGGCTTGCAGAGCTCACAAAGGGAGACTTTGGAGGCCATGAAGGGAACTTCTGTTGCTATAAATTCTCCCTTGGAATTGACAGTAAATATTTCTTCTTTTCTCTTGGTTTTGTCATGGGTGGAAGATGAAATCATTACAAAACAGGGTCTGAAGGCTCCTTCTGGTGTGGATCAATGTACTTTGGAGCAACCAGCTGTTGCAACAATGGAGTCACTATGGGATGCACTTCAGGGCATCAACTCTTCTCTGAGAGATATATTAGCTAGTTTTTCTTCAGAAATGGTAACTACATGTAACCAGCATTGGGACTTGGTGTTAAAGTGCAGGAAATTCAGTCTCTGGGAACAACAATGATTATTGGTTATTGGTTACCTTCACAGAAAGTTGGAATACCTGGAAAATCATGCTAGGAAGAACAATTTAAGATTTTTAAACTTTCCAAGATCTCCATTAATTGTGCCTGTTGATATAATAAAACGGTATATGATGGAAGTATGCCATTTGAATCTCTGCCCCCTATAACTACGGCATATTATATTATGGAAATGGTTATTTAAATCGATCTATACAACAGCAAGGTGAAGATGAAGCTATGAACTTGATGGATTTTTTTGGGAGTCATCCCTGGAACTTGTCAACCAGAGCTACATTTGCGTTGGAGCCAGATCGCAACACTGTGCTTTGCATGTATTTCTGTTATATTCATGAAAAATTTTGGGGATCAAAAATAAGATTTTTTTCTGATTTATCTAGAGCAGGGGTAGGCAATTCCAGTCCTTAAGAGCCACATGCATGTCAGGTTTTCAGGATATCCACAATGCAAATCCATCTTATATATATATATATATATATGAGATGGATTTGCATGCACTGCCTTCTTGAAACGCAAATCTATCTCATGCATATTTATTGTGGATATCCTGAAAACCTGACCCGACTGTGGCTCTTGAGGACCAGAATTGTCTATCCCTGATCTATAGCATCTCAAAAGCAACACCAATAATTTTTAAGGTTGAAAACCAGGGCTTTAAGTCCTTAGCACCACCTTTGTACTAAGATTTCCTTGTGTTTGCTTGAATACCTTTGAAAATAAAATATATCAGTTCTTTTTAGCCCAAAACAATTAATTGATTTTTTTAGATTCAAAAGAAGTTAATGTCCAGGTTTAGTCTCTCAGTTATAAAGCTAGCACTGCTTATATTTGTATAGAGTGTCACTTGTATTTACGTTTATTTTACTTTTCCTTTAAATATTGTGACCAGTCAGACGCTAGGTCTGCCGAGGTCCCGGTGAGAGCAGGCAAGAAGAGGGGTAAGAAGCCCAGGGGAGGTACACCCAAAACCCGTCCTGGACACTATATTGATTCCCCGGAGCCTACTAGTACTCCAGAATTAGAGACTGTGAAATCCTGCTGTCCACTAGGGGGAGCTGGTAGGCCCAAGAACTGCCAGGTGGCAGACATTCAGGTCACCACCGGGGGAGCCCAAGAGCTGTGCAAGCACCTGCTGACTCAGCTAGATCAGGACGTGTCCCTTTGCTAGAAAAGCCAGCAGTTTGGAACAAACAGTTAGGCAGGCTAAGGAGAAGGATAAAGTTCCTCTCCCATGATGATCCCCCTGGTCTAGGCAGAGGCGAGAGCTGTACACCCATGGAGGTTACTGAGGCTGGAGAAACACTGAATCTGCAACTACTTGATGAGGAAACCCTGATGGAATTGGAAGGGAATTTGTCTGAAGGAGTTGCTGAATATGCTGAACCGATGGAGGTTGGTTTAACTACCAGGTGCCAAGAATGATCTGCTTGACTGTGAGTCTTTGTTTGGGACTCTTTTTGGAACTCTGCATTTTCTGATTTGGAATATTTGAAGCTGTGAGTGTGTCTCTTGGGTGAGGTTTGCTAACACCCAGGGAGGGAATTGTGATAGCTGTGTGAAAAGCTGTTTTGATAAGGCAAACCTAAGACACTCTTAATTGCCCAGCAGTGCTTTAAAAGGCTGCTGGAGGCTTCTGTTTGGGAACTGTGTACATTCCAATGCAGAGAACTCTATTGTTTGAATTGTCACCTGCTGAGGAGCAGGCTGAGAACTATCTGGGGAAATAAGCTCTGCTGAAAGCAGGGTCTTATGAGGATTTGGATCCATTATTTCCAGGAAAGAAACCTGAACTGTTTGGACTTATTTTGCTTTTTGGGTTTTGTTTTGGCATTCTTTTGCAAGTAGCACTATTTATTTTGCTGATGCCATTCTGACCTTTATTTTGGACAGTAAATTTATGTTTGATTCTATAACTGTGTGGTGGTGTTTTGCAGAGTTCCTATTATCAGTCCGATCCTGCAGGGTGACTCCAGGCCGGGTCACACGTCAGTGCATTTTTCATGTTTAGCCACTAGTTGTGCTATTGAGTCCCGATCTCGGGCAGCAGAGTGGTTACACAGAATTGGTGTCAGAAGTGGGATATAGCACCTCCTGCAGGACACTGAGAAACTGCAATTTTGAAAAAAAAAAAAAGTTTTGTTTTGGACTTTATTTTTGGCTGTGTTTTGAGATACATGGCTGAGTTGTTTTTGGATTGTGATTGATTGTCTATTGGATCCTGGGAAGCTGTTCGACTGATCCTTTGACCTATCCATGGGAGGAGTCTGTGTGACCAGAACCAGAAGGAGGACAGATCGACAAGGAGCAGCATTCTAGTTCGAGTGGTGGTTCGAGCAGGAGCTGTGTTCCAGTCCCGAGGGAGGATCAAGATGAAGCCAGTTCCAGACCGGTGACAGCACGGGCGGTGCACCCAATCAGCTCGCAGGCGAAGACACACCAGTACTTCGGGTAAGAGTACCTGGGAGGTAGCTGGTGAGGATAAAGTGGTGCTGGTTGGGGAGGACTAGGGACTGGGGAAGGTTATACAGCCACACTTGGGTTGTTTTTTCTTTTTGTTTGCTTTTCTAGGTCCTCGCTATGAAGCAAGCCCAGATATTGGCAACGCTGGCCGGTGAGCGCCAGAGACAGGTTGAGGAACTGAAAGAAATCTTGAGGACCAGCGAGGAACGTTGGCAAGCCAGCCAGGACGTTATGTTATGGCAGCACAAGGAACTAACGGCAACCATGCAGGAGCAGGCGAAAGTGTGCGCAGATACTACAACAGACTACTGCACAACCTCAAAGTCAAGCGTTACCAAGTGTTACATCTCCAGCTCCGGTAGGACTTAATACGCTGACACATTTGAACTTGTGTAAAATTGCGCCCGGAGATGCTCCTGATGATTTTCTTAGTTCTTTTGAAACGGATTGCTGTGGCTGCTGGTTGGCCGCCTGAGCAGTGGGTGTACAGGCTATTACCCTGCCTGGCCGGGGAGACCGTAGCGGCTTTTCAGACCCTAAGTCCCGAGCAGGCTAATAGTTACACTACCGTTAAAGCCCATATTCTGGATTACCTTGGCTTCACTAATGAGCACTATAGGCAAAAGTTTAGGGCTACGCAAATGCTACATTCAGAAAGGCCCAAGGCTTGGGGGGGGGGGGGCGCTAGAGAGCCCGAACAAGATGGAGGCTTAGATCCCGAGCTCCCGCTAGCGATCCCGATACACAGCACATATCACTAACTCTACCTGCTCATACTCTGCTCCTTTTGCAACGAAACGATGCCTCAACCTAAGCAGGGCAAAATTGAGGCTGCTTTCGCCGGCACTTCGGGTGCAAAAAGACCGAAACAAGACCCGCCGACGCCTACGAAGGGGGAAGCAGCCCGACCACGTGGCGATCCTGACTTGACCATTTCGGAGCAATTACAGTTAATTTCTAACATGATGTCAGAAAGCAAAGATGATATAAAAGACATCAAACATGAAATTATGAACTTAACTGAAAAATTCTCGGCGATGGATGCCAGACTACTCGTTCTGGAACGCAAATACCAGGTAGTTGATGAGATTGCCACTAATCAGAAGATGGACCACCGAGCCCTGCATGCGCTAGAGAGTCTCCTGGAGGACCTCGGGAATCGCGGTAGAAGACAGAACCTCCGTGTCAACGGCTTACATGAAGGAACGGAAGGGTCGGATGCCTGCAAATTTTTTGAGGACTGGCTTCCCAAGGTGTTATCCCTCAAATTTGATCGGGCCCTTGAAGTGGAACGAGCCCATAGAGTGCCGACCAAGGCGCCTTCAGGCTCCCAACGGGCACGTCCGATGGTATTGAAACTACTGCATTTTCCACATGTTGCTATGATACTAGATAAAATGAGATCTCTGAAAAAAGTTGAGTGGCAGGGGCAGTCAATTTATATATCTGCAGATTACACAAAAGATACGGCAGAGAAGCGCCGAAAATTTCTTGCCCTGAGTCCCCGACTGCGTGCAATAGAGGCCCGTTTTGGTCTCTTGGCTCCTGCACGCTTTAAGATCACATATCAAAATAGAACCAAAACTTACACAGATCCTAATGAAGTGGATAAGTTTTTGAAACAGCAAGAGGACCTTGTGCGTATGGATACCTGATATTCTGTATTAATATTATTCATATTTGTGCTTGCCATGACTTCAAATAATGTTGTGTGAACGGGTGGTTGTAAAACTATTCTGCTGTTGTTGTTCCACTTTGGTGGATATTGGTGCTGTGTTTTCACCATTGATGTTTAATGTTTGACTCATCCTCTTACAGGGGGATCGCTGGGGGGGTGAGGGGATTCTGAGCCTCCGTGTTGTTGCTGTGTCTCCTCCCCTCCGCAGGCCTTAGGGTCGCCTTTTGGGCGGGTTGGTTACAAGGCGGGCGGGTTGGTTACATCTTGTGGGTGGTTGGGAGTTGTTATGTTTGACGGGGGGAGGGGGGATGTATGATTGTGGGTATGTATGGGGTTTTTCTTTTTAGTTTTAGCTCAAGGCAGTGGCTTACAAGTCTGAGATTTGCTTGGCATGTGACTTTTAGCACTGATGCTGTACTGTTATTGATACTGACTCTGATGTTACTTAATGCTGATGGGAGTATGTAAGGTCTTATCTCTGAATATCAGAGGCTTACATCATCCTATCAAGAGGAAAAAAATGCTGCTGTTTTGTAAACATCACTCTGCACAGGTAGTCTTTTTGCAAGAAACCAAGCTGAATGTCATTGAATCTGCCAAACTGAAGAGGGACTTGGTCTCACATTGTTTCTTCTCCCCAGCTGTTTCTACTAAGGGAGGGGTTGCTATTTTATTATCCAAACATCTTCACTACACTATAATTGGCTCCTCCCATGACTCCCAGGGTAGATGGGTATCAGTCACCCTTGATATAGCTTCCAGTAGGTATACATTCCTCTCGCTATATGGACCCAATACTGCAGACCCAAAGTTCTTTCATGAGATCTCCAAGGAGCTGGCTTCCCTTTCTACTGACTATATCATTGTGGATGGAGACTGGAATTTGGTTTTGGATTCCCACTTAGACCGAAAATCTCACTCCTCCTATCGCTTGCCTACGACCCATTCGCTCTTAAGAAATATCATTCAGACCTATGATCTTGCTGATGTATGGCGTCTCTTTCACCCCAAAGACCAAGAGTATACCTTTTGGTCAGCGCCTCATGCGTCTGCTATGCGACTGGATTATTTCCTTATGTCTAATTCGCTCATACACTCTGTTCACTCTTCATCTATACTCTCCTGCCCTCTTTCGGATCATTCTGCCATATCGATATCATATGCTCTCTCGACCCCCTCACCCTCTACACCAGGGGTGCTCAACGCGTCAATCGCGATCGACAGGTCGTTCGCTCAGGCGACCCCAGTCGATCGCACAGCAGGTTCCCTTCTTCCCTTCTCTTTTTTTCCCCTCCTGACTGGCCCGCCTCTTAAAGAACGCTGGCCAATCAGAGTGCTGGAAGGGCGGGGTGAAGGTCGGTGGGGGACGGAGCTCAGCGCATCACAAGAAATAGAAGCGCCTGTAATGATGAGGTAAGAGCGAGGCCTAATGCTGCCCGATATACAATTTAAAAAACCCCAAAATTGGCCTCCCAATCAGTGGCGTACCGAGGTAGGGCGGTCCGCCCCCGCCCCGGGTGCACGGTTTGGAGGGATGCACAGCCGTCCGGGTCCTCCTGCCCTTCCTTTCCACCGGTCTGCACACGGGGCTCGCACCCGCCGCCCAAATGGTGCTGTTGGTTATCGCGAGACTCGCGGGAGTTGACGGCACCATTCGAGCGTCAGCGCGGGACCAGGCAGGCGCAAGCCCCGAGCGCGGACCGGGGGAAAAGAAAGGCAGGATGACCCGGACCTGGCCGGCTGTGCACCCCTCCAAGCCGTGCACCCGGGCGGATCATCCCCCTTCTAAATCCATTGTACTTGTCTTTTATTCAGTTCCACTAATGAGCATTGTGACAGGCAGTTCTTATGGGGCAGTTCTTGGAAGTATTTCTTTGTTTTTCTGTGCCTAAGTATTCTATTAATTTAACTTCCTTATTCCTGTGGGGATCTCCAAAGGGGACGAATGGGAGACAGCCGGTGGCAGGTGGTACTTTAGCAATTCTTACAGGTTGTCATAGGCCTCAGGAGCTGTCTTCCCTCTGCCGTGGTCCTGCCCCTCCTCTAAGTCAGAGACAGGCTTGGGGCAGAGGGAAGACAGCTCCTGAGGCCTATGGCAACCTGCAAGGATCACTAAAGTACCAGCGATCCTCTCTGCAGACTGCTCCCTGCTGGAATTAGGTAAATGGATGTGGGGAGGGTAGGCCTTCGGGGGGGGGGGGGGTTAGTGCAGTCCTTCAAGGGGTAGTGCAGGCCTTCAGGGGGGGAGTCAACCTTTGAGGGGGAATGTGCAGACCTTCAGGGGGGGTCAGGCCTTCGGGGGAGGGAGGCTGTATAATAAAAAAATATTTGAACATAAATACAAAGTACACTCGGTGTGTGTATATATATATATATATATATGTTTAGCATTTTTATTGTTGGTAGATCATTTTGACTTGGTCATTTTAAAAGTAGCTCGCAAGCCCAAAGATCATGATTTCCTTTCCCAGGTGGAACTATGGACAACTGAATATTTCATGTACAATGATACACCGCTTGTATCTTATCAGATGGTTTGGGATGCCTATAAGGCGTACCTGAGAGGTCGCATCATAGCCTATTCGGCTCATCTTACCAAATCTCGTAAACAATCTTTGCTTGATCTTGATGCTCAAATAAAATCCTTGGAGGTTCGATATCATAAATCATCGGCTGCCTCGGATTTGATACAAATACGTAAGTTGAAATTCCAGTATAATACCATTCTATCTGAGCAAGCTGGGGTAATGTTGTTACATGAAGATGCTTTATATTATGAACATCGAAACAAAGCGGGTACCTTACTTGCTAACTACCTTAAACAAAAAAAAAGAGCTCGCCAAAGTGTTGCCCTTAAACAGGGGGACTCTCTCATCACAGACCCTGTAGCCATCACCGATCAGTTTCGCTCCTTTTATGAGATACTCTATACTTCGGGAGTTACTCCCTCTGAGAATGACTTTGCCGAATTCTTCCGAGACCTGTTGCCTCCTTCTCTTCCATCTAAGCTTCATGAGGAGCTCAATCAACCCTTATCTCCATCAGATATCAGTGCGGCCATTGGTGGATTACGGACAGGCAAGGCCCCGGGAGGGGATGGTCTCCCCCTGGGTTTCTATAAAACCTTTCAAACCACGATGATACCATTACTCACTTGGCTTTACACTGACTTTATGGAGCGGGGCTCGAATGGAGGAACCTTTGCTGAAGCGGATATAGTGGTTTTCCCTAAGCCTGGACGTGATCCAATGCTCCCTAAAAATTATAGGCCAATTTTGCTACTCAATTATGATTGTAAAATTTATGCTAAAATACTTGCTGATAGGCTCGCTAAGGTTCTTCCTTTGCTTATA
This sequence comes from Geotrypetes seraphini, assembly GCF_902459505.1. Lineage (NCBI taxonomy): Eukaryota > Metazoa > Chordata > Amphibia > Gymnophiona > Dermophiidae > Geotrypetes > Geotrypetes seraphini. The sequence continues at coordinate 110,804,084 of NC_047092.1, read as the reverse complement.
CATCCTACTCAATGCGGCTTTGTAAAGGGACGACTTACAGCTGATAATTCTAGAGTACTATGTCATGTATTACAGGCTGCCCGTCATGTCTCCATCCCTCAATGTGTGATGTCATTAGATGCCGAAAAGGCTTTTGATTATGTGGAATGGAAATACTTGTTTCATACCTTAAACTGGTTCTAATTAGGTGATGTATTCATTGACATGGTGCGCCTATTGTACTCTAATCCTAGGGCCAGGTTGAATGTGGATGGGCATTTTTCCTCTTATTTTTCTCTATCCAGGGGAACTCGCCAGGGGTGTCCCCTATCGCCCCTCCTGTTCAACCTGGCCCTGGAGCCTTTATTGCGACATTTGGACTCCTCAGCTGCCATCCAGGGCATAAAAGTGGGTCCCCGAGAGGTGCATCTGTCCGCATTTGCGGATGATGTGCTTCTTTATGTATCCAATCCGGAAACCACTCTACCGGCTGTGCTTACACTTCTCTCTGAATTTGGCACTTTGTCTGGTTATACCATCAACTGGGATAAGACTGAGGTACTCCCTCTGAATTCGCATTGTACTCTGGCAATGATATCCCCTTTTGGCCTTACGTGGTGTCCACATGATCTTAAATACTTGGGCATTCGTTTTTGCAACACCTGGCAGGATACAATAGATCTGAATGTTACAAATCTCTTGACCAAGATTCAAGCGCTATGCACCCAATGGTCCCCCTTGCATTTGACGTGGTGGGGTAGGCTAGAGTCCATACGCATGATGATGACTCCCCAAATATTATACGTTTTACAAATGCTCCCTTTCCCGTTTCCCCCTACTTTCTTTAAAAAACTGGATAAAATTCTTGTACAATTTCTGTGGAAAGGGAAGCCACCTCGCATTGCATTATCTACCCTTAAAAGGCCTTGGCACATGGGAGGAGTTAATTTCCCTCACTTCTCTATATACGCCTCTGTGGCTCTAATACGTGGAGTTAGCAAATGGTTTTTGCCCCCGGACAGCCCTGATCTACCTTACTGGGGTGAAATTGAAAGAGACTTGGTGCATCCCTTCTCTCTAGATAAGATTTGTTTTTCTTTAGAGACCCCATGTTTCTGGGATTGGGTGACTCTTTCTGTATCTCAGAAAGCACTTCTGACCCTTGGTCAAGAATTGCGTTATCCCATTTACCTTTCTTTTCATTCACCTATATGGGGTAATCCCCAGATTACTGTGGGTTCCCGTATGATATACTGGTCTGTCTGGATTGAGTGTGGGATTTGGTACCTCCGAGACCTAATGAGGAGGGGTTGCCTGATGTCATTTACACAGTTGAAATACAATTATGGGTTGCCTCCCAATCAAGCATATAGATATTTACAACTTAGACATAGCATAATGGCTACTTTTGGGACTGATTTGAGTCATCTCCATAGTACTCCTATATCCCCTATTAATAGTCTGTTGTCAGCATGGAGTAATAAACCGCATGTCATGTCTGTGATATATGGTGTATACTGAAATGCAGGTCCGCTCATGTTATTACCTGTCCAGCGCTTATGGGAACGAGATCTCTCTTGTTCAGTTTCTGAAAATCAATGGAACCAGATATGGCGACGCTCCAATAGACCCTTGCACTCGGCCTCTCTTAGACAATCTTTGTTTTTTGTTCTTCACAAATCGGTATGGACTCCAATCAAGCAACAACGAGTTGTATCCACTTCATCTAACGAGTGTTGGAGATGTCTTCTGGCTGCTGGAACTCTACAACACATGCTTTATGACTGCTCCTTTGTATCTGGCTTTTGGAGGGACGTTGGAGATATTGTGAGTCATATTATTCCTTCTCCGGCAGTGTTGACTTATGACCTTATAATACTACGATCCTCAGCAATCGAACCTCCACTTCCTCGACATATGGAGACCCTGTTTGACATACTCTGTGGCTTGGCCATCAAGACTGTACTACTTCATTGGAAGACGCAGAGACCGATATCTGTTTCTCAATGGTGGTCTATGGTTCTCTCTGCATATATATATGAGTCCAGAGTGGCCGAGTGCAGAGGCTCTCAATCTATTTTTCGTAATATCTGGTCTCCTTTGATTGCTTACTGTGAGTGTACCACATGAGGTTTTTCATTTGTGATATATTTTATTTTATTTTATATTTCTATAGTACTGTATTGATGGTGCTTTTGATACTATTAATGACTGTATATGCTATGCTATTGTATTTCAGCCAGCTTGTCCCCACTACTTTGTATTAGTGGATTGTTTATTTCGCTGACATGAGCTGTTTTGTTATTGTTTTTGTATTTCTTTCTTTCTTAATAAAAATTGATTGACTTATAAAAAAAGAAAGGCCCAAGGCTTTACTTCAGCGAATTACCAAGCTGGCTGAAAAATGGTTACAGCCATTTCTGAATGATGCTAGGGCCTTATTTGCCGAAGTTATAAAAGAACAACTGTTAGAAGCTGTCCCAAGGAATATAAGATCATGGATTAAGAGACAGAATTGTAGGACGCTAGGGCAAGTCCTGGAAGTTGCTGAAACCTACCTAGACGCCCAAGAACCCTCAGGGGAAGGCCCAGGTCCAGTGCAGGGACACACACCTAGGCAGAGCCCCGGGGATTCAATTAAGGGTTGGAATAGGAAATCTTTTCGCAAGGATTCATCTACTCTTTATCTTAGGGCTCGACATCAGGAGAGGCACAGTATGTTAGGCGCTTGTACTCCTGCTGGACGGACCGGGATAAACTACATTATTCCTGTATTGGTGGGAGGGCAGATTATGAAGGCTCTCGTCGACACTGGGGCGGACCAATTGATGATGTCCCTTCAGATCTGGCAGAAAGCCTTCCCTGGGGAGAAGGAGTCCTTCGGAGCAGGGAAGGTTATGATTAAATGTATTCATGGAGACAGTGCTCCCTATTCGCTGAGGCCAACCACCATCCTACATAAAGATCGGGTGTACAAGGTTTCTGTTGCCCTGATCCCGGGGGTCCCATACAGAGTGATCTTGGGGCAGGATTGGACCGGACTAGAGGAATGTATAGGGGCTAAACAGGGATTGGTAAGCACTCGTTCTCAAAATGTATCCATGCCGGAGGTGGAAGGGGAGCTAGGGAGAGTATTTCCTTTCAAGGAAGGGGTTGTTCAGAGACCCACTCAGAGACAGGCAAGAGCCTCGAGAGCACAAAAAAGGAGGCAACAGCAGCAAAGGTCACAAAGATTGAGACAGGCTGGTCAGCTGAAAGAGTTTCCTACCCTTCCGCAGGAAATAGTTAATACCTTTCCCACATTTGCGAAAGAACAGAGAGCCGACCCTTCACTGCAGGAGTTGTAGAGCCAGGCTACAGGTCTCCACTCAGGGCAGACAGGGCTTCGTATTAAAAGGGGACTCCTTTATAGGGAAAGCAAAGGAGCAGAGGACCCAAGGGAAGTGAGGGAACAGTTGGTGGTCCCCAAGGGGTTCAAAATATTTTCCTAGACTTTAATAGGGAGTGTGTGGTTAGAGCTATAGCTCCAGAACCCTGGGGTTGTGGGTTCAAATTCCGCACTACTCCTTGTGACCCTGGGCGAGTCACTTAATTCCCCAGTGCCCCAGGTACATTAGATAGTATGAGAGCCCGCTGGGACAGATAGGGAAAAATGTTTAAGTACCTGAATAATTTGTAATCTGCATAAAATTGAAGGATATGTGGAATATTAATAATTAAATAAAAATGAATTAAATAAATTAAAAAAATTCCTTTTTGTGGAGGCAAAGATAATGGGATTTTTTTGCTATGAATTTACCTGGAATGTTTTTTCTAATTCCTGTTATCAAATTGTGATATGAACGTTTATTAAATTAAAAAAAAAAAAAAAAAAGAAATAAACAAGTCTCATGTAGCAGAGTCAGAAGAGGGAGGAAAATAGATAAGGAGGATATGGAGAGGAATTGGAAAGGAAAGCATAACAAGTAAAGAATGACATGAGATCTATCTCCATCCCCGTCAAGTCCCCGCAAGCTATATCCTCATCTGCACACACCTCGAACACTAAGTGGATGGGGAAAAATTTGTCCCCGTGTCATTCTCTATTAACAAGCACTAATTCTTGGTAAGTGAGCAAGTTGGTAGGGAGCTCTTGTGCCCAGAAGACTGACAAAAAAAGGGCCACTCACCTAACTCAGCAGGAGAGCCTACAGACTGATAAAATGGAATAAGGAGGAGAACATTGATTAAGTAGTGTTTTCTCACCTCTCCTATATCAGGTTCTCATGATACAGATGATCTGGGCAGGGGACTCAGAAGGAATATCATGAAGGGCAGTGGTGGTTTTTTTTTTTTGTTTGTTTAATAGACTCGTATAGAAGAGAAGCAGGGATAGAGAGCTTGTTTGCAGAAGTTGGGGAGCTAATTCACCGGAAGGTGGGAAAAGAACGTGTGGAAAGAAGATGGTGAGTTAGAGTCCTTACCTGGAAAGGAGTTGTGGATAGACAGAAGATAGTGGACAATGGCCTCAGAAGACAGGGACAGGATGAGCATTGGTTGGTGCCATGATTGCTAAAAGAAAAAGCTGGTAAAGGATAAGTAGTGCAGGAAAATGGTGAAGAGAAGGGTCATAGAGTGAGAAGGAAAGTCACCCCAAAAGTATGACCTGCTATTGGGCATACTCCTTTGATACAAAGATGCACTTTGAACCAAAATGACTGCTGCACAAATTTGATTTGGCTAAGTCTACTTTATGAAATGTACACCAAAAGTAATTTTGTAATACAGGAAACTTCATTAACCTACCAAGGGATAAAATTACTAGAGCATCAATATATCTAAAAGATCATGATTACCCGATTTCTAAAACTATAAAAATATTAGGAGACACATTAGACACATAACTGACTACGGTTGAACACACAAATGTAGTGGTGAAGAAGTACTTTTTTGCACTATGGAAATTAAAGACCTTTAAAAAATACTTTGACCCTTTATCATTTAGATTATTCGTGTATCTATACTAGACTACAGCAATATTATTCATTTGGGTATAACAAAAAAACAGTGAGGAAATTAAGAATAGTACAGAACATGGCTGTCCGCTTGATATTTGGACTGAAAAAAGCGACCATGTCAGACTGCTGCACTGGTTACCAATGGAGGCATGAATAATGTTTAAGTTTTCTTGTGTTTGTTTCAAGCTGGTTTGGGGACTAGCTCCTACCTATCCTTTATCTCATTTCGTGTTATATACCAGAGCATTACTGGCTGTAAATACAAATCCTTTTTGGATAGGACTCTCATGTATCAAGCAAGTAAACAGCAGTCTTGGTTATGTAACTACATTAATGGAGCTAGGCTGACCTACGGCGCCTTTAAAAAAGAAATTAAAACTGCATTGTTTGATAGATTTATCTCCTAAACAAAAGTTACACTAAATCAAACAATTTTATTATATCTATTCTTGAGTAATATGTTGTACTTTATAATTTGCATATTGTAATTCGCTGATTGTCCAGCTCTCTTTGGTGTGAACTGCCTAGAAGTCATCTGATTATGGTGGTATAGAAGAATAAAGTTATGTTATGTTATGAAATGTATACTCTGCTATCCGCTTCTCTGGTAATAAGGAAATGAGGGATTGTCTCTTACATTAAACATTATGTATGTTTGGCAGCACTATAAAATAAGTAGTAGTAAATGTGCCATCTCATGAATATGGACAACTATTCTTTTTTGGGCAGATCCTAGCTAAAGATGCATTGTTTTGTTCTCCAAAAGGCTATTCCTTTGCCAAGGATTAGTATAATGAATGTGTGTTTAGTGAGTATTATAAGGTACATATCACTAAAGAGTAAGTTTTATATTTTATAACAAGAGCTGTCATTGGATTATAAGAGGAGATATTGGCAAATGTTAAGCCTATGCACAAAAAGCACAGTTACTTACCGTAACAGGTGTTATCCAGGGACAGCAGGCATATATTCTCACATGTGGGTGACGTCATCTACGGAGCCCCAGCGCGGACAGCTTTTCAAGCAAACTTGATTGAAGTTTCAAGTTTGCTACACTGCACCACGCATGTGCATGCCTTCTTGCCCACTAGAGGGCGCATCCCCACCTCGTTGTCCTCAGTTCCATAACCAGCAAAGAAGCCATCCCCGGGGAGGAGGGCGGGTTGTGAGAATATATGCCTGCTGTCCCTGGATAACACCTGTTATGGTAAGTAACTGTGCTTTATCCCAGGACAAGCAGGCATGATATTCTCACATGTGGGTGACCTCCAAGCCAACCAAAAAAGGGCAGGTGGGAGGATGGCAATTTAGGAAAACAGGTTACGTAACACCGACTGGCCAAACCGGCCGTCGCTTCTGGACAAAGTGTCCATACAGTAGTGGGAGGTGAACGTATGAACCGAAGACCAAGTGGCAGCTTTACATATGTCCTCCACAGGAGTAGACCAGAGGAAAGCAACAGAAGCTGCCATAGCCCGGACCTTATGCCCCGTGACTCGACCATGGAGCGTGAGACCAGCCTGAGCGTAGCAAAAAGAAATACAAGCAGCCAACCAGTTGGACAAGGTGCGCTTGGAAACAGGATGTCCCAACCGATTAGGATCAAAGGACAAAAACAATTGAGGAACCTTTCGATGAGACTTGGTACGTTGGAGATAAAAGGCCAACGCCCTCTTACAGTCAAGCGTGTGAAGCGCCGCTTCACCAGGATGAGAGTGGGGCTTCGGGAAGAACACCGGAAGAACAATGGACTGATTGAGGTGGAAATCAGACACAACCTTAGGCAAAAATTTAGGATGGATGCGAAGAACCACCTTGTCATGATGAAACACAGTAAAAGGTGGATCCGCAACCAAAGCCTGCAGCTCACTAATCTGACGAGCGGACGTGAGCGCAAGCAAAAAGATCACCTTCCAAGTGAGAAACTTAAGATGAGATTTGTCGATAGGCTCAAAAGGAGGCTTCATCAGTTGAGCTAAGACCACGTTAAGATCCCAAACTACAGGAGGAGGCTTCAGAGGAGGATGAACATTCACGAGACCCCTCATGAAACGAGTTACCAGTGGATGAAGAGAAAGAGACCGACCCTCGAGATGCCGATGGAAATCCGCAATGGCACTGAGATGCACCCGAATGGAAGTCATCTTCAGCCCAGACTTAGACAGATGCAACAAATATTCCAGCACCGAAGACACCGGAACTGAACTCGGGTCCAGATGGTTCGAGGAACACCAGGATGAAAATCTGGTCCACTTCTGGGAATAACAAAGCCTAGTCGAGACCTTGCGCGAGGCTTCCAAAATCTCCCTCACCGACTGAGAAACAGGAACCGAAGTCAAGGGGAAAGGAACCAAGCGGTCAGATGTAAAGACTGAAGATTGGGATGTAACAGTGAACCCCGACTCTGAGACAGCAGAGAGGGAAAAACAGGCAGAAGCAGAGGTTCCCTGACACTGAGTTGAAGGAGCAGGGAGAACCAGTGCTGTCTGGGCCAACGAGGCGCAATGAGAATCATAGTGGCTCTGGTCGATTTGAGATGTACCAACGTTCTCAAGATCAGAGGAAAAGGAGGGAACGCATAAAGGAACCTCCCCCCCCAGTCGAGAAGGAAGGCATCGGCCTCGAGACGGTCCCGGGAGTACATCCGAGAACAATAGAGGGGCAGTTTGTGAGTCTCCGGGGAGGCAAACAGATCCACCTGAGGAGTCCCCCAGCGGTCGAAGACCTCGCGTAGAACCCGGAAGTTCAGCGACCACTCGTGCGGCTGGAGAAGACGACTGAGTTTGTCTGCCAGACAGTTCCTCTCTCCCTGAATGTAAACCGCGCGTAGGAAGATGTTCTGGGAGACCGCCCAATTCCCAAAGGCGCAGGGCTTCCCGGCACAGGGACCAAGAGCCCGTTCCCCCCTGCTTGTTTACATAATACATTGCCACCTGATTGTCTACCCGCACGAGGACTACCTGATCGTGTAGTAAGTGGCAGAACGCTCGAGCCGCCAGAAAAATTGCCCGAAGCTCCAACACATTGATGTGACAAAGACGGTCCTCTGCCGACCATAGACCCTGAGTCCGCAGACCGTCGAGATGAGCCCCCCACGCATACTCCGAGGAGTCCGTGGTCAGAACCTTGCGATGCGGAGGAACGAGAAAGAGCAAACCCCCTGAAAGATTGGAAGAGTTGGTCCACCAACGGAGCGAGCGTCTCAAAGAAGGAGTCACCGTTATCGGACAAGAGACTGGGTCGCGATCCTGACGCCACTGCGAGGCCAAAGTCCACTGAGGGAGCCTCAGATGCAACCGGGCGAACGGAGTGACGTGGACCGTTGATGCCATGTGGCCCAGGAGCCTCATCATGCGCTGAGCCGATACTGCGGGCATCAGCGAAACATGGCGACTCAATCGAAGTAGGGCCTCCAACCGAGGAGGAGGGAGGAACGAACGGAGGCGAACCGTGTCCAGCACGGCTCCGATAAACTGAAGGGATTGAGCCGGGCACAACTGAGATTTGGGAAAATTCACTTCGAACCCCAGACGTTGAAGGAAGATGATAGTCTGTCGGGTCGCTGAGATAACTCCCTTCCTGGTCGATGCCTTGATCAGCCAATCGTCCAGGTAGGGAAAGACCTGTAGCCCCCGAGATCGCAGGGCTGCAGCGACTACCACCATACACTTCGTGAAGACTCGAGGGGACGAAGCCAGTCCGAAGGGGAGGACCCGATATTGAAGGTGCAACTCCCCCACCTGAAACCGTAAGAATTTGCGGAAGGCGGGATGCACCGGAACATGAGTATATGCTTCCTTTAAGTCCAGGGAGGACATCCAATCCCCTTCCTCCAAAAGAGGATACAACACCGGAAGCGACAACATATCGAACTTCTCTCGGACTAGGAACTTGTTGAGCTTCCGGAGGTCCAAAATGGGGCGTAAGTCCCCGGTCTTCTTTGGGACCAGAAAGTAACGGGAGTAAAACCCCCGCCCCGTTGGTCGGGGGGTACAGGTTCCACCGCCCGAAGGTTCAACAAGGCCCTCGCTTCCGCGAGAAGAAGAGGAAGTTGGGCTTGACTGAATGGGTAAGCTCCCGGCGGATGTTCTGGTGGCGTGGCTGAGAAATTGAGCGAGTAGCCCTCGGAGATAATTCGGAGCACCCAAGCATCTGATGTGATCCCGGTCCAGGCCGCATAAAAGGCTCGGAGCCGACCCCCGATAGGAAGGGGGTTCGGCGAGAGTGCGGAGGGGGCCCGCCCCCATCCGCACATCATGTCAAAAAGACGGCGCCGGCTTGGACGCCCCCTGCCCCTGGGGTTTTTGTTGGCCTCCCCTACCCTGTTGCGGCGGGCGCCGGGGCGGAGGTCTAGAGAAGGCCGGCGTGGACTTCTGCGGATATCGCCTCGGGGGAGGCCGGAATGGCTTCTGCGGCGGGGCCCGAGGTTTAGGATGGACCATGGAGGCAAGGGAGCGCTCCTGTTCTGACAGACGTTTGGTCGCCGCCTCCAGGGACTCATCAAATAATTCAGAGCCAACACAGGGTAGATTGGCCAGACGTTCCTGTAAGTTCGGGTCCATGTCCAGGGTACGTAGCCATGCCAGCCGGCGCATTGCCACTGCAAAGGCAGATACCCTGGAGGCCAGTTCAAATGCGTCGTACACCGCGTGGAACAGGTATAGACGCAGCTGAGATAAGTTGGACATGAACGTGGCAAAACCCTCCTTGTGGGAATCCGGCATGACCCCTTGATAACGAGGCAAGTCTTTGACCATGCTTCGAAGATAAGAGGAAAACGTAAAGGCATAATTGAGGACTCTGGTAGCCATCAGTGAATTGGAATAGAGGCGACGACCAAACTTGTCCAGGGTCCGCCCTTCCCGTCCGGGCGGGACCGCCGCCGAGACCTTAGAGGGCTGCGACTTCTTCAGCGCCGACTCAACGAGCAACGACTGGTGAGACAGTTGTGCTTTCTCGAAGCCCTTACATGGGATGGTCCGGTACTTGGACTCCATCTTAGAAGGCACCGCTGTGACTGTAAGAGGGGAGTCCAAATTTCTCAGGAAGGTCTGGTGGAGGACCTTATTGAGAGGCAAACGAGGAGTTTCTCTCGGGGGAGTGGGCAAGTCTTGTTCCTCCAAAAACTCCTTCGTGTACTGGGACCCAGCAAGCAAGTCCAGGTCCAAAGCACGCGCCATATCCTGCACGAATTTAGAGAAGAGGGCCTGGCAGGCGGGGAAGGAGTTCGCGAAGTCCGTGCCGCCAAGAAAGAGGGGGAGGCCTCGCGGGAATAGCGAGGTTCCCTACCAGACCCCGATCCCCAGGAGGCCGTACCGAGGGACCTCGAAGGGGTCAGGGAACGCCTATGCCCCGAGGGGTCCTTGGGGGAAGTCCCCGGGGTATGAGGAACCGAGGCACGTCCCCTCCGTCTCGGCGAGGAGTCTCTCGAACCCCTCCCCACGGGGGACCGGAAAAGCCTCGGATTGTCGAGGCGGAGCTCCGAGACACGCAAGGTCTCACCCCCGGTCGGCGAGGAGCAACCACGTCTCCGAGGAGAATCCCGAGAACGCTTGGGCTTCCTCGGCCGACGCCTCGCCCGAGGCTGACCCGAGGGCGAGGAGCCCCTGGAGGACCTCGAGGAAGAGGACGTGGAAGAGATCCTCCTAACCTGACGCACCTTGTCCCGAGGCCTGACACTTCTCTCAGGCTGGTCAACCGAGGTCGAGGTCGAGGGCAAGGTCGTGGTCGAGGTCGGCAGACCCCCGGGGGCCGAAGCCGAGGGCACCGAGACCGAGGCCGCCGACGCCGGGGCAGTCGAGGCCGGAGCAGTCGAGGCCGAAGCCTGCTGCAGGTGAGCTAGGGCCCCGGACAGCTCCGAGGCAATCAGCGCTCGGAGCAAGTCCTGGAAGGCCGGAACCCCCATCATGGCTGGCAGGTCCGGGGCCGAGGGGTGCTCCCTGGAGGGCGACCTCGGTCTCGAGTATTCCCTCGGGGCACTAGGCTTTGACACTCGGGCTGGAGCCGAGGACGACCCACCCGCAGTCGAGGAGCCCGAGGATGGCTTCTTCGCCGACCCTGGAGTCGAGGATGGAAGGGAGGACTTACCCGAAGCAGGCTTGGTCGAGGCAGCAGGCTTGGAGGAAGTCGAGGGTCGTGGCGAGGTCGAGGGACCGGAGGCCGAGGTCGAGGCCGGGGCCGAAGCCGAGGCCGACGTCGAGGCTTTCCCCGCCGCAGGGTCCGCAGAGAAGAGCTCCGCCATCCGGGCACGGCGTCGGCGGAGCGCTCTAGTCTGAAAAGTTGAGCACCTATCACAGGAGTCCGTAGGATGCTCAAGACCCAAACAAATCAAGCACCACCGGTGAGGATCGGTAATCGAAAGCAACCGATCACACCGGGTGCACTTTTTAAAGCCGAAAAGGTCGGGAACGAGCGATGTCCCGCGGCCGCGGCACCCGGGAGCCCCCAGAGCCGAACGGAAGAAAACTAAAAGTTTTTTGTTTTTTTTTGACGACAAACGACCGACTAAGAAAGAAAATAAAAGAAAAGCACAGCGACCGAGCGAAAAGACCCAGACGCGGTGTCAGAAGGCCAAAAAATACGAGCACAAATTCCACAGGGCTTCTGGCTCCACGGAAAAAACTGAACTGAGGACCACGAGGTGGGGATGCGCCCTCTAGTGGGCAAGAAGGCATGCACATGCGTGGTGCAGTGTAGCAAACTTGAAACTTCAATCAAGTTTGCTTGAAAAGCTGTCCGCGCTGGGGCTCCGTCACCCACATGTGAGAATATCATGCCTGCTTGTCCTGGAATAAATCTCTTTCCCCTGTTCCCCCATATTGTTGGGGGTGGGCAGCAGACAAGGGTGGTGCTATCAATTAATGTTACAGCTGAACTAGCAGTCTAGACGGCAATAGTCAGCAGAGGGCTGACTACACAAAGCACAGTTACTTACCGTAACAGGTGTTATCCAGGGACAGCAGGCAGATATTCTCACATGTGGGTGACGTCATCTACGGAGCCCCAGCGCGGACAGCTTTTCAATCAAACTTGATTGAAGTTTCAAGTTTGCTACACTGCACCACGCATGTGCATGCCTTCTTGCCCACTAGAGGGCGCATCCCACCTCGTGGTCCTCAGTTCCATAACTAGCAAAGAAACCATCCCTGGGGAGGCGGGCGGGTTGTGAGAATATCTGCCTGCTGTCCCTGGATAACACCTGTTACGGTAAGTAACTGTGCTTTATCCCAGGACAAGCAGGCAGCATATTCTCACATGTGGGTGACCTCCAAGCAAACCAAAAAAGGGCAGGTGGGAGGATGGCAATTTAGGAAAACAGATTACGTAACACCGACTGGCCAAACCGGCCGTCGTTTCTGGACAAAGTGTCCAGACAATAGTGGGAGGTGAACGTATGAACCGAAGACCAAGTGGCAGCTTTACATATGTCCTCCATAGGAGTAGATCGGAGGAAAGCAACCGAAGCTGCCATCGCCCGGACCTTATGCCCCGTGACTCGACCCGGGAGCGTAAGACCAGCCTGAGCGTAGCAAAAAGAAATACAAGCAGCCAACCAGTTGGACAAGGTGCGCTTGGAAACAGGGTGTCCTAAACGATTAGGATCAAAGGACAAAAACAATTGAGGAACCTTCCGATGAGACCTGGTACGTTGGAGATAAAATGCCAACGCCCTCTTACAGTCAAGCGTGTGGAGCACCGTCTCGCTGGGATGGGAGTGGGGCTTAGGAAAGAACACAGGAAGGACAATGGACTGATTGAGGTGGAAATCAGAGACAACTTTAGGTAAAAATTTAGGATGGGTGCGGAGAACCACCTTGTCATGATGAAACACAGTAAAAGGCGGGTCCACAACCAAAGCTTGCAGCTCACTAATCCGTCGAGCCGATGTGAGAGCAATCAGAAATACCACCTTCCAAGTAAGTAATTTCAGGGGAGACTTGTCGATAGGCTCAAAGGGAGGTTTCATTAGTTGAGCTAAGACAACATTCAAATCCCAAACGACGGGAGGAGGCTTCAGAGGGGGACAAACATTGAGTAGACCCTTCATGAAACGAGTCACCAGAGGATGAAGCGAAAGAGAACGTCCCTCCAAGTGACGATGGAAAGCGGAAATGGCACTGAGATGCACCCTAACAGATGTCGTCTTCAGGCCTGAATTAGATAGATGTAACAAGTAGTCCAACACCGAAGACACCGGGACCGAATCCGGATCCAGATGACGCGAGGAACACCAGGAGGAAAACCTGGTCCATTTCTGGGAATAACAAAGCCTGGTCGAGACCTTGCGCGAGGCTTCCAAAACTTCCCTCACCGACTGAGAAACCGGGACCGAAGTCAAGGGGAAAGGAACCAAGCGGTCAGGTGTAACGACTGAAGATTGGGATGCAACAGCGAACCCCGACTCTGAGATAGCAGAGAGGGAAACACAGGCAGAAGCAGAGGCTCCCTGACACTGAGTTGAAGAAGCAGGGAGAACCAGTGTTGACGAGGCCACCGAGGCGCAATGAGAATCATAGTGGCTCTGGATGATTTGAGACGAACCAACGTCCTCAAGATCAGGGGAAAAGGAGGAAACGCGTAAAGGAACCTCCCTCCCCAGTCAAGAAGAAAGGCATCCGCTTCTAGACGGTCCAGGGAGTACATCCGAGAACAGTACAGGGGTAGTTTGCGAGTCTCCGGGGAGGCAAACAGGTCCACCTGCGGAGTCCCCCAGCGGTCGAAGACCTCGCGCAGGACTCTGGAGTTGAGTGACCACTCGTGCGGCTGGAGAAGCCGACTGAGTTTGTCTGCCAAGCAGTTCCGTTCTCCCTGGATATAGACCGCCTGTAGGAAGATATTCTGGGAGATCGCCCATTCCCAAAGGCGCAGAGCTTCCCGGCAAAGGGACCACGAGCCTGTCCCACCTTGCTTGTTCACATAATACATGGCCACCTGGTTGTCCGTTCGCACGAGGACTACCTGATCGTGAAGTAGGTGGCAGAATGCGTGAGCCGCCAGAAAGATGGTACAGAGCTCCAACACATTGATGTGACAGCGTCGGTCCTCCGCCGACCACAGGCCCTGGGTCCGCAGACCGTCGAGGTGGGCCCCCCACGCGTACTCCGAGGAGTCCGTGGTCAGAACTTTGCGATGTGGAGGGACGAGAAAGAGCAAACCCCCGGAAAGATTCGAAGAGTCGGTCCACCAACGGAGCGATCGTCTCAAAGAAGGAGTCACCGCTATGAGACAAGAGACGGGATCGCAATCCTGGCGCCACTGAGATGCCAGAGTCCACTGAGGAATTCTCAGGTGCAGTCTGGCGAACGGAGTGACGTGGACCGTAGACGCCATGTGGCCCAGAAGCATCATCATGCGCTGAGCCGACACAACAGGTAGCCGAGAAATCAGACGGCTCAACCGGACCAAAGCCTCCAACCGAGGAGGAGGGAGGAACGAACGAAGGCGAACAGTGTCCAGCACTGCGCCTATAAATTGAAGTGATTGGGTTGGGCACAACTGTGACTTGGGAAAGTTTACCTCGAACCCCAGTCGCTGAAGGAAGATGATAGACTGTAGGGTCGCTGAGATAACCCCCTCCCTGGTTGGGGCTTTGATCAGCCAATCGTCCAGGTATGGGAAGACCTGAAGCCCCTGAGACCTCAGGGCTGCAGCGACTACCACCTTACACTTCGTGAAGACTCGAGGGGATGAAGCCAGGCCGAAGGGGAGGACCCGGTACTGTAGGTGTAACTCGCCCACCTGGAACCGAAAAAATTTGCGGAAGGAGGGATGCACCGGAACATGGGTATACGCTTCCTTCAGGTCCAGGGAGCACATCCAGTCCCCTTCCTCCAAGAGAGGATACAATACCGGAAGTGACGAGCTTCCTGAGGTCTAGAATGGGGCGCAAGTCCCCGGTCTTTTTTGGGACCAAAAAGTAACGGGAGTAAAACCCCCCGCCCCCGCTGATCGGGGGGTACAGGTTCCACCGCCCGCAGCCTCAACAAGGCCCTGGCCTCGGCCATGAGGATGGGGAGCTGGGTCCGATTGTATGGGCAAGCCCCCGGTGACTGTTCCGGCGGCGCTGACCAAAAGTTGAGAGAGTAGCCCTCAGAGACGGTCCGGAGCACCCAAGCGTCGGATGATATCTCGGTCCAAGCCGCGTAAAAGGACCGGAGTCGACCCCCTATGGGAAGGGGGTCCGGCGCGATGGCGGAGGAGGGCCGGCCCCATCCGCATCGCCCGTCAAAAAGACGGCGCAGGTTTGGAGGGACCCTGCGCCGGAGGTTTCGTTTGTCCCCCTCTGCCCTGTTGAGGTGGACGCCGTGGCGGAGGCCTAGAAAAGGCCGGCGTCGACTTCTGAGGGTAACGCCTCGGAGGAGGCCTGAAGGGTTTCTGCAGCGTGGCCCGAGGTTTCGGACGGACCAGCGAGGCCAACGAGCGCTCCTGCTCCGACAACCGTTTGGTCGCCGCCTCTAGGGATTCATCAAATAACTCGGACCCCACGCAAGGTAAATCCGCTAGGCGTTCCTGCAGGTTTGGATCCATATCGAGGGTGCGTAGCCATGCTAGTTGGCGCATAGCTACAGCAAATGCAGACACCCTCGACACCAGCTCAAACGCGTCGTACACAGCGTGAAACAAGTACAGGCGCAAGTGAGACAGGTTGGACATAAACCTGGCGAATCCTTCCCTACGGGAATCTGGTAGATCGTCGTGATACTGAGGGAGGTCCTTCACCATGCCACGTAAGTAGGATGAGAATGTAAAGGCATAATTGAGCACCCTGGTTGCCATAAGGGAATTCGAATAGAGGCGGCGACCAAACTTGTCCAGGGTCCGACCCTCCCTGCCGGGCGGGACCGCCACAGAAACTCTGGAGGGTTGTGACTTTTTCAGCGCCGACTCAACCAGCAAAGACCGGTGGGAGAGTTGAGCCTTATCGAATCCCTTGGGTGGGATAGTCCTGTACTTTGACTCCATCTTAGACGGCACCGCTGTGACTGTCAGAGGTGAAGTCAGGTTCTTAAGGAAGGTCTGATGAAGGACCTTATTCAAGGGGAGTCGGGGAGTTTCCCTCGGGGGAGTGGGAAGGTCCTGCTCCTCGAGGAACTCCTTGGTGTATTGAGATCCAGCCATGAGGTCTAGACCCAAGGCACGCGCCATGTCCTGCACGAAAGTGGAAAAAGAGGACGGTCTGGCGGGCGGCGAGGGGGTTCTCGACCTCCCCGCCGAACAGAAGGGGGACGCCTCGTGGGAATAGCGTGGTTCCCTACCGGACCCGGATTCCCAAGAGGCCAGATCCAATGGCCTCGAGGGGGTCGGGGAACGTCTACGTCTCGAAGAACCCCTGGGAGAGGTCCCAGGTGTCCGAGGCACCGAGGCACGCCCCCTCCTCTTTGGCGAGGAGTCACGCGAACCCCCTCTCGCTGGGGAACGGAGCAGCCTTGGATTATCGAGGCGGAGCTCCGAGACCCGCAAAGCCTCGCCCCCGAGTGGCGAGGAGCGACCATGTCGTCGAGGAGAACCTCGCGAACGCTTAGGCTTCCTCGGACGACGCCTCACCCGAGGCCGACCCGAGGGCGAAGAGTCCCGGGAGGACCTCGAGGAAGAGGAGGAGGAGATCCGCCTCACCCTGCGCACCTTGTCACGGGGCCTAACGCTACTCTCAGGCGGGGCCCCCGAGGCCGAAGTCGAGGGTAAGGTCGGGGCCGAGGTCGGTGCCGCCCCGGTACCCGAGGCCGAGGGAGTCGAGACCGAGGCCGCCGAGGTCGGGGCCCTCGAGGCCGAAGCTGTCGAGGCCGAAGCCTGCTGCAAGTGCTCGAGGGCTCCAGACAGCTCCGAGGCAATCAATGCTCGGAGCAAGTCTTGGAACGCCGGGATCCCCACCATGGTAGGCAGGTCCGAGGCCGGGGGATGCTCCCTGGAGGGCGACCTCGGTCTCGAGTATTCCCTCGGGGCATTAGTGGCCGTAGTTCTTGGCGGGGCCGAGGACGACCCACCCGCCGTCGAGGAGCCCAAAGATGGCTTCTTCGTCGACCCTGGAGTCGGGGATGGAAGAGAGGACTTACCCGAGGCAGGTTTCGTCGGAGGCGTAGGCTTCGATGTCGAGGGACGCGGTGAAGCCGAGGATCCCGAGGCCGAGGTCAAGGCCGGGGCCGAAGCCGAGGCCTTCCCCGGCGCGGAGTCGACCGCGAAGAGCTCCGCCATCCTGGCACGGCGTCGGCGGAGCGCTCTGGCCTGAAAGGTGGAGCACCGATCGCAAGAGTCAGTCGGATGCTCGGGTCCTAAGCAGAGCAAGCACCACCGGTGTGGGTCGGTAATGGAAAGTAACCGCTCACACCGGGTGCACTTCTTGAAACCCGTCAAGGGACGGGACATGAAAAATCGACCCGGCCGAAAGCAAGGCCGGCCGCGGCTCACGGGAGCCCCCGGAGCCGAACGAAAATAAACTTTTTTTTTTTTTTTTTTTTACTAACAATCAAAACAACAAAAACCAACGAAGTACAGCACAGCGACCGGTCAAAATTCACTGGACGCGGCGACAGAAGGCAAAAAAGAGCAGAGCTCAATTTCCACAGGGCTTCTGGCTCCGCGGAAAAAACTGAACTGAGGACCACGAGGTGGGATGCGCCCTCTAGTGGGCAAGAAGGCATGCACATGCGTGGTGCAGTGTAGCAAACTTGAAACTTCAATCAAGTTTGCTTGAAAAGCTGTCCGCGCTGGGGCTCCATAGATGACGTCACCCACATGTGAGAATATGCTGCCTGCTTGTCCTGGGATAAAGTTAGATACCTATTTCTCTCTATACAGATCATCAGTGGCACTATCAATTTAAGTACTGCTACTTAAAATCCACAGCTATAAAAGTTAAACAGATAAGATAGCCATTAATTTTATACCTTCTATTTGTGTAATGCCATTGAAATGGATTTAGCTGCTGAATACTACCACTTAAATAGATAACTTTTGCCTACCACCAAAAAGCACAGTTAACTTTCCTTAACGTGTGTTATCCAGGGACAGCAGGCAGATATTCTCACACGTGGGTGACATCACCGACGGAGCCCCGACATGGACACTTGAAAGTGCATTGCCACTAAGTCTTTAAAAAGTTCGTGATGGCCCGCACCGTACATGCGCGAGTGCCTTCCCACCTGACGTAGGTGCTCGGTCCCTCAGTTCAGATAAGCCAGCTAAGAAGCCAAGCAGGGGAGATAAGTGGGTTGTGAGAATATCTGCCTGCTGTCCCTGGATAACACCCATTAAGGTAATTAACTGTGCTTTATCCCAGGACAAGCAGACAGCATATTCTCACACATGGGTGACCTCCAAGCTAACCAGAAATGGGATGGTGGAAGTGTTGGCTTTCAAGAAAATAAATTTTGTAATACTGACTGGCCAAAGTGCCCATCCCGTCTGGAGAAAGATTCCAGACAGTAATGTGAGGTGAATGTATGAACTGAGGACCAGGTAGCAACTTTATAGATTTCCTCAATAGGAGTAGATCTAAGGAAAGCGACAGAAGCTGCCATAGCTCAGACCTTATGGGCTGTGACACGACTCTCCAGTTGCAGACCAGTCTGAGCATAACAGAATCAGATACAGGCAGCTAACCAGTTGGAAATCATTAACTTGGAAACAGGGTACCCCAACTTGTTAGGATCAAATGAGATGAAAAGTTGGGGAGATGTTCTATGTGGTTTTGTCCTGTCGATATAATAGACTAAATCAGTGTTCTTCAACCTTTTTACACCTATGGACCGGCGGAAATAAAATAATTATTTTGTGGACCAGCAAACTACTAAGACTGAAATTTAAAAAAAAAAAAAGAAAGAAAAATTTCCACCCCGCCTCCATGAGCTCAGTCCCCACAAACCATCTGATCCCATACGCACAAGCTTCAGTTATGATTTTATATTGAACGTATTTATTAAAGTATAAAAAGAAGCAATATTATGTACAATTGTCATTTTATAAATACAAATAATACAGGGCAAGGATCAACAAAACTCCTGTCTCCCCTCCCCTTCACATATATCCCCTCTACTATCAAGAAAACTGAATAAGCCAAATTATTACAGAATGTTACACAGAAATATCATGCTAACAGAATACCACATGACAGGAATAGTGTTAGGGGAGTGCAACTAGGGCAACTGCCCCCTGGTCAGAGATAGCCCTAAGCCAGCTGGAAGTTAAAGAAGCACTGCCTGGGCTTTGCAGTCCCCAGTTATGTCTAACACCAGCTCCAGCAGAATATATATTTAAAATCTGATATATTCTAATCACAAAATAGAAATAAAATTATTTTTTTCTATCTTTTGTTGTCTCTGGTTTCTACTTTCATCTTCTTTTCATTCTCTGTCCTCCAGCGTATGCCCTTCCTTCAATCCCTTCCATCCATTGTCTGCCTCTCTCCCTTCCATATGGTATGTGCCTTCTTTCTCTGCCCCTCTCCCCTTTCCATCTAGCCTGTGCCCCCTCTCTCCTTTTTACATGATTCATTCCAGCTTCACTGCTCTCTTCATTTTTATCTCTCCTACACCAGATCTAGCATCTTTGTCCCTCTCTCATTTCTTTGCTGACCCCCTTTCCATGATCAATCTCTCTCTTTCATATGCATATTTACATATGCAGATGACATCCTTGTTCTTCTCAAGATAGATTCGAAACTCCAATCCTGGGCCCTCTCTGTACAAATGAAGCTGAATGAGTCCAAAACAAAACTACTCTGGCTTGGCCCAAAATTAGATCAGTTACCCACGCTCATTCCACTACCTTCTGGTCCCACACTGCAGATCGAATTCTCAAGCAAAGTTTTGGGCATCAGTGGCTCTACACTTTCCTTTAATGATCATCTCAACTCTCCGCTTGAGTTTGAAAAGAGTTTTTAAGATGAGAAGATTGGGAAGAAACACATACAGAACATTTGCGTCCAATCTAGTAGAAACGCGTTTGCTTCCTGATGGTGAGTTTGGCCTAACTGAAGACGCCTGTGAATCCAAGACTTGTTGAGACAGTTAAAAGGACTTTTTGTTGTGCAGGAGTTAAGTTCTGGAACTCCTTAGTGGGTCAAATAAGAAACTGCTGTGAAAAGGGTAGGTTCAGAAAATTACTAAAGACGCAGCTTTAAGTAGATGACTTTTTTTTTTTTAGTTTAAATTGATGAATTATTCAAGAGCCCTGCTATCCACTCTATTCTATTTTCTTGAGGATTGTATGTAACCTTACTTTTATTAGATGAGTATTTTATTATTCATTTGTTTTTATTCTGTTGTCATTTTAACACGGTGTATGCAAGCCATGTAAACCAGTTAGTTTTACATGGTATATAAATTTTTTAAATAAATAAAACCTGGAGCAGAACTGGGGCAACTTGTGGTTATGGGGAGATGCAAACAAGTCCACTTGTGGAGTGCCCCATTACGCAAAGATGGAATGGATAGCTGTCGAGCTGAGTGTCCATTTGTGAGGCTAAAGATCTCTGCTGAGGTTGTCTGCCAAGGAATTCTGATCTCCCTGAATGTAGACTGCCCTCAGGAAAATGTTGCAGGCAGTTGCCCAAAACCAGATCTTTTGAGCCTCCTGACAAAGTGAAAGAGACTCTGTGCCTCCTTGCTTGTTTATGTAGTATACTGCTACTTGATTGTCCGAGCGAAGGAGGAGGACTTCATTGCTCAGAAGATGTTGGAAAGCTTTGAGTGCATAATACATCGCTCTGAGCTCGAGTAAATTGATGCGAAATTTTTGCTCCCTGATAGACCAATGATCCTGGGTTTGAAGGCCGGTCATTTGCGCCCCCCAGACGTACGGGGATCCATCCGTCATGTGCATCTGGTGGTGAGGAGGCAAGTGGAAAAGAAGACCTCTTGAAAGATTGGAAGAGTTCATTCACCAATGAAGAGATGAGGTTACAGAGATATGCTGTGATAGCCGATCTGTCGTTTGAGACTATTGAGAAGCAAAGGCTCATTGAGGAATGCGAAGATGCAACCCTGCATGTAGTGTCACTTGAACTGTGGAGGCCATGTGTCTCATGAGAATCATCATGCGTCTCGCAGAAATTGTTTGGAGATGAAACATCTGCTGGCAGAAGTGAAGTACAGCGGTCAGGCGATCTGGAGGTAGAAACGCCCTCATGAGAGTAGTAGCCAAGATAGCCCCGATGAACTGAAGACGTTGGGTCGGGAGAAGGTTCGACTTGGGGAAATTTATCTCGAAACCCAAGGCTTGAAGGAAAGATATGGTATGAGTCGTCGCCAGAGCCACCTCTTGAGATGAGCAAGCCTTGATCAACCAGTCGTCCAGATATGAAAAAACATGAAGACCGTGGGATCGGAGGGCTGCTGTTACCACAATCAAGCACTTTGTGAAGACTCTGGGATCGGAGGGCTGCTGCTACCACAATCAAGCACTTTGTAAAGACTCTGGGAGAAGATGCCAGGCCGAACAGAAGTACCTTGTATTGGTAATGGTACTGATTCACTTGGAAGTAGAGATATTTTCGGGAAGTTAGATGGATTGGTATACGAGTATAGGCTTCCTTGAGATCCAGAGAGCACAGTCATTTATTCTGAGCCAGTAGGGGATAGAGAAGGGTGAGAGAGAGCATTTGGGATTTCTCCTTGACGAGAAATTTGTTGAGATTGCTGAGATCCAGAATGGGACACAGTCCTCCCGTCTTCTTTGAACTAAGAAATAGCAGGAGTAGAATCCCTGGTGTTGCTGAGAGGGGAACCTCCTCGATGGCATTGAGAAGAAGAAGGGTTTTGAACCTCCTGGAGAAAGAGAGAAGACTGTGCAGGGTTTGAAGCAGACTCTCTTGAAGGATGATGTGGAGGGAGGGTGTGGAAGTGAAGAACGTAATCCTGACAAATTATGTTTTAACACCCAGAAATCAGAGGTGATGAGCTCCCGATTGATATAATACTGAAGCTGCCCACTTAACGGCTGAGGAAGAGGTTGTTGAATGGAAACTGTGGCTATGCTCATAAGGAACACATCAAAAAGGCTGTGTAGGTTTTTGTTGAGCAGCTGGTTGCTTAGGTTGTTGACGCGGCTGCTGTTTCTGCTTTTTAGGTAGAGGATGAGGAGAGGTAGCAGTCAAACCTATGTTGGTAAGAAGAGGCAGGCTTAACAGGGCAAAGGGCCTGAGGTTTCTTTTTAGGTTTTACCAGTGTGTCCCATCTGGTCTCATAAGCAAACAGCTTTTGTGTAGCAGTGTCGGTAGAGTCTCCAAAAAGTTCATCACCCAGACATGGAGCATTCGCCAAATGATCTTGGTTGTTCACATCCAGGTCGGAGACATGCATCCAAGCAAGACGTCTCATAGCTACTGCCCGAGCTGCTGCCCGAGAAAGGAGCTCAAATGTATCATAAGTAGAACGGACAATATACTTTCATAGTTGGAGAACAGTGCAGACAAGATTCTGGAAATTCTTGGTCTTGCGTGCAGGAATGTATTTTTGGAATGCAGAAAACTGCTTGACCAGGTGCTTGAGATAGCAGAAGAAGTAGAAATTATAATTTCATGCTCAGTTTGCCAACATTGCATTTTGGTAAAGGCCTCTACCAAACTTATCCATCATTCGGCCTTCCCTGCCAGGAGGTACTGACACATAGACACTGGCCCTAGAAGACTTCTTCAAAGTAGATCCCACCACAAGGGACTCATGAGAAAGTTGAGGCTTGTCAAACCATGGAAGTGGCACCACCTTGTAAAGTAACTCCAGTTTTTTGGGAGCCACTGGGATAGAAAGTGGAGTCTCGAAATTCTTGAAATAAGTCTCAAGATGGCATGAAGAGGCAGCTTCAACATTTCTTTTGGAGGCTGGTCATAATCTAAAGTCTCCAAATATTCTTTCCTATATTTAGAGTTTGCTTCCAAAGAAATGACCAGATCGTTCTCCATCTGGAGGAGAAATCTGGTAAAAGAAACTTTTTCTGAAGGAGAACAGGCTCTAGTTGGAGAATGACGTGTTGAACCAGAAGCAGAAGAGTTCTCCTCAGTGGTTGATGGTGTCTCTGGCTCAGAATCCCCAAACAAATCATAATCCTGCAGCATGGAGGAAGATCAATGGTGGGAGCAGTTCCAGCGGCTCGGTGTTGAGGTGTTTAGATTTATGCAAGACCTTACCCGACCTTGCTGGAGTGAACTCTCTGGAAGTTTGAGTCAAGGAAGAATGGTGACGTGATGGTGGACAGTTCGACTCCCGCACCGATGGAGCATCTGTGACAGGTGTGGTCAGTGTTGTGACCAGCTCAGACTGGACCTGCACCGGGAGAGTCGGTATCTTCAGTGGCATAAGCTGCATCAACACCAACAATCAGAAGTGCTCCCCTAGTTCCTCCCTAAGCAAGTTGTCAATTTTTTGCTTAAGGGAGAGCACCGGTACCGTTGGCTTTTGCACTGTTACCATTGGCTTTTTCACCGATACCGCTGGTGTCGCAACACGGTCCAGTGAGGAAGATGCCGATGTAGAGAAACTCACCGTAATGTGGACCATATGCTTACGGGACTTACACGAGATCGGCATGACTTGACTCAATGCAGGTTTGAGGTCTTAGCCGGCTTATCATGAGGAATGGTGTACTGCGACACCGGAGTCTGCGTCGGTGGGTCTGCCAATGTCGACGCTTGCCGTGTCATCTTAGTCGGTGACGATGTCGGCTCCCCCTCCATGGTGACACCGAACAGCTTGTGCTGCTGAAGAAGGCAATTCTTCAAAGTCCTTCGCTGTAGTGAAGAGCAGCGCTTGGATCCCAAACACTGGAGACACCAGTAGTGAGGGTCAGTCACAGAAATAGCCCGAAAACAGCGACCACACTTTTTAAAACCTGTCAGTGGGACATTGATGGGAACACCACCTCAACCAAATCGAAACTGGTGGACGGAAGTAAAGAAATTTTTTTTTTTTTTTTTTGCAAACGAAGAACAAAACAAACAGGAAAAAGAGAGAAAAATGACTAAAAGTCAGAAAAACGCAAGAGCGGGAAGGCAGAGAAAAAATTTCAATGGCCGTTGAAAACGTGTCTTTTTAGCTCTGCGGAAACTAAGAAACTGAGGGACCGCACACCTACATCGGGCGGGAAGGCACTCACACATGTGCAGTGCGGGCTATCGCAAACTTTCTAAAGACGTAAAGTAGTGATGCACTTTTCAAGTGTCCATACCGGGGCTCCGTCGGTGATGTCACCCATGTGTGAGAATATGCTGCCTACTTATCCTGGGATAATACCCCCTAGCCATGACCCTTATTAAAACATAACTTTCCCCCTTAATGATTTAAACAGTGAAGTTATCAATGTGGGCTACCATTAATGTTATCATAAACCCAATTTATTAGTAAAGGGAGGTAAAGGGTAATGGGATTTGATATGTCGCCTTTCTGTTAAACAATCAAAGTAGTTTACATTTATTATTTGCAAGTACTTTCTCTGTCCCTAGTTTGCTCACAATCGAAGTTTTGTATCTGGGACAATGGAAAGTCAAATAACTTGCCCAGAGAGTAACAAGAATCCCCAGTGGGAATTGAATTCAGCTCCCCAGGTTTTTAGCCCACTGCACTAGCTGTTAGGCTATGCCTCCACACCACTCCACTAGATCTCATTACATAAAATGGGACCTGCGGTAAAATAATCCATCTTAATGGTAGCCCATGTTGATAACTACCCCCCATGAATGGCCAAATATAATTCCATTTGTGTAGCCTGAAATATAAAAAAGAAAAGCATTTATGGGATTGGTGCCACCAACAAACATAAGTGTTTTTGAATATTAACACCTTAGAGATGAAAAGCTCCTTATCCATGGATCAATCTACTAAATTATTCTCCAGTCTTTCCAATTTATAAGGCAATTGTCTCTTATTCTAGCAAAGAAATCAAACCACCACCCAGTCTCTGGAAGGAAAGAAAGGTACTGACCGGACTTCATGGATTGCAGACTACATTGACTGGGAATATCGAATCTCTTTAGCTCTGCCACCTTTTCTCTCAGTCTCTTGACCTGACTATCAGAGCGACTGACCCTCTGCCGCAGCAGCTTCAGTTCCATGTTTTTCTTTTCCACCTGCTCTCGTAAGCAGCACACTTGACTTTTGGTCTGTCTAGAGGAGAAGCAGTATGTGTGGAGTGAATCAATGAGCTTGCAGGTTCCTGAGGCTGACACAATGACTTCATTGATGGACATAAAGTTTGGGTTCGCAGCACCCTTTTCACTTGTAGCAGCTTCTGTGGCTGATTTGGGGGTCAGGTCTGCAGGGGCCACAGATGGGCTTTCAGAACTCTTTTGGGGTGCAACAGTTAATGGTGAAGGAGAGGAAATTTCTAAGGAGCTCTTGTCAGGAATCAGAGGGACACCCCCACTGCTGTTATTGAGTTCTGTGTTTCTCTTAGCTTTTTTTCTTTCTGGTAGTTCCCTTGGGACAGATGTCCTCTCCCGGCTATGCTTTGAAGAAAAACTGTAAGAATGAAGTGACCCAATGAACTTACAGGCCCCAGAAACAGGTGGAGAGAAATCATCAATAGATATTCCACTTGAATCAGTCATCCAGTTACCTATGTGGATATTGGTTTGCGTACCATTCTCTGAAGATGATCTTTCTGTTCTTACTGGGGAACCTGTCTTGACCACTGAGGCTCTCGTCAACAAACTTTCAGACAGTAACATGATGTTTTCCCTTTGCTCAGAGCCCAAAGTGTAAGCTTCAACAGTTGTTCGTTCTGGTCCTTTCATTTTCTGATTTACAGCAGTGTCTTGATCAAGTGGCACTGACAGGCTATGCTGCTCCCTGGACTCACCATCTGTTGGTTGGGCATTCTCATCTTCTGGAATTTGATTGTTTGCTTCCCTCTTACATATGGCATAGCCACAGGTGGCTCTTTTCTCAGCAGATTGGAAGATGGATGGTACAGCTGTGGGTTTAAGGAAACGGTGTTGGTCCTCAAATCGCTTAGAGAAGCAGTCCTTGCTAAAGTGCTCACTGCAGAGGAAAGAGTACTTGGTAGGTGTCCAATTGTTTCTTTGAACTGCTTTCAGCCACTGGATAACTCGTTTAGAGTCCTTAATAGGGAACCTGAAGTTACATGAAAAGGAAACAAAACACAATCCTCTTAGATGTTAGGAATTCAAAAAAAGTACCATCATTTATTTGTTCCTTATTCAGAGTTAGAAATTCTCACATAAAATAAGACATACAGGTCAATATTCATAAGTACTTATAGTTAAAGCAGCTTTTAAGAATGCAATTCTATAACTGAGCACAATGATTTAGAAACCCTGAGCTATGTGGTAGGTTCTGTTATAGATACGCAAAATTTCTACATTCCATTATAGGATACTAGTGTACCCCAACATTAGTACGCTTAACATTTAGGCACCTACAATCGCATCAGCCCTAGGTGCCCTGGTGGGCATCTAAATGCAGCAGGGACATGTATAACTTACATTTTTATGTAAGTTAATCACATAAATGGGAGTTCCTACCTAAGTTCCACCCATGCTCCCCCCTCTTGTGCATATATTCCTGCATAAAAGTTAATATTCCAGACATTTACTCATATATCACATGCATAAATGTGGGCACTTAGGTTATAGAATTGTTCTTTACATTTATAAGTGCCCTACTGTCAAGGGAGAGCATTCATGTTCTGCCTAACTATATGGATAGCTGGCTTTCCTAAATTAAAACACTTAGCTATATAGATAGAAAATGAATATTGTCACTGAAAGGACACATTTGAAAGGATAAGTTTTCTGTCTATGTCTATGCTGGAAGTAATCAAATGCAGAATGTTCGTGTTTACTCTCTTGATGGTTTGGGAAAAGGTCATTTAATCTTGTTAAAGAAGTTATCTGTTTGAGACAATAGAGGTTCGACCCCCCCCCCCCCCCCACTGCCATGTACCGGTTGAGAGTGATAAGAGAAGCTTTTAACACCTTTTGATTTAAACAATAACATAGTAACATAGTAGATGACAGCAGATAAAGACCCAAATGGTCCATCCAGTCTGCCCAACCTGATTCAATTTAAATTTTTTTTTTTTTTTCTTCTTAGCTATTTCTGGGCGAGAATCCAAAGCTTTACCCGGTACTGTTGGGTTCCAACTGCCGAAATCTCTGTTAAGACTTACTCCAGCCCATCTACACCCTCCCAGCCATTGAAGCCCTCCCCTGCCCATCCTCCTCCAAACGGCCATACACAGACACAGACCGTACAAGTCTGCCCAGTAACTGGCCTAGTTCAATCTTTAATATTATTTTCTGATTCTAAATCTTCTGTGTTCATCCCACGCTTCTTTGACCTCAGTCACAGTTTTACTCTCCACCACCTCTCTCGGGAGCGCATTCCAGGCATCCACCACCCTCTCCATAAAAGTAGAATTTCCTAACATTGCCCCTGAATCTACCACCCCTCAACCTCAAATTATGTCCTCTGGTTTTACCATTTTCCTTTCTCTGGAAAAGATTTTGTTCTACGTTAATACCCTTTAAGTATTTGAACGTCTGAATCATATCTCCCCTGTCTCTCCTTTCCTCTAGGGTATACATATTCAGGGCTTCCAGTCTCTCCTCATACGTCTTCTGGCGCAAGCCTCCTATCATTTTCGTTGCCCTCCTCTGGACCGCCTCAAGTCTTCTTACGTCTTTCGCCAGATACGGTCTCCAAAACTGAACACAATACTCCAAGTGGGGCCTCACCAATGACCTGTACAGGGGCATCAACACCTTCTTCCTTCTACTGACTACGCCTCTCTTTATACAGCCCAGAATCCTTCTGGCAGCAGCCACTGCCTTGTCACACTGTTTTTTCGCCTTTAGATCTTCGGACACTATCACCCCAAGGTCCCTCTCCCCGTCCGTGCATATCAGCTTCTCTCCTCCCAGCATATACGGTTCCTTCCTATTATTAATCCCCAAATGCATTACTCTGCATTTCTTTGCATTGAATTTTAGTTGCCAGGCATTAGACCATTCCTCTAACTTTTGCAGATCCTTTTTCATATTTTCCACTCCCTCTTCGGTGTCTACTCTGTTACAAATCTTGGTATCATCTGCAAAAAGGCACACTTTTCCTTCTAACCCTTCAGCAATGTCACTTACATACATATTGAACAGGATTGGCCCCAGCACCGAACCCTGAGGGACTCCACTAGTCACCTTTCCTTCCTTCGAGCGACTTCCATTAACCACCACCCTCTGGCGTCTGTCCGACAGCCAGTTTCTGACCCAGTTCACCACTTTGGGTCCTAACTTCAGCCCTTCAAGTTTGTTCAACAGCCTCCTATGAGGAACTGTATCAAAGGCTTTGCTGAAATCCAAGTAAATTACATCTAGCATATGTCCTCGATCCAGCTCTATGGTCACCCAATCAAAAAATTCAATCAGGTTCGTTTGGCATGATTTACCTTTTGTAAAGCCATGTTGCCTCGGATCCTGTAACCCATTAGATTCAAGGAAATACACTATCCTTTCTTTCAGCAACACTTCCATTATTTTTCCAACAACTGAAGTGAGGCTCACCGGCCTGTAGTTTCCTGCTTCATCCCTGTGACCACTTTTATGTTACCACTTCCGCTCTCCTCCAATCCCCAGGAATCACTCCCATCTCCAGAGATTTGTTGAAGAAGTCTTTAATAGGACTCGCCAGAACATCTCTGAGCTCCCTTAGTATCCTGGGATGGATCCCGTCTGGTCCCATCGCTTTGTCCACCTTCAGTTTTTCAAGTTGCTCATAAACACCCTCCTCCGTGAACGGCGCAGAATCTACTCCATTTTCTCGTGTAACTTTGCCAGACAATCTCGGTCCTTCTCCAGGATGTGAACACAGAACAGAAGTATTTGTTTAGCACATTTGCTTTCTCCTCATCACTCTCCACATATTTGTTCCCAGCATCTTTTAGCCTAGCAATTCCATTTTTTATCTTCCTCCTTTCACTAATATATCTGAAAAAATTTTTATCTCCCTTTTTTACATTTTTAGCCATTTGTTCTTTCGCCTGTGCCTTCACCAAACGTATCTCTCTCTTGGCTTCTTTCAGTTTCACCCTGTAGTCCTTTCTGCTCTCCTCTTCTTGGGTTTTTTTATATTTCATGAACGCCAACTCTTTCGCCTTTATTTTCTCAGCCACTAGGTTGGAGAACCATATCGGCTTCCTTTTCCTCTTGTTTTTATTGATTTTCTTCACATAAAGGTCCGTAGCCATTTTTATCGCTCCTTTCAGCTTAGACCACTGTCTTTCCACTTCTCTTATGTCCTCCCATCCTAACAGCTCTTTCTTCAGGTACTTTCCCATTGCATTAAAGTCCATACGTTTGAAATCTAGGACTTTAAGTATCGTGCAACCGCTCTCCACTTTAGCCGTTATATCAAACCAAACTGTTTGATGATCGCTACTACCCAGGTGAGCACCCACTCGAACATTAGAGATACTCTCTCCATTTGTGAGGACCAGATCCAATATCGCTTTTTCCCTTGTGGGTTCCGTCACCATTTGTCTGAGCAGAGCCTCTTGAAAGGCATCCACAATCTCCCTACTTCTTTCCGATTCCGCAGACGGAACATTCCAGTCCGCATACGGCAGGTTGAAATCTCCCAACAGCAGAACCTCCTCTTTCCTTCCAAACTTTTGGATATCCACAATCAGATCCTTATCAATTTGCTGCGATTGAGTCGGAGGTCTGTAGACTACACCCACATAGATAGAAGTTCCATCTTCTCTTTTCAGAGCAATCCATATCGCTTCTTCCTCTCCCCAGGTCCCTTGCATTTCGGTCGCTTGGATATTGATCTTTACATAGAGAGCTACTCCTCCACCTTTATGACCATCTCTATCCTTCCTAAAAAGATTATATCCCGGTATGTTTGCATCCCATCCATGTGATTCACTGAACCATGTCTCTGTGATAGCAACAATATCTAGATCTGCCTCTAATATCAGGGCTTGCAGATCATGAACTTTGTTGCTTAGACTGCGAGCATTTGTGGTCATCGCTTTCCAGCTATTTTTCAGTGATAATCTCCTTTTTCGTATGGATTTTTGTGTCGTTTCACTTTCCGTTGCAATACTAAGAAATGAGTTGCTGATATTGCTTATGTTGCAGCCTTTACTACTATCACATCTTTTCTTTTGCCGGGGGTGGTCTCTATAATTGTCCTTCGTACATACACCACCCCCACCTTCTAGTTTAAATGCCTAGAAAAATAATGTCTAAATTTCTCTGCAAGGTTTCTTTTTCCTGCTGTAGTAATATGTAGCCTATCAGTGCAATATAGCTTCTTGTCCTTCCATGTATTTCCCCATCCTCCTATGTACCTGAAGCCTTCTTGATGACACCAGGCTCTGAGCCATCTATTAAAGTCCTCTGTGTTTTTCACTCTTTGCACTCCTTTTCCATATGCAGGCAGTATTTCAGAAAAAGCTAAAGTCTTTACAAAAGGTTTCACGCCCTCACCAAGCTCCCGAAAAGCTTTCTGTGCTGCAAGTGTGGAGTTGTTGGCCAGGTCATTAGTTCCCAGATGGATGGATAACAACATCAGTGTTAAAATCCTTAGTTTCTTCCTTAATTATAATCAGTATTTGCCTGGAACTCCTGGTAGCTGAGGATCCTGGAAGACATTTCACTATTTTAGTCTCCTCGCCCTGTGTTCCAAGGTTAATGCCTCTGATGATGGAATCCCCCAACAGTAATAGTTTTCTGTTTTTGGCTTTTTTATTTGTACTTAGGGTGCGCTTGTTCTCTTGAGTTTCCTTCATTGGTTCCAGTCCCACCTCCCTTCTATTTTCCTGAGTATCGCAGTGCACTAGTGGAGCGAAGGAATTCTGTAGAGGTAATATAAGTGAAGGTGGATGTTTCTGTGTTACATGTCGCAGTCTTCCTGAGCCTACTGTGACCCATTTATTCCTGGGCTGTTTTATTCTTTGAGGTAGAGGTGGTAAGTTGGTATGATTTTGTGGAGTGATGGAAGCTGCTTTAATTGTATTCAATTCCTGTTTAAGTTTGCAGAGCTCCTCCTTAATACTGGCAAGTTGAAGACAGATGGGGCAAGCCTTAAGCCTCCAAATAGTATGTCTTGGAATTAAAGCACCATAGTGATTGCATAGAATAAAGGTCATCTTGATTGGTTGTGAAGTGACTTGATTGGTTGTGAAGTGACCAGAAATATAGGCTCTATACCACCTAAAACACAGTATTTTAAACAAAAGTACAGGTTCTATCAGTGCTACCCGAAAACACAGGATTTATAACAGGATTTTCCCTACTTTAGTCACCCTGAGCCACAGGCACCAGAAATATAGGCTCTATACCACCTAAAACACAGTATTTTAAACAAAAATGCAGGAAGAGGAAATAAGATTTAACAGAGGAAAGACAAGGATTTATTTTTTTGTGCTTTTTTATATTTTTTTTAGTAAGAAACAGGGAGGAGAAGAGAAATTAAGCAGATATAATGCTGAAAACCAGTCAAAAGGGAAGAATATGAAATGCTGAGTAACTTAGCTTTTAGATGTTTACAGGGCAGCCTTGTTCACAGCAATGTCCCAAAGATAATGCAATTAACCTTAGAAGTAAAACAGAGCCCCTCCCTTCCCCACCTAATCAGACACAATGGCTAAAAACTAGTGAGTCAGAAATATAGGCTCTATACCACCTAAAACACAGTATTTTAAACAAAAATGCAGGTTCTATCAGTGCTACCCTAAAACACAGGATTTATAACAGGATTTTCCCTACTTTAGTCACCCTGAGCCACAGGCACCAGAAATATAGGCTCTATACCACCTAAAACACAGTATTTTAAACAAAAATACAGGAAGAGGAAATAAGATTTAACAGAGGAAAGAGAAGGATTTATTTTTTTGTGCTTTTTTATATTTTTTTTTTAGTAAGAAACAGGGAAAAGAGAAATTAAGCAGATATAATGCTGAAAACCAGTGAAAAGAGCAGAATATGAAATGCTGAGTAACTTAGCTTTTAGATGTTTACAGGGCAGCCTTGTTCACAGCAATGTCCCAAAGATAATGCAATTAACCTTAGAAGTAAAACAGAGCCCCTCCCTTCCCCACCTAATCAGACACAATGGCTAAAAACTAGTGAGTCAGAAATATAGGCTCTATACCACCTAAAACACAGTATTTTAAACAAAATTGCAGGTTCTATCAGTGCTACCCGAAAACACAGGATTTATAACAGGATTTTCCCTACTTTAGTCACCCTGAGCCACAGGCACCAGAAATATAGGCTCTATACCACCTAAAACACAGTATTTTAAACAAAAATGCAGGAAGAGGAAATAAGATTTAACAGAGGAAAGAGAAGGATTTATTTTTTTGTGCTTTTTTATATTTTTTTTTAGTAAGAAACAGGGAGGAGAAGAGAAATTAAGCAGATATACCGTATTTTCGCAGATATAACGCGTGCGTTATACGCGTTTTTACGTACCGCGCATACCCTTCGCGCGTTATATGCCTGAGCGCGGTATACAAATTTTTTTTTACATATTTCACACCCCGCCCGACGCCCGATTCATCATCCGGAAGGACGCTCGCACCCCCACCCCGAAGGACCGCCGACTCCCCGACAATATCGGGCCAGGAGGGAGCCCAAACCCTCCTGGCCACGGCGACCCCCTACCCCCACCTCGCACTACATTACGGGCAGGAGGGATCCTAGGCCCTCCTGCCCTCGACGCAAACCCCCCTCCCCCCAACGACCGCCCCCCCCAAGAACCTCCGACCGCCCCCCCAGCCGACCCGCGATCCCCCTAGCGACCCCCACGACCCCCCCACCCCCCTTCCACGTACCTTTGGTAGTTGGCCAGACAGACGGGAGCCAAACCCGCCTGTCCGGCAGGCAGCCAACGAAGGAATGAGGCCGGATTGGCCCATCCATCCTAAAGCTCCGCCTACTGGTGGGGCCTAAGGCGCGTGGGCCAATCAGAATAGGCCCTGGAGCCTTAGGTCCCACCTGGGGGCGCGGCCTGAGGCACATGGGCCCAACCCGACCATGTGCCTCAGGCCACGCCCCCAGGTGGGACCTAAGGCTCCAGGGCCTATTCTGATTGGCCCACGCGCCTTAGGCCCCACCAGTAGGCGGAGCTTTAGGATGGATGGGCCAATCCGGCCTCATTCCTTCGTTGGCTGCCTGCCGGACAGGTGGGTTTGGCTCCCATCTGTCCGGCCAACTACCAAAGGTACGGGGAAAGGGGTGGGGGGGTCGTGGGGGTCGCCAGGGGGATCGCGGGTCGGCTGGGGGGGCGGTCGGAGGTTCTTGGGGGGGGCGGTCGTTGGGGGGGAGGGGGGTTTGCGTCGAGGGCAGGAGGGCCTGGGATCCCTCCTGCCCGTAATGTAGTGCGGGGTGGGGTTAGGGGGTCGCCGTGGCCAGGAGGATTTGGGATCCCTCCTGGCCCGATATTGTCGGGGAGTCGGCGGTCCTTCGGGGTGGGGGTGCGAGTGGTCCTGCCGAGGGGGGAGAAGAATCGGACATCGAGGGGGGCATCAGGCTTTCAGGATGGGGACAGACCTTCAAGGGGGGACAGGACTTCAAGGGGGGACAGGCAGACCTTCAAGGGGGACAGGCAGAACTTCAAGGGGGACAGGCAGACCTTCAAGGGGGGACAGGACCTCAAGGGGGACAGGCAGACCGAAGGGAGTGAAAAAGCCATAAAATAAACCCACTAGCGTGTCAATGTGTTGAGAGGAAGAGGTGGTCTGGGAAATTCTGCTGAGAAAACTCCGGGTCGGGACAGTGCACGGAAAGTCAGGGCGGGTGAACGGTGAGTCGGGGCAACCAGAGGAGAGTCGGGGAGGGCGAAAGGAGAGTCGGGGTGGCCAGAGGAGAGTCGGGCAGCATGCGCGGTATACCCATGAGCGCTGTATACAAAAGTTTCCGTACATACAAGTGTGGTTTCTGCGCGCTATACCCGTGTGCGCGTTTTACACGGGTGCGCGTTATATCCGCGAAAATACGGTAATGCTGAAAACCTGTGAAAAGAGCAGAATATGAAATGCTGAGTAACTTAGCTTTTAGAAGTTCACAGGGCAGCCTTGTTTCAGCAATGAAGTACATATCCTGCTCATTCACCCACCCCCTTTTCTAGTGTTGATTACTTCTTTGAAGCCTATGTATCCTGTCACCAGATATGGTTTGTACTTACGTCATCTGCTAATACCACTGACCCATGTTAAAAAAGTATAAAAGCTGGATGTACTAATAAAAGATTAGGCAATCTCTTTAGAACACTGTTATGCCTCCGCATATTACTGACATGTTCAGAATATTACTGATATGTATCCTCAAGTCTGCTTACCTGAACTCCTGACCTCCAAAGAACAGTAAGACCAGATGGTCTCTACAATAACCTTGCTTATTTGAGATCCTGACTTCCTTTATTTGAGTGACAACTGGATAGCATCAAAGAGACAATAAACTGCAACACCTCCTTGTGTATTTGAGATCCTGACCTCTTTGATCTCCACAGGACAGTAAACACCTCCTGGGTTACATCAAAAGGAAGGGGACAGTGACAAGTATCTGCTAACTTGACCTTTTTGACCTAGGAGTTGCCTAAACAGCATCAAAAGGACAGATGGAAAACCGGTCTCTATAACACCTTCTTGATTACATCAAAAGGACTGGCCAAGGGGGGGGGGGTAACTGAAATCTCTGGCATCCTGACTTCCTTTGTCTACGTGTTGCTCAAATGACATCAGTAAAGACAGATAGGACTCCTGGGTTACATCAAAATGAAAGGGAAACAGAACAGGTATCTGCTATCTTGACATCTTTTGACCTGGGTGTTGTCCAAACAACTTCAAAGGGACCGACCAGGGTGTGCCTGAATCAAAGGACGCTGTTTACTGCAGGACCAGCTGTTTATGCTTTTGAACTCAGCAGCTTATAAGGATGGAATTCTGCTCCTGAAATCAGAATCCAGTTTCATTGCAACAAAGGGACAGTCCTTTGGTCCACCCATCTATCTATTGCAGGGATTGCCAATGGTGAAGATGGTCGTTATATGGGGTCAAGGTGATGCTATTTTAACCTGAAAATCCAAGACGTCTCCAGGAACAGAATCCAAAAGAGGTCTAAAGGGGCAGTCTCCCGTGTACTACTCGCCTATCCATTGAGGGATTCCGAATGGTGAAGGGAGGGTTTACGTGAGATACGGCGATGCTATTTTATTCTTATATATATATAAGTATAATAAAGTGTTATTGTTTATGTTTGATATTGTCTGTGTGCTTTTCTGAGTGTCACTGATCATCCCACTTGTCAGAAATTAGTGGCGGAACAAATTGGTACCAGAAGTGGGGTAGATCATGTGGTCACAAAAGCATCAGATAAAACATGGGGTTGAGGAGCAGGCTCCCAATCCTTTTGAAAGTGGGGATCCACATGAATTATGTGCCTCCTTACAAAAGGTGAAAATCTCAAAAGGAGAAGAGCAAGAAGTAATTTCTAGACAAGGAAGGATGATTTTGTCAGACTGGAGGAATTTGCATGAAGCTAAACAGGAATTACAATTGAAATTAGAAGAGCTGGAAAAGAAAAGGTATAATCAACAGCATGCCATTACAATGCTACAATGTCAGAATAAGTTGTTAATGGATAAGGTAGAAACCTATCAAAATGTAACAGAAAAGTCAGCTATGCAATATGCACGATATAAATACAAGAAACGGAGGTGGAAAGTGAGTTACAGAAAAGTTAAAATCTTAATTTATCATCTGCCGAATGATTGGAATCCAAACAAACGGGATGGGAATATTTGGGATTCAAATTCTAATAACAGTGAGGAGGATATATGTGTTAAAGGAGAACAGGCAGAAAGTTTAGAAGCAGAGCCTGTGAGGAGACAAAGATTATAGGGAAATCTGCAAACAGGAGAAAATCTAACTAGAGATAATGTTAGGGAGGATGTTACTCCACATGAAATCATGGATATGATGGCACGCTTTACACAGCAGCCTGGGGAACCACTAATACAGTGGGTAGTTCAGGTGCAGGAGCTGGGCGCAGCAGGGATTATGTTAGATACCACAGATGCCCCTAAATTTGTTCAAATTAGTCAAGAAGTAGCAGTGCAACATGCGTTGCGGGAGGATCCTTATCCTGAAAAAATTGCCCAATGGTCTTTATTAGAGATAATTAGTAGGGGTGTCACGAGGCGATATCCACTTGAATCTGATTGGCCCTCAAATGATAAGATTTGGTATACATTAAAAGATGCTCAAATGAGAATTAAGGAGGAGTCTATGAAGGCAGCCTTAGTAATAGGTCACGCTGGCATATATATGTCATTACCTTTTACTGAGTCAATGAGAAATAAAATTATTAAGTATGCTGCACCGGCATACAAACAGGTAATGATAACTTTGTTGATCAATCAAATAGAGAGGACTATTTTGGAAGCCTTAGAAGCGGTCCGACAGTTAGGAGATCGGGGGGACTGGGGACCTCAAAATACTTTCGATAAAAAGAGGGAAGGACAAGCCAATTCAAACAGGGCTAATCGAGTATCCCGAAGGGATATGTTTTTGGCATTAATAAAAGATGGGGTAAAGAGGGAAGACATAGATGGGAAAGATACAGGGACTTTATGGAAAATGTACAAAAGTAGAGGATTAGGAAAGAAATCTATGTCTCAAGCCCAAGTAAGCAAGAGTGAGGATATGCCGGTGCCAACTGCTCCTCCTGAGGAAACTGCTTCCACTCTTTATCCTGATCTAAAAGGGTGGAAGTGGTGGGAGGATCAATGATGTGAATGTCAAACCTCAGTGTCTGCCTGTAGAGATAAATATTTAGTGGAAATCTGGGGAGCAAAAGGTACAAGCTGTAGTGGACACTGGGGTGTAGGAATATAAATATCAGGATTGGGGGGAAAATTATACAAGCAGGAAGAAAAAAAAAATAAATTTTTTTACAAATTTTAAAATTGGACAATTACCAATTTGGGAATATACTGTATTAATCTATGGGATTCCTTAAAATATAATAGGGCTAGATATCCTATAAGGGTTAACATTACAGCTTAAACATGAACCAATGCTTTTTTTTTTTTTACTATTCCTATAGTGGAGCAATGTCCAGAACAATTTGCATTCACTTGGCAAGGGAGGCAATATACATATACCAGACTACCACAAAAATACTTACATAGTCCCACTTTCTATCACAAGATTACAGCAGAAAGTGGGTAAAAGGATGCCGAGAGGTGATAGAGAAAGCTAAACTTCCCTTCTCCCCAAAGTAAAAAACAGACTTGGGCCTTTTTGGATTTTGGAGGCAACATATTTCACATCTGGGGTAACATATGGGGTAGGTTGGACAATAAAAAAAGTAGAAATATTGCTAAGTGACCTTTATAATGAATAAAGTTTTGTTAGATAGTATAAGGAAGTTGCACTCCAAGTAATTTTGCAAATGTGTCTTTTACCTCAAACACTAACATTGTGAACCACTGTACCTGCACGTAAACTTCTCTTGTATATTTTATAGATTAATACTTCCCTGCTTGCATTCTCTTACGATTGTGTGACAGAGCTTTGAAATAGAAGAAAAATAGAAAAGAAGACCAGTAAAACTATATGGAGCAATTAACTTAAGTTTCTATCTCTCTTTCTTTTAGAAGCTTAGTATCCAGATATGGTCAGGAGAACCAATCTCACTGTGCCATCTTTAAAATACGTCCAGCACTGTGACCTGATAGTGGGAATCCAATGGATACCACATTTGTTTGTGACTCTTTTGATTAATAGTGTGCTTATTTACAGATTAAATTCAACCCTGAATCATTACCGATGGAAGAAAGCATGCCGGAGCTCTGTGTTTGTCTGTTTCTGTTATGTGTTGTCTGTTTTAGCTTATGGGGTACCCCAACATTTCACATTGGCCATTTCCAGAGTTTATTCCACCCCTTCTATTAGTCCAAATGGTACCATTTCCCTTTCCAAAAAAGATTCCCCCACTTACAAGAAAGTATCTTATAAAAACCATGCTCACAATGATTTTATGCTATGGCTCACAGGTAATCGAGGCCAGCAGCGTGCCAGATTTTAGGAATAAAGGGGACGCCCATGTGGGATCCCTACGTGGGTCAGGGCAAAGGGTCTATAGAGTGGGCAGACTTGATGGGCCCTGGCCCTTTTCTGCCGTCATCTTTCTATGTTTCTATACAGCCCAATGATAATTTAGTTAGGGGTTATATTATAAAAGGATATCTGAAGAGAAATAATTAGAAAGCTTTATACCTGGTAAAATGGTGTTCATTGGTATTTGATATTTGCTAAATAAAATAAAAAATGGTCTCTCTTTATTTAACTTACCAGGTATAAACAGTGCAGTGCACATCTCTGACATAAGTTATTTTGGTATCACATTCTGTACGTGTGTATGGTCTCTCTTAAATGACATAATAATTATGTCCAGAACATAAAAAGGTGTATTTTCTGAATGTCCTACAGAAGACCTTTAAGTGCATTAGTATTGTTTCTCTCATCTCACACAAATACTACTTTACACACAAGTATTGTGTCACATGTTCTCACCTTCTGTACATAAAGTGGTTTTTCTCCTTTTTCTCTTATCTTCTCTTTTACCACTAGGGGTGTTTATTGTAACTAAAGCATTGAAGCTAAACAGTCATGAGGAAATATTTTCCTTGAAAAATCACGTACTGGGAAATGTTATTTCATATAGACTTTCATCCTTTTGTGATAAAATTGGTCAGCTCTGCTCTCTCATTCTGATGATTTGGTTAACATGCTGGGTTAAGAGAAAATTTCACCAGATCGAGAAGATGATGACACGCAACCAGACATACAGTACCATGAAGCTATTATGTGGCACCGACTTGGGAATAGAAGTGAGCCTATATCCTGCCACTTCACATTAGGGCTGGTCTCTGGGGGCGGTGCTCGTGAATCTTACATGAGTGAAGGCATGTGAGTGGCATAGCAAGCCTATTGAAACTGGAGCATAGCCAGACCCTAACCAAAGCTGCTAAGAAAAACAGGATACCAGATAACTGCAGTGATCGATGGTGACTATGAAGCTACCCTAAATGTATGTAAGCCATGAGTAAGAGCACAAATATAATATTAATAAGATTATTAATTTCCATGATTCCCTATACGTGATACTTTCAAGTAAAATGCCTAATTAGCAAGAAATATTAGGGAATACAAGAATACCAGGTTTAGAACATAAGGAAATAATTTATGAAGGGAAAAATAATTTTCCCATTTTACCTTTGCTTAAATGTAGAATAAATACTATTGTTTCTGAAATACTGGCTGGCAAACAAGCATATTTTGGCTCCAGAGTAGCAGATGTATTTAGATGGGAAGGTGAATGGGTGCCAAATACTGTACATAATTATGAACTATCGCTACGACATGATCAGTTAATGTTACATGTCGTTAATGATATCACAAAGAATTAACTTTATCGCATTGATTTAAAACCATATCACATTCTGTACGCTTAGATAGAAAATGGTGTAATTTTGAAATGAAACAATGTGTCCTTTTACGGGAATGCCTTTGACATTGGGACCCCAATTATGGTTTCCCCTTTTTCATGGGCAACAAATAGATGAACAAAATAAAACAAACGTGTCATTCTATGAACCATGTTCTTTATAAAAATGTTTTTGTTGCTAGCAGTTTTGTTAAACTTGTGATTCATGCTATTCAAGCTCCCTTTTCAGTATGTGTATAGCAAATGTAAATATTAATTTTTCTTTTACCGATGTATTTTATTGCCATCTATAAAGAAAGCCATGCAAAATAATTGTGAAATACAGACTTGAGTATCCAAGGGTGGAATGTTATGCCTTCGCATATTACTGACATGTTCAGAATATTACTGATATGTATCCTCAAGTCTGCTTACCTGAACTCCTGACCTCCAAAGAACAGTAAGACCAGATGGTCTCTACAATAACCTTGCTTATTTGAGATCCTGACTTCCTTTATTTGAGTGACAACTGGATAGCATCAAAGAGACAATAAACTGCAACACCTCCTTGTGTATTTGAGATCCTGACCTCTTTGATCTCCACAGGACAGTAAACACCTCCTGGGTTACATCAAAAGGAAGGGGACAGTGACAAGTATCTGCTAACTTGACCTTTTTGACCTAGGAGTTGCCTAAACAGCATCAAAAGGACAGATGGAAAACCGGTCTCTATAACACCTTCTTGATTACATCAAAAGGACTGGCCAAGGGGGGGGGGTAACTGAAATCTCTGGCATCCTGACTTCCTTTGTCTACGTGTTGCTCAAATGACATCAGTAAAGACAGATAGGACTCCTGGGTTACATCAAAAGGAAAGGGAAACAGAACAGGTATCTGCTATCTTGACATCTTTTGACCTGGGTGTTGTCCAAACAACTTCAAAGGGACCGACCAGGGTGTGCCTGAATCAAAGGATGCTGTTTACTGCAGGACCAGCTGTTTATGCTTTTGAACTCAGCAGCTTATAAGGACGGAATTCTGCTCCTGAAATCAGAATCCAGTTTTCGTTGCAACAAAGGGACAGTCCTTTGGTCCACCCATCTATCTATTGCAGGGATTCCCAATGGTGAAGATGGTCGTTATATGGGGTCAAGGTGATGCTATTTTAACCTGAGAATCCAAGACGTCTCCAGGAACAGAATCCAAAAGAGGTCTAAAGGGGCAGTCTCCTGTGTCCTACTCGCCTATCCATTGAGGGATTACGAATGGTGAAGGGAGGGTTTACGTGAGATACGGTGATGCTATTTTATTCTTATATATACCGTATTTGCCGGCGTATAAGACGACTTTTCAGTACCTTAAAATCCTCCCCAAAGTCGGGGGTCGTCTTATACGCCGGGTACTTTTTACATGCCCTTACTTTACATGCCCTAACATCTCCTTCCTTACCTCCTTACGGTGCTTACGGTACTAGTAAACCTGCCGGGACATCAGCGGGGCCATGGCGGGACATCAGTGTGACAAGGGTGCCATCTCCTTCATCCTGCGCAGCGGGAAGCAGCGGCGCTCTGGCCCCACCCCTTTTCTCTTTACTACGTCTCTCGCACATGCGGCCGTGTGTGGAGTCTAGCCCTTAAGGAAGTTGCGGGGGCGAACAGGAGGCTTTTGAAGGCTTTTAAAGGGAAACTGTCATGCCAGCAAACTTGCTAGGGACTTGCCCAGCACTTGCTCTCTCCCTCTATGTGTTATCTTCATTCTATCATTGACAGTTTCAGTTTGGTTAACAGTTTAGAAAACAAATAGCATGGCAGCTCCCATGGGTTTATTGTTCTATTCAGCTTTAGTGAATTAATTAAAATTGTTGAAATAAATTCTGATGTTCTTTTAAGTTTTATTTGTTGTGCAGAAGGTGTGCGGAAGAAGGGGTAGTCTTATATGGCGAGTATATAACAAACTCTATATTTTAACTGTAAAAGTTGGGGGGTCGTCTTATACGCCCAGTCGTCTTATACGCCGGCAAATACGGTATATAAGTATAATAAAGTGTTATTGTTTATGTTTGATATTGTCTGTGTGCTTTTCTGAGTGTCACTGATCATCCCACGTGTCAGAAATTAGTGGCGGA
The DNA here is from genome assembly GCF_902459505.1 of Geotrypetes seraphini. Classification (NCBI taxonomy): domain Eukaryota; kingdom Metazoa; phylum Chordata; class Amphibia; order Gymnophiona; family Dermophiidae; genus Geotrypetes; species Geotrypetes seraphini. Next base: position 110,762,536 of record NC_047092.1, on the reverse strand, counting down.
ACAAACACTGTCTACGTATCTTTTCTCTCTAAGGAGAATGCCTCTGGGATGGGCTGGACATTACCAATATTTTGTGAGTATTTCTGAATTTTGAATTCTGTTCTTTAATACTCACTGGTATTGGCGTCCTGTTCCAACCCTTTATTTATATTGTAGGGTTTTTGGGAAACCCGCCGCGGTTATTGTTCTTTGGGAAGGACAATATTAATGTGGAGTTTTCGGTAAGCTCCCGCCGCGAAAATAAGCAGCTGCCATTCTTTTGAGAAGAATGAAATTAAGAATGAAATTATTTATATAAACGCCTGCCCACCTCTGCCGTCTGTACCACTCTTTGCATGCGCTTTTCTCTTCTATCGCTTAGATAAGATTTTATAGAGTATAAGATTATATTGTATATTATTAATGTACCTCACTTATAAGGTAAGGTAAGTAAAAATTTCTGCATTGTTATATTGTTTTTGTTATTGCAAAAATTCTTGCATTGTGATATTGTTTTTGTTATGGGTCATAAAGGCACTTAGGATTCTTCCCCTCCTAGACAGATGAGACTTTGTTTGCTTCAGTAATAATAATAATAATGGTAATAACTTTATTCTTCTATACCGCCACAATCTTGCGACTTCTAGGCGGTTTACATTCAAGAGAGCTGGACATTCAGCGATTTACAATATGTGGAGGGAGTACAGAGACTATTAGGAATCAAAATTACAAAATATAATGTTTGCTAAGAATTTCGGAGCGGACCTGTAAAGAAAAATCGCAGCTTTCCTGAAAAAAGGGAAAAAATTACAATATACAGTTTGTTTAGAGATTCAGAAACAGCAAGAATTAGGATTTCAGAGAGCATTGTGAAAAGAAACAGAGTACTTGGTGAGGTTCTGTTTGGGTGATGTATCTGTCGAATAGGGTAGTTTTTATGAGTTTTCTAAAAGGCATTGTAGGTCAGTTTGGCTTTATTAATGTAACTGTCTAGCCAATGTTGTTGTTTATTTGCTTGGAGCATGAAGGTTCTGTCCAGAAAGGTTTTGTATTTACAATTGGTTATGCTTGGGTATGCAAAAAGATAGCTGTTTCTGGTTTGTCTTATTGGGTTGTAGAATACAAAGTGTGTTTGCAGGTACGTAGGAGCTAGTCCCCAAACTAGCTTGAAACATATGCAGGAGAACTTGAATAATATTCTTGCCTCGACTGACAGCCAGTGCAGTGGTTTGTGGTGGGAGGGTGACATGGTCATTCTTTCTTAATCCATATATCAAGCGGACAGCTGAGTTCTGAATGATACCCAAATAAACGATATTACAATAGTCCAGGGTAGAAAGCACTAGTGATTGCACTAGTAATCTAAACGATAGTGGATCGAAGTATTTTTTGATGGTCTTTAATCTCCATAACATCATGAAACATTTTTTTGCCACTATATTCGTGTGTTCAATCATAGTGAGGTGTGTGTCCAATGTGACTCCCAATATTTTTATTGTGTTGGTAATTGGGTAATCATGGTCTTTTATATGTAGCGTTGAATTGGTAATTTTATCCGTTGGGCTTGCAAGGAAGATTTTTGTTTTTTTTCTGTGTTAAGTTTCAGTTCGAAGTTGCTTGTCCAATGTTCTATTTCGGTCATTATATGAGTAATGTATTTTGAGGTTTCATTTGTTATGCTGTTCACTGGGATTAGGATGGAGATGTTGTCTGCATATATGTAATAGATCAGGTTTAGTTTTTGCAGTAAGTGTCCTAGAGATGATATATAAATGTTGAATAGGATAGGTGAACCTTGTAAAGCTTATGTTGCCCATGTGTGTGACACTCTCCCTCCAGCTAACATCTCCCTGTGTCACCAGTCCTGAATTTTGATAGCTGTATTCAGTTTAAGATTTTTTTCTTCGCAGCTTGTACACAAGAACTGTTTCTTGTCTCCCTCTCGAAAGTAAAATAGTTTGACTCTGACTCATGTCTTAAGTTCCTTCTTTGGCTGCTACCCTTTTGCCAAAGAAGGAAACTTCTGCCGTTTCTTGTGCTGTGTTTCCGGAAAGAAAAAATTCCGGTTTAGGTTTCAGGTTTGTTTGGGGATTTGATATAGCGCCTTGTCAAGGTTCAGAGCGGTTTTACATAATATATAAAAACAAAGAGTAGAAAGACATACATTAAAAAAACAAATTATAATTATTAAAACAGACAGACACATAGACGAACATTAACTTACTAAAACAAAATGAAAAAGGGTAGAAATGCATTTGTGTAATGAAAAAGAGAGGGAGAAGGATCAAAACAAAAGGTAGGGAACAAAAAAAATAAATAATCTAGCACTTTGTAGAAAAGATATTAGTACGCATGGTGCCAATGTGTCTTAAAGAGGGAATGGATAACAGATTTTGATAAGAAGAATGTAATGTGTGATGGAGGTTGTGGGGGATTAATAACCTGTTGATGAAATCAGGTAGACCGGAAGTTATGGTTTTATGTATCAGTAACATTATTTTATAAGTAAATCGATGATCTATGGGAAGCCAATGGGAGTTAATCAAAAGTGGTGTGACATGATCAAATTTTCAAGCTTTTAAGTTGAAATGATTTTAATGGCAATATTTTGAATAATTTGTAGGCGTTATCTTTCTTTCTTAGTGATGCCTTTATATAATGCATTGCAACAGGATCGAGATACAATGCAGATAGAATTGGAAAGAGTAAAAAGTGATTTGACAGCCAGAAAAAAAAACAGTGTTAGTGCATAGGGATGTCCTGACTTTCTGTATCTAAATACCAAGGTCACTCAAACCTTCACAGCCCTGCCGGACTCCTATCACTTTCCTGTGGACTCACTTTTGGAGACGCAGGATAAGGGAAAGAAGTCAGACTCAAAATTCAGCTTGAGGTATGTGGCACCTTTGATATTGGACACTTGCAACCGCCCCAATGTTAATACTACTAAAGAGGGTCAGGATAAATTAACTTTAATTAATAAAGGGGCCAGAATCAGTTTTACAGATAGAGCAAAAAAAAATATGGAAATTTGTGAGATTCAAGTTTCAAGTTTATTTTTAACTTATTGAATAGCTTAATTTAATTTGCTAAGCGATTTACAAATAAAAACAAAAGGTATACACATAAGCTTATTTATAATAAATTACATGAGTCTGACATTTTGACATACAAACTAACAAATACATAAGGAAAAAAGGGCAGAACTACAATTGTATTAATAAAGCACAAAAGAAGACATGAATGGTGAAAACAATAGGAATGGGGAATAAACAAATTAAAGGCGTCTTTAAAAAGGAAGCTCTTCAGATTGCCTTTAAAATGGTTTAGGTCATTTTCTTCTCTTAAATGCTGAGGTAAGGTGTTCCATAATTGTGGGGCCATTACAGAGAAGATATCATGACGACGAGTTCCGATAACTTTCAGTGATGGAATTGTTAAGAGTTTTTGATTAATGGACCTTAAAGAACATGATATACTATGGGGAATAAGTAGTTATTAACGAATTGGGGTTTGTTCAAAGACAGTGTTTTAAAAACTAAAAGTAGGATTTTAAAGGTAATGTGATGAGCAACAGGAATCCTAACCACTACGCAACACTCTCCTACGCTTTGAGATCTCTAAGCCTCGGGAAATCCTGCATTATCAGGGCCATCTACCCACCTGGGGACCGCGTCTGTCCGCTTGTGGAAGAAGGGGTCGTGGATTTCGTAGGGGGCAGGCCCCTGCCTCCGATCGAGGTGGTAATAATCCATCCAGAAGTACTGGATGTTTTAATTGTGGAGACCCTGGTCACTGGCTTAATCAATGCCCATCTGGCCGGTGCCCAAAGCCGCCCTTCGGACGGACTTTGGTGCAAAGAGGGGAAACCCTGTATACCAGCTGCCCTTGTTATTGTTGACATGTTCTCCCGATAACCTGAAGTTTTTTCCCTACTACAAATGAAACTGCTCAGACTATGGTGAACATTTTACTTCGCGAAATCATCCCTAGGTGGGGATGTCCCACACACATCAACTCAGATAATGGCCCTGCTTTCACTGCCAGAGTATGCAAAGATTTAGCTATTGCACTCCGCATTGAGTGGAAATTTCATCTCCCATATCACCCACAGAGTTCTGGTATTGTCAAACGCATGAACAGGACTATTAAAGACAAAATCTGGAAAGCCACAGCTGGCACATTTGTGAATTGGAAAAAATCCCTTCCTATTGTTTTAGCTAAAATTAGGATGTTACAAAATTAAAATGTTTTTTTCTTTTCTTTTTCTTAGCAGCAGTTCGGATATATACATAGCCATCCCAGTTTTGGCACAAGGATATTTCTGGTGTTTTCCAGGGATCCTCTTTGTCACTGCAGAGATAAAGACGATCCAAAGAGACATTAGCTTTTCTAAATATGAGATGGTTATGATATGCATTATTTGTCCATATACTTTACTCATGTGTTCATCTTTGTTTTGTTTTTCTATAACAATGTGTTTATTTCCAGAGATAAGTTCAGCTCTGAACACTTGACCGATGGAAGAATAGTTTCAAACCTAGAGCTATGTGTTTTGTGTGTGCCATGTGGTCTGTGTTTTGTCTACTTGTTTAGTTTGAGGGGTACCCCAGGATACATAACATTGGCCATTTCTAGAGCTAGCTCTTCTCCCACTTTTTACTAGCCCAAATGCACAATGTTCTTTTTTCCCTATAGTTTGCATATGCTAAATGTAGCTTAGTTAGGGGTTATATTTTTAAGAAAAGGTTTTACTCTATATCTATACAGTGTTTATTCTATGGTGCTCACTAGATATGAACCATTCAGTACACATTTCTGACATAATTTTTTTAAATACATTCAATACAGAATTATGGTCTCTCTGAATTGCCATAATGGTTATATGCAGCACACAAAAACATATTTTTTTGGAATGTCTGATTAAGAACCTTAAGTACCTGCATATTGTCTCTCTTTTGCCATAACTATACCAAGTAAATGCATTAATATTGTCACATGTTGCCACATTCAGTACAGGCAACCTGGTTTCTCTCTCTCTACATTCAGTACAGGCAACATGGTTTCTCTCCCATTTTCTATCTCTTATTTGGATCACACTTAAGTACAGCTGCTGAATGATATCTGGACTCTTTTCAAGTCGGTGTATCTCTCTCCTGTATGTACAGACATCATTTAAAGATCCTGTGCAGACATCGTTTCATCCCTTTAAAGAGACTGTAATTTCACCACTTTAAAGAGACTGTAATTCATCTTCCTGCACCCTGACTGCAAAGACTTTTCCACACTTGCTGTACACAATGTTTCCTGTTCGCTGATCTATGGATTCATGATAGCCACTTTCCTAAGAACGCTTTGCTGTACATTTCAAATTATTTACTGCTATGGACATTCCAGACTTTATTTCATATGCTGTACATCTACTGCCTCTTGGTATGGGCAATGAAACATTTCATAAGCTGCTGAACTTTATTGAACAACTTAAGAAAACCTCCAAAGAAGTGAATCATACTATCACTTTTGAAAATGGATAGATTGCACAAAATTTGCTCCGAGATGCTCATGTCTCAAGTTTGGGAACTTTTCTTTGAGTATTCGCCCACTGCAAACCACGTATTTAATGTTTTAATTCACCCTATCGTTATCTTAACTATTCTACAAATTTTGCTATGTATTGTTATGATTCTCCTTTGCTGTAGAATGAAACACGTGTACATTTCTTTTCTCACAAGGTTCCTTCTAGCTTTTAAGGCAGTTATACATGAATTTCCAGTATCTTCTCTGACATTTGGCTAATTTGGTTATAATTTGGTTTTAATTTGGCCTATATTTGGCTCTTATGACATCTTTTTACCTTTTATGCCCAAACCTCCTGAGAAAGCTTCCTGCATCCCTTATGCACCGTTCATTCGCTCAACGACGGGTAAGATATAGATACGACCTATGCAACCTAAGACAGAGGTTTGAACTCATAATGGGAATTGTTTATCTTCATAGCTTGGAGATTCTGCAGGACAGGGGACGTGCTGATATACTGTTGAAGATAAGCGAGACAAGAAATGCAGACTGGCTAAGGGTACCACAAGTTTGCTTTCATTTCAAAGAATACGGGAGATGTCAGCATAGCTGTTGCTGGCGTTCAGCATTTTCGGTTGGCATAGCTGGTGTCAGCCAAGGCCTATGGGAAATTATATCAATCTGACTCTGGCATGGGAATGCAGATAGACCCTGAGGGCAGGAAGAAGGTTTCAAGTAGTCCTGATTAAATCATTATTAGCTAAAAGGTGTTAATGTCTCATTAAGAGGGTGCTTAGGACAATGGGTCCAGGTGCACAGATAACTAAGATTAATCAGAAACTATTGTCAGAGGCATACTGGAAATTACATTTAACTACAGCCTAGTGTTCTTTTTTGGAAATTATAGGTATGCTTCACTGTTGCAGCATCAGATTTTGCTTTAGGTGATATTTACTGGCTCTGTGGAGACCTTCGGCTCCGTGTTAAACTACCCAGCCAGTAGATAGGTCAGTGCGCTTTAGTTATACATAGATGAGATAGGGGTCCCAAATGAATTCAAGGCCCGAGACCAGGTTAAGGCTGGGTTTGAGTCCCTTATTCCCCTTATTACTATCAATAAGAATGTTGATTGGATTAATTACATTTATTATAATCAGCAACGTTTTGTGAATTACTCTAGGGACGCTTTGCAAGGTATTGCTGGTCGGTTAGGCCCCACTTCTCAGATGGCTTTCCAAAATCGCATGGCCCTGGATATGATCCTTGCAGAGAAGGGGGGTGTCTGTAAAATTCTCCCCAGTACTTTATCCTGTTGCACCTTTATTCCTGACAATGCAGGTCCCACGGGTAAGGTTACTATGGCCATTAACTTAAACGTAATTCTGGTTTATCTAATCTTTGGGATCTGTATTTTAGTTGGATGCAGGGGTGGGTGAAAGACCTTCTTATTGTTATAATCTTTATTATTATCTGCACTCTTGTTGCTTATGTAATTTTTAGACTGTTCCTGCGCTGTTTGACTCATATTACAGCCCCTAAAACCCCTCCTCAAGAGACATATCTAGAATATCTCCCCTTCCACGCTCATGCTGTGCATTTATGACATCATTTTCATGACGTAAGAGGGGATTGAAAGGACACATTTGAAAGGATAAGTTTTCTGTCTCTGTCTATGCTGGAAGTAATCAAATGCAGAATGTTCGTGTTTACTCTCTTGATGGTTTGGGAAAAGGTCATTTAATCTGTTTGAGACAATAGAGATTCGACCCCCCCACTGCCATGTACCGGTTGAGAGTGATAAGGGAAGCTTTTAACACCTTTTGATTTAAACAATGAAGTACATATCCTGCTCATTCACCCACCCCCCTTTTCTAGTGTTGATTACTTCTTTGAAGCCTATGTATCCTGTCACCAGATATGGTTTGTACTTGCATCATCTGCTAATACCACTGACCCATGTACTAATAAAAGATTAGGCAATCTCTTTAGAACACTGTCTACGTATCTTTTCTCTCTAAGGAGAATGCCTCCGGATATCCGTACCCAGATGACAGGGTGTTTGCAGGGCAGTTTCGGGACCAAGAAATGGACCATGTGGTAGATTCAAAAAAGTGCATGAAAAATTAGGTGTTAAAATTATGGGCCCTAAGCACTAATTCTATGACAGCAATAAGACACAAAATTTCCAATATACAATAAAGCATAAGCTGGCATGTGCCTGCCTAATTTTAGACACAAGCACTTACGCCATGTCTAAGGCTAATATAAATGATCACAGCTGAAGATGGCAGTTGTGTACCATAGGATTCTATAACTTCTGTAACCCCTTTGTTGTAGATGTGAGCTAGGCAATGGAAGATTAGGCAGCAACTCTACTACCACTAGGCCACTCCTCACCTCCAGAAGTTGGATGTGTGAATGTGAACCAATTAGGCAAAAACTTAGTAGCCAGCTTTTGAAAATGATTGGATGTGCTCAACTCATAACTCACAATAAACTTCCCCTCATCCAGCAAAGAAAAAAACAAAATACAGTACATCTGGTAGTGAGTGACCAACCTGTTTCTAAATGTCAAGAGTAGGTATTAAAAGTTGTCCTCCACTCTCTCCTCCCCCTCGCAGTTTGTCAGCATCATACTTTTCTCCAACCAGTCCCTCTCTTCCCTCAGCCCATCTACACCACACCCTATTCCCACAATCTTTCATTTCTCCTAATTTCTTCTTCCCCCTCACTTCTCCTGTTTCCCCCCCTCTCCCCCAATTCACCTTGCATTGGTACGTAACAGAGCAGTCCCAGAGAGTCAAGATGGGGCTGATACACCTGCTGCCAAAATAGAGGCACCAAAAACAGCATCCTGCTTGGCCTCCACATCGATCCTATAAAACTTGGTGAGCGCATGCAAAGAGGACCAGGTAGAGGCTCAGCAAATCTCCTCCAAAGAGATCGCCCAAGAGGACAAAATGCCTCTGGTAGAATGAGTCCTCACCGTGAGGGGGGCTTGGGGGGGGGGCTTCTTTCCAGCTGCTAAGTAAGTAGAGGAAGTGGCCATATGGATCCATCTGGAAATGGTAGCCTTGGAAGCTGACTTGCCCTTTCGGGCAGGACCTGCCAGAACAAAGAGATGGTTGGAGAGATGAAAATCATTTGTAACCTCCAGGATCTTGTGCATGTTCAGGGATCGCAACACCCAGTCCTGATTCCTCAAACCGAAGGACACAAAAGCAGGAAGCCGGATTTCCTGATTAACGTGGAAAGTTGAGACCATTTTCGGAAGGAGGGAACAGTGTGCAGCACCATGCCGGAATTCGTAATATGCAGAAAGGGATTCCGGCAGGATAGAGGCTGAAGCTTGAAAACCCTGTGGGCAGACGCAATGGCCACCAGAAAGATGGTCTTTGCTGTAAGATCTATTAAAGATGCCCACTCCAGGTGCTCATAATGTGAACGAGCCAAAGACTGGAGAACCAGGTAAAGGCTCCAGAATGGACAGGGTAACTGCAGTGGGGGCCAAAGCCTCAAGGCATCCTGCTAAAACCATGACATCTGGATAAGAGGCTAGGGAGCCCCATAGGGGATTAGGGCTGAGATAAAAAGACCTGCAATCTGAACTCAAAAAGCAGCCACAGCAAGGCCCTTTGCCAGGTCATCCTGAAGGAATTCCAGGATCTGGGGAACCGATGGTACATACGGATCTTTATGCCTCTAGAACACCATGCCCGATAATATCTTCAACCCTTCGCTTAGGCAGCTACTGTGGACTTCTTGCTGCGGAGGAGAGTGGCAACTATGGCTTAAAAATAGCCGCTCCTAAGGCCGCATTCAATAGCTAGGCTGTAAGATCAAAGCAGTCCGGATCCTGCAGCACAATCGGGCCCTGCATGAGGATACGAGGATGACATGGAAACTGAAGCCCCTGCTCCTGCTGGAGCCAAACCAGGTCGGTACACCACAGGTACCTCAGCCAGTTGGGTGCAAAAAGGACCACCGGTCCCCAGTGGGTCATTATCCTTCTCAATAGACGCCCAATCCTGGGCCATTGAGGGAAGACATACAGGAGACCTTCACATTGCCAAGGCTAGACCAGAGTATCCAGGCTTTCTCTCCTACAAGCGCACGGAGAAAAGAGAGGCAAAAGTAGAATATAGGACCAAGTCTACAGCGGTCAAAATGGCAGTTAGGGAGGCAAAACTTCGAGTGGAAGAAATTCTGGCAAAAAACATTAAAAAGGGGGACAAATCCTTCTTCAGGTATATTAGTGACAGAAAAAGGAACACAGGCAGGATAGTACGCCTTAGAAGACCGGACGGAAGTTACGTGGAAGCAGATTCCGATAAAGCCGAACTACTAAATGAATACTTCTGCTCAGTCTTCACCTGTGAGGCACCGGGACACGGTCCCCAGTTGAAGGCAACACAAAGCACAGAAGACCCATTTCAGAATTTTGAGTTCACACCAGGTGAAGTTTACAGTGAACTGGCAAGACTCAAGGTGAACAAAGCCATGGGACAAGACAATTTGCACCCAAGAATGCTCAGAGAATTGAGCGATGTCCTGGCGAAACCGTTGGCTGAGCTATTCAATCTCTCCCTAAGTAAGGGGAAAGTTCCCCTGGACTGGAAATTAGCTAATGTCGTTCCTCTGCATAAAAAGGGTTGCAGGGCAGAGGCTGCGAATTATAGACCGGCGAGTCTCACATCAATAGTGTGCAAACTCATGGAAACACTAATTAAAAGCAAATTGGACACGATCTTGAATGAAGGGAATCTTCGGGATCCCAGTCAGCATGGATTCACCAAGGGTAGGTCTTGCCAATCCAATCTCATCAGCTTCTTTGACTGGGTAACAAGAAAGTTGGACTTGGGAGAGTCTTTGGACGTCGTGTACCTGGACTTCAGGAAAGCTTTTGACAGTGTCCCACACCGCAGGCTGCTATGCAAAATGGAATCGATGGGGTTAGGAGAGACACTAACTGCATGGGTCAATGATTGGCTGAGTGGCAGACTTCAGAGGGTGGTGGTTAATGGTACCCTCTCTAAAACATCGGAGGTGACCAGTGGAGTACCGCAGGGCTCGGTCCTGGGTCCACTCCTTTTCAACATATTCATAGGGGAACTGACTCAAGGGCTTCAAGGTAAAATAACACTATTCGCCGATGACGCCAAACTATGTAATATAGTAAGTGAATGCAGTTTACAGAATTATATGGCGCAGGACCTGCTTACATTGGAAAGTTGGTCCTCAACCTGGCAGCTAGGCTTCAATGCTAAGAAATGTAAGGTCATGCACCTCGGAAGCGGAAATCCATGCAGGACGTACTTCTTGAACGGAGAAACTTTAACTAGGACTTCAGCAGAACGAGATTTAGGAGTAATCATCAGTGCAGACATGAAAACTGCCAATCAAGTGGAGAAGGCTTCATCTAAGGCAAGGCAGATATTGGGTTGTATCAATAGAAGTTTCGTCAGCCGAAAGCCTGAAGTCATAATGCCGTTGTACAGGGCCATGGTGAGACCTCATCTGGAGTACTGTGTGCAATTCTGGAGGCCACATTACAGTAAAGATGTGCGCAGAATTGAATCAGTTCAACGGACGGCCACCAGGATGATCTCGGGGCTCAAGGGTCTCTCATACGAAGAGAGACTGAACAAATTGCAGCTCTACACTCTTGAGGAACGTAGGAAGAGGGGAGACATGATCGAAACATTTAAGTACCTCACGGGACGTGTCGAAGTGGAAGATGATATTTTCTTTCTCAAGGGACCCTCGGCCACAAGATGGCACCCGCTCAAACTCAGGGGCGGAAAATTTCATGGTGACACCAGAAAGTATTTCTTCACAGAGAGAGTGGTTGATCATTGGAACAAGCTTCCAGTGCAGGTGATCGAGGCAGACAGCGTGCCAGACTTTAAGAATAAATGGGATACCCATGTGGGATCCCTACGAGGGTCAAGATAAGGAAATTGGGTCATTAATGCATAGACAGGGGGTGGGTAAGCAGAGTGGGCAGACTTGATGGGCTGTAGCCCTTTTCTGCCGTCATCTTCTATGTTTCTATGTTTCACTGCTGACCTCTCAATGTCGACTGAAGAACTGATCTACTGATTACTACAGCAGGAAAAAGAAACCTTGCAGAGAAATTTAGACAATATTTTTCTAGGCATTTAAACTAGAAGGTGGGGGTGGTGTATATACGAAGGACAATTATAGAGACCACCCCCTGCAAAAGAAAAGATGTGATAGTAGTAAAGGCTGCAACATAAGCAATATCAGCAACTCATTTCTTAGTATAGCAACGGAAAGTGAAACAACACAAAAATCCATACGAAAAAGGAGATTATCGCTGAAAAATAGCTGGAAAGCGATGACCACAAATGCTCGCAATCTAAGCAACAAAGTTCATGATCTGCAAGCCCTGATGTTAGAGGCAGATCTAGATATTGTTGCTATCACAGAGACATGGTTCAGTGAATCACATGGATGGGATGCAAACATACCAGGATATAATCTTTTTAGGAAGGACAGAGATGGTCATAAAGGTGGAGGAGTAGCTCTCTATGTAAAGATCAATATCCAAGCGACCGAAATGCAAGGGACCTGGGGAGAGGAAGAAGCGATATGGATTGTTCTGAAAAGAGAAGATGGAACTTCTATCTATGTGGGTGTAGTCTACAGACCTCCGACTCAACCGCAGCAAATTGATAAGCATCTAATTGTGGATATCAAAAAGTTTGGAAGGAAAGAGGAGGTTCTGCTGTTGGGAGATTTCAACCTGCCGGATGCGGACTGGAATGTTCCGTCTGCGGAATCGGAAAGAAGTAGGGAGAATGTGGATGCCTTTCAAGAGGCTCTGCTCAGACAAATGGTGACGGAACCCACAAGGGAAAAAGCGATATTGGATCTGATCCTCACAAATGAAGAGAGTATCTCTAATGTTCGAGTGGGTGCTCACCTGGGAAATAGCGATCAAACGGTTTGGTTTGATATAACGGCTAAAGTGGAGAGCGGCCACACGATACTTAAAGTCCTAGATTTCAAACGTACGGACTTTAATGCAATGGGAAAGTACCTGAAGAAAGAGCTGTTAGGATGGGAGGACATAAGAGAAGTGGAAAGACAGTGGTCTAAGCTGAAAGGAGTGATAAAAATGGCTACGGACCTTTATGTGAAGAAAATCAATAAAAACAAGAGAAAAAGGAAGCCGATATGGTTCTCCAACCTAGTGGCTGAGAAAATAAAGGCGAAAGAGTTGGCGTTCATGAAATATAAAAAAAACCCAAGAAGAGGAGAACAGAAAGGACTACAGGGTGAAACTGAAAGAAGCCAAGAGAGAGATACATTTGGTGAAGGCACAGGCGGAAGAACAAATGGCTAAAAATGTAAAAAAGGGAGGTAAAAATTTTTTCAGATATATTAGTGAAAGGAGGAAGATAAAAAATGGAATTGCTAGGCTAAAAGATGCTGGGAACAAATATGTGGAGAGTGATGAGGAGAAAGCAAATGTGCTAAACAAATACTTCTGTTCTGTGTTCACAGAAGAAAATCCTGGAGAAGGACCGAGATTGTCTGGCAAAGTTACACGAGAAAATGGAGTAGATTCTGCGCCGTTCACGGAGGAGGGTGTTTATGAGCAACTTGAAAAACTGAAGGTGGACAAAGCGATGGGACCAGACGGGATCCATCCCAGGATACTAAGGGAGCTCAGAGAGGTTCTGGTGAGTCCTATTAAAGACTTGTTCAACAAATCTCTGGAGACGGGAGTGATTCCTGGGGATTGGAGGAGAACGGATGTGGTCCCCGTTCATAAAAGTGGTCACAGGGATGAAGCAGGAAACTACAGGCCGGTGAGCCTCACTTCAGTTGTTGGAAAAATAATGGAAGTGTTGCTGAAAGAAAGGATAGTGTACTTCCTTGAATCTAATGGGTTATAGGATTCGAGGCAACATGGCTTTACAAAAGGTAAATCGTGCCAAACGAACCTGATTGAATTTTTTGATTGGGTGACCAGAGAGCTGGATCGAGGACATATGCTAGATGTAATTTACTTGGATTTCAGCAAAGCCTTTGATACAGTTCCTCATAGGAGGCTGTTGAACAAACTTGAAGGGCTGAAGTTAGGACCCAAAGTGGTGAACTGGGTCAGAAACTGGCTGTCAGACAGACGCCAGAGGGTGGTGGTTAATGGAAGTCGCTCGAAAGAAGGAAAGGTGACTAGTGGAGTCCCTCAGGGTTCGGTGTTGGGGCCAATCCTGTTCAATATGTTTGTGAGTGACATTGCTGAAGGGTTAGAAGGAAAAGTGTGCCTTTTTGCAGATGATACCAAGATTTGTAACAGAGTAGACACCGAAGAGGGAGTGGAAAATATGAAAAAGGATCTGCAAAAGTTAGAGGAATGGTCTAATGCCTGGCAACTAAAATTCAATGCAAAGAAATGCAGAGTAATGCATTTGAGGATTAATAATAGGAAGGAACCGTATATGCTGGGAGGAGAGAAGCTGATATGCACGGACGGGGAGAGGGACCTTGGGGTTATAGTGTCCGAAGATCTAAAGGTGAAAAAACAGTGTGACAAGGCAGTGGCTGCTGCCAGAAGGATGATGGGCTGTATAAAGAGAGGCGTAGTCAGTAGAAGGAAGAAGGAGTTGATGCCCCTGTACAGGTCATTGGTGAGGCCCCACTTGGAGTATTGTGTTCAGTTTTGGAGACCGTATCTGGCGAAAGACGTAAGAAGACTTGAGGCGGTCCAGAGGAGGGCGACGAAAATGATAGGAGGCTTGCGCCAGAAGACGTATGAGGAGAGACTGGAAGCCCTGAATATGTATACCCTAGAGGAAAGGAGAGACAGGGAAGATATGATTCAGATGTTCAAATACTTGAAGGGTATTAACGTAGAACAAGATCTTTTCCAGAGAAAGGAAAATGGTAAAACCAGAGGACATAATTTGAGGTTGAGGGGTGGTAGATTCAGGGGCAATGTTAGGAAATTCTACTTTACGGAGAGGGTAGTGGATGCCTGGAATGCGCTCCCGTGAGAGGTGGTGGAGAGGAAAACGGTGACTGAGTTCAAAGAAGCGTGGGATAAACACAGAAGATTTAGAATCAGAAAATAATATTAAATATTGAACTAGGCCAGTTACTGGGCAGACTTGCACGGTCTGTGTCTGTGTATGGCTGTTGGTGGAGGATGGGCAGGGGAGGGCTTCAATGGCTGGGAGGGTGTAGATGGGCTGGAGTAAGTCTTAACAAAGATTTCGGCAGTTGGAACCCAAGCACAGTACAGGGTAAAGCTTTGGATTCTTGCCCAGAAATAGCTAAGAAGAAAAAAAAAAAAAAAAAAATTAAATTGAATCAGGTTGGGCAGACTGGATAGACCATTCGGGTCTTTATCTGCCGTCATCTACTATGTTACTATGTTACTATGATCTGCTTTCCTGTTGGCTCCTGAGGCCATGATATTGAACGTGGGGTGACCCCAACACTATGCACTCGAATGCCCTCTGGGACAGGAACCACTCCCCGGGGTCCAGAGTCTGACGACTGAGATAATCTGCTTGGACATTCTCTACTCCGGCCATGTGTGCCGCTAATAGTGCCATGAGGTGTCTTTCCACCCACCAGAAGCGAAGCTTGGCCTCCATGCTCAGGGAAGCGCTCCTGGTGTCCCCCTGTTGATTGATGCAAGCCAATGCAGTATCCGGAGATGATCCTCAAAATTGAGGAGAGCAAATCAAATTTTCCGAAGTTCCAGGCAATTGATTAACCACTTTTGTTCTGAAGAGGGCCACAGGCCCTGAACAGGGATGATCACAAACAGAACATCAGCCTTTGAGACAGAGATTCGTCGTCAGAATTACCCACTCAGAAATCCGGAGGGGAAGACAGAGATAGAAATAGAGTGACAGAGGGCTCGGGACTGAGTGGGAACTTTTGGAGAAAGGACCCAAGGACGCAATGCAGAGGCCCAAGGCACAAATGAAACTGGCATGCAGGATTAAGAGAGAACAACAGGAGCCAAAGGGGCATCCAAAAATGGGGAAGCAGGCTGAGGTCGAGATAGACACACCACAGGACGAGGATGAACGAAACAAGGCTCGGGGACTGGCAACCCATGAGGGGGTCGGCAGGAGCGCCAAACCACGAGGAAAACCAACAGGGAAGGCAAACAACCGGGACTTAAATTGCCTATACACTAATGCTAGGAGCCTAAGAGCCAAAAGGGGAGAGCTGGAAGTCATAGCCAGTAAGAACGACCTAGACATAATTGGAGTCACAGAAACATGGTGGTCTGATGAAAACAAATGGGATGTGGTCATACCAGGGTATAAACTCTATAGGAGAGACAGGACACACAAGAAGGGTGGAGGAATAGCTTATATATATATAAAGGACTCCATTCCTTCTACCAGGATGGAAGTAGCAGTAAGGGCGGACGGCTTGGAATCACTATGGGTTAAGCTACAAGGAGGACCTGGAGCAGACATAAAATTGGGTCTATACTATCGCCCACCTGGACAACTGAAAGCAATCTACCAGGACCTGGAAGCTGAATTGAGGCAGGTATGCAAAAGCGAAAGGGTGGTGGTGATGGGTGACTTCAACTACCCTGGGATAGACTGGAGTATTGGACACTCAAACTGCACGAGGGAGACCAAATTCCTGGAGGCTATGAGGGACTGTTTCATGGAACAGCTGGTCACGGAAACAAAACGGGGAGATGCCACTCTTGACCTAATCCTCAACGGGTAGGGGGACCCGCAAAAGAGGTTGCGGTACTAGCGCCACTAGGAAACAGCGATCACATGATCCAGTACAAGCTAGAAAGTGGATCATCAAAGGAGACAAGAACCACAACGATAGCTCTCAATTTCAGAAAAAGGAATTACGAATCCATGAGGAAAATGGTGAGAAAGAAACTCAGCGGCAACTCAGGGAAGATGGAGACCGTAGAAAAATCCTGGTCCCTACTCAAGGGCACGGTGCACGAAACACAGAACCTGTACGTCCCCAGGTTCAGGAAGGGGTGCAAAAAGAATCGAACCAAAAACTCAGTGTGGATGACAAATGCAGTGAAAAAGGTGATAAGTGACAAGAAAGCATCGTTCACAAAATGGAAAAAGGACCAAACAAATAACAAACAGAAGGAGCACAAAAGACACCAAAGGGAATGTCACCGTGATAGAAATGGAGCGACAGAGAGAGAGAGAAATGGAGCGACAGAGAGAGATACAGAGAAAGAGAGAGATAGAAATGGAGCGACAGAGAGAGATAGAAATGGAGCGATAGAAATAGAGCGACAGAGAGAGATACAGAGAAAGAGAGAGATAGAAATGGAGCGACAGAGAGAGATAGAAATGGAGCGACAGAGAGTGATAGAAATAGAGCGACAGAGAGAGATACAGAGAAAGAGAGAGATAGAAATGGAGCGACAGAGAGTGATAGAAATAGAGCGACAGAGAGTGATAGAAATAGAGCGACAGAGAGAGATACAGAGAAAGAGAGAGATAGAAATGGAGCGACAGAGAGTGATAGAAATAGAGCGACAGAGAGTGATAGAAATAGAGCGACAGAGAGAGATACAGAGAAAGAGAGAGATAGAAATGGAGCGACAGAGAGTGATAGAAATAGAGCGACAGAGAGAGATACAGAGAAAGAGAGAGATAGAAATGGAGCGACAGAGAGTGATAGAAATAGAACGACAGAGAGAGATACAGAGAAAGAGAGAGATAGAAATGGAGCGACAGAGAGTGATAGAAATAGAACGACAGAGAGAGATACAGAGAAAGAGAGAGATAGAAATGGAGCGACAGAGAGTGATAGAAATAGAACGACAGAGAGAGATACAGAGAAAGAGAGAGATAGAAATGGAGCGACAGAGTGATAGAAATAGAGCGACAGAGATACAGAGAAAGAGAGAGATAGAAATGGAGCGACAGAGTGATAGAAATAGAGCGACAGAGATACAGAGAAAGAGAGAGATAGAAATGGTGCGACAGAGTGATAGAAATAGAGCGACAGAGAGAGATACAGAGAAAGAGAGAGATAGAAATGGTGCGACAGAGTGATAGAAATAGAGCGACAGAGAGAGATACAGAGAAAGAGAGAGATAGAAATGGTGTGACAGAGTGATAGAAATAGAGCGACAGAGAGAGATACAGAGAAAGAGAGAGATAGAAATGGAGCGACAGAGAGTGATACAGAGAAAGAGAGAGATACAGAGAAAGAGAGAGATAGAAATGGAGCGACAGAGAGTGATACAGAGAAAAAGAGAGACAGAGAGAGATACAGAGAAAGAGAGAGATAGAAATGGAGCGACAGAGAATGATAGAAATAGAGCGACAGAGAGAGATACAGAGAAAGAGAGAGATAGAAATGGAGCGACAGAGAATGATAGAAATAGAGCGACAGAGAGAGATACAGAGAAAGAGAGAGATAGAAATGGAGCGACAGAGAATGATAGAAATAGAGCGACAGAGAGAGATACAGAGAAAGAGAGAGATAGAAATGGAGCGACAGAGAGTGATAGAAATAGAACGACAGAGAGAGATACAGAGAAAGAGAGAGATAGAAATGGAGCGACAGAGTGATAGAAATAGAGCGACAGAGATACAGAGAAAGAGAGAGATAGAAATGGAGCGACAGAGTGATAGAAATAGAGCGACAGAGATACAGAGAAAGAGAGATAGAAATGGTGCGACAGAGTGATAGAAATAGAGCGACAGAGAGAGATACAGAGAAAGAGAGAGATAGAAATGGTGCGACAGAGTGATAGAAATAGAGCGACAGAGAGAGATACAGAGAAAGAGAGAGATAGAAATGGTGCGACAGAGTGATAGAAATAGAGCGACAGAGAGAGATACAGAGAAAGAGAGAGATAGAAATGGAGCGACAGAGAGTGATACAGAGAAAGAGAGAGATACAGAGAAAGAGAGAGATAGAAATGGAGCGACAGAGAGAGATACAGAGAAAGAGAGAGATAGAAATGGAGCGACAGAGAGTGATACAGAGAAAGAGAGAGATAGAAATGGAGCGACAGAGAGTGATAGAAATAGAGCGACAGAGAGAGATACAGAGAAAGAGAGAGATAGAAATGGAGCGACAGAGAGTGATAGAAATAGAGCGACAGAGAGAGATACAGAGAAAGAGAGAGATAGAAATGGAGCGACAGAGAGTGATAGAAATAGAGCGACAGAGAGAGATACAGAGAAAGAGAGAGATAGAAATGGAGCGACAGAGAGTGATAGAAATAGAGCGACAGAGAGAGATACAGAGAAAGAGAGAGATAGAAATGGAGCGACAGAGAGTGATAGAAATAGAGCGACAGAGAGAGATACAGAGAAAGAGAGAGATAGAAATGGAGCGACAGAGAGAGATACAGAGAAAGAGAGAGATAGAAATGGAGCAACAGAGAGTGATAGAAATAGAGCGACAGAGAGAGATACAGAGAAAGAGAGAGATAGAAATGGAGCGACAGAGTGATAGAAATAGAGCGACAGAGATAGATACAGAGAAAGAGAGAGATAGAAATGGAGCGACAGAGAGTGATAGAAATAGAGCGACAGAGAGAGATACAGAGAAAGAGAGAGATAGAAATGGAGCGACAGAGTGATAGAAATAGAGCGACAGAGAGAGATACAGAGAAAGAGAGAGATAGAAATGGAGCGACAGAGAGTGAAAGAAATAGAGCGACAGAGAGAGATACAGAGAAAGAGAGAGATAGAAATGGTGCGACAGAGTGATAGAAATAGAGCGACAGAGAGAGATACAGAGAAAGAGAGATAGAAATGGAGCGACAGAGTGATAGAAATAGAGCGACAGAGAGAGATACAGAGAAAGAGATAGAAATGGAGCGACAGAGTGATAGAAATAGAGCGACAGAGAGAGATACAGAGAAAGAGATAGAAATGGAGCGACAGAGTGATAGAAATAGAGCGACAGAGAGAGATACAGAGAAAGAGAGATAGAAATGGAGCGACAGAGAGTGATACAGAGAAAGAGAGAGATACAGAGAAAGAGAGAGATAGAAATGGAGCGACAGAGAGAGATACAGAGAAAGAGAGAGATAGAAATGGAGCGACATAGAGTGATACAGAGAAAAAGAGAGAAAGAGAGAGATACAGGGAAAGAGAGAGATAGAAATGGAGCGACAGAGAATGATAGAAATAGAGCGACAGAGAGAGATACAGAGAAAGAGAGAGATAGAAATGGAGCGACAGAGAATGATAGAAATAGAGCGACAGAGAGAGATACAGAGAAAGAGAGAGATAGAAATGGAGCGACAGAGAATGATAGAAATAGAGCGACAGAGAGAGATACAGAGAAAGAGAGAGATAGAAATGGAGCGACAGAGAATGATAGAAATAGAGCGACAGAGAGAGATACAGAGAAAGAGAGAGATAGAAATGGAGTGACAGAGAATGATAGAAATAGAGCGACAGAGAGAGATACAGAGAAAGAGAGAGATAGAAATGGAGCGACAGAGAATGATAGAAATAGAGCGACAGAGAGAGATACAGAGAAAGAGAGAGATAGAAATGGAGCGACAGAGAATGATAGAAATAGAGCGACAGAGAGAGATACAGAGAAAGAGAGAGATAGAAATGGAGCGACAGAGAATGATAGAAATAGAGCGACAGAGAGAGATACAGAGAAAGAGAGAGATAGAAATGGAGAGACAGAGAGTGATAGAAATAGAGTGACAGAGAGTGATAGAAATAGAGCGACAGAGAGAGATACAGAAAAAGAGAGAGATAGAAATGGAGCGACAGAGAGTGATAGAAATAGAGCGACAGAGAGAGATACAGAAAAAAAGAGAGATAGAAATGGAGCGACAGAGAGTGATAGAAATAGAGCGACAGAGAGAGATACAGAGAAAGAGAGAGATAGAAATGGAGCGACAGAGAGTGATAGAAATAGAGCGACAGAGAGAGATACAGAGAAAGAGAGAGATAGAAATGGTGCGACAGAGTGATAGAAATAGAGCGACAGAGAGAGATACAGAGAAAGAGAGATAGAAATGGAGCGACAGAGTGATAGAAATAGAGCGACAGAGAGAGATACAGAGAAAGAGATAGAAATGGAGCGACAGAGTGATAGAAATAGAGCGACAGAGAGAGATACAGAGAAAGAGATAGAAATGGAGCGACAGAGTGATAGAAATAGAGCGACAGAGAGAGATACAGAGAAAGAGAGATAGAAATGGAGCGACAGAGAGTGATACAGAGAAAGAGAGAGATACAGAGAAAGAGAGAGATAGAAATGGAGCGACAGAGAGTGATACAGAGAAAGAGAGACAGAGAGAGATACAGAGAAAGAGAGAGATAGAAATGGAGTGACAGAGAGTGATACAGAGAAAGAGAGAGACAGAGAGAGATACAGAGAAAGAGAGAGATAGAAATGGAGCGACAGAGAGTGATACAGAGAAAGAGAGAGACAGAAATAGAGAGACAGAGAGTGATACAGAGAAAGATAGAGATAGAAATGGAGCAACAGAGAGTGATAGAAAGAGAGAGACAGAGAGAGATACAGAGAAAGAGAGAGATAGAAATGGAGCGACAGAGAGTGATAGAAAGAGCGACAGAGAGAGATACAGAGAAAGAGAGAGATAGAAATGGAGCGACAGAGAGTGATAGAAATAGAGCGACAGAGAGAGATACAGAGAAAGAGAGAGATAGAAATGGTGCGACAGAGTGATAGAAATAGAGCGACAGAAAGAGATACAGAGAAAGAGAGATAGAAATGGAGCGACAGAGTGATAGAAATAGAGCGACAGAGAGAGATACAGAGAAAGAGATAGAAATGGAGCGACAGAGAGTGATACAGAGAAAGAGAGAGATACAGAGAAAGAGAGAGATAGAAATGGAGCGACAGAGAGTGATACAGAGAAAGAGAGAGACAGAGAGAGATACAGAGAAAGAGAGAGATAGAAATGGAGCGACAGAGAGTGATACAGAGAAAAAGAGAGAAAGAGAGAGATACAGAGAAAGAGAGAGATAGAAATGGAGCGACAGAGAATGATAGAAATAGAGCGACAGAGAGAGATACAGAGAAAGAGAGAGATAGAAATGGAGCGACAGAGAATGATAGAAATAGAGCGACAGAGAGAGATACAGAGAAAGAGAGAGATAGAAATGGAGCGACAGAGAATGATAGAAATAGAGCGACAGAGAGAGATACAGAGAAAGAGAGAGATAGAAATGGAGTGACAGAGAATGATAGAAATAGAGCGACAGAGAGAGATACAGAGAAAGAGAGAGATAGAAATGGAGCGACAGAGTGATAGAAATAGAGCGACAGAGAGAGATACAGAGAAAGAGATAGAAATGGAGCGACAGAGTGATAGAAATAGAGCGACAGAGAGAGATACAGAGAAAGAGAGAGATAGAAATGGAGCGACAGAGAGTGATAGAAATAGAGCGACAGAGAGAGATACAGAGAAAGAGAGAGATAGAAATGGAGCGACAGAGTGATAGAAATAGAGCAACAGAGAGAGATAGAAATGGAGCGACAGAGAGTGATAGAAATAGAACGACAGAGAGAGATACAGAGAAAGAGAGAGATAGAAATGGAGCGACAGAGAGTGATACAGAGAAAGAGAGACAGAGAGAGATACAGAGAAAGAGAGAGATAGAAATGGAGTGACAGAGAGTGATACAGAGAAAGAGAGAGACAGAGAGAGATACAGAGAAAGAGAGAGATAGAAATGGAGCGACAGAGAGTGATACAGAGAAAGAGAGAGACAGAAATAGAGAGACAGAGAGTGATACAGAGAAAGAGAGAGATAGAAATGGAGCGACAGAGAGT
The DNA here is from genome assembly GCF_902459505.1 of Geotrypetes seraphini. Classification (NCBI taxonomy): domain Eukaryota; kingdom Metazoa; phylum Chordata; class Amphibia; order Gymnophiona; family Dermophiidae; genus Geotrypetes; species Geotrypetes seraphini. Next base: position 110,740,243 of record NC_047092.1, on the reverse strand, counting down.
GATACAGAGAAAGAGAGAGACAGAAATAGAGAGACAGAGAGTGATACAGAGAAAGATAGAGATAGAAATGGAGCAACAGAGAGTGATAGAAAGAGAGAGACAGAGAGAGATACAGAGAAAGAGAGAGATAGAAATGGAGCGACAGAGAGTGATAGAAAGAGCGACAGAGAGAGATACAGAGAAAGAGAGAGATAGAAATGGAGCGACAGAGAGTGATAGAAATAGAGCGACAGAGAGAGATACAGAGAAAGAGAGAGATAGAAATGGAGCGACAGAGTGATACAGAGAAAGAGAGAGATAGAAATGGAGCGACAGAGAGTGATACAGAGAAAGAGAGAGACAGAGATAGAAATGGAGCGACAGAGAGAGATACAGAGAAAGAGAGAGATAGAAATGGAGCGACAGAGTGATAGAAATAGAGCAACAGAGAGAGATAGAAATGGAGCGACAGAGAGTGATAGAAATAGAACGACAGAGAGAGATACAGAGAAAGAGAGAGATAGAAATGGAGCGACAGAGAGTGATACAGAGAAAGAGAGACAGAGAGAGATACAGAGAGATAGAAATGGAGTGACAGAGAGTGATACAGAGAAAGAGAGAGACAGAGAGAGATACAGAGAAAGAGAGAGATAGAAATGGAGCGACAGAGAGTGATACAGAGAAAGAGAGAGACAGAAATAGAGAGACAGAGAGTGATACAGAGAAAGATAGAGATAGAAATGGAGCAACAGAGAGTGATAGAAAGAGAGAGACAGAGAGAGATACAGAGAAAGAGAGAGATAGAAATGGAGCGACAGAGAGTGATAGAAAGAGCGACAGAGAGAGATACAGAGAAAGAGAGAGATAGAAATGGAGCGACAGAGAGTGATACGGAGAAAGAGAGAGACAGAGAGATACAGAGAAAGAGAGAGATAGAAATGGAGCGACAGAGAGTGTTAGAAATAGAGCGACAGAGAGAGATACAGAGAAAGAGAGAGATAGAAATGGAGCGACAGAGTGATACAGAGAAAGAGAGAGATAGAAATGGAGCGACAGAGAGTGATACAGAGAAAGAGAGAGACAGAGATAGAAATGGAGCGACAGAGAGCGATACAGAGAAAGAGAGAGACAGAAATAGAGAGACAGAGACAGAAATAGAGAGACAGAGAGAGACAGAGACAGAAATAGAGAGACAGAGAGAGAGAGATAGAAACAGAGAGACAGAGAGAGAGATAGAACCAGAGAGATAGAGAGAGAGATAGAAACAGTGAGATAGAGAGAGAGAGAGAGAGAGAGAGATAGACAGAGAGAGAGAGAGAGAGATAGAAACAGAGAGGCAGAGAGAGAGATAGAAACAGAGAGACAGAGAGAGGGATACAGAGACAGAGAGACAGAGAGAGAGATAGAGAGAGAGAGAGAGAGATAGAAACAGAGAGAGAGATAGAGAGACAGAGAGAGAGAGAGATAGAAACAGAGAGAGAGAAATAGAGAAACAGAGAGAGAGAGATAAAAACAGAGAGACAGAGAGAGAGAAATAGAGAGACAGAGAGAGAGAGAGATAGAAACAGAGAGAGAGAAATAGAGAAACAGAGAGAGAGAGATAAAAACAGAGAGACAGAGAGAGAGAAATAGAGAGACAGAGAGAGATAAAAACAGAGAGACAGAGAGAGAGAAATAGAGAAACAGAGAGAGACAGAGACAGAAAGATAGAAATAGAGACAGAGAGACAAAGAAACAGAAAGAGACAGAGACAGATAGAAATAGAGACAGAGAGACAAAGAAACAGAGAGAGACAGAGACAGAGAGAAATAGAAACAGAGAGAGATATAAATAAAGAGACAGCGAGAGATAGAGACAAAGAGACTGAAAGAGAGACAGAGAGAGAAAGAAAGAGATAGACAAAGAGACAGAGAGAGATAGAGTCATAGAGAGAGAGAGAGAGAGAGACAGAGAAACAGAGAGATAGAAATAGAGAGATAGAGACAGAAATAAAGAGACGGAGAGAGATAGAGACAGATAGAAATAGAGAGAGAGAGAGATAGAAATACAGACGGAGAGAGAGAGAGAGATAGAAATAGAGACGGAGAGAGAGAGAGATAGAAATAGAGACGGAGAGAGAGAGAGATAGAAATAGAGACGGAGAGAGAGAGAGAGAGATAGAAATAGAGAAAGAGAGAGAGACAGAAATAAAGAGACGGAAAGAGATAGAGACAGAGAGAGATATAAATAAAGAGATGGAGAGAGATAGAGACAGAGAGAGATAGAAATAGAGACGGAGAGAGATAGAGACAGAGAGAGATAGAAATAGAGTGAGAGAGAGATAGAGACAGAGATAGAAATAGAGAGATAGAGACAGAAATAAAGAGACGAAGAGAGTTAGACCGAGAGAGAGAGAGAGAGATAGAAACAGAGAGACAGACAGAGAGAGAGATAGACAGAGAGAGAGAGAGATAGAGAGATAGAGACAGAGAGACAGAGAGAGAGAGAGACAGAGAAAGATAGAAACAGAGAGAGAGATAGAAAAAGAGACAGAAAGAGATAGAGATAGAGAGAGAGAGATAGAAACAGAGAGAGTGAGAGAGACAGAGAGAGAGATAGAAACAGAGTGAGAGAGACAGAGAGAGAGATAGAAACAGAGTGAGAGAGACAGAGAGAGATAGAGACAGACAGAGAGAGAGATAGAGAGAGAGAGAGAAAGAGAGAGAGAGATAGGAGACAGAGAGAGAGTGAGAGAGAGAGGATAGAAACAGAGAGAGAGACAGAAAAAGAGAGACAGAAAAGAGATAGAGACAGAGAGAGAGATAGAAACAGAGAGACAGAGACAGAGAGATAGAAATAGGAAGACAGAGAGAGAAATAGAGAGAGAGATATATAGAAATAGAGAGACATATATAGAGAGAAATAAGAGGACAGAGATATAGAAATAGAGACAGAGAGAGTGAGAAATAGAGAGAGAGAAATAGAGACATAGAGAGAGTGAGATATAGAGAGACAGAGAGAGATAGAGACAGAGAGCTAGACAGGGAGACAGAGAGCTAGACAGAGAGAGAGAGAAATAGAGAGACAGAGAGAGACAGATAGAGAATAGAGTGAGATAGACAGACAGAGATAGAGAGAGACAGAGAGAGAGAAATAGAGAGACAGAGAAAGAGAGAGAAAGACAGAGAGAGAGAGAGATAGAGACAGAGAGAGAGACAGAGATAGAGACAGAGAGAGAGAGAGATAGAGACAGAGAGAGAAAGATAGAAATAGAGACAGAGAGACAAAGAAACAGAAAGAGACAGAGACAGATAGAAATAGAGACAGATAGAAATAGAGACAGAGAGACAAAGAAACAGAGAGAGACAGAGACAGAGAGAAATAGAAACAGAGAGAGATATAAATAAAGAATCAGCGAGAGATAGAGACAAAGAGACTGAAAGAGAGACAGAGAGAGAAAGAAAGAGATAGACAAAGAGACAGAGAGAGATAGAGTCATAGAGAGAGAGAGAGAGAGAGACAGAGAAACAGAGAGATAGAAATAGAGAGATAGAGACAGAAATAAAGAGACGGAGAGAGATAGAGACAGATAGAAATAGAGAGAGAGAGAGATAGAAATAGAGACGGAGAGAGAGAGAGAGATAGAAATAGAGACGGAGAGAGAGAGAGATAGAAATAGAGACGGAGAGAGAGAGAGAGAGAGATAGAAATAGAGAAAGAGAGAGAGACAGAAATAAAGAGACGGAAAGAGATAGAGAGAGATATAAATAAAGAGATGGAGAGAGATAGAGACAGAGAGAGATAGAAATAGAGACGGAGAGAGATAGAGACAGAGAGAGATAGAAATAGAGTGAGAGAGAGATAGAGACAGAGATAGAAATAGAGAGATAGAGACAGAAATAAAGAGACGAAGAGAGTTAGACCGAGAGACAGAGAGAGAGATAGAAACAGAGAGACAGACAGAGAGAGAGATAGACAGAGAGAGAGAGAGAGATAGAGAGATAGAGACAGAGAGACAGAGAGAGAGAGAGACAGAGAAAGATAGAAACAGAGAGAGAGATAGAAAAAGAGACAGAAAGAGATAGAGATAGAGAGAGATAGAAACAGAGAGAGTGAGAGAGACAGAGAGAGAGATAGAAACAGAGTGAGAGAGACAGAGAGAGATAGAGACAGACAGAGAGAGAGATAGAGAGAGAGAGAGAAAGAGAGAGAGAGATAGAGACAGAGAGAGAGTGAGAGAGAGAGATAGAAACAGAGAGAGAGACAGAAAAAGAGAGACAGAAAGAGACAGAGACAGAGAGAGAGATAGAAACAGAGAGACAGAGACAGAGAGATAGAAATAGAAGACAGAGAGAGAAATAGAGAGAGAGATATATAGAAATAGAGAGACATATATAGAGAGAAATAGAGAGACAGAGATATAGAAATAGAGACAGAGAGAGTGAGAAATAGAGAGAGAGAAATAGAGACATAGAGAGAGTGAGATATAGAGAGACAGAGAGAGATAGAGACAGAGAGCTAGACAGGGAGACAGAGAGCTAGACAGAGAGAGAGAGAAATAGAGAGACAGAGAGAGACAGATAGAAATAGAGTGAGATAGACAGATAGAAATAGAGAGAGATAGAGAGAGAGAAATAGAGACAGAGATAGAGAGAGACAGAGAGAGAGAAATAGAGAGACAGAGAAAGAGAGAGAAAGACAGAGAGAGAGAGAGATAGAGACAGAGAGAGAGACAGAGATAGAGACAGAGAGAGAGAGAGATAGAGACAGAGAGAGAAAGATAGAAATAGAGACAGAGAGACAAAGAAACAGAAAGAGACAGAGACAGATAGAAATAGAGACAGAGAGACAAAGAAACAGAGAGAGACAGAGACAGAGAGAAATAGAAACAGAGAGAGATATAAATAAAGAGACAGCGAGAGATAGAGACAAAGAGACTGAAAGAGAGACAGAGAGAGAAAGAAAGAGATAGACAAAGAGACAGAGAGAGATAGAGTCATAGAGAGAGAGAGAGAGAGAGACAGAGAAACAGAGAGATAGAAATAGAGAGATAGAGACAGAAATAAAGAGACGGAGAGAGATAGAGACAGATAGAAATAGAGAGAGAGAGAGATAGAAATAGAGACGGAGAGAGAGAGAGAGATAGAAATAGAGACGGAGAGAGAGAGAGATAGAAATAGAGACGGAGAGAGAGAGAGAGAGAGAGAAATAGAGACGGAGAGAGAGAGAGAGAGATAGAAATAGAGAAAGAGAGAGAGACAGAAATAAAGAGACGGAAAGAGATAGAGACAGAGAGAGATATAAATAAAGAGATGGAGAGAGATAGAGACAGAGAGAGATAGAAATAGAGACGGAGAGAGATAGAGACAGAGAGAGATAGAAATAGAGTGAGAGAGAGATAGAGACAGAGATAGAAATAGAGAGATAGAGACAGAAATAAAGAGACGAAGAGAGTTAGACCGAGAGACAGAGAGAGAGATAGAAACAGAGAGACAGACAGAGAGAGAGATAGACAGAGAGAGAGAGATAGAGAGATAGAGACAGAGAGACAGAGAGAGAGAGAGACAGAGAAAGATAGAAACAGAGAGAGAGATAGAAAAAGAGACAGAAAGAGATAGAGATAGAGAGAGAGAGATAGAAACAGAGAGAGTGAGAGAGACAGAGAGAGAGATAGAAACAGAGTGAGAGAGACAGAGAGAGAGATAGAAACAGAGTGAGAGAGACAGAGAGAGATAGAGACAGACAGAGAGAGAGATAGAGAGAGAGAGAAAGAGAGAGAGAGATAGAGACAGAGAGAGAGTGAGAGAGAGAGATAGAAACAGAGAGAGAGACAGAAAAAGAGAGACAGAAAGAGATAGAGACAGAGAGAGAGATAGAAACAGAGAGACAGAGACAGAGAGATAGAAATAGAAGACAGAGAGAGAAATAGAGAGAGAGATATATAGAAATAGAGAGACATATATAGAGAGAAATAGAGAGACAGAGATATAGAAATAGAGACAGAGAGAGTGAGAAATAGAGAGAGAGAAATAGAGACATAGAGAGAGTGAGATATAGAGAGACAGAGAGAGATAGAGACAGAGAGCTAGACAGGGAGACAGAGAGCTAGACAGAGAGAGAGAGAAATAGAGAGACAGAGAGAGACAGATAGAAATAGAGTGAGATAGACAGATAGAAATAGAGAGAGATAGAGACAGAGAAATAGAGACAGAGATAGAGAGAGAGAGAGAAATAGAGAGACAGAGAAAGAGAGAGAAAGACAGAGAGAGAGAGAGATAGAGACAGAGAGAGAGACAGAGATAGAGACAGAGAGAGAGAGAGATAGAGACAGAGCGAGAGAAAAATAGAGAGACAGAGAGAGAGACAAATAGAGAGACTGAGAGAGAGAAATAGAGAGACAGAGACAGAGAGAGAGAGACAGAGAGAGAGAAATAGAGAGACAGCGAGAGAGAGAGAGAGAGAAATAGAGAGACAGAGAGAGAGAAAATAGAGAGACAGAGAGAGAGAGACAGAGAGATAGAAATAGAGACAGAGAGAGAGAAATAGAGAGACAGAGATAGAGACAGAGAGAGAGAAATAGAGAGACAGAGAGAGAGAGACAGAGAGATAGAAATAGAGACAGAGAGAGAGAAATAGAGAGACAGAGAGAGAGACAGAGAGACAGAAATAGAGATACAGAGAGAGAGAGAGAGAGACAGAGAGAGAGATAGAAACAGATACAGAGAGAGAGAGAGAGACAGAGAGAGATAGAAACAGAGATATAGAAAGATATAGAAACAGAGATACAGAGAGAGATAGAATCAGATATATATATAGAGAGATAGAAACAGAGATACAAAGAGAGAGAGAGAGATAGAAACAGAGAGAGAGATAGAAATATGGAGACAGAGAGAGAGATAGAGAAAGAGAGGTAGAAATAGAAAGACAGATAGAGACAGAAAGATAGAAATAGAGAGAAAAAAATAGAAACAGAGAGAGAAGAAATAGAGAGACAGAGTGAGAAATAGAGACAGAGAGAGAGAGAGAAAGAGAGTGAGAAATGGAAATACAGAGACAGAGAGAGTGAGAAATAGAGAGACAGAAAGAAATAGATAAAGAGAGAGAGAAATATAGAGAGATAGAGACAAAGAGCCAGAGAGAGACAGAAAGAAATAGACAAAGAGAGATATAAATATAGAGAGATAGAGACAAATAGAGAGAGAGAGACAGGGACAGAGAGAGATAGAGACAAAGAGACAGAGAAACAGAGAGAGATAGAAATAGAGAGACAGAGAAACAGAGAGAGATATAGAGACAGAGAGATAGAAATAGAGAGACAGAGAAACAGAGAGAGATATAGAGACAGAGAGATAGAAATAGAGAGACAGAGAGATAGAAATAGAGAGACAGAGAGATAGAAATAGAGACAGAGAGAGATAGAAATAGAGACAGAGATAGATAGATAGAGACAGAGAGATAGAAATAGAGACAGAGATAGATAGATAGATAGAGACAGAGATATAGAAATAGAGACAGAGAGATAGAAATAGAGACAGAGAGAGATAGAAATAGAGACAGAGAGAGATAGAAATAGAGACAGAGATAGAAATAGAGACAGAGATAGATAGATAGAGACAGAGAGAGATAGAAATAGAGACAGAGATAGATAGATAAATAGAGACAGAGATAGATAGATACATAGAGACAGAGATAGATAGATACATAGAGACAGAGAGAGATAGAAATAGAGACAGAGTTAGATAGATAGAGACAGAGAGAGATAGATAGAGACAGAGAGAGATAGATAGAGACAGAGAGAGATAGAAATAGAGACAGAGATAGATAGATAGAGACAGAGAGAGATAGAAATAGAGACAGAGTTAGATAGAGACAGAGAGAGATAGAAATAGAGACAGAGATAGATAGAAATAGAGACAGAGATAGATAGAAATAGAGACAGAGAGAGATAGAAATAGAGACAGAGATAGATAGAAATAGAGACAGAGAGAGATAGAAATAGAGACAGAGATAGATAGATAGAGACAGAGAGAGATAGAAATAGAGACAGAGATAGATAGATAGAGACAGAGAGACATAGAAATAGAGACAGAGATAGATAGATAGAGACAGAGAGAGATATAAATAGAGTCAGAGATAGATAGATAGAGACAGAGAGAGATAGAAATAGAGACAGAGATAGATAGATAGAGACAGAGAGAGATAGAAATAGAGACAGAGATAGATAGATAGAGACAGAGAGAGATAGAAATAGAGTCAGAGATAGATAGATAGAGACAGAGAGAGATAGAAATAGAGTCAGAGATAGATAGATAGAGACAGAGAGAGATAGAAATAGAGTCAGAGATAGATAGATAGAGACAGAGAGAGATAGAAATAGAGACAGAGATAGATAGATAGAGACAGAGAGAGATAGAAATAGAGACAGAGTTAGATAGATAGAGACAGAGAGAGATAGAAATAGAGACAGAGTTAGATAGATAGAGACAGAGAGAGATAGAAATAGAGACAGAGATAGATAGATAGAGACAGAGATAGATAGATAGATAGAGAGAGAGAGATAGAGACAGAGAGAGATAGAGACAGAGATAGATAGATAGATAGAGAGAGATAGAGACAGAGAGAGAGAGATAGAAATAGAGACAGAGAGAGATAGAAATAGAAAGACAGAGAGAGATAGAGACAGAGAGAGATAGAAATAGAAAGACAGAGAGAGATAGAAATAGAAAGACAGAGAGAGATAGACAGAGAGAGATAGAAATAGAAAGACAGAGAGAGATAGAGACACAGAGAGAGAGAGAGATAGATATAGAGAGACAGAGAGAGATAGAGACAGAGATAGAAATAGAAAGACAGAGAGAGATAGAGACACACAGAGAGAGAGAGATAGATATAGAGAGACAGAGAGAGATAGAGACAGAGATAGAAATAGAAAGACAGAGAGAGATAGAGACACACAGAGAGAGAGAGATAGATATAGAGAGACAGAGAGAGATAGAGACAGAGAGAGAGAGAGAGAGAGAGATAGATATAGAGAGACAGAGAGAGATAGAGATAGATATAGAGAGACAGAGAGAGATAGAGACAGAGAGAGAGAGAGATAGATATAGAGAGACAGAGAGAAATAGAGACAGAGAGAGAGAGAGATAGAAATAGAAAGACAGAGAGAGATAGACAGAGAGAGAGAAATAGACAGAGACAGAGAGATAGAAATAGAGACAGAGAGAGATAGAGACAGAGAGAGACAGAAATAGAGAGATAGAAATAGGGACAAGAGATAGAGACAGAGAGAGAGTAGAGACAGAGAGAGATAGATATAGAGACAGAGAGATAGAAATAGAGACAGAGAGAGAGAGACAGAGAGAGAGAGAGATAGAAATAGAGAGACAGAGAGAGAGATAGAAACAGAGAGAGACAGAGAGAGAGATATAGAAATAGAGTCAGAGAGAGAAATAGAGAGACAGAGAGAGAGAGAGAAATAAAGAGAGATAGAGACAGAGATAGAAATAGAGAGACAGAGAGAGATAGACAGAGAGAGAGAAATAGAGAGACAGAGAGAGATAGAGAAAGAGACAGAGAAACAGAGAGATAGAACGAGACAGAGAGAGAGATAGAAAGAGACAGAGATAGAGAGATAGAGAGACAGAGAAACAGAGAGAGATAGAAAGAGACAGAGATAGAGAGACAGAGATAGAGAGATAGAGAGACAGAGAAACAGAGAGAGATAGAAAGAGAGACAGAGAGAGGGATAGAAAGAGAGACAGAGAGAGGGATAGAAAGAGAGACAGAGAGAGGGATAGAAAGAGAGACAGAGAGAGAGATAGAAAGAGACAGAGAAAGAGAGAGATAGAAAGAGACAGAGAGAGAGATAGAAAGAGACAAAGATAGAGAGATAGAGAGACAGAGAGGGTGAGAAATAGAGAGACAGAGAGTGATAGAGACAGAGAGAGAGAGATAGAAAGAGAGAACGAGAAATAGAGAGAGAGAGATAGAAAGAGACAGAGATAGATAGAAAGAGAGACAGAGAGATAGAGACAGAGAGAGATAGAAATAGAGACAGAGATAGATAGATAGAGACAGAGACAGAGAAAAATAGAGACAGAGAGAGATAGAAATAGAGACAGAGATAGATAGATAGAGACAGAGAGAGATAGAAATAGAGACAGAGAGAGATAGAAATAGAGACAGAGAGAGATAGATAGAGACAGAGAGAGATAGAAATAGAGACAGAGATAGATAGATAGAGACAGAGAGAGATAGAAATAGAGACAGAGAGAGATAGAAATAGAGACAGAGAGAGATAGAAAGAGAGACAGAGAGATAGAGACAGAGAGAGATAGAAATAGAGACAGAGATAGATAGATAGAGACAGAGACAGAGAAAAATAGAGACAGAGAGAGATAGAAATAGAGACAGAGATAGATAGATAGAGACAGAGAGAGATAGAAATAGAGACAGAGAGAGATAGAAATAGAGACAGAGAGAGATAGATAGAGACAGAGACAGAGAAAAATAGAGACAGAGAGAGATAGAAATAGAGACAGAGATAGATAGATAGAGACAGAGAGAGATAGAAATAGAGACAGAGAGAGATAGATAGAGACAGAGAGAGATAGAAATAGAGACAGAGAGAGATAGAAATAGAGACAGAGATAGATAGATAGAGACAGAGAGAGATAGAAATAGAGACAGAGAGAGATAGAAATAGAGACAGAGAGAGATAGATAGAGACAGAGAGAGATAGAAATAGAGACAGAGAGAGATAGATAGAGACAGAGAGAGATAGAAATAGAGACAGAGAGAGATAGAAATAGAGACAGAGATAGATAGAAATAGAGACAGAGAGAGATAGAAATAGAGACAGAGATAGATAGAAATAGAGACAGAGAGAGATAGAAATAGAGACAGAGAGAGATAGAAATAGAGACAGAGAGAGATAGAAATAGAGACAGAGATAGATAGATAGAGACAGAGAGAGATAGAAATAGAGACAGAGATAGATAGATAGAGACAGAGAGAGATAGAAATAGAGACAGAGATAGATAGATAGAGACAGAGAGAGATAGAAATAGAGACAGAGATAGATAGATAGAGACAGAGAGAGATAGAAATAGAGACAGAGATAGATAGATAGAGACAGAGAGAGATAGAAATAGAGACAGAGATAGATAGATAGAGACAGAGAGAGATAGAAATAGAGACAGAGATAGATAGATAGAGACAGAGAGAGATAGAAATAGAGACAGAGATAGATAGATAGAGACAGAGAGAGATAGAAATAGAGACAGAGATAGATAGATAGAGACAGAGAGAGATAGAAATAGAGACAGAGATAGATAGATAGAGACAGAGAGAGATAGAAATAGAGACAGAGAGAGATAGAAATAGAGACAGAGAGAGATAGAAATAGAGACAGAGATAGATAGATAGAGACAGAGAGAGATAGAAATAGAGACAGAGATAGATAGATAGAGACAGAGAGAGATAGAAATAGAGACAGAGAGAGATAGATAGAGACAGAGAGAGATAGAAATAGAGACAGAGATAGATAGATAGAGACAGAGAGAGATAGAAATAGAGACAGAGAGAGATAGAAATAGAGACAGAGATAGATAGATAGAGACAGAGAGAGATAGAAATAGAGACAGAGATAGATAGATAGAGACAGAGAGAGAGAGATAGAAATAGAGACAGAGAGAGATAGAAATAGAGACAGAGATAGATAGAGACAGAGAGAGATAGAAAATAGAGACAGAGTTAGATAGATAGGAGGACAGAGAGAGATAGAAATAGAGACAGAGATAGATAGATAGAGACAGAGAGAGATAGAAATAGAGACAGAGTTAGATAGATAGAGACAGAGAGAGATACAAATAGAGACAGAGATAGATAGATAAGACAGAGAGAGATAGAGACAGAGAGAGAGAGAGAGATAGAGAGAGAGAGATAGAGACAGAGAGAGAGAGATAGAAATAGAGACAGAGAGAGAGAGAGATAGAAATAGAAAGACAGAGAGAGATAGAGACACAGAGAGAGAGATAGAAATAGAGACAGAGAGAGAGAGATAGAAATAGAAAGACAGAGAGAGATAGAGACACAGAGAGAGAGAGAGAGATAGAGAGAGACAGAGAGAGATAGAGACAGAGAGAGATAGAAATAGAAAGACAGAGAGAGATAGAGACAGAGAGAGATAGAAATAGAAAGACAGAGAGAGATAGAGACACAGAGAGAGAGAGAGATAGATATAGAGAGACAGAGAGAGATAGAGACAGAGAGAGATAGAAATAGAAAGACAGAGAGAGATAGAGACACACAGAGAGAGAGAGATAGATATAGAGAGACAGAGAGAGATAGAGACAGAGAGAGAGAGAGAGAGATAGATATAGAGAGACAGAGAGAGATAGAGATAGATATAGAGAGACAGAGAGAGATAGAGACAGAGAGAGAGAGAGAGAGATAGATATAGAGAGACAGAGAGAGATAGATATAGAGAGACAGAGAGAAATAGAGACAGAGAGAGAGAGATAGAAATATATAGAGAGAGAGATAGAGACAGAGAGAGAGAGATAGAAATAGAGAGACAGAGAGAGAGAGAGAGAGATAGAAATAGAAAGACAGAGAGAGATAGACAGAGAGAGAGAAATAGACAGAGACAGAGAGATAGAAATAGAGACAGAGAGAGACAGAAATAGAGAGATAGAAATAGGGACAAGAGATAGAGACAGAGAGAGAGTAGAGACAGAGAGAGATAGAAATAGAAAGACAGAGAGAGATAGAGACAGAGAGAGATAGAAATAGAAAGACAGAGAGAGATAGAGACACAGAGAGAGAGAGATAGATATAGAGAGACAGAGAGAGATAGAGACAGAGATAGAAATAGAAAGACAGAGAGAGATAGAGACACAGAGAGAGAGAGAGATAGATATAGAGAGACAGAGAGAGATAGAGACAGAGAGAGAGAGAGATAGATATAGAGAGACAGAGAGAGATAGAGACAGAGAGAGAGAGAGAGAGAGATAGATATAGAGAGACAGAGAGAGATAGAGATAGATATAGAGAGACAGAGAGAGATAGAGACAGAGAGAGAGAGAGATAGATATAGAGAGACAGAGAGAAATAGAGACAGAGAGAGAGAGAGATAGAAATATATATAGAGAGAGATAGAGACAGAGAGAGAGAGATAGAAATAGAGAGACAGAGAGAGAGAGAGAGAGATAGAAATAGAAAGACAGAGAGAGATAGACAGAGAGAGAGAAATAGACAGAGACAGAGAGATAGAAATAGAGACAGAGAGAGATAGAGACAGAGAGAGACAGAAATAGAGAGATAGAAATAGGGACAAGAGATAGAGACAGAGAGAGAGTAGAGACAGAGAGAGATAGATATAGAGACAGAGAGATAGAAATAGAGACAGAGAGAGAGAGACAGAGAGAGAGAGATAGAAATAGAGAGACAGAGAGAGAGATAGAAACAGAGAGAGACAGAGAGAGAGATATAGAAATAGAGTCAGAGAGAGAAATAGAGAGACAGAGAGAGAGAGAGAAATAAAGAGAGATAGACAGAGAGAGAGAAATAGAGAGACAGAGAGAGATAGAGAAAGAGACAGAGAAACAGAGAGAGATAGAAAGAGACAGAGATAGAGAGACAGAGAGAGAGATAGAAAGAGAGACAGTGAGAGGGATAGAAAGAGAGACAGAGAGAGAGATAGAAAGAGAGACAGAGAGAGGGATAGAAAGAGAGACAGAGAGAGGGATAGAAAGAGAGACAGAGAGAGAGATAGAAAGAGACAGAGAAAGAGAGAGATAGAAAGAGACAGAGAGAGAGATAGAAAGAGACAAAGATAGAGAGATAGAGAGACAGAGAGGGTGAGAAATAGAGAGACAGAGAGAGAGAGAGAGAGAGAGAGAGAGATAGAAAGAGACAGAGATAGATAGAAAGAGAGACAGAGAGATAGAGACAGAGAGAGATAGAAATAGAGACAGAGATAGATAGATAGAGACAGAGACAGAGAAAAATAGAGACAGAGAGAGATAGAAATAGAGACAGAGATAGATAGATAGAGACAGAGAGAGATAGAAATAGAGACAGAGAGAGATAGAAATAGAGACAGAGAGAGATAGATAGAGACAGAGAGAGATAGAAATAGAGACAGAGAGAGATAGATAGAGACAGAGAGAGATAGAAATAGAGAGATAGAAATAGAGACAGAGAGAGATAGAAAGAGAGACAGAGAGATAGAGACAGAGAGAGATAGAAATAGAGACAGAGATAGATAGATAGAGACAGAGACAGAGATAGAAATAGAGACAGAGAGAGAATAGAAATAGAGACAGAGATAGATAGATAGAGACAGAGACAGAGAAAAATAGAGACAGAGAGAGATAGAAATAGAGACAGAGATAGATAGATAGAGACAGAGAGAGATAGAAATAGAGACAGAGATAGATAGATAGAGACAGAGACAGAGAAAAATAGAGACAGAGAGAGATAGAAATAGAGACAGAGATAGATAGATAGAGACAGAGAGAGATAGAATAGAGACAGAGAGAGATAGAAATAGAGACAGAGAGAGATAGATAGAGACAGAGACAGAGAAAAATAGAGACAGAGAGAGATAGAAATAGAGACAGAGATAGATAGATAGAGACAGAGAGAGATAGAAATAGAGACAGAGATAGATAGAAATAGAGACAGAGATAGATAGATAGAGACAGAGAGATTGAAATAGAGACAGAGAGAGATAGAAATAGAGACAGAGAGAGATAGATAGAGACAGAGACAGAGAAAAATAGAGACAGAGAGAGATAGAAATAGAGACAGAGATAGATAGATAGAGACAGAGAGAGATAGAAATAGAGACAGAGAGAGATAGAAATAGAGACAGAGAGAGATAGATAGAGACAGAGAGAGATAGAAATAGAGACAGAGAGAGATAGAAATAGAGACAGAGAGAGATAGATAGAGACAGAGAGAGATAGAAATAGAGACAGAGAGAGATAGATAGAGACAGAGAGAGATAGAAATAGAGACAGAGAGAGATAGAAATAGAGACAGAGATAGATAGATAGAGACAGAGAGAGATAGAAATAGAGACAGAGATAGATAGATAGAGACAGAGAGAGATAGAAATAGAGACAGAGAGAGATAGAAATAGAGACAGAGATAGATAGATAGAGACAGAGAGAGATAGAAATAGAGACAGAGATAGATAGAATAGAGACAGAGAGAGATAGAAAGACAGAGATAGATAGAATAGAGACAGAGAGAGATAGAAATAGAGACAGAGAGAGATAGAAATAGAGACAGAGATAGATAGATAGAGACAGAGAGAGATAGAAATAGAGACAGAGATAGATAGATAGAGACAGAGAGAGATAGAAATAGAGACAGAGAGAGATAGAAATAGAGACAGAGATAGATAGATAGAGACGGAGAGATAGAAATAGAGACAGAGATAGATAGATAGAGACAGAGAGAGATAGAAATAGAGACAGAGTTAGATAGATAGAGACAGAGAGAGATAGAAATAGAGACAGAGAGAGATAGAAATAGAGACAGAGTTAGATAGAGACAGAGAGAGATAGAAATAGAGACAGAGTTAGATAGATAGAGACAGAGAGAGATAGAAATAGAGACAGAGATAGATAGATAGAGACAGAGAGAGATAGAGACAGAGATAGATAGATAGATAGAGAGAGAGAGATAGAGACACAGAGAGAGAGATAGAAATAGAGACAGAGAGAGAGAGATAGAAATAGAAAGACAGAGAGAGATAGAGACACAGAGAGAGAGAGAGATAGATATAGAGAGACAGAGAGAGATAGAGACAGAGAGAGATAGATATAGAGAGACAGAGAGAGATAGAGACAGAGAGAGATAGAAATAGAAAGACAGAGAGAGATAGAGACAGAGAGAGATAGAAATAGAAAGAGAGAGAGAGATAGAGACACAGAGAGAGAGAGAGATAGATATAGAGAGACAGAGAGAGATAGAGACAGAGAGAGATAGAAATAGAAAGACAGAGAGAGATAGAGACAGAGAGAGATAGAAATAGAAAGACAGAGAGATAGAGACACAGAGAGAGAGAGAGATAGATATAGAGAGACAGAGAGAGATAGAGACAGAGAGAGATAGAAATAGAAAGACAGAGAGAGATAGAGACACACAGAGAGAGAGAGAGATAGATATAGAGAGACAGAGAGAGATAGAGACAGAGAGAGAGAGAGAGATAGATATAGAGAGACAGAGAGAGATAGAGATAGATATAGAGAGACAGAGAGAGATAGAGACAGAGAGAGAGAGAGAGAGATAGATATAGAGAGACAGAGAGAGATAGATATAGAGAGACAGAGAGAAATAGAGACAGAGAGAGAGAGATAGAAATATATAGAGAGAGAGATAGAGACAGAGAGAGAGAGATAGAAATAGAGAGACAGAGAGAGAGAGAGAGAGATAGAAATAGAAAGACAGAGAGAGATAGACAGAGAGAGAGAAATAGACAGAGACAGAGAGATAGAAATAGAGACAGAGAGAGATAGAGACAGAGAGAGACAGAAATAGAGAGATAGAAATAGGGACAAGAGATAGAGACAGAGAGAGAGTAGAGACAGAGAGAGATAGATATAGAGACAGAGAGATAGAAATAGAGACAGAGAGAGAGAGACAGAGAGAGAGAGATAGAAATAGAGAGACAGAGAGAGAGATAGAAACAGAGAGAGACAGAGAGAGATATAGAAATAGTCAGAGAGAGAAATAGAGAGACAGAGAGAGAGAGAGAAATAAAGAGAGATAGAGACAGAGATAGAAATAGAGAGACAGAGAGAGATAGACAGAGAGAGAGAAATAGAGAGACAGAGAGAGATAGTGAAAGAGACAGAGAAACAGAGAGATAGAACGAGACAGAGAGAGAGATAGAAAGAGACAGAGATAGAGAGATAGAGAGACAGAGAAACAGAGAGAGATAGAAAGAGACAGAGATAGAGAGACAGAGAGAGAGATAGAAAGAGAGACAGAGAGAGGGATAGAAAGAGAGACAGAGAGAGAGATAGAAAGAGAGACAGAGAGAGGGATAGAAAGAGAGACAGAGAGAGAGATAGAAAGAGAGACAGAGAGAGGGATAGAAAGAGAGACAGAGAGAGGGATAGAAAGAGAGACAGAGAGAGAGAGATAGAAAGAAACAGAGAAAAAGATAGAAAGAAACAGAGAAAAAGATAGAAAGAGAGAGAGAGATAGAAAGAGAGACAGAGAGAGGGAGAGATAGAAAGAGACAGAGAGGGTGAGAAATAGAGAGACAGAGAGTGATAGAGACAGAGAGAGAGAGATAGAAAGAGAGAACGAGAAATAGAGAGAGAGAGATAGAAAGAGACAGAGATAGATAGAAAGAGAGACAGAGAGATAGAGACAGAGAGAGAGAGATTGAAAGAGAGAACGAGAAATAGAGAGAGATAGATAGAAAGAGAGACAGAGAGAGAGATAGAAAGAGAGACAGAGAGAGAGATAGAAAGAAACAGAGAGAGATAGAAAGAAACAGAGAAAAAGATAGAAAGAGAGAGAGAGATAGAAAGAGAGACAGAGAGAGGGAGAGATAGAAAGAGACAGAGAGAGATAGAAAGAGACAGAGAGAGAGATAGAAAGAGAGAGAGGGAGAGATAGAAAGAGAGACAGAGAGAGATAGAAAGAGAGACAGAGAGAGAGAGATAGAGTCAGAGAGAGATAGAAAGAGAGACAGAGAGAGAGAGATAGAGTCAGAGAGAGAGAGAGAGAGAGAGAAATAGAGAGATAAAGAGAGAGAGAGAAATAGAGAGACAGAGAGTGATAGGGAGAGAGAGAAATAGAAATAGACAGAGAGAGATAGAAATAGAGAAAGATAGAGAGAGATAGAGATAGACAAAGAGATTGAGAGAGAGAGAAATAGAGAGACAGAGAGTGATAGGGAGAGAGAGATAGAAATAGAGAGACAGAGAGAGATAGAGACAGAGACAGAGAGAGAGACAGAGAGATAGAAATAGAGACAGAGAGATAGATAGAGACAGAGAGAGACAGAGAGATAGAAATAGAGACAGAGAGATAGATAGAGACAGAGAGAGACAGAGATAGAAATAGAGAGACAGAAAGTGATAGAGACAGAGAGATAGAAATAGAGAGACAGAGAGAGAGACAGAGAGATAGAAATAGAGACAGAGAGATAGATAGAGACAGAGAGAGACAGATATAGAGACAGAGAGATAGATAGAGACAAGAGAGACAGATATAGAGACAGAGAGATAGATAGAGACAGAGAGAGACAGATATAGAGACAGAGAGATAGATAGAGACAGAGAGAGACAGATATAGAGACAGAGAGATAGATAGAGACAGAGAGAGACAGATATAGAGACAGAGAGAGACAGATATAGAGACAGAGAGATAGACAGATATAGAGACAGAGAGAGACAGATATAGAGACAGAGAGATAGATAGAGACAGAGAGAGACAGATATAGAGACAGAGAGATAGATAGAGACAGAGAGAGACAGATATAGAGACAGAGAGAGACAGATATAGAGACAGAGAGATAGACAGATATAGAGACAGAGAGAGACAGATATAGAGACAGAGAGATAGACAGATATAGAGACAGAGAGAGACAGATATAGAGACAGAGAGATAGATAGAGACAGAGCGAGACAGATATAGAGACAGAGAGATAGATAGAGACAGAGAGATAGATAGAGACAGAGAGATAGATAGAGACAGAGAGAGAGAGATAGATAGAGACAGAGAGAGATAGAAATAGAGACAGAGAGAGACAGAAATAGAGACAGAGAGAGATATAGAGACAGAGAGAGATAGAAATAGAGACAGAGAGAGACAGAAATAGAGACAGAGAGAGATATAGAGACAGAGAGAGATAGAAATAGAGACAGAGAGAGATATATAGAGACAGAGAGAGACAGAAATAGAGAGACAGAGAGAGATAGAAAGAGACAGAGAGATAGACACATAGAGATAGAAATAGAGAGACAGAGAGAGAGAGATAGAAACAGAGAGAGAGATAGAGACAGAGAGAGAGAGATAGAAAGAGACAGAGAGATAGAAAGAGACAGAGAGATAGAAAGAGACAGAGAGATAGAAATAGAGAGACAGAGAGAGAGAGATAGAAATAGAAAGACAGAGAGAGAGAGATAGAAAGACAGAGAGAGATAGAAAGACAGAGAGAGATAGACAGA
This sequence comes from Geotrypetes seraphini, assembly GCF_902459505.1. Taxonomy (NCBI): domain Eukaryota; kingdom Metazoa; phylum Chordata; class Amphibia; order Gymnophiona; family Dermophiidae; genus Geotrypetes; species Geotrypetes seraphini. The sequence continues at coordinate 110,721,080 of NC_047092.1, read as the reverse complement.
GAGAGAGAGAGAGAGATAGAAATAGAAAGACAGAGAGATATAGAGACAGAGAGAGATAGAGACAGAGACAGAGAGATAGAAATAGAGAGACAGAGAGAGAGAGAGAGATAGAGACAGAGAGATAGAAATAGAGAGACAGAGAGAGAGAGATAGAGACAGAGAGATAGAAATAGAGAGACAGAAAGAGATAGAGACAGAGAGATAGAAATAGAGAGACAGAGAGAGAGAGAGAGAGATAGAAATAGAGAGACAGAGAGATAGAAAGAGACAGAGAAACAGAGAGAGATAGAGACAGAGAGATAGAAATAGAGAGACAGAGAGAGATAGAGACAGAGAGATAGAAATAGAGAGACAGAGAGAGATAGAGACAGAGAGATAGAAATAGAGAGACAGAGAGAGATAGAGACAGAGAGATAGAAATAGAGAGACAGAGAGAGATAGAGACAGAGAGATAGAAATAGAGAGACAGAGAGAGATAGAGACAGAGAGATAGAAATAGAGAGACAGAGAGAGATAGAGACAGAGAGATAGAAATAGAGAGACAGAGAGAGATAGAGACAGAGAGATAAAAAATACTTTGACCCAACGTCATTCAGGTTGCTGGTACAGGCACTGATCCTATCCATTCTTGACTACTGCAACATCATCTACCTGGGCATCCCACAAAAAACAATAAAAAACTGAGATTAATACAAAACACCGCCGTTCGCCTAATTTTCGGACTAAGAAAAAACGATCACTTCAGCCCCTACTATAAAAAACTGCATTGGCTTCCAATAGAAGCGCGAATACTATTCAAATTTGCTTGCACCTGTTTCAGGCAAGCCTGGGGACTAGCACCTTCATACCTGCAAACTCACTTCATCCTGCACAACCCCACACGAGCAATCAGAAACAAAAACTTCTTTGCATACCCAAAGATTACAAGCTGCAGATACAAATCATTCCTGGACAGAACCTTTAAGTTCCAAGCAAGCAGACAGCAAGTTTGGCTGAAAAACTACATAAACGAACCCAATCTGTCTTACAGTGCATTCCGTAAATCGATCAAAACCACCCTATTCGCAAAATTCGTTGACTAAAACTGTCCCCTTCCTCACTAGGACCCTCCCTCACTAGGACTCCCCTCCTCGTAAACGCCCTTTTCTTCCTCTCAAGAAGCTCCTCATCTATTCAGATATCCTCTACTCATAGAACTCCTACTCATAAGTACTCTAAAGTATTCAGGTATTCATTACCCATAGAACTCCAATTAGCACGTTAGTTTCCCATTAGACTATTATATTGTATTAGACACATTGCATGGTATTGTATCTACTCTTATTGTATTGTATTGTATTTAGACTCACTGTATTGTACTGTACTGTATTGTATTGTATGTAGATTTATTGTTTTGTATTAAGACCTTTTGTTATTAGCTGAATGTCCAGCCCTCTTATAATGTAAACCGCCTAGAAGTCGCCTGACTATGGCGGTATAGAAAAATAAAGTTATTATTATTATTACTATAATAGAAATAG